>NC_089587.1:199116147-199716147 GCF_019320115.1 Miscanthus floridulus
GTTGCATATGGGCATTCAGCCACATGTTGATAAACCACCACGGGCCTCCTAAGTTGCCGATGGGTTCGCCAAGCAAAAGTTTCTGAGACACTTGATGAAGAAGATGATAAGTGGAGCTCAGAAGGTATCGGCCAAGAGGGAACCTTACACCATTGGCCAAGAGTTCAGCCGCGGGGAGGAAGGCGTTGGTTGGTCCTACTGATCGACCATAGAAGATAAATTTTTCTAACCACATATTCAAGAATGTGGCATGTTCCCTCTGGTTAACTGTCCCGGTCCTCTGGCATTCTTGAATATATCCCGTCCAACCGCCGATATTGCGGGTATTCACCCTATATTTAGATTTTCTGCCATAGATGGAGCCTTCATCGGCAGTTGAAATGTCCAAGCCAGTGAGCATGTAGACATCGGCAAGTGTGGGAGTAGCTGGGCCATGTCCAAACATAAAAGTGTTTGTTGTGTCTGACCAGAAGTAAGCAGCTGCAATCATCATTGACTCGTTCTTTTGCATATCGGCAATGGATAGCCTAATGCATTGGTCTAGCTTTCGTTCTGCCCAGTGTACTTGCATCGACCTGTTGACCCTCAAGTACCAATCTTTCCACCCTTTGGTGGTTTTGGGCCAAGATTGGAATGTATCTTTCCATAAATTCAGAGAGAAATTTTGGGCTCTAAAAGGGATTCTGTTAACCTCTGCATTAATCAGATCAGTTGGATCTGGGTTGCCCATTGGTCCTAGGCATTGGAAATGCGGCTGATCGGTTGAAATAACTAATTTGTTGCGAAGTTCCTAAGTTTAGAGGATCCGAAGAACAAAGAAAAAGAGAAAAAATTACCAACTGTATGAACTCACAAAGACCAGAGGAATCAAGGTAAAAAGTAACGGAAGTGGAATGAACCGCAGGGACGTCGAAGTTGATTGCCATTATCTTGAGGTAGATGGGGGCACGAGCTGGAGACTCGAGGTTGACGCTGGAGAAAAGTTCTTGTTAGTTGAGGTCGCGCAGTTGTTCGTCGGAGTCGCCGCCGGAAAGAGAGAATGCCAAAGATTGGAGTCTGAGGGTAGAAGACGAGCGTTCCGGAGAAATCTATTTATAAGCCGCTTGGAGTAGGGGTATTCTGGACTTATCTCTATGCCGCGCGCATGTGGGTCGAGGTGGTTCAGATGGATATGGTAACTGTTCGCACGATAATCAAGGGATTGTACAGATGATTTGATGGCAAGTAATCATGACTTGGAAGAGATCTCGGTACAGGATATTTTAATTCTGAAAATGGCGGCATTATTATGTTAGGATCTTGCCGATGGATTATTGTTTCGGTATCTTAACCATAATCAGGGCAAGAGTGGTTGGAAATTGTGCGATATTTACTGAGGTGCGTGAATCAGGACTAGATTTGATTAGATTTGATAACAGATCAAGCTTTGACTTGGAGGATGAGTTACGGTAATTGGGCGAAGGCAAACGTTATCTGGAGTAAATTTCGGAGCATTAATGGTTTTATACTTCGAAATTGGGGGGCATGTGTTGACACCATTTTTTGCACATGTCAAAATGATCAGAGTGGGCTAATCGGCAGGAGGAAAGTTACTGTATACGCTGACAGCCGATGAAAATTAGCTTGTAAAGATGGTTGCCGATGAATGGTGGTGATCGATGGAAAGGTTGATTTAGACTCGGGCGTTGCCGATAAGGTTGGAGATGTTATTGTCGATGCCGATGAAGGAAGGCTTGAAAACTACTGCCAATGAAACAGGAAGTATGCTGATGGAAAGGAGGTCGGTGAGAATTCCATCGTAATTGAGGCGGACAGGGAAATAGATAGTAGTTGATTTCCTTTTCTATATTTGTTAGAGTATGATTCATGTAAGAGTCACGTGTTTCCTTGGATATGGACTTGGTGTCCTAGTCGTATTTGGTTATGTCTCTTTAGATCAGGGTATAAATATAGATTGAGGGGCAATGTAATATAGATATCAATCAATATCAAAACCAATTTTTACTCCTATTTGCATCTACTTACTTTTCGGCGACTTCGTCAATTTGCATATTTTTTCTTTTTACGAGTTCTCATTGATTCGGCGAGCTGCATCGCTTCAGTGCGACCTACGGCGATTCTCGAGTTCTGCGTGAGTACCTCTTGGCCGTGACTTCTGGGCGTATCGCTGTTGTTAGGACCAAAGTGCTCGTATCTTCATCCTTGTCGATTAACAGGTCAAATCGACTGGCACGCTTTGGATATCGATTCGGGTATTAGCCCTTTGTGTTTGCAAATCCACTTTTGCATCAACATGTACAAGTTGGCGACACCTGTATACAATACATGAGCCTTGGTTTATTTAGAAAATAGGAAATAGAAATAGAAGAGGAAGGAAATGGTAGGGGGAAAAAGAAATGGCCAAAATAGCCTAAGGCGCCAGCAGGCCCAGCCAGCCTCGCCCACTCGAAGCTGTGGCCCAGCCTGCACCACCAGCCTGCTCACCCTCGGCCTAGCTCACCACTCCTCCCTTCTAGCCCGCTCGCGCACACGTGGCCTGCTTGGCCCAACCGGTGCAGCAGCCCCGCCTGCCCCTCTCTCCTCCTTTTGGCCCGCCCCGCCAGCGCCTTGGCCCAACCAGGCCACATCCACTGCATGGCCTAGCCTGGCTAGTAGCCGAAGCCCCTAGCCTCCTAAACCCTAGGGCAGCACCCAACTCCCAGACCCTGCCGCCGCCGCTCGCAACGCCCGCTCCCGCGTGCGCATCCCGACAGCACCCCGGCTTCCACGCCACTTGATGCGCGCCGCGTGTCCCTACCTGTGCACGGACGTCGAGGATCATTGGCACCCCCTGGAAGCCCTAACCCTCGCGCTATAAAAGCCACAGCAGTCGGCGCCTCTCCCGGACTCCCTATAGCCGCCACCGCCACCTCTCTCTCTCCCTCTTCTCTACTCATCCATGGCAGAGGGCCATGCCACCAGCGACCCCGCCTAGCCAAGCCACGCCACCGTCGCTGCCGTCCGCACCCTTGCCCTTCACACTGGCCACCGTGTCCATGCCCCTCGCCACGCCGGAGCCGCTGCTCGCCACCGCAGCGCTCGGCCTCGTCGTCATCGAAGCCCATGGCTCTGCGGCCATGCCACCGGCACCCGTTGTGCTGCCCACCACCGCTTAGCCATGGTCGCCAGCGCTGAGCTCAACCTCCACTACTTCCGTGAGCTCCTTCTCGAACTACGGCATCCACCACGCCGACCTCTCCACGACGCCGCCCACCGCGCTGCTAGAATGACTGCCGAAGCCGCTGCCGAAGCCGCGACGCTGCCCGTGACGCCGTGCTCCTCGGCCGCCCGACGAGCGTCGTCCTAGGACTTGAGGCCGAGCCCGAGGACCCCACGACGTCCACCTCGAGCCCCTGCTCCGCGCCTCGTCCTCGGTCGCGGCCATGCCAAGCCCGATGGTGAGCACCCAAAGCCCAGGACCCCATCTTTTCCCCTCCCTACCGTTACTCGTGCTGAGCCCGGCCTTCGTGCCGCTATTCCTACTATCGCAGGGAGGAAGCGACCCCTCAACGCCACCATGCCAGAGGATGATAGCACCACCTGGCCATGTCCATCCTTGTGTCCGGCCTTCGAGCCGTGCAACTCTATGTGTAGGGAAGAAACCAGCCCCTGCGGCGTCTTTCGCGAACCATGGCCGAGCTCCGTCCAACAGCCACCACCGAGCCCCTCTTTCCAACCCTGACTTTGCTTACCGGCCATGGCATTCCAACCATGGGACACGTAGACCGAGGCCACCTCCGGCCTTTGGACACAAGCACACACACACGTGACTAACCTAAGCCAAATCGAACCGCCGGAGTTCCAAGAACGCTGGTGTGGTTGCCGACTACCATTGAAGCATTCTCTAAGGCCATGCCTCGTCCACCATAAACCACGCCTGAATGAGTCGAGCCTTGATCGCCGTCTCTGATGTTGCGACGGAGCTCTACCGCTCCTAGACATGCCCGCACTCGCTGGCACGAGACCGGACTTAGCCAAATGGATCCACGGCGTAGGAGACGCTGGAAAGGACTTGTCGCCTGTAAAACCGTCGTGGCCAAGCCATGCCGCGGTGAAGAGTTATCATGACCTCATCGTGAGCCTCAAAGCTATAATTGGACCACGTGGTTTTGATCGCCGCATCATGGACTATAGGATTCCCTTTTTGGTTGCCCTGATGGTTCCGTGGAACCCTATTCCCGTGTTTCACCATTGTTCCGGCTACCTCGAGTCACGAAAACATGCCGTCGAGATCTACCGGGATCTGCACTAAAGGCCTTTTGGAGTAGTCACATTGCACAACCCACGGACAAAGCCCTGGTATGCACCGCATGACCTAGCACCATGCCATCATGGTATTGAGTCCGTTACCGACATTATGGCTGCCTCGTTAAACGAGGGTGAACCGTTGAGAAACCGTGTAATCCCTAGCATCATACCGATGACAAGTGGAGTCTTCCGACGTCCCGGCCGCCTTGCCTTGCAAGTGCATGCCATTGAGGAGATATCATGACCCCGTCTACTATGAGCCGTACCCTCTGGACCATGAACCCTAGTTGTATGTCTTATCGAGACCATGGAAAGCCCCATCTCGCATCTTTCCGTTTACGCATATCTACCTTGTTGGGCCCTATTGTTATGACCTATCTGTCCATGACTGTCTTACAGGAATTCATCTATCACCCAGCTATGGAATGTGCTACTCTGTAGTCGTGTTGAGTTGTTGCGTCTTTCGATCATGTTTGGTTTCTATCGCTGGTTGTTGGTGTTGTTGCCGGTGTGCCAAGCCTTCGAGCCGGCTGAGGGATCGTACCTCGTTCGGACGTTACGATTGCAGGATCCGTCTCGCCATGACCGTGATGCTGAGTGTAACTCAACCCCTCGCTTTTTAGCTGACTTCATAGTACCACGAGTGTTAGCTCCTGTCTTCGGCCCTAGAACATGGTCGTGATGGATTCGATGTCGATACTAACATCGATGCGGATAGCACCCGCACGCTTTGAGCCCTCCATGACCAAGTCCTGTGGGAGATGACCTGGGAGATAACAATCATGGAACAATAGATGCCAACTCGTTGGTGTAGCTTGTGACCGTGAGTTCACCTCACCATGACCATGGAGCTACGCCACTCTTTTGCTTTTACTTGCCTCTTCGTGCTCAAACCCCCGTATGCTTGTACCTGGTATGACCATCGCATTTCTTTGATTCCCGCGGTGGCAACCGCACCGCTATGAATTAGAGAGAAGCCTTAGTGCCAGTGCACCTAAGTCGGGTACCCTATGAGTGGTTTGCACACTTGGTGTTTGTCGCTTCCTTCCAATGCCCTGTCTTTCGTCGTGGTGTGAGTGTTGGAAGAAGTAGACATTGTCCCTTGTTGTGCTTGCTCTTGTTGCACCGTTAGCCCGCTCTGTTCGATTCCGTCTTGCCCATGATGATTGGATCAAAGACCGGACTATTCCCTTTGGGTTAGCGAAGCTATGGTCTAAGTCGTACCTCGGACCCGTGCATATCGACCCGATCGACCGTCTAAAACCATCTTTCCTAAAGATGTGTCTGAGAACATGACATGGATGTGCCTAGCTAACCCCCGCATCTCTTGCCGTGTCGAGCGACCCTCTTCTCGGCTCTCAATGTTATTGTGTCGTGTGGATCGAGGGGGAACCCGTTGATGTCCAATCTCTTTGCGCTACCGCATTCTACCATAGCGGGCGAGCCAAAGTACGTTGGAGCCAAGTCACAATAGTGTTAATCGTACTTGTTTGCTACTCGTGTCCAATTGTGACTTGCGGGATAAGGCTATAAGAGCCGAACCCCGTCATTCTTCTTTCTTGGGGCCCGACTTCCAATCCCCGTCAATTCAATGACACCGGATTGAAAGATCATGAGCCATGGTGTTTGCTCTGGATAAGCTCTGGCTTAACCGTTTATCGTAAAGCCATACTAGCTTGGCAATGACTTAAGCTTGTGCTCAGCATACCACCACTCGTGTTTCTTTGGCCCGAGGGAATCGGACAACCGCTGAGAGGGCCAAGCCATGTATCTTTTATTGTCTTGTTGGTGTTATTGGATCTTCCTGCACCTTGTCGTCATTTCAGGTGTTGAGTGTTCTCTTGCCTTGCGTGACGCTTAGCGGAGTAGCTGGCGATCGGACCAAGAGAACGTGGACGACGACAAGGACTGTGGAATGGAGTCGACACAGGAGGAGGTGACCCCGCTAATGGAACACCAACAAATGGAGAATTGTACCACTACTACCTCTACATCGTAGGTGTCATGGCAGCACCCTCTTTTAGAGAATCCTATTAGACATTGCATAATATCTAGAACTGCTAGCGCTTTATAATTATTCCTTTGATAGTACTTTGATGCATGCTACTACCTGAGCCATTATTACCCTGATGCAACCCACTCTACTACGTCACCCTGGTTTACACATTCACTCGCTTATATAAGCTTACTTGTCTGCTTGCTTGCATATTACACCACTATACTTATTATTAACTCCACTTCGCATTATATCGGGGATGTGATGCTGGTGGTGACCCCCCTAGGAAGGGTTTGGCTATGGGTGCCAGACTTGGTGGTGTGTGAGCATGCTGCGTGTGTCTTGGGTGTGTGAAGAGTGAGGGTTGTGTCGACCGAGCTAGAATAACGATGAGCCTAGGGCGAGTCTTGCCATGTGGTGCTACCTGGGCACTTGGATATGGAATACCTATGGTGGGTAAATGGTAATTGGAGGTGGCCTTGGGTGTGAACCTCGGAGAGGTGGAGCCCGGGGTAGAGGTGCTGTGGTGGCACGTAAAATGGAAACCCTGATGAAGACGTTCTGGCTTGGTCAATCCCTAAGGACTTACTAGTACTCAGACTCACCGGGAATCCTTTACATCCCACTCGCCCTATATGGTGCGGGACGGTCGGACTACTTGGTAGAACAATGCCACTACTGCTAGGCGAACGTGTGTAAGGAGGTACGGGGTGCGTGATTTTTCCCCCCACACCCTTCTGAGACTTCAGGAGGTCTTGTGGACCTGGCTCTTGACATCCAAAGGGCCCCGGTCTGTCTACGACTCACAGTATCAGCCATCCCAGACTAGACTTGGGATGTTCTAGGGCTGAGAGATAGGGTGGCATCATTCTAGGCTAGCAAGCGGCCAAAATCTGCCTAGACGGGGCACCATCGAGGATGGTTATCTTGTGGGTATGTGAAACCTCTGCAGAGTGTTTGGTTGATCGATCGATACATATGCCGACCTGTCGGCTATGGACCTTTCCTGGGTTTCACTTAAACTAGATAGGAGATGAGTCCTCCTTTCCTCCCTCCAAGGTTGGGGTATTTTCCAGTCGTGAGCCTTGGGGGCTGTGGGCCGTTGAGACAAGGCTGAGAGGGAGTTGGCCTGTCGACCTGAGTGTGCGAGATGAGATATGGTGTGGTGGTGTGGAGATGGTTTGGGATGGATGGTTTGGGATGGATGGTTGGTGGATGGATATGGATGGTGTGGTGGTGAATGTGTTAAAAATTGGATGTGATTATTATTTTACTAAAGTTATTTACTTCTCATGCGCTAAGACTGCAAACCACAGCCAAATATTAGGATCGTCAGATCCCTTGTTTATCTTTTCCACTAAAGCTCATCGGTGCTGACCATGGCCTGCACACATCTGGCGATGTGCAGATTTCCTGCTTCTCAGAGATGCTGACTTTAGAAGGATTAAGAGGACTCGTGCCTATGCTCAAGTTTGGTTCGGAGATGGAATCTACGCTGCACTACGCCAACTCTGATGATGACCCATGAAGGAGAAGCCTTCACTCGATAGTCTTCCGCTAGATTAACTCTGTAATAGGTGTGTTCTCCAGTGATGTAATATCTTGTATTCTTATAATCTTACGATGTATGACTGTGACATCGACTGAAATATGATAATATGAAGGAATCAATTCTTGGTTTTATCATATTAAAATTCATTCTATGGATTTTCCCTTCAAGGAAAATTGAAGATGTTTCATTGTGGATCCTGGCGTCAGTGCACATCGTGGGATTGGGCGAGTCAGAGTCATGGATCCTAGCATCGGTGTAGCCCGCGCAGCCGAGGCAGTTAGTTTAGGGATCAGATGAGATGGAGCTCACGGATCCAGGCGTTGGTGCGCACCATGGGATCGGGCGAGTCAGAGTTATGGATCCTAGCATCGGTGCAGCCCGTGCAGCCAAGGCAGTTAGCTTTAGGGATCGAATGAGACGGAGCTCATGGATCCTAGCGTCGGTGCGCGCCGTGGGATCGGGCGAGTCAGAGTCATGGATCCTAGCGTCGGTGCAGCACGCGTAGCCGAGGCAGTTAGTTTCAGGGATCGAATGAGACAGAGCTCGTAGATCCTGGCATTGGTGCGCGCTGTGGGATTGAGCGAGTCAGAGTCATGGATCCTAGCATCGTTGCAGCCCGCGCAGCCATGTTCACGGATCCTAATTTGGCGAGTTTGAGGTCGCAGACCTAGGCGTTTGGTGTGCAGTCGATGCGTAACCGAGGGATGGGCAAGTTTGGGGTCATAGACCTAGGCATTTGGTGTGCAGTCAAAGCGTAGCCATTGGATGGGGCGAGTTTAGTATCATAGACCCAGGCGTTTGGTGTGTAGTCAAAGCGTAGCCGAGGGATAGGGTGAGTTTGGGATCGTAGACCTAGGTTTTTTGGTGTCTTGAGCCCTCGAGCCCCATTAGGCTTTGGTATGGGTCGGTTTGAGTTGTGTGCGTTACCCCGTCCTTAGTTTCTCACAACCGAAGGGGCTAAGCTTTGTCGCTTGCCTCGATCGCTCGGGCTCGAGTGACGCGCTCGGTGAGCTCGCTAACAGGTATGATCGAATGGAATCTGGGTCCGTCATTCATGATGGGGTCGACATAGCCCTCTTGTGACATTCCACTGCTCTTTTACCTACAACCCGGCAGATGTCTGGGTCGTTCTGGAGACCAACCCAGGTGGCCTGTTGGCCTCCCCTCAATGGAGATTCTATGGGCTTGGCAGAGGTTTAGGATCAAACGAGAAGGTTGAGATGACCCTGTCTGCTTTGGGGCGCCTTCCCCAACTGCATTAAATGGGAAAGAGAGAGGGTTTTCACCCGTCATTTTGTCTTTCCCCGATCGGCACGCCTTCCCCAACTGCTATGCCCTTTTCCTTAAGTAGGAGAAGGGAGAAGTCTTTTCGCTCCATTCCTCTACCTTTTCCTCATCCGCCGCCTCTTCTCATCTTCCTTCTTGCCGAGAGTGTTTGAGAGCCACAGCGGTTCCTAGGAAAGAAAAGGGAGAGAGCGAGGGAGAGGAAAAACTCACAAATCCTTTTGCGAACCCAGAGCGGGATGTCGGACTAGAGGTCATCCACTGTGAGGGAGTCAGTGTTGAGGGCCTTCGCCGCAAAGGGGTTTCTGTCATCGAAGGAGGTGGCACACTGGAGGGCTCCCGAGAGGGAGGAGTTTCTGCAACCTCGGCCTAGCGAGGTGGTTTCCTTTCTCGCCTTCTATGAGCGCGGGTTAGGATACCCAGCGCACTAGTTCCTACGCGGACTCCTCAATGAGTGGGGTCTGGTGCTGCAGCACCTCAATCCAATGGGGGTGCTGCACATCGCCGGCTTTGTCACCGTTTGCGAGGCCTTCCTTGGGAAGGAGCCGCATGCAGACTTCTTCCGGCGGTTGTTCTCTGGGCGAGCTTTGCCGGTGGGGAATCCGCCCGAGGTCACACCAGTGGGGGGTTCTGTGCCTATAGCTTGGTGGTAGCATCCCTGCCTAGGAGCTGCCTCGACTGCATGAGAAGGTCAGGAGCTCCATGCTCTTCTCCTAAGCATCTATGGGTGCGACGCCCTTGAGGTACCCGTTGCGCTCACCGAAGTCGAGGGAACAAAACCGAGTGGGTCCCTTGTGGTGATGGTTATGTTCGGCGATGTTAGACGATGTCGTCGAGCAGCCGCAGTAGTATTTGGAGTAGTAGTTAGAAAATGTAATAGTTGAGTTTGTGGGTGAGTCCCCATGTGAACAGTTTTTTTGTATCAATGAATACAATTGGTTTCATTTTTTGTGATAGAGTTACTCCATTCATGGAAGCTTGTCCCTTTCATTCCTTAGTTTTACCTTAGCAAAATTTTGTTTTTTATTCTTTCTTTTTCGTACTTGCTCATTCGTCCTATCGGCTGCAACCTTAGGAGCCCGGGGCATGGCCTGCGAGGCTCAGCTGCTCGTAACTGTAGGTTGAGGCTGGGTGCGATCGGTCGGAATATTTTAAAGCAAAGCTACGTAAGGCAATTTTAAAGGAACGAACTATCCTTTTGTTTGGGTAGGAAGGAGTTTCACCATATGATAGCAAACGAAAAAGAGAGGTAGTAGTGCACCCTCGTGGAGCCCCCGAGTGACCCGGGCTAAAAGTGTTTGGGTCAGGGCGCTTTTATAGGAGCAAACGTTAAGTAAACAATGGTAAGACTAAATTCTAGGGGAAGAAAACAACATAGCTGTTCCAAGAGTTGGTGAGAATGTCATCGCTGTCGTCCTTCAGTCTGTAGGCATCCGGTTGGATCACCTTGACCTTCAGTCGTCCGGATCCTTGCTCGCTACGCCCCCTTTCTTGGCTGCTGCCTCTTCGTCTTTTTCTTTCTTCGTCCCGCCAGCCTGTCGTAGAAGGCGTTTGAGGAGCTCGCAGTCCTTATAGAGGTGTTTGATGGGGTAGGCGTGGTTGGTGCATGGGCTCTCCATGAGCTCATGGAAGTGAGCCAGAAGGTCCTGCTGGGGCTGCTTGCCCATGTGATCGGCCGTGGTGACCAACGCGGAGTTGGCCGGTCGGCGGTGATCTTTTCTATTCTTTTTTCCCCTCTGCGTGGAGGGGCCCTCGTCCTGATCCTAGCACTTGGCCTTGCCTTTGCCTCGACCTCTATTGGGATGCTACGGGAGCGGCACTTGCTGGATGCGTTGGTCTAGGGCTTGTGGTCCTAGGTCATCCGGGCTGGGACTCCAGTCGCTGCTGCGAGCATCTCGGTTTGTCTCGAGCCACTCGCATATAGGCGGTCAGTGTGGATCGGTCGCCAAGTCAAGATGAGGCGTAGATGCGGCCTCCCGTGCTCCGCTTGGCGGTTGTAGCGGTGAGTGGGTAGAGCGATTCATCTGGTGTGTCCCCACTCCCCTGGTGGGGAGAGAGGCCATGAGTCGGTGTCACGATACGGAGCTCTCTACCTGTTGAATGGCGGCGGTCTCCACTAGTGCTTGGAGGTTCCGGTGGATCGCCTGTTCCTAGGGGTCGTTCGGCTCAGGAAGGCCGCGCAAAAGCATTACCGCTACAGCGATGTTCTGATTGGCCTGAGCGAACTATGGGGGATTGTTCCCCCTATCCATGGTGTTGTGCTAGACCCAACGGGCGCCACTCACCGGTCTATGCACACGGGGCATAGTGTGGGGCGCTGAGCACACTGGCACAGTCGGTGGCTGGTTCAACCGTTGTTGTCATAGCTCCTCACCATGCTCCCATGTGAGCTCGAGGCCATCTGGGCTAGGACTTCGGTTGCTGCCGTGAGCGTCTTGGTTCGGTCCGAGCCGCTCGTGTATTGACGGTCAGTGTAGAGCGGTCGCCAAGTCAAGATGAGGCAAAGATGCGGCCTCCTTTGCCGCCCTTGGCGGCTGTGGCGGTGAGCAGGTGGAGCGATTCGTCTGGCACGTCCCCACTGCCCTAGTGGGGAGAGAGGCAGTGAGTCAATGTCGCGATGTGGAGCTCTCCACCTATTGAATGGTGGGAGTCTCCACTAGTGCCCAGAGGTTCCGGTGGATCCCCTGTTCCTGGGGGTCGTTCGGCTTAGGAAGGCCGCACAGAAGCATTGCCGCAGCGGTGATGTTCTGATTAGCCCGAGCGAACTATGGGGGATCGTTTTCCCTATCCATGGTGTTGCACTAGACCTGATGGGTGCGACCTCGGGCATTGCTCGCCAGTTTATGCACACGGAGCGCAGTGTGGGGTGCCGAGCACGCTGTCGCAGTCGGCGGCCGGTTCAACCGCTGTTGTCGTAGCTCCTCGCCATGCTCCCGTGTGAGCTCAGGGGTCTCCGTACGAGGGTCCGGAGAGGTGTGAGTCTGCAAGGACTCCATCACCACCGGTGGCTATCCTGGAGCATCTGCCATAGCGCACTCCCAGGACGGATGGTGGCTAGGCGCCACATCGCCGATGCTAGAGCCGTCACTCTCAACATCGTCATCCATGAGGTCGAGGAAATAGGTGGGAGCATAGCTCGCCATCCCCATGAATTTATACATGAGAGGGGGCGGCGTAGGCATCCTTTAGAGCCCCCAAGCATACGCGTCCATAGAGATGTGAGGCCATAGGGGAACCGGTCGCATGGCGGTCACGGTGGGGACAACGGGGTCCCTCCGGATAATCGGCGGAAGATAGAGAATAGCAAGTAAATAACAACATGCATATTACTTACAACGGGGTTAGAGCAGAGAGTTTGCTCGAAATGAAGTGCAGATGCCTCATCATTGAGGTCATCGTGCGTCCCGAAGCCGATGGAGGGCGCCCCTCCAATGGGCGCCGGAACGAGAGCCTCCTCGCGGAGGTGTAGTACGCCAAGCCAGTCGACGATGAAGTCCATGCTTCCAAAGAGGAAGGCCTAGGATGGCAAGAAGACAGGTGGAACCCGCGTCCCAATAGGTGGGAGCATAGGAAACTCTAGTGAGCTAAAGCGAGTCGTGTCTCCTGAGCCCGCCATGGCGAAGGTGGCGGAAAAGTGGGCCATCTGATGACCAAAAATTGTTGAACGTACAATGTCTTCCCCACGGACGGAGCCAACTGTCGGTGCAGAAAGTGATCAACAAGTAAATATTTGTAGTTTTGCCGTACGTTTTGATCGGAGGTGGCCTAGCACTCAATAACATAGGGTTTATACTGGTTCAGGCAACGTGTCCTACGTCCAGTTTGAGTCGGTCGATGACTTTATTCCTAAGCCTAGGTGCTCGAAGTTTGTAGTGGGGTTACAAACAAGAAGGAGAAAGAAGGGGGTACAAGAGGTCTGGTCAGACTCCAGTTGGAAGGGCCGAGAGCGACGGGAGCCCCGCTATGAGCTAAGTGTTCAAGCGTGTGCTTGTGGTACAAACCTAGCGGTTCTGTGGTTGTGTACTAGTGAACTTGATCGATCTAATGAATCTACCTGTTGGAAGAGAGGATATCCCCTTTTATAGATGAAGGGGATGGTCTTACAAGTGAGAGGGAAGGAGTACGCTTGCTATCGAGCCTTGTTGCCCATGCCGATGGGTACAGGACGATCGTAGGCGCCCACAAAACTGTTGAATGTTAGATGCATGTGGGAGGTCATGTTTTCTTCTTTGGGTATGGCAGATGTTGGCGTCTGCCATACTGTTGATACCCAGAGGTGTGTAAGGGGTTCTACCATGTTCGCTTGGTACGATAAATGTCGGCTCCCACACCACTGTTGATGCCTAGAGGCATGTGGGGGGAGCCTTACCGTATGGGAGTTAATGGCGCCCACAACACTATAGGGGAAAATGTCGGCGCCTACAACACTGCCTGGGCTCTGCCATGCCAGGGAGGTCACAGGGTACTATTGATGAGGACATGACACCCATGCATATGACCATGTTTGGCATATGGTATGGAGTGCCAGGAGGCCAGCAAGGGTGTCCAAGTCAAGAAGGAGGTCTGAGGTTAATTCAGTTCGAGTCCCCGAGGTGGAGGCCCAAAGCAACTCAAGTTCGAGTCTGCCACAGCCTCCAGGACCAGTCTGCCTAAAACTGGTCACCTAGGACGCATCCAGACTCCGTTTTCGATGATCCACATATGGTTGGAAAGCTAATTTGATAAGGAAGCCAATCCAAGTGGTCTCACATAAAAGACATTCAAAATCAACGGGAATCGTTGAAACAAGTCAGTGTCCAGAATCTGCCAGGGTGCTGCGACACCGTCTTTTGGTCCGTTGGACCGTGTATCGTGTTTGGGCCCGTTAGGGGGCGTGTCCAGGGGGGTGACACCCAAGACTCTATAAATAGCAGCCTTTACTCTCCTTAGGGGTGGGGTTTTATTTAGTTCTTGATTTTCTTGTGAAACAGACATCGTTTTGCTGCAACTGTGCCGCCAAGGCTGCTTGCTGTGAACTAGGGCCCCAGTTCTTGATCTTATTCGCCTGTGGCGATTAGTCCTTTTGAATAAAGACTTGAACTCCTTCTCGTTATCATAAGCCTCATATTTATTTGTAATTTCAGATTGCGTTCATCCTGTTCTTGCTTGTGTTCTCGATTCGCTTGCAGGAAAGCCTTCTCGGCATGGTCAATCGTGTTCGCGTGGTTGATAACCAACGGAGCAGTGGTGTAACAGTTGTGGGGGTCCGAATCAATCTTGGTTCGAAGCCTAGATCGTGAACATCGAGTCTCCACCAATCGACGCTATCATACCTTTCGAAAGATTCGGCCTAGCCTACATCAAGTGGTATCAGAGCCCTTGTTGCCCGTTAGGTATAACTTTATTTTCCCCTTTAGATTATTACTATTTTTGCATTACCTATCGTCCACAAAAAGCCAAAAAAATACACCGCCACATATTCCCCATCCTATAGCCTCGTTGTTCCTTTGTAATTTTTTTAATTTTAGTTTGCTTTATTGAACTGTCGTCCCTCACCGCGTCTTAGTGTTCGTTGTGTTCTAAACTAGTTCTTGGTCTAGTGTCAAGTCTTGTCTTCCAGTGTGGTGATAGTTTGTTCCTTTTCGCCAAATATTGCATCCCTATTGGTTGTTACGTGAGTAAATTGAGGGAAAAGAATAAGTCAAGTTGAGAGAGACATATAGTACAAATCTTTATCATGATTCTTATTTCCACGTTTAAAAAGAATATCTCATCTGATCTCCACGGTTGTAGCTGGTGGATTATTCTTGTGCATAGTTAGAAAGAAAGGAAAGCATTAATTGGTAGTTATAGTCTCCTTTGGAAATAATATGCACACAAGATTTTCTATTGTTGGTTAGTTGTGATCCTTGTTGGGCATCTCTTTGGTTTTTCCTTACGCTAATCCAAAAGGAAAGTTTTTGTCAGGGTGTCCACGCCTAGGCAGTCCTACTGCTGATATTGCTTTGCTGGCCGAGAGTTTAGATCACGCTATAGTGCAGCTTCTTAATATTTTTATTTACAATTATTTTTGCAGCACTTTTCTAAGTAAAAAAAGGAAGAGTTAAAGACAAAGAGGTGCAAACCAAAAGAAGGAAAAAAGCCGCACCTAAAAAAGAGAGAAAAAAATAAAAAAGGAAAGAAAAAGAAAGTGAAAAAAAAGTTCAGAAGTGCTTGCATCCTTTTGAGTCCTTGTGCTGAGTTGTATTGTATTGCTTGCTTGAACTAGGTCCAGGACGAGTTTACGCCAGCAACATAGACTAGCTTAGGACTACTTTTCAATCTTGTAATTTCTGAATTAAATTATTGCTATTCCTTGCTACTATATTGTGCCTGTCTAAGCTCCACTTTCTTCTAATCAAGTACAGGTTCGCCTTACAACTGTTACACTCAAGCTATAATGGTATCACAGTCACCGACCGATTGCACCGCTTGTTGCTTTGGTAAGAACACTTGTAAGACCGTGGTAAGACGCTTGAGAGTTGAGTGCCTTGTTTTTTCCTTGTCCACATCCTATAGTAGCTGATAGGGATAATACTTTTGTGTTGTCTTTTGCTGTCTTCTAACAATGACAGGTTATTCGTATCCACCGACTTATGATGGTATAGGTGCTGATGAGTACATGGAGTGGGAAATTGCCATAGATAACATATTTACTACTCGCTTTATGTGTCCAAGGAGGAAGGTAAACAATGCAGTTAGTGTTTTGTGACATTCTGCTTTATCTTGGTGGGAGCCTTTAGATCCTTCTGATAAACCTCAAATTTGGAATGATATGAAACTCCTGATGCAAGAAACCTTTGTTAATCCACCTCCTGTTTTGACTTCATATGCTGAGGTGCACCATTTAGAGGAAGAGTCTGTTGTTATTCCTCTTCCTATGACTAACCTTCTACAGGATAATGTACATAAGCGAGAGGATGGCATGGAAGCAAATGAGGAGCTCACAACCTCATATGCAAATTCAGAACCATCACTTCACAATGCACCTATTACTCCTGCTAAGAACACAGGTAATGTCCATGGTGCTACACTCACGGATGGTGAGAATTGTTTTAATGTACTAAATTTTTCCACAAACCATGCTATCATAGAGCAATTGTTAGTGGAACCCTATCTTGATTTATCTTTGTCCTATGATAATTTGCTTGATGTTTCTTGTGATAAAGATGAATTGGTTGATGATGCTTTAGTTTTACATGTTTTGGAACCAACCACCTGTGCTAAAAATAAACATGTTATTCATATTGCTACTAAAACTGATGAGCTCAAGCTGTTGTCTTCTTTACATACTTTGGGTTACATTGAATTTGATGTTTTGTGTAACCTAGATTGTTTGGAGGAGAGCCTTTTTAAATATGCTGATTTGCCTTAGTTTTCTAACCACACATATCATGTTATTGACAAATATAACAACAAAGGACAATATATGATACATCGAGTATATGTTCGTAGTAATATGAATTCTCCTTTTGTTGTACAAGATTATGATCGATTAGAGGGCAGCCATAATAATACAAACATTTTCTCATGTTCCTCAAAGAAACAAGTTCACTTCCAAGAAGGGGAGCATTGTTGGTTGCTACCTATGTCTGCTAGACCATCTATTCCTGCATTGTCTTTGGTTAGTTCTAATCTTTTGTAGGATAGTGTTGACATACATCGTGTGCATTCAGATCATGGAGTCTATATACTTGCTAAAATTTTTATGCGAGATGATATGCTAGAAACTTGGAAACATGGTCATGTTCCTTCTCACAATTATTTCAGTTTCTTTTGTCTTCGCAACCCCATTCTCCTTTGTGTTGTGCAGGATCAGTTTCAAGCACAATCGACGCCGAAGACGGCTTTTCGTCAAGAAAGGGAGGATGATGAGGACATGACACCCATGCATATGACCATATTTGGCACATGGTATGGAGGGGCAGGAGGCCAGCAAGGGTGTCCAAGTCAAGAAGCAGGTCCAAGGCCAATTTGGTTCAAGTCCCCGAGGTGGAGGCCCAAGGCAACTCAAGTTCGAGTATGCCTCGGCCTCCAGGACCAGTCAACCTTAAACTGTTCACCTAGGACGCATCCAGACTCTATTTTCAACGATCCACATATGGTTGGAAAGATAATTTGATAAGAAAGCCAATACAAGTGGTCTCACATAAAAAAGACCTTCGAAATCAATGGGAATCGTCAAAATAAGTCAGCGTCCAGAATCTGCCAGGGTGCTGCGACACCATCTTTTGGTCCGTTGGACCGTGTATCATGTTTGGGCCCATTAGGGGGCGCGTCCATGGGGGGTGATGCCCAAGACTCTATAAATAGCAGCTGTCACTCTCCTTAGGGTTGGGGTTTTATTTAGTTCTTGATTTCCTTGTAAAACAGACATCGTTTTGCTGCAACTGTGCCGCCAAGGCTGCTTGCTGTGAACTAGGGCCCTAGTTCTTGATCTTGTTCACCTGTGGCGATTAGTCCTTTCAAATAAAGACTTGAACTCCTTCTCATTATCATAAGCCTCATATTTATTTACAATTTTAGAATGCGTTCATCTCATTCTTGCTTCTGTTCTCGATTCGCTTGCAGGAAAGCCTTCTCAGTGAGGTCAATCGCGTTCGCGTGGTTGATAACCAATGGAGCAGTGGTGTAACGGTTGCGGGGGTCCAAATCAATGTTGATTCGAAGCCTAGATCATGAATGTCGAGTCTCTACCAATCGACGCTATCATACCTTTTGGAAGATCGGGCCTAGTCTACATCAAGTGTCCTACAGGTGCGCAGGGTACGGTCCCTAGTATTTTGGGTTTGACTTGCGCGCCCTGCCTTATTCTCTCCATCCATTCTCTAGTCCTTACCAAGAGGGCATCCCCGGTCGGTTAGTCCTAGTTGGCTCTGAATGTGCCAATCGGAGAAGAGCAGTGAGCAGGAGTTCGGTGCATCCCCAATCGGAGACGCGGGTTAGAGTCGGACGTAGTGCTTTTGGCCAAACCTTCTAGTTAGAGAGGCCATCTAGAGGTGGGCTGGAGACCAAAGCGAGCGCTCTGGTCGAAGAGGTGGGCAGGAGTCGGAAAACAGGCGCCGCTCCTCCTCGACCTGACCTTCCGATCGGTGATTGGATTGCCCTTCTGACCTATGGTTTAGATACTTGGGTCGGCCCATGAGTTGCGTGTTGTCAGCTTGGGCTGAGCCTTTGTTGGGAAGCCGGTCCATGAGGACCCCGGGTTTATGAACCCGACAGCTTCCTTAGTCTAGACGAAGGCGTCCGTCTTTTTGAGGAGCTTGTAGAGTGGCATCCTCCGTTCGCTGAGCTGGGAGATGAATCATCTCAGGGCATCCAGACAGCTGGTGAGCCTTTGAACGCCCTTGACATTGCGTATAGGGCCCATATTGGAGATGGTCATGATCTTTTCAAGGTTGGCCTCGATGCCGCGCTCAGACACAATGTATACAAGCAGCTTCCTCTTCGGAACCCCAAAAACATATTTGTCGGGATTCAATCTGATGTTGAACCTTCGGAGGTTCACGAACGTTGTGGCCAAGTTTGCGATCAGGTCAACAGCTTAAGCCATTTTGGCCACTATGTCGTCAACATAGACGGCGATTGTTGGTTTCGTCCGCTCGGCTTGATCAGGCTGATCGAGCGGGTCGATTTGGTCAGCGAAGCATTGCTACATGCACCTTTGGTAGGTGGTGCTAGTGTTCTTTAGACCAAAAGGCATGGTTACGTAACAGTATGAACCATATAGGGTAATGAATGAGGTTGCGAGTTGATCAGACTCTTTCATCACAATCTAGTGATAGCCTGAGTAGGCATCCAGAAAGGAGAGGATCTCGCATCCCGAGGTGGAGTCGACTATCTGGTCTATGTGTGGCAAAGGAAAGTGATCCTTTGGACATGCTTTGTTGAGTCCAGTATAATCAACATACATTCTCCATTTCCCGATCTTCTTTCTAACAAGAACAGGATTGGCAAGCCAGTCGGAGTGGAATACCTCTCTAATGAATTCGGCTGCCAGGAGTTTGGCAATCTCTTTGCCTATGGCCCTACGCCTCTCATCGTTGAAGTGATGTAGGCGCTGCTTGGTGGGATTTGAGCAGTATGTCCGGCATGTCAGAAGGCTTTCATGCAAAGACATCGCGATTAGCGTGCAGGAAGTCAACAAGCTTGCATTCATATTTGGCAAGGAGCTGAGTCCCGATCTGCACCATCTTGATAGGGTTTGTGGGGTCGATTCCCACCACCTTTGTTTCCTCGAGTGGGCAGAAGGCCATCGAGGAGGTTGGTTTGTTGCAGTCCGAGACTTCTGGGGTTGACAACTCCCCAAGCCGCGGGAGCTTGGATGAGTTGATGACCGCGGTGGCGAGTTCAAAATGCCCGCAGTCGCACGTGAAGGCGTGCGTGAAGGCGCTACCCATGGTGATGATGCCGTTTGGACATGGCATCTTCAGCTTGAGGTAGGTGTAGTTGGGGGTCACCATGAATTTGGCGTAGCATGGCTGCCCCAAGATGGCGTGGTAGGACCCTGGGAAGTCCACCACTTCAAAGGTGAGAACCTCTGAGCGGAAGTTGGCTCGGTTGCCAAATGTGACGGGTAGGTCGATCTGCCTGAGCAGGTATGCCTGCGCTCTTAGATTACGCCGTGGAAGGGAGAGCCCGCTAGGCGGAGTTCCAACCAGGAGATGCGCATGGCGTCGAGGGTGTCGACGTAGAGGATGTTGAGGCCGCTGCCTCCGTCCATCAGCACCTTGGTGAGGCGCTTCTTGTGGATGATGGGGTCAACGACGAGCAGGTAGCATCCCAGTCTGGCGACATGGGAGGGATGGTCCCTCTGATCGAAGGTGATCGAAGATTCTGACCAGCTAAGGAAGGAGGGGATGGCCGTCTCGGTGGCACATGCCTCTTTGTAGCATACCTTGTGCTGGTACTTGGAGTAGATGGCATCGGATCCCTCGAAGATCATGATGCATTCCTCAGGGTCGGGGAAGCTGTCCCCGTCCTTGCCTGTCGTGCCTCCTTTCTTGGCTGCCGCCTCTTTGCCGTCTCCTTCTTTCGGCCCACCGGCCTATCGTAGGAAACGTTTGAGGATCTTGTAGTCCTTGTAGAGGTGTTTGATGGGGTAGGCATGGTTGGTGCACGGGCTATCCATGAGCTTGTTGAAGTGGTCAGGTAGGCCCTGCTGGGGCTGCTTGCCCACGCGATCAGCTACGGCGACCAATGTGGTGTTGGCCGATCGGCGCTGATCCTTTTTGTTCTTCTTGCCCCTCTACGTGGAGGGGCCCTCATCTTGGTCCTCGCTTGACCTTGCCTCTGTACCGGCCTCCGTTGAAGACCGCTCCGACCGCCTCCTCACCGAAGGTGTGGTTCGTGGTGACATCGAGTAGGTCATGGGTGGTATGGGGCTTTAGGCAGCCAAGCTTATGGATCAGGGACTCACAGGTTGTCCCAGAGAGGAATACGCTGATGACGTCCACATCGACGACATCGGGGAGGGAGTTGCATCATTGAGAGAACCTTCGGATGTAATCCCGCAGGGGCTCGTTGGGCTCTTGCTGGCAGCTTTTGAGGTCCCAGGAGTTACCAGGGCGGACATACGTCCCCTGGAAATTTTTGACAAAGATCCTCTTGAGGTCCGCCCAGTCACGGATGCTGTCGTGCGGGAGGAATTCAAGCCATGCCCAAACATGTTCCCCCACGCAGATGGAGAGATATTGAATGATGAAATGGTCATCATCCACCCCTCCGGCTCGGCAGGCGAGCTAGAAATCTTCGAGCCATATACCGGGGTTCGTCTCCCTGGTGTACTTGGCGATGTTGGTGGGCGGTCGGAAGTGCTGTGGTAACGGTGCTCTCTGGATGCGTCGGCCAAAGGCCCATGGTCCCGAGCCATCCAGGCTGGGACTCCGGTCGTCTAGTCGGCGATCATGCCTAGGGCACATTTCACCGCTCCCCTCGATGGTTCGGCTGGGACCCGTGTCACCTGCCCTCACCATCGCCCGATGAACGTCATCATCACATCAGGGTTGAAGCCAATTGCTGCTGATGCTACGAGTGTCTGGGTTCGGACCGAGCTATTCGCGTACCGACGGTCGGTGTAGAGCAGGCGCTAGGTCGGACCGTGGCGCAGCTGTGGCCTCCTATGCCACGCTTAGCTGCCGTAGCGGTGAGCGGATAGAGTGATCCTTCTAGTGCGTCCTCGCTCCCTTGATGGGGAGAGAGGCCATGAGTCAGAGTCGCGATGCAGAGCTCTCCGCCTGTTGAACAACGGTGGCTTCCACCAGCACCCGGAGGTTCCAGTGGACTGCCCGCTCCTAAGGGTCGATGGGCCCGGGAATGCCGCGCAGAAGCATTGCCGCAGCGGCGATATTCTAGCTAGCCTGAGCGAACTATGGGGGATCGTTCTCCCCATCCATGATGTCGCGCTAGACCTGGCGAGACGCATCATGATGCGCCAAGCGTGCAGGCACAGGTGGCGGCTGGTTCTGCCGCCATTATCATAGCTCCTTGTCATGCGCTTGGGCACATGTGAGGGCATCCACGCGAGGGTCTAGAGAGGTGTGAGTCTACAAGGACTCCGCTACCATCGGCGGCTGTCCCGGAGCGTCCGTCATAGCGCACTCCTAGGACGGATGGTGGCTAGGTGCCACATTGCCGATGCTGGAGCCGTCGCTCTCAACATCGTCATCCATGAGGTCGTGGAAATAGGTGGGAGCGTGGCTCGCCATCCCTACGAATTCAGATGTGAGAGGGGCGGCGCCAGCATCCTTTGGAGCCCCCGAGCACACATGTCCATGGGGGATGCGAGGCCATAGGAGAACCAGTCGCATGGCGATCGTGGCAGGGACAACGGGGTCCCTCCGGAGAATCGGCGAAAGATAGTAAATAGTGAGTAAATAAAAGCATGTACATTACTCACAGTGGGGTTTGAGCAGAGTGTTTGCTTGGAATGAAGTGCAGGCGCCTCGTCGTTGAAGTTGTCATGTGTCCTAGAGCCGATGGAGGGCGCCCCTCCGACGGGCGCCGGGATGGGTGCCTCCTCGCGGAGGTGTAGCACGTCGAGCCGATTGGTGACGAAGTCTAGGCTTCCAAAGAGGAAAGCCTAGGACGGCTCGAAGACGGGTGGAACCCACATCCCAATAGGTGGGAGTGCGAGAAAATCCAGCGAGATGAAGCGAGTCGTATCGCATGAGCCTGCCATGGCGAAGGTGGCGAAAAAGTGGGCCATCCGATGACCAAAAGTGTGAATGTACAACGTCCTCCCCACGGATGGCACCAACTATCGGTGCAGAAAGTGACCAACACATAAATATTTGTAGCTTTATTGTACATCATGATTGGATGTGGCCTAGCACTCAATGACACAGGGTTTATACTGGTTTAGGTAGCGTGCCCTACGTCCAGTTTGAGTCGGTCGATGACTTTATTCCTGAGCCCAGGTGCTTGAAGTTTGTTGTGGGGTTACAAACGGAAGGGAGAAAGATGAGGGTTCAAGAGGTCTGGTCGGACTCTGGTCTGAAGGGCCGAGAGTGATGGGAGCTCCGCTATGTACTAAGTGTTTGAGTGTGTGCTCGAGGTTTGAACCTAATGGTTCTTCTGTTGTGTGTGTTGTTCGAGTTGTTGTGGACTCTGAGATCTATCTATTGGAGGAGAGCGCATCCCCTTTTATAGATGAAGGGGATGGCCTTACAAGTGAGAGAGAGTACGTATGCTAAGTCTTGTTGCCCATGTCGTCGGGTACAAGATGATTGTAGGCGCCCATAACACTGTTAATGTCAGATGCATGTGGGAGGTTGCGTCGTCTTCTTCTGGTATGGCAGACGTCGGTGCCTGCCACACTGTTGATGCCCAGAAGCATGCAAGGGGTTTTACCGTGCGCGTCCGGTATGGGAGTTTTGTGGGCGCCCACAACACTGTAGGGCAAATGTCAGCGCCCACAACACTGCTTGGGTCCTGACATGTCTAGAAGGTACTGTCCTGTAGGTGCACAGGGTACGGTCCTCAGTTTTGCGGTTGACTTGAGTGCCCTACCTTACTTGCTCCATTCGTTTCCTGGTCCTCATCGAGCGGGCGTCCCCGGTCGGTTGGTCCTAGTTGGCTCCGACTGCGCCAGTCGGAGAAGAGCTGTAAGTAGGGGTTCGGTGTGTCCCCGGTTGGAGACGTAGTTTGGAGTTCGGAAGCAGTGTTTGACCAGGCCTTCCGGTCGGAGAGACGGGCCGAAGTTAGAAGCGAGCATTGTTCCTCTTTGGCAGGCCTTTCGGTCGGAGAGGCGGGTCAGAGTCGGAAGCGAGCGTTGTTCCTCCTTTGCGAGGCCTTTTGGTCGGAGATTGGATCGCCCTTCTAGCCTGTCGTTTTAGGTGTTTGTGCCGGTCCAAGTGTTTGCGCGTCGTTTGCAACGTCGTCTACTGGGCCGAGCTTTTTGCTGGGAAGCCGGTCCATGAGGGACCCCGGGTTTATGAACCCGACAGTTAGTATTCTAGTAATTTGGAGACCTAGATCAAAATGGTATAATAGTTTAAGTTTAATTTACTCCACTATAATCATCATATATTCATATGGATGAAGCACCATCAACATAGACCACACGGCAACAGTAGAAACAACATGAATATATGTGCAGTAGACTAGTGGTTATGCACATTTTCCATGCCGTAGGTCGGGCGTGCTATAGTTTTTTAGGCATATGTTTGGTTCAGTGCTGTAACTATGGCAATACTATACTTTCTTAGCATCATGCCCCACACGTCATACTCATTTTCTTTCCAAAACATGCCACAAGTGTGGCTTTTTTGCTCGCCACAGTTTGCCGAAAGTTCAGCGTGGTAAGTTTGAGCATCAAACTAACAGGCCCTTACTGCCCTTGGTAAAATCGGAGGGTTTGTCCCATAAGATTTCTCATATTCATTGGTGGACAGTGGACATGGTGACATTGGTGGACCTCTCCGTTGTGTTCCAAGGGCATGCCTAATTAAAATCTAAGTCAACTAACAAAAATAGAAAAAAAAAAGTTTTGTCTAGTGTCTACACACTAAGCAGTAATTGTGCCAAAGTCCAACCGGTAATTATCCTGTTCAGTCGTCCGTCCGGACAGACCCGCCCGAGTCGCCTGTTTACGGAACGGGCCCCGCCCGCGCCGTCTCCGTCCACATCGCCCGCTAGCTATGCGCCATCTGCGTGTTGCGCGCCTTAGCTCGCGGGACGGATCTCACCCTCCCCGCCCACCCCGTCTGTACTCGTGCCTCCGATTGTAGCCACGCTCCATCTGCCTGTCGTGCCCTTGTTGTGTTCCGTGCCACCGACGAGCTCCACACCGGCGATCTTCGTGCCACTCCGTAGCATCGAGCTCCATTTCCACGTCGAGCTCCGCGTCGACGAGCCTCCATTTTCTTCCAAGCAGCAAGTAGATGTTGCGCTTGGAAGCGCATTTTGTAATTGTCTGTTTTCAAGCGTTTCAGATGTTTCAGGGGTATATTACAAGTGTTTCATATGGATGTTGCAAAAGTAGATCGAGATGCTTTATATGTTGCGAGGGTTGTACACGTATGTTGCGAGTTTTTGTTTCTAATGTTTCATCTGTTTTTTCAGACGTATGTTTTATAAGTGTGTTTATCTGGATGTTGCATATGTTTCAAACATATGTTAGCAAGTGTTTTATCTGGATGTTGTGTATGTTTTGCAATGGTTTCAAGTGTTTTTCAGATGTTTTTGCAAGTGTTTTAGGTGCATGTATCAAGTGTTTCATCTGCCTTTAGACATATATTGTAAGTGTTGCATTTGAATGTTTTAATAGTAGATCGGGTGTTGCATCTTTCTCATCGCCTTCTGCTGCCTTATCTCGGTGTCTCCTGCTCCTCGCGACACCGGCTAGACATCCACCACCTCCTCCCTCCCTTCTTGATGCTGGTGATGTTCAGGGCGGTGTGGCCTCCACGTGGACGTGCGAAACGGCACAGAAAAATTATTGCAGACGTGGGACGCCCTATCCGTCCGGACGTCCAGGCGCTACCGAGGCCCATATCCAAATGATACATGGATGGCCATGGCCCATGCGTTGGCAATCTGCCGATCAGCAGACGGTTAAATAAGCTCCAGAAGTTCACCACGATCCAAAACGGGAACCACCGCAGAAGTCGTAGCCGTTGATCATCCTTTTGACGTGCTCATAACCACCTCGTAACTCGTGTTAATCCCTGGTTCAGCTTCAGCCGCACGAAAACAAAACTGCTTCACCTGATGCTAACAACCCGCAACCACTTCATGCACACGTACGTACGTCGCAGCAAGACGACGACGCCACGACGACCGAAAAGCCCAAGCGTGACGCCTTCCTCCAGCTGAAAGCGATAGGAGATCGAGAGCACGGCGCGTGATGCATGGGCACGTCCCCGTCAAGCGAAGACCGGAAGACGCCGCGCCACAGGAAAATCACTCTAGAATTTGCACCGGGACAGGCCACAGCCACACGGGACGAGCCGCTTCTCGCCCATACAACTGTTCCGCCCGGCCGCGCGCAATCATGTCGGCGGAAGACAGGAAGAAGGCGTGGCCAACAGTCCAAATGTCCAATGCAATAGGGGCCGCCGCGTCCGTCGGCCGGTGTGAAACGGGCCAGGCCGATGCCCTGCGTCCGCGGCCCAGCTTGCCATTCTGCCGCGCACAATTTTGCAGGGCCCTGCCCAGCTGCCTTGCCCTGCGTCCGCGGCCCAGCTTGCCATTCTGCCGCGCACAATTTTGCAGGGCCCTGCCCAGCTGCCTTGCCCTGCGTCCGCGGCCGTGGGCCGTGGCCGAGGTGTGGCGTAGCTGGCAAGCTGGCATCGATCGTTTGTAAAATCCACTAACGCAGGGTGCTCAGTAGCAGTGTTTCTAAATGATAAACAGTTCACCTACCGTTTAATCATTATTCAACCAAAACATCTTATTAAACGGGCTAAATGGCTAATTAAATAAAGTAAACGGATGATTAAACGGAAACGGCACACCACCGTGTAGCGTTTACATGGTGTTTAAACGAACTAAACGGCCGTTTTGGCAAACAGTGCTCGGTTGAATACTAGTAGTGCTGTAGTTGTTATACTTGCTACGGGACAGCCGGACAGCGCAGACCGTGCGCGTTTAACTGGCACAACAGGAACACATACATTTTTACTAGTTAGGCAAGCACATAGTACTCCTCTTGCGTATGAACGCACTGTCGTTGTCGCGAGGTTTCGTCCGTACACGTAGTGGCACTCCTTCTCCGTCGTGTGGAAGGCGAAGGCATTTTCTTTTTGCCGGTATCATGGACCGGGGGCAAGATAAGAAGAACCTTATCGCTGGATCGAATGCGACGTCGTCACTCGTTAAGAAGGGACGAGGGGGGACAGATGACGCGAGAGTTACGGAGGGGTGGACGCGTGTCCTGCATGTAGGACGTAAACTTACTTAATCGCGATCCCATGAACGTTTATAAACAAATCCACTAGTATGTTGCATAGCCTAGTCTAGATATTCGATTCCTACACGTCGCGCCGCCTCCAAAGACGAAGGCCCCATCACCTCTTCCCTTGCTTCTTTGGAGAATTGGAGATCACACGCTGCCTGCTGTACTTAGCTGGTACCCGTTCATGTCTGGTCAAGTTCAGACACGCACGATAGCTAATCGATCGCTACTGGCCAATGGCTACTACTGCACCGTGATTTCGTCCGTCCGTTTCCTGCCAAACAAAACAAGGGCTAAAACCGCGTACTACTCCAGTAGCAGTGCAGTCCAAACCCAACTCATGCACTGCCACTGTATGAATATCGTGGCCGGTGAGGGTCACGAGACCGTGACAGTAGCCGAGGAACGTTCCAGGTTGACGTGCCAGTGGTGCACCGGGTGACACAGCCGCCAGGGTTTGACTGACGTTTGACACGATCACACGAAGCCGAAAGCAGAGATCACATGTAGCGCGTGGGTTTCCACTTTCGCTCCCTTTTGCCCGGGACCGGCGATAATGCGAAATCCTGGCAACTACCTCTAACCGCCGCTGTGAGAATGATAACCACGATGGCTTCGAAATCCTTGCCGGGAAGAGAAACACTACCATTACCCGCAGCCAGGGTTGGACAAAATACTTACGGCTTGTCAGCTTGTTTGACTCGTAGGCGACTCAGCTCTCGTTTTAACTTTTTCAACGAGTTGAGCTGTAAGTCTAGCTCATTATTTTAACGAGTCAGCTCGAGCAAGCTTACGAGCTAAAATAAGCTAAGGGCTATCAGCTCACTACCATGAATCTAGAAGATGATGATGCTGACCTATAAATATCAACCTACCTATTCTATTGCTATGTAATCTTGTTTCATATGTATTTTGATTTTATAATTGTCGTGGTACTTAAATATTGATCTATGGATTATTTTTCAGGGAGAAGATGATGATGCTGATATTGAATTTGTGGACTTTACTAAGTCTGTGGTGGTAAGCAACTAGTAAGTATTGCTCTGTTCGCTTGGCTGATAAGCCATGGCTGAAAGTACTGTTGGCTGATTTGTTGTGAGAGAAAAATATTGTTCGTTCGCTGAAAAAGTACGGCTTATAAGCCAAGCGAACATGGCGTATGTTGGAACTGCATGCATCATGGATGGACCAACTATGTTGCATGGTTGATACTTTTGATGAACCTGATGTATATTAATCACGTATAGTTGTATAATAATGGATGTGACCTTCTAAAATTAATGTAGCATAAACATTATAAACATGTGTGTCCTATTTTTTATAGCTCGCAAACTAAACGAGCCAGCTCGAGCTCGGTAACGAGCCGAGCCAAGCTGCCCCTCCGGCTCATAATATTAACGAGCCGAGCCAAACTAATTTGTTAGTCTAACGAGTCAGCTCGAGCTGAAGGAAGCCGAGCTGAGCTGGTTCATATCCAGCCCTACCCGCAGCGTAATGAGCAATGACGACGCCCCCACAGCCGGAATGCCGATCCACCACAACAACGACCGTCTTCTCCACCACCGTTGATTTTTTTTGTAAGGACTGCCACTCGCTAACTGGGACACGCATTCCCCGCTTCCGCGATCCGCGCCGCGAGTCTCGAATCTTTTTTATGCCCACTAAGACTGACTCCAACAGATCACGCATAGTGTGACCTAAACCCAAAATGGGTTGTCTACAGTGGTTTTCCGCATAAAACACTTCTCCAACGGAAGTAGGCAAAGGAGCGATGCATTTTGAGTGGGAGCCGACACGGGACGCAAATAAGCGTCTTCTCTCCGTCCTTCTGCGTCTCCACGCTGCCGAAGCTCGTCCGCGCCCAGGGGCACCGCACTCCTCTGTTCCTTCCGTCCGCAAGAGAGAGAGAGAAAGCGAGGGGGAGAGAACGAAGCGGAGGGAGAGAGAGAAGCAAGGCGCCGTGTAGACCGGGGAGCACCGGCGACGGCCCCGGCGGCCTGCGGCCGTCTCCCACGAGAGAGAGGCAGCAAGGGGACAAGGGGAAGGGAGAGCGCTCGGCGGCGCTATTGCCTCGGCGCGGATTGAAGGGAGGGAGAAGGAGGGGACCAGGGAGAAGAAGAGGAGGGAAAAGGGAAGAGGAAGAGGGCGGACCGCAGGGAGAACTCGTCCGCGCGAAGGGGCACCGCGCCTCGCCAGATCTTGCGCCGGAGCCACTTCTCGAGGCGGCGAACTTCCTCGCGGGTGAGGCGCGCGGCGGCCTCCTGGCGCTCGATGTAGACGAGCGCGACGCGCGCACGCTCAACGCGGCGCTCGGCGTCCTCGACGCCCTCGAGCAGGGCCCGGTTCTCTTCGCGGCACAGAAGCTCGTCCACTTTCTCCCCCACCGCCGAGCTCAGCCAAGACGCCGCAGCACCGGCGCCCTCGCCGCCCCCACTTCCACCTCTGGACTCGCTTCCGCCCTCCCCGATTGTGGACCTCACGCGAGCACCCCCATGGAAGCGGCAGCGGCGCCGCACAGCAACCTGAGCAAGGGGACCCGCGGGTACGAAAGGAGACCCGACGAGCAGGCGGAGGAGCGCGGCGCGCGGCGCCTCATTTGCGTCGCCTGTTGGAAAATGAAAGTTTTTGGGTCCATGATCCTTTTAGGCCGCGTTTAGTTCGCGGCAGAATCGGCGCCGCCGGAATTCGACGGCACTGTAGCGCACTGTAGCATTTCGTTTGTATTTAGTAATAATTGTCCAATCGTGGACTAATTAGGCTTAAAACGTTCGTCTCGCAAAGTACAACCAAACTGTGCAATTAGTTTTTGATTTCGTCAACATTTAGTACTCCATGTATGTACCACAAGTTTGATGTGACGGGGAATCTTCTTTTTGCATAGTGCCAAATTCTGGAAAATGGGGGAACTAAACAAAGCCTTATTGTGCGGTACCTTAACCGTTGAATACCTCTCGTTTTTAAGGTCTGGCTTGTTGGAGACCGTCTAACCCAAATTCTCTAATCGCACCTAGTACCCAACCCCTGCCACGTACGCGACGTGGCCACCCAACCTGTGGCCTGTGCAGTTGCGGTCCGCCCGGCTGGCTGGGCGCGGCGCTCGGTCGCAGGCGCCAGTGCGGCAGTGCGCGCGCCCCCCCACGACACACGCTGACCACACGGTCCCGGCGCCCGGCTCGATGCGAGTTGCGAGGCAGGACGACGGAGACGGACAGGCATAAAGGCAGGCGAGCGTTGGAGGCAGGCGGCTGCTCCACGTTGTTCCGGAACTTTCCGCTCCGCCGTCCCGCTCCCGAGAGCAGCACCGCCAGCATAAACCGGCGACGCGCTATTAATCCAGCCCACAAGCCGTCACTGCGAGCCAAGTATAGCAGGCAGGCGCGGAACGGAAAGGGGGTCGAGCGGAGTAGCGGCGGTGTCCATCCATTTTCGAGTTTAGCGTTTGGGGTTGCCGGCGGCGGCGAGGGCGAGGCAATGGACCAGGCGCGAAGCAAGAGCGGCCTGCGGTCGCACGGGTCCGGCGGCAAGGCCTCCTCGCAGCCGGGGTCGGGGATGCTGGGATCCCCGGAGGACCAACCGATACTGGCCGACCGCGGCGGCGGCGACCGCCGGGAAGTCGTCGTGAAGATCGATGGGAACGGGAACGGGCGCGCGCCGTTCTCATTCCATGGCGCGGACGCAGGCGGCGACGGTGGCGGGGGGAAGGCGGGGAATGCGACTTCCGGCACGAACTCCACGGCGACCACGCCGCGGACAGAGAGCAGGCCGAGGTCGAGCGAGACCAGCTCGCCTCGGTCACCGGCCAAGGTGTGGCGGGAGGGGAGCTACGAGTTCTGGAACAATGATGGTGGCGGCGCCGGTGCCCGGGCCGGCGCCAACGGGCGCCCCGCCGCCACCGAGGCGTTCAGCTTCAAGAACCGTAAGCCGCAGGCGTCGTCGCCTTCGATGTCGCCGCAGCAGCAGCAGCAGCAGCCGGCGGAGGTCGGCGGCGGCGTGGACCCGCCCACGCGGCTCATCGGCAACTTCCTCCGGAAGCAGGCGGCGTCCGGCGGGGAGATGTCGCTGGACCTCGACCTGGAGATGGAGGAGCTCGGGAGGACGGCGCAGCTGCGCGCGCACCCGTCCTTCTCCACCTCGCTCGAAAGGGACGGGCGCGTCTCGTTCCAGGAACCCCAGAAGCGGCACTCCACGTCATCCTGCTCCTCCGATTCCGACACCGACGACGGCCGGAAGCGCCGCGGCGACGACGGCGAGGTCGTTCGGTGCACGTCCTCCTCTACTGCTGCGGGAGCGGGGCCGTTGCTGCGACTCCAGACGCGCTCCCGGCTAATGGACCCGCCGCCGCAGTGGCAGACCGCGCCGGCGCCGGCGCCGGCATCGGCACCTGCCGCGTCTCCTGCCTTCGACGAGGACCGGAAATCTTCAGGCGTGCGGACTCCTACAAAGTCGGGCCGCCTCTTCTCGGGGCTTATGTCCGGCAACAAGTCCGGCCCCATTGGTGGCAAGTCAGGTCCCATGGACGAGGAGGAGGACGACCCATTCGTGGACGAGGACATCCCCGATGACTTCAAGCGTGGGAAGCTGGACGCTTTGACCGTCTTGCAGTGGCTCGGCTTGTTCCTCATCATCGCGGCCTTGGCTTGCAGTCTCAGAATAAAGATCTTGTCCACGAAGAAAGTGCTGGGTTTGCACCTCTGGAAGTGGGAGCTCCTCGTGTTCGTGCTCATCTGTGGCCGTCTCGTCTCCGGATGGGTCATCAAGATTGCCGTCTTCGGTGTCGAACGCAACTTCTTGCTGAGGAAGCGTGTGCTCTACTTCGTGTATGGCGTGCGCAGCGCCGTGCAGAACGCTCTCTGGCTCGGCCTGGTGCTCGCATCTTGGCACTTCTTGTTTGACAAGAACGTCCAGCAGGAGACGAACTCTCCAGTACTGCCCTATGTGACGAAGATACTATTCTGCTTCCTTGTTGCCACGCTCATCCGCCTTGTCAAGACATTGCTGCTCAAGGTACTGGCCTCGTCCTTCCATGTCTCCACATATTTTGATCGGATTCAAGAGGCATTGTTCAGCCAATACGTCATCGAGACACTCTCTGGGCCGCCACTAGTGGATGAAAACCATGTGCTTGAGGAGGTTCATGAGCTGCAACGTGCAGGTGCAACTATACCAAAGGAGCTGCGTGATGCAGTACCAACCAAACATGTGTCTGGGCAGAGGAACATTCAGTTATCAGGGGTCATGCCTAAGGGAGAAGGTAGCAAGCAGCTGTCGAAGGAGAAAGGGGAGGGGATCTCTATCGACGCGCTTCATAAGCTCAACCAGAAAAACATCTCAGCTTGGAACATGAAGAGGCTGATGAGGATTGTTCGATTTGGGACATTAACAACTATGGATGAGCAGATACAACAGGCAGCAGGTCAGGGGGATGAATCAGCGACACAGATACGAAGTGAATATGAGGCAAAGGTAGCTGCCAAGAAGATCTTTCACAATGTAGCAAAGCCAGGTTCCAAGTAAGTCTTTCTTTGTTATCTTAGTTAGATGTTGCAGGTTCCATTATTGCAAGTCTTTTGTTTAGTCATGATGCATATCAACAAATAAAGTTTTATGGATGTAGAGAAATCAGGTTGTTATATAAACCAGTGATGCAATTATTTGTTAAATATACTGTTCCAGTTACCGTTATAGTACTCTGCTGTTGTCTAATGTTACATGCAAATATGAACTGCAGAAGTTCAAAAGAGTTATTAACCAAAATGCTCCTGCTTCAATAGTCCAAATGTTGGAGTTCATAGTGTAACAGCATGTTGCTCTCATTCAGATTATTGACTTTGAATGTGTGAAACATGCAGGTACATATACTTGTCAGACCTGATGAGATTCATGAGGCAGGACGAGGCTGTTAAAGCAATGAATCTTTTTGAAGGAGCACAGGAGCACAACAGGGTCAGCAAGAGGTCTCTCAAGAACTGGGTGGTAATGATCTTATCACTGCACTTCACAGTATGGCTGTATGGGGTCATAACAATCTCCATGTGACTTTCTTAACATTGTCGTATGGATTTTCTGTAGGTGAATGCATTTAGAGAGCGCAAAGCTCTTGCCCTTACACTTAACGATACAAAAACTGCAGTAAACAAGCTGAACCAGATGGCCAATGTCGTTGTGGGGATCATTGTGTTTGCTCTTTGGCTTCTTATTCTGGGAATAGCAACAACACATTTCTTTGTCTTCCTCAGTTCACAGTTTCTCCTGGCAGTTTTTGTATTTGGGAACACATTGAAGACAGTTTTTGAGGCAATTGTCTTCTTGTTCGTGATGCATCCCTTTGATGTTGGTGACCGTTGCGAAATTGAAGGTGTTCAGGTATTTGAAATCTCTTTGCTCTTTGTCCACCAAATATTTCATTGCACTCGTTGGCTTAAGTTTTCACTACCTTGATTTCAGGTGGTGGTTGAGGAAATGAATATCATGACAACGGTGTTTCTCCGATATGATAACCTGAAGATATATTATCCAAACAGTGTACTTGCAACGAAACCAATTATGAATTACTACAGAAGTCCTGACATGGGAGAAGCAATTGACTTCTCCATTCATGTTGCAACTCCTGTTGAGAAACTGGCCCTCATGAAGGAACGACTACTGCGGTATGTATCCATCTTCATCAGTTGTTTTGTTCAATCAGATTTCCCAAGAGAGTCAACAGTAGAGATGCCAGCCCTAGGCCCTGGCTCAGTTTAAAGAGGGCTTTTATCTGAAAACCTTTCAAAGTAAACATGTTTTGAAAAATATCAGTATGAAGCCAACAAATAATTTGCAACTAGAGTATATAGATTCATACCTCCTAATCTATTTTACTACACTCAACTAATTATCAGTTCCGTTTGTATTTCCAGCTACATTGATAACAAGAAGGAACACTGGTACCCGGGTGCGATGGTTGTACTCCGGGACGTCGATGACACCAACAAACTGAAAGTATCAATATGGCTGCGGCACACGCTCAACTGGCAGGATATGGGTATGCGGTTCGTGAGGCGAGAGCTAGTGCTCCAGGAGATGATCAAAGTCCTGAAGGACCTCGAGATTGAGTATCGGATGCTGCCACTTGATGTGAATGTTCGGAATGCACCTGCAATTCAGTCCACAAGGATGCCTACAACATGGAGTTATTCGTGAAGCGGTGACAGGACCGGACCATTTGGCCATGACATTGCAGATGAGGACTTGCTATCTTCATGGATCTTGGTGGCAGCGCAAGTGGTTTAAGCTGCAGGTGCTTGGTAGCAAATAGAGGTAGAGAATAGCGTATTAGCATGTAGAGAGCTGTTAGCTGTGCCTGCAGTCGTCACTTGTGCACCTTGTAATTACAGCACTCTCTCTTGCGTGATGATAATTTTCTGTACATTTGATGGAAAATGACGGCTTGGAAAGAGAAGTAATTCAAGATGGCATGGTATTGTGTACGCAAATGTAACCTGCCTGATTCCCGGTTGCCATCACCGCTGACCGTTGTGAAGATGCTCGGCCCGGCAAAGCAGAATGGCTGGAACGAGCATGCCGGATGCGACAGCGGCAACGAAGAAGATGCTTTACTTGGGTGCGCATTGCGGGATGGTGGAGAGATGGCAATGTAGTGCTCTGTTCTACTTCTATCTGTGAGTTGTGACGAATACCTTGTGTACAAAAGTCTGAACTTCTTGCAGAATTCGAATTGGCAATGTAGTGCTCTGTTCTAGCTGCGTTGTGACGAAATACCTTGTATACTGAACTTCTTGCAGAATCCAAATTTAGAATATTAGGTTTGGCGAGGTGAACCTCACATTTCTCATTCGATAACTTAAGATTTTACACAAAAACGGATGTTTTTCAGTTTCATTTAAGAGCTTAATCTATCTATCTACCATGGTGGTTAATTCATCCAAACTTAAACAGCAGAAGAACCGAGTGGTTGCATGAGCATGAAGTGAGTGAGACCTTCCATTCATTTACCATTTTGTTTTATTAACTTACTACAAACATCTTACCCAAAAAAAAAACTTACTACAAACATCAAACCCAGTTTCGAGTTCTAAACATCTAATGCTGGGACTGGGATAACAATTCTCCATATGAACCAGCCCCCGAACTACGAGCTTCAGAACATCTAGATAAAAGAAGGATTAGATCTATGGCAGATAAAGCTCTCACCAAACTCCTGGACCATATACATCTCACTAGCTCGAGGCCTCCAATGTTCAGTAGCAGCTGCGATCGTCCACTCTATGGAGTTGCCGCCGCACCCTGGAGCTCAAACCCTCTCTCCACCGCGTAGTCCACGAAACTGTACAAGGGCAGCACCCGATCGCCATACTTGTCCCCGAACCTGTCAGCCTCTGTCTTGGCCTGAGCCGTGAGCTCCTCCACAATGCCGAGCGCGCGGTCCATCCCCAGGGAGCGCAGGACGCTGGCGTTGCTCCTCATCTTGCCGTTCCCCGACGCGCTCCGGACGTCGTCGACGAGCTCGTACAGGACGCCGATGGTGCGGCCGTATCGCCGCAGCGCGGCCTCCTCGTCGGGCCCGGCCCCACCGAGCATGGCGCCACAGGCGGCGGAGCACTCGGCCATCTCGCCGAACTTCTTCGTCAGGACCTGCATGACCTCGGCCTCGCCAAGGGCGGTGGCGCCGGCCAGATCGAGGAACTGGCCGGCCGCCATGCCGGTGGATCCGACGGCGCGCGCGAGCTCCGCGAGGACGCGCAGGAGGACGGCGTGCGGGACCGGGTCCGGGGACGGGGTGTGGGAGATGACGTGGGTGTAGGCGAGCGGGAAGAGAGCGTCCCCCGCGAGGACGGCCATGTCGGTGCCGTACGCCGCGTGCGTGGACGGGCGCCCGCGTCGCGTCGGGGCTGCGTCGAAGCAGGGCAGGTCGTCGTGCACGAGCGACGCCGCGTGGAGCATCTCCAGCGCCGCGGCGGCCGGGAGCGCGGCCGCGCGCGGGCCGCCGAGGAGCTCGCACGCGGCGACGCAGAGCACGGGGGGCGCCCGCTTGGCGGCTCCCTCCTTGACGGCGCCCGGGAGCACCGCGTAGCGCATGGCGGAGTGGATGCTCTCCGGAGGCTGCATGGGCATCGCGGCGTCGAGTTCGGACTCCACGTCGGCGATCAGAGAGGTCCAGTAGCGGCGCAGGTCGAAGGAAGCAGAGGCCGCGGGAGCGGCGGAGGACGCACGGGCGGTGAGCAAGCGGCGGGAGTTGGAGGAAGGGAACTTGGGGATGGGGAGGGTGATGAAGAGGGAGGAGAGAGCCATGGCGATGGAGAATTTGGGAGGATTGGGGTTCGGATGTGGTTTCCTGAACTTGGGTTGGGTGCGTGGTGACTGCGATAGTGCGATGTCGTCAGTCGTTGGATTGGTTTTTTCTCCGCTCATCCCCAGTATCAATATCGAGGCCTCAGCAGTCAGCCCTGCAAGGAAATGTTGGGCCAAAATTACATTCAGCCAGGCCCATTCTTGTTTCATAATTAAAATTCTTGCGAGACTCTATCACCGAAACCCATCTTTGATAATGGCACAATTCCAAAAATTTCATGTTTAGCTTTCGTCCAATCAAGGTAGAACCCAGATAAATGGATGCTTGTCAAGTACTCACTCTGCTTTAAATTTTCGTTTTATTTGTCTTATTGAACTTTAAATATTTAAACAAGTTTATCATAAAATATTAACATATACAAAATAAAATAAATTCCTTATTAAAATGTATCTCATGGTGTATATAATTTAGGCGTCTTCAGCCTTCTGCATGGAACTTTCGTGGATTTGCACGAGACTTCCGTGACCACACACTAAAGTTTTGTGGGAATCCGCAGAAGTTCCGCTGTCTGCTAACCGCTATTTTCGAGTCTAAGTTTTGTAGGCCTATTCACCCACCTCTAGGCTTTACATCGATCCTTTCAAGTCCACCTAAGGTTGTTAGTCTATTAACAAAATCAAACTAGGGCCTTTCACACCTCTCTTGTTATGTCCTTACTTTGGCCATTAGAGGTAGATTGTATCCTACTCCAACACAACGTTGATTATAGTTTGGAACTACAAAACCTTCTATAGCGCCACACCTCCTAAGTCATGGATTGTCCATCCAAGCGGCCTCCCATTTTTGTTAACCTCACAACAGGCACATAAAATAGCCACTCATTTAAGTTGAGTGAAGCTCCACTCTATCTTCTTCGCCGAATTGACCTGTTATTGCACCTAACATTGATCGTGTGCCTTGAAATTTACTTGATTTAGTTGAAATATGGTTAGACCAAGTTCAATTAAATCCAACAAAAATAACTAGCTCATTATTATTGGTACGGGTAGGTCAGCCGTTCAACAAACTTTGTGTCGATGAAACGTAAGAGCGCATTTACTAGTTTAAATAAAAATATTAATTTATTATACTAAACAATTATCATTAGATTCGTCATGGGATATACTTTTATATTATATCTATTTTAGATCATAAATGTGAATATCACTTTTTACAAAATTGGGTAAATTTAAAAAAAAATTGACTAGATTTAAAATAGTTTGACTAGTATCATATTTTGGACAAAACTCAAGATACCTTTGTTCTGGCTTTTACAAGGAGTCAAGGAAAAGGCTCCTAGTGTCCATGGCTGTGAGGTTCATATGATTCGAGACTTCATAGCGTTTTCTATTACAGAGGGCGGTCAAGTGTCTTAATCCACTTCAATAAAGCATTATGAACCTATTTTAGAGCCACTGCGTAATAAGAGAATGATATTATTGGACAATGGAAGAATGACACAATCATAAACACATATATAAAGAACAAAAAAAAAGGGAGGAGCAACAAGCATATGTTCTAACCCTATTCTGAATAGGCATCCCCCCCCCCCCCCCCCCCCCCCCCCCAATAGATCATAAACTGACTCGAGACATGAAAAGTTTTTTTCAATAGATTATAAACTGACTCGAAAGGCTATGTTGATGTTGTATTATAAACTGACTCGAGACGTGAAGAGTGTGGCACCTCCTTGGTCATTGCACTCAATAAACTGACTCGAGACATGAAAAGTTTTTTTCAATAGATTATAAACTGACTCGAAAGGCTATGTTGATGTTGTATTATAAACTGACTCGAGACGTGAAGAGTGTGGCACCTCCTTGGTCATTGCACTCAAAAGGGTATGAAGGGCTTTTCAAGAAGGCCTCGTCTAAAAATATTTTCAGGATTTTTTAAAAGCTTTGAAAAGCAAGAAAGAACAGATCTAGCTAGCATAGAATGCGCGGTAGCATGGTGATCCTGCCCAAAGCAGACAAAAGCATCATATGCGTCATTACCAATCCCAATGAACCCTGCAGGGTCAGATGGTAGCATTTGTTCAGCGACTGTCACACCAACTTATATTACATTACCGGGGTACTTCAATCTTCAATCTAGCGTTTTTTTCCTTGCCATCTTATGTTTCACATAGCACACACTGCTATGATCAGAAACAGTTTCCCATGTGTCAGCTACCGGTCACCATCTTCAGGCCTTATATACACCGAGGGAAGTGGGTTTCACCAACGTAGCCTCCAGCCATCGCCCTCTGAACATTTTTCTCAAACTTCTTCGGGTCATCGCGGAGAACAGCTGCTGCATCATGGTTCAGGGGGTCCTCGTCATTAGGTTGCTGCAACATGATATTTGAATATGATTAGCAACTATAAGATGCCAAATGATGAAACAAACATTGTATAAGTAGCTTCTGCTCCATAACACAAATGTAAGTGAAACAATGTCAAAAACAGTGAAATAAAGTCGAGATAAATCTTCTACCAGAACTAAACACAGATCTGCTTTCATAATGATGTATTGTTGTATTTCTATTCCTATACATAGCAGCTATCTACCAGAACTGAACACAAATCTGCTTTCATAATGATATTGTTATATTTCTATTCCTATATATAGTAGCTATCTCAGCAACTCACCGAGAAAAGAAGATTCAAACCATACACAATGGTGTTGATGTTCAGGACTGGCTTCCAATCTTCACGCAGAATGTTCAGGCAGACATTTCCATCCAAGTCAATATTGGGATGGTAAACCTTGCATGTTACAAAAACTGAACATCAGTACACAGAATGACAGGTTACAATCGAGAGTTGAGTTATTTTACAGATGGAATTCTTCCTAGTTACCTTAGTCTTGCACTTGACTTTAGGAGGTTCATGCGGGTAAGCTGGAGGAACTTGGAAGGTAAAAACAAATTTTCCACCCCTAATAATAGGCATTTGCACATTAGAAAACAAGGTTAGTAATAAGGCATGTATATTGAAACAGGGGAAACAAAATTAAAATTCAATAAAAGTAATTCTGAGTTCATATCCCGAACTTCTAAGTAACTTCGTAACTTCTGAATAATGAATTCTAGTTCGTCCGTGGTGAAAAAAAAAATCCCAAAGTTCTGCTTCTAATTGAGTAAAAGCAATATCTAAGGATCAAACGTTCACCAATCCAACTAAAAAAGCAAACCACCAAAAGCCAAAAGGGCAAATCTCCTCAGTTTGCTTCAGCAGGCAATTAGGAATGTTGTGGTATGATAAGCAAGAATAGTATTGTTAATGGTGTTGAGTAGTCATCACCCAGGCAGAGCCTAGGTGTCCAAGCATGCGCGCTAACACAATAAGATGCCACAAAACCTAATAATATCCAGCAAAGCATATCATTCTATTTGGCCCAAGAGGAAATATATCAAAATTCCTAAGAAAGGCCACCCTAACAAGAGTATGCCCCTCCATGCTCAAAACTTTATCTAGAAACCATTCAATTCCATTTTAAATCTATATGGAGTAGATGCACAATGGGATATCTACATGCAAAATTAGGATAAAATGGGTAAAGTGCATGATGAATATCTACGTGATGAATTGCATGAGAAATTATGCCATTCTCCTCAGGACCACTTACATGTAGTATCCTTCATCAGGCTTAATAGTGCACTCAAAGTTCATCAGATCATCCTTGCCATTCGGAAAAGTAATCTTAGTTGTCTTGGGAAGGTTAAGTTCAGCTATATCTGCCAAAAAAAAAAAGTGAAGTGACACTAAATAACCACCTAAAACAACAAATGTGCAACACAAGAAAGAACTAGTCTTAAGATATACAGAAGTGTCAATGCAAGTTAAGAAGAACTAAAAAATAATGGCGAAAAACAAGAAAGCATTCAGTAAGCCACTAAACAACACCACATTGCCATCGTGATGGGCCAACAGTGAATCAGACATACAATGAAGTTTAGAACAACACGACTTTGAAAATGACAAACCTTTGTGGAGACGCAACTCCCCTGGACTTTGCTTCTTAGCAGCAGGCTTTCCATTTGTATTCGCAGCATCACCCTTCTTCTGATCCTTTATCTTAAAAAGGTTTATCATTTTCCCTATGCAAGAAACTAATCAGTTAGCATAGTCAACTGATATAAATAAGCATGGCTCAGCTTCATCTGAATTTGCCAATAGTAGCCATGGATCATAATCCAATTTGCCTATAATAGCCATGGCCATGTAAGCAGTTTCAAGATTAGCATAGCATGATTCTTGAATTATTTCCTTCTTATCATTTTCCGATGCAAAGCAATAATCAGATTGCTTCATCTAAAGAATTGATATATGAACTCACATGGAACCTGAGAAAAGTGGTAAAAAAAAAACAGAACGGCATGTAAGAGTTATTCAACAGAAGCATAATATTTCTATATGGCGCTGCAGAAACAATCATCGCTTGATTCCGAAGCAGCTCAGGCAGCAGGGGCGGATCCATTAAAGGGACATGGGTGTACACATGTACACCCAGTAATTTTTGCAAAAACTTCGAAGTTAGGAGGCTTGTCATCAAATAGCTAAATAGCTTTAGGTTAGGGTTTCGGTGCTCCTCTTCGCACGGCATGAAGGGAAGAGAAGGGGTGGGTGTACCTGGTGGGTGATCGTCGCCGGTGAAGAGACCGACGAAAGCCTCAGCACCTGGCTTAGGGCGGCGGCAGCGGCGGCCCACCAGTCGTCGGAGAGGGAGAGGCGGCGACCGGGCGAGAGAGACAGACAACACGCGCGGAAGGGGTGGTGGGCGGGCGGGAGGGGATGCCGTGACGGCCCGCCCAGTCGGGGGACTCGGGGTGGTGGGTGTTGGACGCGGGCACGCAACGAGAGCGCACCCGCACGGGCCTTCTTCTGCGCGTGTTTCTAATCACACATTTCTTTGGAAATTTCTTTATTATTATTATTTTCTTTCTCTCCCTTTTTATTTTTTTTCTTGATTTCATATCTCTCGTCTTCATGAGACACTACCAATGGCTAGTACAACATCTATTTTAAATAATAGAAATAATAGTGATATTTATGAGTATACAGAACATTGTAATTAAGTAAATGAAACTTTTTATATTTTATTAAGGCTGAACATTTTTATATTGCCATTTTCACAAGAACATATAACAATTTCACAAACCAATAACATTTATAACAACATTTTCCTAAAATAGGGATAATTTTCTTTCTTAACAATTTTCCAAGTGAACATGAATTTTTGTGTGCAAAGCATAGAACAATGGTTCCGTGAACCAGGAACATTGCTGTCCTCAATAAAAAAAATGAGACGAACTTATTAAAAAATGTTTTTCATACTCCAACGAGAACTAATAAAGAGTACCGACACTTTAATATCTCGTGAAAAAGTTGGATCTTCCTAGCACTCTTTTTGCATTCTACAATTTACTTTCTAAGGATTTTTATGTTGTGGTAGGGTTAAAACTACAATAGCCGCACTTTGTTTACCTTAAATGATTTTGGCTAGGTGTGGTGTTTTTATCATCCGCGAGGCACAAAAGAAAGTAGAGGCATACAGTGACAAGCCCATAGGAAAACCAACCGAAAATAAAGGTATACAAGTTGAAAATACAGACCTTGTTATGAGGCAAGAGCAAATGAAGGCTTGACGTGATATGATACGAGTAGATATAGTCTGACCATAGATACAATTATGTATTTAGGAAATATTGTAAAATAACAATAATGCATAGTTAAGAAAACTAGGAATGTTGCCACTCTTACATGAGACTAGCTGTCCTTTATGGAACAAGCTGTTTTTTCCTACAGGTAAAATATTTTTACCCCTTTAAAGTAGAATATTTTTCTTGGTTACAAACAAGTGGGAAAGACTGTGGGGGCGCAGGGGGTGGTGAATGGGAGGCGTTGGGGTCGCCTATACAGGCTCAGCAGGGAAGTAAAGGGCCCTGAATAGGAGCAGACTAGATCATAGGGAAGAATCAGTCCATTCAAGTATTCTCATAATGCAATCCCTCCGTCCAGAAAAGAATGCAACTACGTGTTACGTGCCAGCAAAAATAATTCATGTTTAACCAAATTTCTAGTAAATACTATTTATATTTACGCCTCCAAAATAATTTATTATAAAAATACATTTTGAATTAATCTAATGATATTTATTTGATATCATAAATTGTCGGTGCAGAAAGTGACCAACAAGTAAATATTTATAGTTTTGCCGCACGTTGTGATCGGAGGTGGCCTAGCGCTCAATGACACAGGGTTTATACTGGTTTAGGCAACGTGCCCTACGTCCAGTTTGAGTCGGTCGGTGACTTTATTCCTGAGCCAAGATGCTCGAAGTTTGCAGTGGGGTTACAAACGAGAAGGAGAAAGATGGGGGTACAAGAGGTCTGGCCGGGCTCCGATCGGAAGGGCCAAGAGCGACAGGAGCTCTGCTATGAGCTAAGTGTCTAAGCGTGTGCTTGTGGTTCGAACCTGGCGGTTCTATGATTGTGTGCTGGTGAACTTGGTCGATCTAACGAATCTGGAATCACTTTGATCAACCTGGATCCACTTGAATGTTGGGAGAGAGCTCATCCCCTTTATAGATGAAGGGCGTGCCTTACAAACGAGAGGAAGAAAGTACGTATGCTTCTAAGTCTTGTTGTCCATGCTGGCGGGTACAGGATGATGGTAGACGACCACAATACTGTTGGATGTCGAATGCACGTGGGGGGTTACGTCGTCTAGTTTGGGCATGGCAGACGTCGATGCCTGCCACACTGTTGATACCTGAGGTAGGCAAGGGTTTTTTATCATGTTCATCTGGTACAGCAAAAGCCGGTGCCCACAACACTGTTGATGCCCAGGGGCATGTGGGGGGCCTTACTGTATGGGAGTCAATGGTGCCCACAAATACTGTAGAGGAAAATGTCGGCGCCTACAACAATGTTCGTGTCAGGGAGGTTGCAGAATACTATTTCTGTAGGTGTATAGGGTACGGTCCCTGGTATCGTGGTTTGACTTGTGCGCTCTACCTTGCTTTCTCCGTTCGTTCCCTGGTCCTTTCCGAGCGGGTGTCCCCGGTCGGTTGGTCCCAGTCGGTTCTGATCGCGCTAGTCGGAGACGAGCAGTGAGCAGGGTTTTTGCATACTCCGGTCAGAGACGTGGGGTCAAAGTCGGAAGTAGTGTTTTTGGCCAGGCCTTCCGGTCGGAGAGGCCGTCCGAAGGCAGGCTGGAGACCGAAGTGAGCCCTCCAGTCGGAGAGGTGGGCCAGAGTTGAAAAACGAGCGTTGCTCCTCCTCGGCCAAACCTTCGATCGGTGATTGGATCGCTCTTCTAGCCTATTGTTTAGATACTTAGGCAAGCCCATGAGTCGCGTGCTGTCTGCTTAGGCTAAGCCTTTGTTTAGAAAGCCGGTCCACGAGGGACCCTGGGTATATGAACCTAACAGGAGCCCCCGAGCCCCCAAACAGAATCATCTAGGGGATTTTTGTCTTGATAGCGGGTGCATGCGAGCGCACCCGCGGATGTAGCCCCCAAGCCCCTAGGCAATTTGGGCAGAATCGTCTGGGGGATTTTTCATGTTGCTAGTGGGGGAGGTTTCTATTTCGTCAGCGGGTGCGCGCGAGCGCACCCACGGGTTAAAAGCTCTAGTTTGGTTTTGGTTAATTGATGAAACCCTAAGTGCTAACCTAGTTTATCAAAATGATTATGAGATAGGTAGCACTACTCCAAGTGATGAAGCAATAGCGAAGATCATGACAATGGTGATGGCATGGTGATGATCAAATGCTTGAACTTGAAAAGAAGAAAGAGAAAAATAAAAGGCCCAAGGCAAAGGTATAAATAGTAGGAGCCATTTTGTTTCGGTGATCAAGACACTTAGCAAGTGTGATCACATTTAGGTAAGATAGCCATACTATTAAGAGGGGTGAAACTAGTATTGAAATGCGGTTATCAAAGTGCCACTAGATGCTCTAACTCATTGCATATGCATTTAGGATCTAGTGGAGTGCTAACACCCTTGAAAATGCTTCTGAAAATATGCTAACACGTGTGCACAAGGTGATACACTTGATGGTTGGCATATTTAAGCAAGGGTGAAGAAGTTAGAGGTGAAAAAGAGTTAGTCTTGCTGGTCACTGAGTGACCGAACGCTGGTCTCAGAGGGACCGATGCGTCCGGTCAAGTGTGGCAGTGTAGACGCCAGCGTTGGTCATCAACCGGACGCTGGGTCTTGGACTGACCAGACGCTGTGGTCCAGTGTCCAGTCCTATTGTCGGGCTACGCAGAAGAAAGTCACTGTGAGACCGGACGCTGGCAGGGTCCGGTCAAGCATGACCGGATGCGTCCGGTCGAAGAAATTCGTTTCTAAAACCTTACTAGAAATGACCGGACGCTGGAGGCTGAGCGTCTGGTCAGTTTGTGCGCTGCGTCTGGTCAACAGATGACCATTGATGAATAGTATTTGAAGCAGGGGACATGTGGCATGTATCACGTGACCGGACGCTGAGGGCCAGCGTCCGCTTGATTGGACCGGAGCGTCCGGTCACCCCGCGCTGTGCCTAGTGAAGGGTACAATGACTCTATTTTGTGGGGGCTTCTATTTAAGCCCCATGGCCGGTTCAAGCTCACTCTCTTGGATATTTGCATTGACATAGCAACCTTGTGAGCTTAGCCAAAGCCCTCCCACTCATCTCCATCATTGTTTCATCATCATTGTGAGATTGGCAGAGAATCCAAGTGCATTGCTTGAGTGATTGCATCTAGTGGCACTTGGCATTCGTGTTTCGCTACAGGATTCACTTGTTACTCTTGGTGGTTGCCGCCACCTAGATGGCTTAGAGTAGCAAGGATCATTGAGCGGAGGTTGGTGATTGTCTCTGGCTCCGATCGTGGTGATTGTGAGGGATCTTGTGCCTTCCTCGGTGGAGAGCCGAAAGGTAACTCTAGTGGATTGCTCATGTCATTGAGTTACCTCTCTTGTGGGTAGGTTCTTGCGGTGTCCAATTGTGTGGATGAGGTTCGTGCAACACCTCTTAGCCGTCGAACCACCAAGTGCTGGTCGACGTAATGGGGACTAGCGTGCCGGCAAGCACATGAACCTCAGGAGAAAAATTGATTATCTCTTGCCCTTTGGTATTCTCCTGGTGATTGATTTAGTATTCATCTTGTAATTGGTTCACTCCTCTATACGATGGTATAATCACCCTACTCACTCATTTATATTCTTATAAACTAGTTGTGGCAAGCTCTTTAGTGTAATTAGAATTAAGAGCTTGCTTTGTTATTTTAAGTTTCTAGTGGAGCTCTTTAGAGTAGCAAGATTGAGAGCTCTTAGTGAGTAGTAACTTTGCAAGTTGTGTGCCTGGTAATCATTGTAACTAGAATTATTGGATAGGTGACTTGCAACCCTTGTAGAGCTAGAGCAAGTTTGCATTTTGCTATTTGTCATACTAATCAAATTGCTCTAGTTGATTTGTAGATTTTTAAATAGGCTATTCACCCCCCTCTAGCCATATTAGGACCTTTCGCGGGTGTAGCCCCCGAGCCCTCGAGTGATTCGGGCAGAATCGTCTGGGGTGTTTGTTAGCGGGCATGAGTGCGTGTTTTTAGTCAATACGGAATTGTTTAACCAAGGCATCGTTGCACGGCCACGGCGTTTAGTTTTTTAGGGATCGGGTGAGACAGAGCCCACGGATCCTAGCGTTGATGCGCGTCGTGGGATCAGGTGAGGCAGTTAGTCAAGGGATCGGACAAGACAAAGCTCGTGGGTCCTAGCGTCGGTGCAGGCCTTAGGATTGGGTGAGTCGGAGTCATGGATCCTAGGCTTGGCATAGCCCATGTAGCCGAGGTAGTTAGTTTAGGGATCAGGCGAGCTGAAGTTCATGGATCCTGATGAGGCGAGTTCGGGGTCATAGACCCAGGCGTTTGGTGTGCAGTCAAAGCGTAGCCGGATGGGGCGAGTTTTGGGTCGCAGACCCATGTGTTTTGGAGTGTAGTCGGAGCGTAGCCAGATGTGGTGAGTTCGGGGTCACAGACCTAGGTGTTTTGGAGTGCAGTCGGAGCGTAGCCAGATGGGGTGAGTTTAGGGTCGTTGACCTAGGTAGTTTTGGAGTGCAGTCAGAGCGTAGCCGGATGGGGCGAGTTTGGGGTCACAGACCTAGGCGTTTGGTGTCTTGAGCCCCCAAGCCCCATTAGACCTTAGTAGGGGTCGGTTTGAGTTGTGTGAGTTACCCCGTCCTCGGTTTTTCACAACTAGAGGGGCTGAGTTTTGTCGCTTGTCCCGATCGCTCAGGCTTGAGTGACGTGCTTAGTGAGTTCGCTAACAGGTATGATCAAGTGGAATCTAGGTCCGTCGTTCGTGACAGGGTCGGCATAGCCCTCTTATAACATTCCACTGCTCCTTTACCTGCAACCTGACAGATGCCTAGGTCGTTCTAGAGACTGACCTAGGTGGCCTAATGGCCTCCCCTCGATGGAGATTCTGTGGGCTTGGCAGAGGCTTAGGATCGAACGAGAAGGTTGAGATGACCCTATCTGCAAGACTAGGCGAGGGCCACACAGGGCCCATCTACATTTTCTCCCCTAGCTTTGTTTGACATGGGACGGCCTCAAGCCCTTTGTGGGCCAGCCTTCAAACTCCGATCGGTCGTTTCTCATGTCGAATGAGGCAACTGCCACTTTGTGATGCAACATGGAGCGTTGTGATGCATTTTGCTGCATGTGCGATGCTTAGTTCTCGAGCCCCCGGGCGGTTCAGGGCCAGAATCATCCGGGAAGCATGGGTGTATGGAATGAATGCGCGTATGGATGTATGAAATAATTATAAAGTAATAGAGGGTGTTGGTAGTATTACCTTGGTGACTCGAGTGACGGGGTTTGAGAAGCTCCAGTCGGAAATGTCCGATAGGGACCCGTGCTCGTCATTCGTGATGGAGTCGGCATGGCCTACATGGGGCGTCCCTTCACTCCCTACCTGTCTCTCGGTGTGTTTTTCTGAGCCGTTTGATCGACTTAGGAAGCCCAATGGTATCTCCCGGTGGAGATCCCATTTTGGGTTTTTCCAAGTCTTGCCTAGGGATGCGGAGAGCTGCCTGCATGTGGTGACGCTTTGGTTTTTGTGCTCGGTCGTGCGATAGTGGTGGGCCATACCCAAGCCACATCTCGTCTCACTAGGTGGCATTTTGTCTGACCAGGCATAGTTCCATCGGTCACGTGCGTCCCATCGGTCAGGGTGTGTCCCATTGCTTCCCATCCGCATTGAATGGGGGAAGGGAGAGAGTTTTTTGCTCTAATCTTTTGCCCCTCTTCGACTGTGGCGTTTCTTCCTTAAATAGGAGGAGGGAGAGGGCTCTCCGTCGTAGTCCTTTGCATATTCTTCAACTATTATCTCTCCTCCTTCTTCCTCTTCACTGAGAGTGCATGTATGCCGTGGCGGTTCCTAAGTGAGAGAGGGGTGAGCGAGGGGGAGGACTTATAGATCCTTTCATGAATCCGGAGCGCGATGTCGATCTAGAGGCTGCCTGGGGCGGTGCTGGCCATCTTTGCCTGAGAAGGGACGGCTTCCACCGAAGGGGTGGCGTGCTGGATTTATCTGCGAGGCCTTCTTCAGGATGGAGCCATGTGTGGCCTTTCTCCAGTGGATCTTCACCGGGCGAGCCTAGTCGGAGGGGAAGTTGCCCAGGATCATGCCGGCGGAGGGTTCCACGCCTACAACTGCTCAGGTGGGCCAGTTCATAAAGTTTGATGAGATCTCTTCCAACCATGGTAGCCATACCTTGGTAGCAGCGTCCCTACCTAGGAGCTACCTCGACTGCATGAGAAGGTCAGGAGCTCCATGTTCCTCTACTGAGCATCTATGGGTGCGACGCCCTTGAGGTACCTGTTGTACTCACCGAAGTCGAGGGATCGGAACTGGGCAGGGCCCCTATAGCGGTGGTTACGTCTAGCAGTGTTTGCCGTAGTCTCTCCTTTGGTGTCAGGCGATGTTGTCGAGGGGCTGCAATAGGATTTGGATTAGAAGTAGTTAGGAAAATTGTAATAGTTGTGGGTGAGCCTCCATGTGAACAGTTTTTGTATCAATGAATGCATTAGTTCTGTTTTTGTGAAAGAACCACACTATCCGTTCCTTGTTTTTTATCCTGGCATAACTTTCATTTTTATTCTTTTCTTTTTCACACCTACCAGTTAGTTCCATAGGCTGCAGCTGTTAAGAGTGTAGGCATGGCCCACGGGGCTTGGCTGCTTGTAACCGTAGGTCGTGGCAGGGTGCGTTTGGTTGGGAGTAAGAACAGAGTCACGTAGGGCAATCAAAGGAATGGAATGTGCTTCTATTCGGGGACAAAGTTGTTTATCATGTGATAGTAAAAAAGAGAGGTAATATTTAGTATTGTACCCTCATGGAGCCCCCGAGTGACCCGGGCTGAAAATGTTCGGGCTGGGGTGCTTTTACAGGAGCAAGTGTTGACTAAAAAGCGGTAAGACCAAATTTAGGGGAAAACAATGTAGCTGTTCAATGTTTCAAGTGTTGGTGAGAACGTTGCCATTGTTGTCCTCCAGTCGGTAGGTGCCCGGCGGATTACTTCGGTCACCGTATAGGGCCCTTCCCATGGTGGAGAGAGTTTGTGTTTTTCCTTCATTGATTGGGTCCTTCAGAGTACGAGATCGCTGACTTTGAGTATCCTTAACCTAATCTTCCTTTTGTGGTACCTACGCAAGGTTTGTTGGTAGCGAGTGGAACAGATGACGGTCATCTCGTAGGCCTCTTTGAGCAGGTTGACTACGTCTTGCTGAGCCTCCATGGCTCGATCGTGGTCGAAAGCCTTCACTCTTGGGGCGCCATGGTCGAGGTCAGAGGGTAGCACTGCCTTAGCTCCGTAGGCCAAGAAGAAGGGTGTGAACCCTATGCATCGGTTTGGGGTCATTCTCAGGCTCCAGAGGATCGCTGGGACCTCTACAACCCATCACCGGATGTACTTGTTTGAGTTGGTTGAAGATGTGTGACTTAAGTCCTTGGAGGACCATGCCATTGGTGCGCTCGACCTGACCATTAGTTTGTGGATGTCCGACCGAGGCCTAGTCGATCCTGATGCCTTATCCATCACTAAAGTCTAGGAACTTCTTTCTCGTGAAGTTAGTCCCGTGGTCAGTGATGATACAGGTAGGAACGCCGAACCAGTAGATGATGTCGAGAAAGAATTTGACCACCTCTTCTGAGCGGATGTTGGTGATGGGCTTGGCCTCTATCCACTTGGTGAACTTGTCAACTACTACGAGTAGGTGACTGAAGCCACCTAGGCCCTTTTTGAGGGGTCCCACCATGTCGAGGCCCCAGACCATGAATGGACAGGTGATGGGGATGGTTTGGAGCTCCTGTGCTGGCAAATGGGTTTGTCGAGCGTAGAACTGGCATCCTTCACACCTGCGGACGACCTCCTCTACATCTCATAGCACGGTGGGCCAGTGAAAACCTTGGCAAAAGGCTTTCCTGACCAGTGACCTTGAGGTCACGTGGTGTCCACAAATCCTGGCATGGACCTCAAGGAGGAGCTACTTCCCCTAGTTGGTGGGGATGCACTTCATGAGCACCCCTGATGGACTCCGTTTGTAGCGCTCATCACCGAGCGCTTTGAAGGTCTTGGTGCACCGAGCGATCCATCGGGCTTTAGTCCTTTTGGGTGGGAGAAGCTCCTCGAGGAGGTACGCGAGTAGCGACACTCGCCAGTCGGTTTGATCGAGTGCGAATACGACGACATTGGTGGTTGACATTGTCATGGAGGTATTAGGATCGGAGCCCCCGAGTGCTGGCTTGGCGTCGGGGTCAGAGCCCTTGGGTGCTGGCTGGGCGTTGGGGTGTGTCTAGACTGGACCTTCTAGGATGTGGGCGGATGGCTCGTGGACATCATTGATGAAGACCCCGCTTGGGGATGGATCCTGCCTAGCGGCCAATTTTGCAAGAAAGTCGGTGGCATTGTTGTCCTTTCGGGGGGCGTGATGCAGCTTGATCCCCTAGAATTTGTCCTCGAGCTTATGCACCTCTTAGAAGTATACTATCACGAGGGGGATTTTGCAGGAGGACTCCATCATGACCTAATCAATGACTAGCTCTGAGTCACCATGAATGTAGAGTCACGTAGCGCCAAGCTCGATGATGATGTGTAGTCCATTGATGAGGGCCTCGTACTCCACGGCGCTGTTTGAGGCTGAAAAGTGGAGGCGGATGGTGTAGCGGAGCCTACTCCCGTCCGGGGAGATCAAAACCACTCCAACCCCCGAGCCAGGCGCCATTACGGACCTATCAAAATACATTGTCCAGTACTCGTGGGTGACGTCTGGGGTTGATAGCTGCACCTCTGTCCATTCAGCAACAAAATCTGCGAGAGCCTTAGATTTAATGGCGATACGGGGGATGTACCTCATGTCGTGGCCCATGAGTTCGAGTGCCCACTTAGAGATCCATCCCACGGAGTCACGGTTGCAGATAATGTCCTTGAGCAGGTATGAAGTGACGACCGTGACCTCGTGGTCGATGAAGTAGTGCGGGAGCTTTTGGGTCGCCATCAACATGGCGTATAGGAGTTTCTACACCTAGGGGTACTGGACCTTGGGGTCAGTGAGTACTTCGCCGATGAAGTATATGGGCTGTTGGACCTTAAGTTGGTATCCCGGCTCCTCCCTTTCGATGACCAGCGCGGCGCTTACCACATGGTTGCTGGCCGCGATGTAGAGGAGAAGGGGTTCTCCCCGTTCAGGAGCGATGAGGATTAGGGCTAATGTCAGAGACATTTTGAGGCTCTCTAGGGCCTGCTGAGCTTCTTCAGTCTAGACAAAAGTGTCCATCTTTTTGAGGAGCTTGTAAAGTGGCATCCCCTGTTTGCCGAGTCGAGAGATGAATCGACTTAGAGCAGCCAGGCAGCCGGTGAGCCTTTATACGCCCTTGATGTTGCGTATGGGACCCATGTTGGAGATGGCTATGATTTTTTAGGGTTGGCCTCGATGCCATGCTCGGACACAATGTATCCTAGCAGCTTCCCCTTTGGAACCCCAAAAACGCATTTTTCGGGATTCAGCCTGATGTTGAATCTTTGGAGGTTCGCAAACGTTGTGGCCAAGTTTGTGATCAGGTCGCAGACTTGAGTTGTTTTAACCACTATGTCATCAACATAGACGGTGATCGTTGGTCTTGGCCACTTGGTTTGGTCAGGCTGATCGAGCGGGTCAATTTGGTCAGTGAAGCATTGCTGCATGCACCTTTAGTAGGTGGCACCAGCGTTCTTCAAGCCAAATGGCATGGTTATGTAGCAGTACGAACCATACGGGATGATGAACGAGGTTGCGAGCTAATCGAATTCTTTCATCACGATCTGGTGATAGCCCGAGTAGGCATCCAGAAAGGAGAGGATCTCATAACCCGAGGTGGAGTCGACTATCTAGTCTATGCGTGGCAAAGGGAAGTGATCCTTTGGGCACGCTTTGTTGAGGCCAGTATAATCAACGCACATTCTCCACTTCTCGATCTTCTTTTTAACAAGAATAGGATTGATAAGCCAGTTGGAGTGGAAAACCTCTCTGATGAATCCGGCTGCTAGGAGTTTGGCGATCTCTTCGCCTATGGCCCTGTGCCTCTCATCGTTGAAGTGACACAGGCGCTGCTTGGCAGGGTTTGAGCCCAAGATGAGGCACAGTGCGTGCTTGGCGACCTCCCATGGTATGCCTGGTATGTCAAAGGGCTACCATGCGAAGACATCACGATTGGCACGCAGGAAGTCGATGAGCTCCCATTCCAATTTGGCTAGGAGCTAGGTCCCAATCCGCACCATCTTGGCTAGGTCAGTGGGGTCGACCCCCACCGCCTTGGTTTGCTCGAGCGGATGGAAGGCCGTTGAGGAGGTTGATTTGTTGCAGTCTAGGACTACCGGGATCGACAATTCCCTGAGCCATAGGAGCTCGGACGAGTTGATGACCACAATGGTGAGCTCATAGTGCTCGTAGTCGCATGTGAAGGCGTGTGAGAAGGCGCTGCTCATGGTGATGATGCCATTCAGTCCTGGCGTCTTCAGCTTGAGGTAGGTGTAGTTGGGGATTGCCATGAATTTGGTGTTGCATGACCGCCCCAAGATGGCGTGGTAGGACCCTGGAAAGTCCACCACTTCGAAGGTGAGGACCTCTGAGCGTAAGTTGGCTTGGCTGTCAAACATGACGGGTAGGTCGATCTGCCCGAGCAGGTATGCCTGCGCTCCTAGGATCACTCCATGGAAGAGAGAGCCCGCCAGGTAGAGGTTCGATCGGGGGATGCACATGATGTTGAGGGTATCGACGTAGAGGATGTTGAGGCCGCTGCCTCCGTCCATCAGCACCTTGGTGAGGCGCTTCTTATGGACGATGGGATCAACGACGAGTGGGTAGCTTCTCGGTCTCGCAATGTGGGAGGGGGTGGTCCCTCTGATCGAAGGTGATCAGAGATTCCGACCAGCTAGGGAAGAAGGGGACGACCATCTTGGCGATGCATTCCGCCCTATAGCGTACCTTGTGCAGGCGCTTGGACCAGATGACATCGGATCCGCTAAAGATCATGATGCATTCATCAGCGTCGGGGAAACCATCTTCATCCTTGCCCGCTGCGCCTCCTTTCTTGGTCGTCGCCTCTTTGCCGTCCCCTTCTTTCGGCCCGCCGGCCTGTCATAGGAAATGTTTGAGGAGCTCGCAGTCCTTGTAGAGGTGTTTGACGAGGTAGGCGTGGTTGGTGCATGGGCTATCCATGAGTTTGTTGAAGTGGTCAGGCAGGCCCTGTTGGGGCTGATTGCCCGTGCGGTCAATTACGGCGACCAACGCGGTGTTGTCCGATCGGCGTCGGTCCTTTTTGTTCTTCTTGCCCCTCTGTGTGGAGAGTGTAACACCTTTGGTGTTTTGACCTAACACTAAAACTTGTCATGTCATCATGAGCATTGCAAAGCATTCATAAAGTAGAAAAATTTTAATGCATTCTCTAAATAAGCCTTATTGCATAATGTTGTTATTTCATGTGATGTGTTTCAAAACCCTAAATAAAGATCATGACCACAAGGGTCAAATTTCATGTGATCATGTGAGGCCATATGTCATTTGACTCAAATAACCCTAATGGGCCATGTTACTGGTCAAAAATCAAAGTTAAAGTAAAAGGAAGACAAATCAAATTTGAATTCAAATTCAAATTATAAAAGTCCTTTTTGCCCCTTTTGACTAATTCAAAATCCATGTGGAATTTGGGGTTGAGGCAAAAAGCAAAGTTGAAGATTATTTTATAAGGATCAACTTTGGTATTCAAAGTTTTTCAAGTTTACATATAAAATTTGGAGTAATTTTGAAATAATTCAAATACTCAAATGCACCCCAAATTCAAATTTCAAAATGGAGGTAGAATTTGAAAATGTTCCTAGAAGCAAAGTTGTAGAGTTTGAAAAATTGAGCAACTTTCATTTTTGGAGATTTTCAACTTCTTTAGAAAAATTGGGAGTAATTTGCAAAATTAGCGTAGTGGCAATTCTGTAAATACTTCAAAATTTGAAAAGCAGCCGGCGCCACCTCTCTGCTTGCCGTCGGCGCCACGCGGTTGTCGCCGCCGATCAGATTGTGCCGCTTCCTCGTGCTTTGACATGCAACTGGTGCCGTGGCGGGTCCGTGCATGCGCTGTCGACGCCGGACAACCCCTTCCCGGCTATAAATAGCAGCAGCCGCCGCCGTCGTCTCCATTTTCCCCTTCTGCTCTGCTCCACCGCCAGCTAGCTCCGTCGCTCGCTGTAGCCACCGTCGAGCAGCCTCCGTCGTGCCCAGCTATGCCAACGCGATCGCCTTAGTCTTGCGCTTCTCTACGGCTTGCTCACGTCGCCTGGGTTGGCCGGAATCGCCCGGCGCAACGTCTTCTTCCCCGAGACCGGTCGGAGCTCTGCCACCATCGCCTCGACGTGGCTAGGCTATTGCAGACCGTCTCCGTCTTCACCAACTGCACCGGTGTGATCGTGGTGAGATACTGAACGCGATACTCACTTTGTTTTAGACTCTACTGCGCCGTTGCTGGGGTTACGCCATGAGCCGTCGTGCTCGAGCCGCCATGGCCGGCGTGGAGTCTTCTCCGGTGCACCTTCTGCCATTCAAAGGGCGGGGATGGGTTCGTAGGAGCGTGTAGATCATTTGGGTGCGGTCTGCCTCGCCGGAGCGTCACCATCGGCGCATTTCGGGCCGGCCAGTGATGGCAGCGCCGCCGTGACCTGTATGAGTCACTGGCGAGTGGGGTCGGGCTGTCAGTGAGAAGGAAGGAGAAGAACAGTGATGTTTTGTTATTTTCTGATTTTAATAGTGCTGAATCTTTGGAAATTTATAGGAAAATAATCATAGCTCCACAAATTCTGAAATTTTGTGTGTAGCTTCTGTACACGGTCTATTATGGTTTAAAAATATGAAACTTGAAATTTGAATAAATTTGTAATGTTCAAATATTCAGTCCATTAATTAATAAATGCAATTTCCATGATTTTTGTAGGCCACTGTCTAATTCCAAAAATTATGAAATTTGTTTTGGTACACTAATTTGTCATGAGGAAGCTTACATAAAATTTTGAGGTCATTTGGAACAAGTTCATTTTTGGGCTCATTTCCAAATGAATTCAAAAATAAATAAAAGCAAACCCTAAGTGTTTGATCTTGTTTTGGTCATGTTTTGTGACCAGTAGGGTTTCAAGATTAGTGTGGTCGGAGAGTTCACCATAGTGGTCGCAGAGTTCACCGTAGTGGTCGGAGAGTTCACCGTAGTGGTCGGAGAGTTCGCCAAAGTGGTCGGAGAGCTCACCGAAGTGGTCGGTGCTGGCGTGGTCACATCCGTTATGAATATGGTTTGGTTAGTTTGGCTTGTAACTGTACCATGAAGGACAGTTGTATTCAAGGTGTTGTTATATTTCATGCACCATGAAAGCATCATGTTTACATTATCATCATGTTGAAGCATATGCTATTATTTCGTGTAGAATCCGAGAGTGAACCGATTCTAGTTGAGCAAGTTGTGGAAGAATCCCCGGTTGTCACGGAATTCGATAATTGTGGTACTGATCCGGAACCCGAGATCGTCAACGAAGGCAAGCCCCAGTTTATGCATTAAACCCTTACCTTGTTTACTTTGAAAAGTTTATCACTTATGTTACTTATTGCATTAAGTTGATTAATTCAAATGTTTCCTACTTGATGCATTGCCTACCTTGATAATTGTTTACCATCCTTGAAGATGTTTTCATTTACAAAGGCGTAGTATGCTTAGTATGCTTTATGGTAGGCTTTTAAAGTAAAAGTTTTGATACAATCAAAGATGGCATACTGGCCAAAGAAAGAAAGAAGGTAGAATGAACTAGAGACTAGTCGGGTGACTTATCTTGAATGTTGGGTAATGTTGCCGACTATATCGCTTAAAGGCCACTCATTGTGGATCTTCTGAACGAGACACTTTGTAGTACTGGTCACATACTCCGGTAAGCCTACTTTGGCTAATCTGATACTAAGACGAATGCCCACGCACTGGAGTGGAGAGATGGCGGGAGTAGCGTGTACCCTCGTGACTAGAATGTGGCCAGATTTGAGGTGTGCTGTACTCTTGGGTGGCGTGGAGACGGCTTAGTATAGGAGGATCCAGTAGCGAGGTTGATATATGCAAGATTAAGTTCTACATATGTCGTGTGATAAGGAATCCCCAGCTAGGACTTGAATCAATTTGAATTGCCGGTGCTCCGCGGATATGGAGACTCGATTCATTACAGAAGCAATGCAGGACTGGTGAATTACTAAAACATGAGAAAAAGAATGGAATGAGAAGGATTGGAATATGGGATATGAACACTTAGTTTGGGATAATGAATTAAAGTACTTAGGGGTAAAACTTGAAAATAGGATAAGAATAGTAAGCTTTTGGCAAATGACTTTGAATTTTGCTACATCCTTACCTTGCCCCAACCCCTACATCTCTAAAAGTCTTACACCCCTTTACGTCGGGTTAGTCTTGTTGAGTACTTTTGTACTCAGGGTTTGTTAACCCTTGTTGCAGGTGAGTCGCATGCGCAGGCTTGTTTTGGTCCCTGCTGCGTGTCTGTGTTTGAAGTCAATGACGATGAGGAGTGATGAATGGCCTTTGGACAAGGCACTAGTTTGTTTGATAAATAATGTTAATGTAATATTATCCCGCTACTATGGTTGTATGACACTTATAGTATTGTAAGTTTGAAAACAACTGGTTTGTAAACTAAGTTATCTTAAGACTTCTGCTATCTTTTACTCTGGTGTCTATATTTGAATAAACTGTTGTAATCTATAATGTATATGATTGGGATCCTGTTTAAAAAGAGAATCGTGGATGATTTGGGTTTCCTAAGGACACCCGACAGACCTGTTGAGTTGTTGGGAACTCGTGTATGCTATCCGAGGTCTGTTAAGACAACGATAGGTGCATGTGGGCCCGATTTCTTAGGAGGTTCTACCACAGCTGGTATCAGAGCAGTTCCCATCTATGATTATTGTAGGTTACTTTGGAAAACGTTCAAATTGATTTGGATTAAAGAAAGTAAACTTGATATTTTAAAGTTCAAATTTCTTTTTTCTTACCTTTGATCTAGCCTCAATCCTGTCTTATTTGAAAGTTTGTGGTGGATAATATGATTAGGTTTGTCCTATGTATTAAAAATCTAGTACTTATGATTATATAAATCTTTTGTACTTAGATTCGTAAGATCGATTCATGCATCATGCTTGAGCACCTTGCATAATAATTCCCCTTAATAGTAGTTGGGTAAGTAATGTCAATCCCATTCTTGCTAACCTCCATTATCCTCAAGCTATTCTTATAGTCCTACCCTAAATTCTACAGGCTATGGCAAAGACCAAGGTAATCGCACGCAAGTCCATAGGACCTCATGGAGTCCCTCATCGCCAGTTGGCACCGCAAAAACCATGAGCTTGGTGAAGGAAGTACCAAGAACCTAGGAGATGAAGGATCTTCAAGCAATTCCACCAACATCGAGAACCTTACTAAGGAGCTAAACACTCTTCGTCGGGCTCATGCCAAAGATCAAGAAGAGCTGACGGAAATGCAAAGAGGCATCACCATGACCATGGAGCTACGGAATGAAGCCTGGACACGAGAGGATGTGGCCAATGAACGCGTCCATGAGTTGGAGTTCTACATAGAAGACCTGGAGATGGACAATGCCATTCTTCATGAGAATGTCCACATGCTGTACGCTCAACTTCATCCTCCTCATGGGGATGGTGAAGTTACAGATGAAGAAATGATTGTAGCTCCAGGAGAAGTCGAGAATGAAGATGAGGAGGAGGATCCTGAGGAGTTAGTGTACTTCTTAGATGAAGAGGAGGTTTCGTCCGGTATGGGCATGGATGCCGAAGACTGAGAGCTCAGAGTAGTAACAGTTCCTTTACTGCTTTCCTAGAAAACCAGGGTTGTCTTGTGGGATACAAGACATGTAATATAAATAAGGACCCTTTGTCACATGAAACCTTTTAAATGCTTTCAATAAAGAATAATGTAAGTAAACGTGTTTCTCTAACAGATGCCTCGTCCTATCACCTGAACTGGTGCTAGTGGCTCGCATGACGATGATGAGTGCCCAAATCCTCCACCAATGCCTTCGACTATGGCAGATGCCATAGCCGCACTCGTTAATGCAATGACAGAGAATGCTAGGCTGTTAAGGAAATTGGCGCAGAACCAGCAGACACCATACCCTAATTGTGGTCGTCGTAATAATGGAAATGATGAGTCAACCTATGTGGATTTTACTGACACACGTCCGCCTATGTTCTCTAAGGCAGAAGAACCTTTAGAAGTAGACGATTGGCTTAGGACAATAGAGCAAAAGTTTGAGCTGATTCACTGTACCGAGGTTCAGAAACCTAGGTTTGCGGCACAGCAACTCCGAGGAGCTGCTGGTGCCTGGTGGGCAAATTTGGTAGCAGTACAGCCCGCTGGTCACCAAATCAACTAGAGGGAGTTCAAGGATGCCTTCAGGGCACACTATATTCCAGATGGTGTGATGACCATAAAGTTAGAAGAGTTTTTGGCTCTTAAGCAAGGGGAGCACCCAGTGATGCACTATGTGGGGTGCTTCAATCACCTGTCGCAGTATGCTATTGAGTATGTGAATACTGACAAGAAGAAGAAGAATCATTTTCTTAGAGGCCTGAACACTAAACTTTAGACCATGATGGCAACTTGTGGTAACGCAACTTATCATGAGACAATCAACATTGCTATCGCTTTGGAGGAGAATTACCGCTGACACAAGGAGGCGAAGAAAAAGAAAATATCTGCTTTCGGATCGTCGAGTGGAAAGCATCAAAAGATAGTCTACCATCCTCAGAATCTTGGCCATGCACCATTCCGCCCACAACAAGGCCAAGGCAGGCAGCAAATCTTTATTTGTCCTACAACTAATACACCTTACCCTCATCAAGCACCGCAGCAGCAAAATAATACAAATAATGCAAACCGCAATGCTACTCCCTAGAATCACAATTATCTATGCTATAATTGTGGTAAACCCAGACACTTTTCCCGAGAATGTCCGTATCTCAGGAAGAATAATCCTGATGCACCCAAAGCCCCGGTTACTCAAGCTCAGAATCAGTACAAGGGCAATGCTCAGAATAATCAGAAGGATCAGGCTGAGAAGAAAACTAGAAGGGTCTTCTATACTCAAGTGGAATCTATTCCAGAAGGAGAACCAATAATGATGGGTATGTTTCCCATTGCTAAGCATCCTGCAATTACCTTATTTGATTATGGTGCATCCCATACATTCATCAATCGTACATTTGTTGTGAAGCATGGGATAGCTATTGGGGAAATAAAAGAACCATATCATATATAGTCGCTCGGGGGACGAATCTGTACAAGGGAGGTAGTTCAGCATGTACCTATTGATTTGGGAGGTTATGAGTTCCCTACCAATATGCTGATATTAAAGGATCAAGATATAGATGTAATCCTTGGTATAAACTGGTTAACCCAACACGGGGCTATCATAGATGTCATGTGTAGAACCATAAGGGTAAATGCACCTGACAGTAAAACCCAACTTCTCATCCAACTTCCCTTTCCTAATAGCATAGTGGAAACAGTTTGTGCAACCATTGTTGAAGGAGCCGAGAAAGTTTCAGTGGTATGTGAGTTTATGGATGTCTTTCCCAATGATCTGCCTGGTCTGCCACCAGACCGAGATGTGGAGTTTAGAATTGATCTAAAACCAGGAACAACACCCGTATCCAGATGAGCATATAGGATGCCACCCAACGAACTAGCAGAATTAAAAATGCAACTACAAGAGTTGTTAGACAAGGGTTTCATTCAACCCAGTTCATCACCTTAGGGATGCCCTACTATCTTCGTGAAGAAGAAGGACCAAACCTTAAGGTTATGTGTTGACTATCGGCCGTTAAATGAAGTCACCATAAAGAACAAATACCCCTTACCTCGAATTGATTTGCTTTTTGACCAACTTGCGGGAGCTAAGGTGTTCTCAAAAATAGACTTGAGATCAGGCTATCACCAGATTAAGATCAGACGAGTAGATGTGCCGAAGACAACGTTTACTACCCGATATGGTCTATATGAGTATCTAGTCATGTCTTTTGGGCTGACCAATGCCCCGGCTCATTTCATGTATCTGATGAACTCAGTTTTCATGCCCGAGTTGGATAAGTTTGTCGTGGTGTTTATTGATGACATTCTTATCTATTCTAAGAGCAAAGAGGAATATACGGAACATCTCCATATTGTTCTACAAAGATTAAGAGATCACCAACTATATGCCAAATTCAGTAAATGTGCATTTTGGTTGGAGGAAGTACAATTTCTGGGTCATGTGCTATCTGCTGAAGGTATAGCAGTTGATCCGAGCAAGGTAGAAGAAGTCCTTAACTGGAAAGCACCTGCAACTGTTCATCAAGTTTGTAGTTTTCTAGGGTTGGCAGGGTATTATCATCGGTTCATCCCTGACTTCTCCAGAATTGCGAAGCCAATTATTGGATTGCTGAAAAATCAAACTAAGTTTGTATGGTCAACAGAATATGAGAAGGCCTTTCAGACATTGAAGAAGTTGTTGACAACTGCACCAGTATTAGCACAACCTGATATCAAGAGGCCATTTGATATCTATTGTGATGCATCTGGAATTGGTATTGGCTGTGTTCTAATGCAAGAAGGCAGAGTCATAGCATACGCTTCTAGACAACTCAAGAAGCATGAAAAACATTATCCCACCCATGACCTTGAATTAGCTGCTGTTGTTCATGCACTCAAGATTTAGCGACATTATTTATTGGGCAATATCTGTCATATCTATACGGATCACAAAAGTTTGAAATACATCTTCACTCAGTCAGAGTTGAATATAAGGCAAAGAAGATGGTTAGAACTTATCAAAGATTATGACTTAGAAGTGCATTATCATCCGAGCAAGGCTAATGTGGTTGCCGATGCCCTGAGTCGCAAGAGTCATTGTCATTGTTTAGTTGTAGAACCTATGCAATGAACATTGTGTCAAGAGATGGAGCATCTGAATTTACAAATCATAGAACAAGATTCTCTGTCCAATATTGCAATTGAATCCACTATCAAAGATCAGATCATTGCTGCTCAACAGAAAAGTAAGGGCATAGCCCATATCAAGGATAAAGTCAGATCTAGAAGACCAACATGTTTCAAGATTGATGAATCAGATGTCGTATGGTTCAAGGATAGATTGGTAGTACCCAAGAATCCAGAGCTACGAAAGCAGATTCTTGATGAAGCTCATTCTACAAGATACTCCATTTATCCGGGTAGCAATAAAATGTATCATGATCTAAGAAAGAGATATTGGTGGACCAAAATGAAAATAGAAATAGCTCAATATGTAGCCAAGTGTGATATTTGTTAGAGAGTCAAAGCGGTTCATATGAAGACTGCAGGTCCATTACATTCGTTGCCAGTTCCATCTTGGAAGTGGGAAGATATTTGTATGGACTTCATCGTGGGATTGCCTAGGACATCTGCAGGCTACAATTCAATATGGGTTATTGTTGATCGTCTAACCAAGATAGCTTATTTCTTACCAGTCAGAGATAAATATCGAGCGGAACAATATGCCAAGCTTTATCTTGATAGAATCTTCAGTCTACATGGGGCACCTAAGACCATTGTCTCTGACAGAGGGTCATTGTTCATATCCAAGTTTTAGAAAAGTCTACATGAGTCTTTAGGAACTAAACTTATTCGTAGTTCTGCTTATCATCCGCAAACAGATGGACAGACTGAAAGGGTAAATCAAATTCTTGAAGATATGTTGAGAGCATGTGTCCTTTCCTTTGGTGCTAAATGGGATGAATGCCTTCCCTTAGCTGAATTTTCATATAACAATAGCCATCAAGAGAGCATTAAAATGGCACCATTCGAAGCACTGTATGGCCGTAGATGCCAAACAACTTTAAATTGGTCAGAAGCTAGAGAACATTGGTTCTTTGAACCGGATGTGGTCAAGGAAGCTAAAAAGAAAGTTAAACTCATACAAGCCAATATAAAGGTAGCTCAATCTCGACAGAAAAGCTATGCTGATAAGAGGAGATGACCGCTAGAATTCAAAGTGGGAGATTATGTCTACCTCAAGGTATCACCAATGAAAGGAGTTCATCATTTTGGGATTCGGGGAAAGTTGGCGCCCCGTTATGTAGGTCCTTTTCAAATCCAACAACGGTGTGGACCTATCGCCTATCGCGTCAAGCTACCAGATCACATGTCAGCTGTGCATGATATCTTCCATGTATCTCAGTTAAAGAAGTGTCTTCAAGTACCTGACCAAGAGATCGACTTTGGTGATGTAGAACTAGAACCTGATTTGACTTATGCCGAGTACCCCATTAGAGTCTTAGATCAGAAAGATCGAGTTACTCGAAGGCGTATAATCAAGTTCTACAAAGTACAATGGAATCAACACACTGAAGATGAAGCTACTTGGGAGTCCGAGGATTACTTAGAAGAGAACTTTCCTGACTTCTTCGCTTCTATCTAGTTGCAATACCTTGTCTATATTGTAACTTGTCTCGTTTGGCAACAGAATAAAAAACCCCCTCACTAGCCTTTTGAATAAAGTTCTGATGTGTTAGCTTGACACATTTCCTTTTCCATTACTTAGCCTTAAGTTTTAAATCTCGGGACGAGATTTCTTTAAGGGGGAAGGGTTGTAACACCTTTGGTGTTTTGACCTAACACTAAAACTTGCCATGTCATCATGAGCATTGCAAAGCATTCATAAAGTAGAAAATTTTTAATGCATTCACTAAATAAGCCTTATTGCATAATGTTGTTATTTCATGTGATGTGTTTCAAAACCCTAAATAAAGATCATGACCACAAGGGTCAAATTTCATGTGATCATGTGAGGCCATGTGTCATTTGACTCAAATAACCCTAATGGGCAATGTTACTGGTCAAAAATCAAAGTTAAAGTAAAAGGAAGACAAATCAAATTTGAATTCAAATTCAAATTATAAAAGTCCTTTTTGCCCCTTTTGACTAATTCAAAATCCATGTGGAATTTGGGGTTGAGGCAAAAAGCAAAGTTGAAGATTATTTTATAAGGATCAACTTTGGTATTCAAAGTTTTTCAAGTTTACATATAAAATTTGGAGTAATTTTGAAATAATTCAAATACTCAAATGCACCCTAAATTCAAATTTCAAAATGGAGGCAGAATTTGAAAATGTTCCTAGAAGCAAAGTTGTAGAGTTTGAAAAATTGAGCAACTTTCATTTTTGGAGATTTTCAACTTCTTTAGAAAAATTGGGAGTAATTTGCAAAATTAGTGCAGTGGCAATTCTGTAAATACTTCAAAATTTGAAAAGCAGCCGGCGCCACCTCTCTGCTTGCCGCCGGCGCCATGCGGTTGTCGCCGCCGATCAGATTGCGCTGCTTCCTCGTGCTTTGACACGCAACTGGTGCCGTGGCGGGTCCGTGCGTGCGCTGTCGACGCCAGGCAACCCCTTCCCGGCTATAAATAGCAGCAGCCGCCGCCGTCGTCTCCGTTTTCCCCTTCTGCTCTGCTCCACCACCAGCTAGCTCCATCGCTCGCTGTAGCCACCGTCGAGCAGCCTCCATCGTGCCCAGCTACGCCAACGTGATCGCCTCAGTCTTGCGCTTCTCTACGGCTTGCTCATGTCGCCTGGGTTGGCCGGAATCACCCGGCGCAATGTCTTCTTCCCCGAGACCGGCCGGAGCTCCGCCACCATCGCCTCGACATGGCTAGGCTATTGCAGACCGTCTCCGTCTTCACCAACTGCACCGGCGTGATCATGGTGAGATACTGAACGCGATACTCACTTTGTTTTAGACTCTACTGCGCCGTTGCCGGGGTTACGCCGTGAGCCATCGTGCTCGAGCCGCCATGGCCGGCGTGGAGTCTTCTCCGGTGCACCTTCTACCATTCAAAGGGCGGGGATGGGTTCGTAGGAGTGTGTAGATCATTTGGGTGCGGTCTGCCTCGCCGGAGCATCACCGTCGGCGCATTTTAGGCCGGCTAGTGATGGCAGCGCCGCCGTGACCTGTATGAGTCACTGACGAGTGGGGTCGGGCTGTCAGTGAGAAGGAAGGAGAAGAACAGTGATGTTTTGTTATTTTCTGATTTTGAATAGTGCTGAATCTTTGGAAATTTATAGGAAAATAATCATAGCTCCAAAAATTCTGAAATTTTGTGTGTAGCTTCTGTACATGCTCTATTATGGTTTAAAAATATGAAACTTGAAATTTGAATAAATTTGTAATGTTCAAATATTCAGTCCATTAATTAATAAATGCAATTTCCATGATTTTTGTAGGCCACTGTCTAATTCCAAAAATTATGAAATTTGTTTTGGTACACTAATTTGTCATGAGGAAGCTTACATAAAATTTTGAGGTCATTTGGAACAAGTTCATTTTTGGGCTTATTTCCAAATGAATTCAAAAATAAATAAAAGCAAACCCTAAGTGTTTGATTAGTGTTTGATCTTGTTTGGGTCATGTTTTGTGACCAGTAGGGTTTCAAGATTAGTGTGGTCGGAGAGTTCATCGTAGTGGTCGGAGAGTTCACCGTAGTGGTCGGAGAGTTCGCCGAAGTGGTCGGAGAGCTCGCCGAAGTGGTCGGTGCTGGCGTTGTCACATCCGTTATGAATATGGTTTGGTTAGTTTGGCTTGTAACTGTACCATGAAGGACAGTTGTATTCAAGGTGTTGTTATATTTCATGCACCATGAAAGCATCATGTTTACATTATCATCATGTTGAAGCATATGCTATTATTTCGTGTAGAATCCGAGAGTGAACTGATTCTAGTTGAGCAAGTTGTGGAAGAATCCCCGGTTGTCACAGAATTTGATAATTGTGGTACTGATCCGGAACCCGAGATCGTCAACGAAGGCAAGCCCCGGTTTATGCATTAAACCCTTACCTTGTTTACTTTGAAAAGTTTATCACTTATGTTACTTATTGCATTAAGTTGATTAATTCAAATGTTTCCTACTTGATGCATTGCCTACCTTGATAATTGTTTACCATCCTTGAAGATGTTTTCATTTACAAAGGCGTAGTATGCTTTATGGTAGGCTTTTAAAGTAAAAGTTTTGATACAATCAAAGATAGCATACTGGCCAAAGAAAGAAAGAAGGTAGAATGAACTAGAGACTAGTCGGGTGACTTATCTTGAATGTTGGGTAATGTTGCCGACTATGTCGCTTAAAGGCCACTCATTGTGGATCTTCTGAACAAGACACTTTGTAGTACTGGTCACATACTCCGGTAAGCCTACTTTGGCTAATCCGATACTAAGACGAATGCCCACGCACTGGAGTGGAGAGATGGCGGGAGTAGCGTGTACCCTCGTGACTAGAATGTGGCCAGATTTGAGGTGTGTAGTACTCTCGGGTGACATGGAGACGGCTTAGTATAGGAGGATCTAGTAGCGAGGTTGATATATGCAAGATTAAGTTCTACATATGTCGTGTGATAAGGAATCCCTAGCTAGGACTTGAATCAATTCAAATTGCTGGTGCTCCGCGGATATGGAGACTCGATTCATTACAGAAGCAATGCAGGACTGGTGAATTACTAAAATATGAGAAAAAGAATGGAATGAGAAGGATTGGAATATGGGATATGAACACTTAGTTTGGGATAATGAATTAAAGTACTTAGGGGTAAAACTTGAAAATAGGATAAGAATAGTAAGCTTTTGGCAAATGACTTTGAATTTTGCTACATCCTTACCTTGCCCCAACCCCTACATCTCTAAAAGTCTTACACCCCTTTACATCGGGTTAGTCTTGTTGAGTACTTTTGTACTCAGGGTTTGTTAACCCTTGTTGCAGGTGAGTCACATGCGCAGGCTTGTTTTGGTCTCTGCTGCGTGTCTGTGTTTGAAGTCAATGACGATGAGGAGTGATGAATGGCCTTTGGACAAGGCACTAGTTTGTTTGATAAATAATGTTAATGTAATATTATCCTGCTACTATGGTTGTATGACACTTATAGTATTGTAAGTTTGAAAACAACTGGTTTGTAAACTAAGTTATCTTAAGACTTCCGCTATCTTTTACTCTGGTGTATATATTTAAATAAACTGTTGTAATCTGCAATGTCTATGATTGGGATCCTGTTTAAAAAGAGAATCGTGGATGATTCGGGTTTCCTGAGGACACCCGACAGACCTGTTGAGTTGTTGGGAACTCGTGTACGCTATCCGAGGTCTGTTAAGACAACGATAGGTGCATGTGGGCCCGATTTCTTAGGAGGTTCTGCCATAGCTGGTATCAGAGCAGTTCCCATCTATGATCATTGTAGGTTACTTTGGAAAACGTTCAAATTGATTTGGATTAAAGAAAGTAAACTTGATATTTTAAAGTTCAAATTTCTTTTTTCTTACCTTTGATCTAGCCTCAATCCTGTCTTATTTGAAAGTTTGTGGCGGATAATATGATTAGGTTTGTCCTATGTATTAAAAATCTAGTACTTATGATTATATAAATCTTTTGTACTTAGATTCGTAAGATCGATTCATGCATCATGCTTGAGCACCTTGCATAATAATTCCCCTTAATAGTGGTTGGGTAAGTAATGTCAATCCCATTCTTGCTAATCTCCATTATCCTCAAGCTATTCTTATAGTCCTACCCTAAATTCTATAGGCTATGGCAAAGACCAAGGTAATCGCACGCAAGTCCACGGGACCTCATGGAGTTCCTCGTCACCAATTGGCACCGCAAAACCATGAGCTTGGTGAAGGAAGTACCAAGAACCTAGGAGATGAAGGATCTTCAAGCAATTCCGCCAACATCGAGAACCTTACCATGGAGCTAAACACTCTTTGTCGGGCTCATGCCAAAGATCAAGAAGAGCTGACGGTAATGCAAAGGGGCATCACCATGACCATGGAGCTACGAAATGAAGCCTGGACACGAGAGGATGCGGCCAATAAACGCGTCCATGAGTTGGAGTTCTACGTAGAAGACCTGGAGATGGACAATGCCATTCTTCATGAGAATGTCCACATGCTGTACGCTCAACTTCATCCTCCTTATGGGGATGGTGAAGTTACAGATGAAGAAATGATTGTAGCTCCAGGAGAAGTCGAGAATGAAGATGAGGAGGAGGATCCTGAGGAGTTAGTGTACTTTTCAGATGAAGAGGAGGTTTTGTTCGGTATGGGCATGGATGCCGAAGACTGAGAGCTCGGAGTAGTAACAATTCCTTTACTGCTTTCCTAGAAAACCAAGGTTGTCTTGTGGGATACAAGACATGTAATATAAATAAGGACCCTTTGTCGCATGAAACCTTTTAAATGCTTTCAATAAAGAATAATGTAAGTAAACGTGTTTCTCTAACAGATGCCTCGTCCTATCACATGAACTAGTGCTAGTGGCTCGCATGACGATGATGAGTGCCCAAATCCTCCACCAATGCCTTCGACTATGGCAGATGCCATAACCGCACTCGTCAATGCAATGACAGAGAATGTGAGGCTGTTAAGGGAATTGGCGCAGAACCAGCAGGCACCATACCCTAATCATGGCCATCGTAATAATGGAAATGACGAGTCAACCTATGTGGATTTTACTGACACACGTCCGCCTGTGTTCTCTAAGGTAGAAGAACCTTTAGAAGCAGACGATTGGCTTAGGACAATAGAGCAAAAGTTCGAGCTGATTCACTGTACCAAGGTTCAGAAACCTAGGTTTGCGGCACAGCAACTCCGAGGAGCTGCTGGTGCCTGGTGGGCAAATTTGGTAGCAGTACAGCCCGCTAGTCACCAAATCAACTGGAGGGAGTTCAAGGATGCCTTTAGGGCACACTATATTCCAGATGGTGTGATGACCATGAAGTTAGAAGAGTTTTTGGCTCTTAAGCAAGGGGAGCACCCAGTGATGCACTATGTGGGGCGCTTCAATCACCTGTCGCAGTATGCTATTGAGTATGTGAATACTGACAGGAAGAAGAAGAATCATTTTCTTAGAGGCCTAAACACTAAACTTTAGACCATGATGGCAACTTGTGGTAACGCAACTTATCATGAGACAATCAACATTGCTATCGCTTTGGAGGAGAATTACCGCCGACACAAGGAGGCGAAGAAAAAGAAAATATCTGCTTTCGGATCGTCGAGTGGAAAGCATCAAAAGATAGTCTACCATCCTCAGAATCATGGCCGTGCACCATTCTGCCCACAACAAGGCCAAGGCAGGCAGCAAATCTTTATTCGTCCTGCAACTAATACGCCTTACCCTCATCTAGCACCGCAGCAGCAAAATAATACAAATAATGCAAACCGCAATGCTACTCCCCAGAATCACAATTATCCATGCTATAATTGTGGTAAACCCGGACACTTTTCCTGAGAATGTCCGTATCCCAGGAAGAATAATCCTGATGCACCCAAAGCCCCAGTTACTCAAGCTCAGAATCAGTATAAGGGCAATGCTCAGAATAATCAGAAGGATCATGCTGAGAAGAAAACTAGAAGGGTCTTCTATACTCAAGTGGAATCTATTCTAGAAGGAGAACCAATAATGATGGGTATATTTCCCATTGCTAAGCATCCTACAATTACCTTATTTGATTCTGGTGCATCCCATACATTCATCAATCGTACATTTGTTGTGAAGCATGGGATATCTATTGGGGAAACAAAAGAACCATATCATATATAGTCACCCGGGAGACGAATCTGTACAAGGGAGGTAGTTCAGCACGTACCTATTGATTTGGGAGGTTGTGAGTTCCCTACCAATATGCTGATATTAAAGGATCAAGATATAGATGTAATCCTTGGTATGAACTGGTTAACCCAACACGGGGCTATCATAGATGTCCTGTGTAGAACCATAAGGGTAAATGCACCTGACAGCAAAACCCAACTTCTCATCCAACTTCCCTTTCCTAATAGCATAGTGGAAACAGTCTGTGCAACCATTATTGAAGGAGCCGAGAAAGTTTTAGTGGTATATGAGTTTGCGGATGTCTTTCCCGATGATCTGCCTGGTCTGCCACCAGATCGAGATGTAGAGTTTAGAATTGGTCTGCCACCAGACTAAGTTATCTTAAGACTTCCGCTATCTTTTACTCTGGTGTATATATTTGAATAAACTGTTGTAATCTGCAATATCTATGATTGGGATCCTGTTTGAAAAGAGAATCGTGGATGATTCGGGTTTCCCGAGGACACCCGACAGACCTGTTGAGTTGTTGGGAACTCGTGTACGCTATCCGAGGTCTATTAAGACAACGATAGGTGCATGTGGACCTGATTTCTTAGGAAGTTCTGCCACAAAGAGGCCCTCGTCTTGGTCTACGCGCTTGGCCTTCCCTTTGTCCTGGCCCCCATTGAAGATCGCTCCGACCACTTCCTCGCCGGAGGCATGGTTAGTGGCGACATCGAGCAGGTCACGGGTGGTACGGGGCTTCAAGCATCCAAGCTTGTGGATCAGGAACTCGCAGGTCATCCTGAAGAGGAATGCGCTGTTGACATCCACATCGACGACATTAGGAAGGGAGTTGCATCATTGGGAGAACCTATGGATGTAGTCCCGTAGGGACTCACTGGGCTCCTGCTAGCAACTCTTGAGGTCCCAGGAGTTTTCATGGTGGACATACGTCCCCTAGAAATTCCTGACGAAGACCCTCTCGAGGTCCGCCCAGTCACGGATGCTGTCGTGCGGGAGGAATTCAAGCCATGCTCGGACATGTTCCCCCGCGTAGATGGGGAGATACTAAATGATGAAAAAGTCATCATCCACTCCTCTGGCTCGGTAGGCGAGCCAGAAATCTTAGAGCCAAATACCGGGGTTTGCTTCCCCGGTGTAATTGGTGATGTTGGTGGGCGGTCGGAAGCGTTGTGGGAACGGCACTCTCCGAATACGCCACTCAAAGGCCCATGGTCCCAGGCCCTCAGGGCTAGGACTCTGGTCGTCCGGCCGACGACCATGTCTAGGGCGCGTTTCACCGCTCCCTCGATGGTTCAGCCAGGATCTATGTCGCCTGCTTTCATCGCCGCCCGGTGGATGTCATCATCATGCCGGGCGTGATGTCGGTTGCTGACGACGCTGCGAGCATCTTGGTGCAGACTGGGCCGCTCATGTACCGGCGGTCGGCGTGGAACAGGTGCCAGGTCGGACCAAGGCGCGGCTGCTGCCTCCTGAGCCACACCTAGTGGATAGAGTGGTCCATCTGGCATGTCCCCGCTCCCCCGGTGGGGAGAGAGGGCGCATGTTGGAGTCGCGATACGGAGCTTTCCGCTTGTTGAATGGCTTCGGCTTCTACTAGAACCCGAAGGTTCTGGTAGACTGCCCGCTCCTAGGGTTCGACGAGCTCGGGAACACCACGCAGAAGCATTGCTGCTGCAGCAATGTTTTGGCCAGCCCGAGCGAACTGTGGGAGATCATTCCCCTCTTTCATGATGTCATGTTGGACCTACCGGGCGTGCCCCCGGGCGCCGCCCGCCGGGTCATGCGCATGGGGCGCAACGTGCTGCACCAAGCTAGCCGGCGTAGGCAGCGGCTGGTTATGCCGTCGTTGTCGTAGTTCCTCAACGTGCCCTTGTGCAAACACGAGGGCCCCCGCGCGTGGGTCCGTAGGGGTGTGAGTTTGTGCAGACTCTACAATAACCGATGGCTGTCCCGGAGTGTCCACCATAGCGCACTCTTGAGACGGACGGTGGCTAGGTGCCACATTGCCGATGCTGGAGCCATCGCTCTCACCCTTGTCATCCGGTAGTTCATGGAAAGTGGTAGGAGCATAGCTCACCATTCCCACGAATTCAGATGTGAGGGGGGATGGCGGCAGCATCCCTCGAAGCCCCCCGAGCGCATGCGTCTGCAGGGGACGTGAAGCCATAGGGGAACCGATCATATGGTGTTTGTGGTGCAGTAAATACGATCCCTCCAGATAATCGACAGGAGATAGTAAATAGAGAGTAAATAACACTATGCATATTACTCACAACAGAGTTTGAGCAGAGAGTTTGCTCGGAATAAAGTGCAGATGCTGCGTCGTTGAAGTCATGCATCCCGAAGTCGATGGAGGGCGCCCCTCTGACGGGTGCCAGAATGAGTGCCTCCTCGTGGAGGTGTAGTACGCCGAGCCGATCGACGACGAAGTCTAGGCTTCCGAGAAGGAAGGCCTGGGATGGCTCGAAGATGGGTGGAACCCACATCCCAACAGGTAGGAGCGCGGGAAACTCCAATGAGCCGAAGCGAATCATATCGCCAGAGCCCGCCATGGCGAAGGTTGTAGAAAAGTGGGCCATCCGATGACAAAAAAAATATTGAACGTACAACATCTTCCCCACGGACGGCGCCAACTGTCGGTGCAGAAAGTGACCAACAAGTAAATATTTGTAGTTTTGCCGCACATTGTGATCGGAGGTGGCCTAGCACTCAATGACACAGGGTTTATACTGATTCAGGCAACGTGTCCTACGTCCAGTTTGAGTCGGTCGGTGACTTTATTCCTGAGCCTAGGTGCTCGAAGTTTGCAGTGGGGTTACAAACAAGGAGGAGAAAGATGGGGGGTACAAGAGGTCCGGCCGAGCTCCGGTCGAAAGGGCCAAGAGCGACAGAAGCTCCGCTATGAGCTAAGTGTCCAAGCGTGTGCTTGTGGTTCGAACCTGGTGGTTCTGTGGTTGTGTGCTGATGAACTTGGTCGATCTAACGAATCTAGAATCACTTTGATCAACCTGGATCCACTTGAATGTTGGGAGAGAGCGCATCCCCTTTTATAGATGAAGGGGATGGCCTTACAAATGAGAGGGAGAGAGTACGTATGCTTCTAAGTCTTGTTGCCCATGCTGGTGGGTACAAGATGATGGTAGGCGCCTACAATACTGTTGGATGTCGGATGCACGTGGGAGGTTACGTCATCTTGTTCGGGCATGGCAGATGTCGGCGCCTGCCACACTATTGATACCTGAGGTAGGGAAGGTTGTTTTTACCATGTTCGTTTGGTATGGCAAAAGCCGACGCCCACAACATTATTGATGCACAGAGGCATGTAGGGGGCCTTACTGTATGGGAGTTAATGGTGCCCATAATACTATAGAGAAAAAATATCGACGCCTACAATACTGTTCATGTTAGGGAGGTTGCAGAATACTATTTCTGCAGGTGTACAGGGTACGGTCCCTGGTATCATGGTTTGACTTGTGCGCTCTGCCTTGCTTTCTCCGTTCATTCCCTGGTCCTTTCCGAGCGGGCATCCCTGGTCAGTTGGTCCCAGTCGGTTCTGATCACGCCGGTCAGAGATGAGTAGTGAGCAGGGTTTTTACGTACTCCGGTCGGAGACGTGGGGTCGAAGTCGGAAGTAGTGTTTTTGGCCAGGCCTTTCGGTCAGAGAGGCCGTCCGGAGGCAGGCTGGAGACCGAAGTGAGCCCTCCGTTCGGTGAGGTGGGCCGGAGTCAGAAAACGAGCGTCGCTCCTCCTTGGCCAGACCTCCGGTCGGTGATTAGATCGCCCTTCTGGCCTGTTGTTCAGATACTTGGGCCGGCCCATGAGTCGCGCGCTGTCTGCTTGGGCCGAACCTTTGTTTGAAAAGCCGGTTCACGAGGGACCCTAGGTTTATGAACCCGACATAAATATTAATATTTATTTATTTATAATTGATCGAACTTAAGATACAAAACCACGATACTATGCTAGAATTACATTCTTTCCTGAACTGAGGGAGTACATGTCAAAATCCAAATCCAAAAGCGGCGCAAGCTTTGCCAAAAAGCCCTAAGGATCCAAACTTGTGTCATTCTCACTATGTAAAGGATCTGGCCAAAATTTGTAGTATAAAAAATGCTCAATCTGTTCCATAGAAAAAATACATAGTCAAAATAAGTTTTCCAAAAGGCAAATTCCAATAGCTTTATTCTTTTCTTCCGATTCCATGAATTGACTTTTCCAAAAAGAAACAAAGAAATTCTTTACCACGATGGTTTTATTCTAAGAAAATGCTTATGTATAATTCTTAACAGAAGCCACAACAAAAGGTTAAAGACAGAAGAAAAATGATGATGTGTACCCCTTGTTTTTACGCTACTTTAAGTGCATATATGATAAGGCGTACCAATAAGTCCAGTGCCAAATGATCGTTCTTCATTCACATGCATCGACATTACTTTCCTTAGGAAACCCTCAACGATATAAGATAGTTATTAGCTCTAAGATAATTTTTTCAACAGTATTGGCTTTTAGCACATAGCTTATAACATGAGTAGATCTATATGACAACCTCACATGATCTAGAATGTGTGCATAAGACTATCTCTTGAGCAAGACATAACTTATCTCTCTTATATTAAAATATAAAATAAAATGCTCAAAGCTAGCTCATAAGTTATCATTGGAGGTGCCTAGCAAAACATGTAAAGTAGAACTTCAATTCTGATTCTATTGTCCATCTAGTTCACTTTTACATTATATCTGAAAATTATAGCAGCCGGTAAGCCACACATAATTAAAAACCGTGTCGAAATATAAGTATGTACTTATTTCAAAATTTAAACTTTATTATCTTTGATCAACAGTTAGTTTAACCGTACAAAAAGTTTAAAATATAAAAGTTTGCAATTCTCTTTAATGATCAAACTTTTGTTGCTGTAAATTATATATTACTAGCAAAAATGCCCGCGCATTGCAACGAATAGTTATTTTCACTCTTATTAAGATGTTAACATCTTTCTCAGAATTCGTCTATCTTTGCATCCATCAACGACAATATGTATACCATTGATGCACCTACAAACACACTATTAGTCTTTCTCCTTCACCAGAGTAGTCATGTACGGGTAGGTCTCTATTGGGCACGCTAGCAACTTCATTGACGGCGACTCAATGTTCGTCGTCTTTCTTAGTCGTACAACAAATCTGCCTCTTCTTGTGTATCAGTTTTTTATTTTTTTTAATTTAGCTGAACAGGTTTGGAACAGGAGGGAAAAAAAGCAATGAAATTAGAAAAAGAAGATACCCGAATAGAAAAATAAATTGGAGAAGAAATACACACACACACACACACAATGGATGGTACCCCTGCGCAAAATGGATGAGGACTCACGTATGGTACCCGTGTGCATGACGGACAACTCTCTCTTGCTCCTAACAGATTTTCGAACATTCACGTGAGAAAGAAAAAGATACGAAAACAAAAATAGAAAGACCAAATAAGATAAGATTTTCCTAATCTCTACTTTTTTCCATTTCTATCTAGATTAGGATTCCTATTCAACTTACTCAGGATTGGAGAATATATTTGTAAGAGTTATTTCTAGAACCTATGAGAGAAATTAGTGATAAAAGCCTGTCTTTGAAGACCCCACCATCACGTTTGATATTTTAACGAGGGAGTATGAACCCTACTTAAAAAAAAAAACTCGGCCTCAAAATATAGAGATTTCTCTCGAAGTGAAGTGGTGACGTGAGAATTGATTCACCTGTCACGTTTCCAAATTGTGCAAAGTGCAAAAGATTCAATTGGTCATAAGTCCATAACCCATAGAGGCCAAGCGAGATCAAGTGTAATTTTACACATTTTTTTTCGATATCTGATAAGGAAAGACGTCTCATTCATTTGGATCAGGATGGCTCATGCGGGGTAGTCTTCTCATCCGAACTCTCGATACCTGCCGGTACATCGGCACCGTAAGACGCAGAAGTTTCTCCAACGACGATGACCATGGGGCTCCGCACGGCATGCTTCCCGGACACCCACTTGAGCTCCCCCTCGACCACCGCTTTCGTCGGCGTGCTCGCCTCCCTCTTGACCGTGATAACGAAGTCCCTCTTCTGGTCAACGTCGCTGAACGCCAGAGTCGACGGGTTCACCGCTACGTCGACGCCCGGAGCGAATACCTCCGCGCTGTACGTCTCCTCGGGTTCCCCCACGTTCGTCACCGTCCGCTTCGGCTCCACCTGCCGCACGTCGTCGCCCGTGACGATCATGATGGAAGGGTAGTTCAGGTCCTTCGCCGCGATCTCCCCGGTCTCCGCGCACGAGGCGTGCGCCGGCTCGACGATCTTGCGTATCCGGTCCTCGCCGAGGCCCATGCCGCATAGATACGGGATGAAGTCACCGGTGGTGAGGTCATATACGAGGCCCGGGTCCATGGCCTTCATGGGGTTCACCTCGCCGGCGCCCGTCACGAAGTAGCTCGCGGCGTCGCCGGGCATGGCGTCCCCGGGTCCGACCAGGTCGGCTGTTGTGACGATCGCCGATTTAATCGCGGCGGGTGACCACTCCTGGTGCGCCTTCTTGATCAACGCCGCGACGCCGCTGACGTGCGCGGCCGCCAATGACGTGGCCACCTTGATCAGCGTGTCGGTGTACTCCACGTCGCCGTGTGGCGCCACCGCGAGCGTGTTAGCGCACGGCACGCTGACGTCGGGCTTCAAGATCCCGCTGCCGAGCTCGACGTTCGTGACGACGCGGCGGTCGGCGTCGCTGGCGGCCACGGTGAGCAGCCAAGGCGCGTTGCTCTCGACCTTGAACATGTCCGGGCTGCTGCTCCCGGCCGGAGTGCAGACCAACACACCCTGGGCGACGGCGCTGTACGACGGCGCGGTCACGGCATAGTCGTGGAACACCGTGCTGTCCTCGGTGCTGTTGAAGGACATCGATATGACGTCGACGCCGTCGTCCACCGCGGCGTCCATCCCTGCTCTTACTTCTTTCGGGTGGCACTCCTCGTTGCACACGTGGTACATTGCGAGGTGCGCCTTGGGCGCCACCGCGAATGCCTCGTCGTACTCGATTCCAAGAACGGATGCGCGCTGCAGGGAATTTCCATGCGCATCACTTGTGTCTACGAATGTTCTGAACCCAATCATCTTGTTGTTGCATGCTTGGTTATTGTCACACCTGTGCCTTTCCACTTGACCGGAGGCGGCAGCATCCCTTCGGCTTCGGAGCTGGTGGTGATGTCGCCAGCGGCGACGCCGGCGTCAAGGATGCCAATGATCATACCCTCGCCCATGTTGCCCTCGCTCCACACGCCATCCCTAACATTGTCAAGCCATGAAAGCTGCGAAGAAGTTGGAGTGTCGACGGCCATAAGCTTGTAGCTCTTGTCCGGGATGATCTCGACGAACCAGGGGAGCCTCGCCATGTCCTCGATCTCCTTCCGCGTGAGCCACGCCGAGAACCCGCTCACCACATGGCTATACGAGTAGATGAGGCGCGACTCCGCCGTCGGGAACCGCTCCGCGGTCGCCGGGTCGCTAGTGTTGCACACTTGCTCGAGGAGGTGCGTGTGCCACTGCTCGAGCGCCTCCGGCTCGTCGACGCCAACCAGACAGTCCGGGCAGCGGACGGCGACGAGGTATGAGGCGAGCGGGTTGTCATTGTCGGACGCTCGACGGATGGACGAGATGAGGTGAGACGAGCACAGAACGACGAGGAGGGCGAGGTGAAACCGGGGTGTCATGGTTGTAGCGAGCGAGGTACTTGTGGTGGAGCTTAAAAGGAGCAGAGACAAACGAAACACGCTTTTGTGTTGCTTCCTCCAACTGGAGCGAGTCTAAACTTAGTAAATCTAGCAGTGTTCCGTATTCATCTTATGTGATGTGAACTTCAATTGAGCCCCAATTGGCCAATTATTCATCTCATGGTTGCAGTGCGTTACAGTGGAACATATGATCATTTTAATGAAATTCTTTTTGGACAATTGGCTCTCTACCCAGGCCCCGTCCACTAAGGCTCGTGGACAGGTCAAAACCTAGTAGGCTCGGGGCAAGCCAGACTTGATTTGCTAGGACTGACTCCACGAAGGAAGTGGATTGCGTTGGTAGGAGAGGAATAGCGATGTTCTACTGGCCTAATGGGGCCTTGATTGTAAATTTTTGCAATCTAGATACTGTAGCACGTTTCGTTTGTATTTGACAAACTTTGTCCGATTATGGATTAACTAGGTTCAAAAGATTCGTCTCGTGATTTACAACCAAACTGTGCAATTAGTTATTTTTTACCTACCTTTAATGCTCCATACATACGTCCAAAAATTGATGTGATGGAGAGAGAGTGAAAAAACTTGAAATTTTGAGGCCATCTAAACAAGGCCTGGGTTGGGTTGATTCATGCTCCAATCATATAGGAAATCATTGTCTGGAAATGTTGAACCAAATATTGCGTAAGCTCTACCAGTTACTTTAAGGCTATATTAAAGTGGATTCGAGTGCATCTAAACAAGTCTTGTTTGGCTATACTTGTATACAGCTCAATCCACCTATATTAAAGTGGACTGGAGGTGATGGATTAAGGTAGATACAAATCTAGTTAAACAAGGACGGACGCTAAACCAAACCTTGGTAATTGGTGTTAGCTGAGACCATTGTGTCATTCGATCAATGATACATAGGGCCTATTTGAATCTCATTCGTATTTTTAGAATTTGGATTTGGATTTTAGACAATATAAATATAAAATCTGAATTTTGGATTAAAAAAATAGATGTGTTGGACTTCATTCTCACAGTGATTCGCCCTGTTCACTTGAATTTATCAGCCTGACTTATTAGACATGTGAAAAGGGACCGTGACGCCTAAGAGGAGGAGTTGAATTAGATAACTTAAAACTCTAACTCTAACTACGTCCTTTTTTCTAACCTTAGCAAAACCTATGCAAAAAGATAAACTATCTAAATGTGCAACTATGGTTTTACTAGTGTGTTGATATCTCTACCGTAAGAAGAGTTATGCAAACAATGTAAATGCAGAAGTTAAAGAGTAAGGTAGAGATATGTAAACTCCTATCGACGTCTCCGGTATTTTTACTGAGATATCGAGAAGCGCGCAAGCTTCTCTATAGTACTTGTTGGAGCCCCTCGCAAGGGCCAAGCTTCCGGTTGGATAACTCCATGGATAGCCCCTGGCCTTCCCCACGCGCAAGTGGGTCTCCGGTGTGCCTTCCGGTAAGCCTCTCATGGACCGCTCTCCGCCGTCTTCACTATCAAGCTTCCGGCTGAACCGCCGCGGACCTTGTTCCCTTCGGTACACGGTGGCGGTCACGCCATAAACGCGGTTGGTATGATCTCGCAAGACTACAAGCCATCCGATATACAATAATGGTGCGCGCAAGCACCGAGTGGTAAGATGTATGCAAACCTAACTAAACACTAGACCTAAACCTAGAGCAAGCGTATAAGCGGCGGTCTAATCAACCTAAGCACTTCGCAAAAAGCACCTATGATAATTACCTAATGAATCACTGAGCACTGTGTAAGTGAAGATTACTAAAATGGTGTATTAACATCCTTGGTATGTTTTCTTAGCTCCCCACTACTCAATTGACTGGTTTGGGTCTATTTATAAGCCCCACCGAGAAAGTAGCCGTTGGGGGCGAAACTCAGCTTTCTGCTACTAACCGGACGCTGCTGTCATCCTGACCGGACACGTCCGGTCGTCCCGACCTTTGGAGCGCGCGCGTTCATCGGACGCACTGCCGAGTCCGGGCACTATTGATTGGACGCGTCCGGTCGCGCTGTCGCCGCTCTAGAACCTCTCTGGACTCGATCGGACGCTGCAGCTCCTGCGTTCGGTCGATTATCCGCTAGCGTCCGCTCAGTGCTGAATATGTTGCCAAGATGATGAACAGTGCCATCGTCACGTCCTGTCACTTTTAGTCCTCAGCGTCCGGTCGCTACTGTTGACGCCTGCTGTTGTCGAGCATCTGATCGGACACGTCCGGTCACTTATAGGGCCGCGTCCGGTCACCTCTGTGGACATCGTTTCTTCGCGATCTTGCGTCCGACTTGGTTCCCATCTTTGTGCTTGGACTTTGCTTGATCTCTTGAGTCTTCTCTTGTGCTTCTAGGGTCTTGCTTATGGTGTTGATCGTGGGATCCTCATGTCGCCTTCGTCTGAGTCACGTCTTGCATCCTATTGAACTTTATGTCAGTCATTAAACACCAAAATCTAAAGTAAATGGGTCTAGGGTCCATTTTCCTTACAACATGATACATTATTTTTCTCTCGCAACGAATCAGCTTCAGCCAGATTATCAGCTGCAGAAACCATCAGCCGAAAAGCTCAATTGATTTTGCATAGTAAAAATCTTTAAATAATAGATTTAGGATAGAAAGTTGGATTTTAGAATCTTATTCTTATTTTAGAGTCTCTAAAAGTGTCTGGATCTCATTCTTATTTTTCTTTGATAATGTCTCCTTTTTTATTAGGAGATCCAAACAAGATCACAGTAGTATAGCAGTTTAGCACTCCTGTTTTATAGACTACTCTGTTTTTACATTTCTTTCTTTTTCTGACTCCGATCGTCTCATTTCTTTCACCTCCGATTCGATTCCTTGTCCCCTCCTTTAGTCCCATTCGCACCAAACCCTAACCATCTAAAACCCCCGTTTCGCTCTCCGATGGCCGCCGCCTCGCCGCCGCCCTCGCCGCCCCACGCAAAGCGCCCCAAGATGTCCTCCTCCTCCGACCCGGAAGCCGATGCTGAGCCCACCTCGGCCTCCGCCGCCGTTGAGGGCGCCGATCCTGCGCAGCGTCGCCCCAGGTACAAGCGCCGCAAGGTCGCCATCCTGCTCGGGTACTGCGGCGCGGGGTACCAGGGCATGCAGAAGAACCCGGGCGCGCGCACCATCGAGGGGGACCTCGAGCAGGCGCTCTACCAGGCGGGCGCCGTGCCCGAGGCCGACCGGGCCGCGCCGCGCCGTTACGACTGGGCACGTGCTGCGCGCACCGACAAGGGCGTCAGCGCCGCGGCGCAGGTAGTGTCCGGGCGCTTCTACGTCGACCCGCCGGGCTTCATCGATCGCTTGAACGCCCAGCTCGCGCCGCAGATCCGCGCCTACGGCTACGTGCGCGTAACCAACTCGTTCAACGCGAAGAAGTTCTGCGACCGCCGGAGGTACCTGTACCTGCTCCCCGTGTTTGCTCTTGACCCGAGCGCGCACCCGGACCGCGAGGCCGTCATGGCGAGCATGGGGAGTGGGAGCGAGCTTAGCAAGTGCCTGGAGTGCTCTGAGAGAGGCAGGAAGGTGCCTGGTGTCATGGGCCGGGAGGGGAAACTGCCCAGCCCCGGGCAGAATGGTGTTGATGCTCCCGGGGAAGGAAGTGTGGCCAGCCATGATGAATCTGGAACACTTGGGGATGCAAAATGTGATCATACAAGTTCAGATGGTGGTAACCCATGTGCGCATGGGGAGGTTGGACTGAACAGCACGGAGAAGCTTGATTTACCCGTCTCTGGTGATGGAACTGAAGCTGCAAATGCTGAGATGGGATCGAATGGTGGAGGTGATGTTGTACAGTCAGGTACTGGATGGAAATCGAATCTTGTAATTCTAATCTGTGCTGGCTAGAGTTAATTAGAATTTTGTTCTTATCTGAATACAAATTCAGCTGTTGCAGATATTTATATTGGGAACGAGGAGAAGAAACTTGAACCTGCAGCCACTGAAGAGAAAGCACAAGATATGGATTCCGAGAAGAGCAATGGAGAAGAGAAGCCGCCAACTAAGAGCACCTTTTCTTACACTGATGAAGTGAAGGAGAGGTTCAACAGGATTCTCAAGTACTATGTTGGGACTCACAATTTCCATAACTTCACCACAAGAACTAAGGCAGAGGATCCTGCAGCGAAAAGGTTTATCATTTCCTTTGGCGCCGATCGTGTTGTCAGCCTGGATGGGATTGATTTTGTCAGGTGTGAAGTTGTTGGACAGAGTTTCATGCTCCATCAGATCCGGAAGATGATTGGTCTTGCTGTAGCTGTGATGAGGAACTGTGCACCTGAATCAATTTATGATGTCGCCTTTCGCAAGTATGAATCTTATAAGCTTTTAGGTGTTAAACAATCCATATAACGTATGTTTGCAAGCTTATGCCATGTGTGTTGCAGGGATGTCAACCTTAATGTGCCTACTGCACCTGAGGTCGGTCTGTACCTAGATGAATGCATGTTCACATCATACAACAAGAAATGGAAGGATTCACATGAGGCAGTTTCCATGGAACCTTATTATGAGGAGGCTGAAGAGTTCAAGGTCAAGAATATTTTCACTCATATTGCGGCGATGGAACACAAGGAGGGAGCTGTAGCTTTGTGGTTGCACTCATTGAACCACAGAAATTATCCAGATTTCCGCTACATGGAAACCGCTGAGCCCAAGGTTGGTGCTGAAGTTGAGAGTATTGATGCTGGTGCAGAGGCCAAGGTTGGGACTGAAGTTGAGAATATTGAAGAAGCACAAATGCCAAGCGATAATCTAAGTGAGTAATAAATTTTGCCAAGGGGCATGCAAAACCGAAGAGGATATCTGTTTGTCGTATGTACTGAGAGGGAGCTGAGACATTTCTAATGAGATATCATAATATAGAGAATGAAGACTCATATGTTCTCCAATGGAATATGAACATCAAGAGGTTAATGTGCATGGCTTTATGCCATCATGATCCCTATATTAATCTTCTGAAATAAGAATCTATATAGGTTTATATTAGTCTTATATCTGAACTTCATTAGTTGCTTCCAGACAGTTGTATGACAGATGGCACCTGAAAATGCTTAAGCAATGTTTTTGTTTGCTGAAATTATTATGGGATTCACTATATTTTCTCTTATCTAGCATATAGATTTATTTTCTTGCATTTTTTTTTTCTTTTGGTAATAGCTGTATATCACTTAGTCTGCTTGATAGTGCGTAAAATTTCACTCGCAGCATAATATCTATTGATATTTCTAGTACATTTTTGTTGAGCACATGTTGGAGCCAAAGGCTGTTCCAGCCATGCCAAATATTGTGAACTTGAAGATCCAAAATCAACCTGATTAGCCCTTGTCCTACTGATAGTTAGCTAGGGTAAGTGCTATACAGTGGTAGAGAGAGAGGTAGTTTATTTTCTAGAGACGGTTAATTTTATCTCCAAATAATAGTCTTTGCAGGTGAAACTAGACTGTCATTAATTTTATCTTTTTTCTGGTGTTTATTTTGAATTTTTGAAGTAAGGGGCTGTTTGGTTCCTGCAGGAACTCCTAAAATTCCTGTCACATCGAATGTTTAGACACATGCATGGAGTACTAAATATAGACTAATTACGAAACTAATTGCATAACTTGCGACTAATTTGCGAGACGAATCTTTTAAGCCTAATTAGTCCATGATTTGACAACGTGGTGCTACAGTAAACATGTGCTAATGACAGATTAATTAGACTTAAAAAATTCGTCTCGGAAATTAGCCTCTATCTATGTAATTGGTTTTGTAATTAATCTATATTTAATGCTCTTTATTAGTATCTAAATATTCGATGTGACATGAATTTTAGGAGCGACTAAAGAACCAAACACCCCTAAGTATTGGTTAAATACTTGATCTATGGTTGCAAGTCTTGCGGTAAAAGTTATACTAGTTTTTCTCATGAAAGTTATCATGTCAGAAAGTGAACTACATAAATTTTATTCAAAAAGAAATTGCTAACCATGAAAGCTAAATTGTAATATGGGACGGGATCACGGGAGACGAGACCAAATCTGAGCTCTATAATCCTTGTTTCATGGCTTGGTGGATCGTTTTGGCAAGATTTGTGGAGTCTTATATCTTGTTTAATTTTTTTCCCTTATGGGCTTAAGGTAGGAGGTTCTCTGACATCCCCAAAATGTTTTTACAAGTTCTTTTATTAGTTCTAGTACCAGATGTGCAAAATCTTGTTTGGAATGTTGATTGCGACTTGTTTAATAATTGGGGTTTTGATCTGCCTTGACATGTTACTCTTGCACACTTGCAGGCAAATCATTTCTTGAGTTAAAAAAGTATATGCTTGTCCTTTAATCTAAATAATTATTAGTTAGAGGATGAAATTTGTATCTTCGTGAATGGAATAGGCACCAAAACACTAAAGATGTGCTTATATGTTTGCCGTGCTCTTTTTGCGAACACATCATGATGCCCAGGTTAATCGTATATTGTACTTTGTTATTTTGCTCCAGACAATTGTTTTACCCATTACTGGCACCTGATACTAAAAGTATTTCGTTATTTGAATTGTTTATGGGATTCATTAGTGTCTCTCTTATCTGATGGCTAGCTGCATATCAATTCACTGTATCAAGTTTGAAGTGCACCATACTTGATCGAGTCAGTTGTTCTAGGCCTGTGAAATCTGACGGATACATGCTCGAAGCCTCTTGCTGGCACGGATGGACTCTTGCCAACTATCTTGATTAGTCATGATTCTCTTCTGGTGCTTCTGTAGAGCTTGGAACACCACATCTATCTTGAGTAGTCATGGTTCTCTGCTTGTGTAGAGCTTGGAACACCATGCTACCTGGATATCTGATTAACCCTGTTACTGCTAACCTGATGGGGACTGTGCTATCTATCTCCAAGTCCCAAGAGTCGTCGTTGTAGGTGAAACTGAACTGTCAAGAATGCAATTGAATCATGGAAAGTATCTTCCATCCATTTTTCTTTAGTAATAGTAGAATCAACTATTGCAACACTTGTAGATATAGCTGTACTATTTATTAGGTGATGCCGACGTGCCGTGATGGTGTTATAACATTTCATGATTTGAAGCTGGTCATGTACGAAAGTGGACCGCGTTAGTCTTATCCAGGAAATAATTTAACCTTCAAAGCATCCATTTGGGGGAAAAAAACATCCATGGTAACATGGGAGGCAAGACTGATCAGTAATCACACTACGATTCTTGTTTGGTGGATTAGCTCGGCAAGATTTGTGGATTCTTTTCTTTTATATCATGGAGCCACTAGGAGTTTCCTCCACATCTCCCAAATTTATTGTTGTTCACTTGTTCTGGTACCGATGATCGTGTTCTTTGATCAGATTTTCCATGTTACTCTTGCACACTTGGAGAAGTCATCCCGTGAGTCCACAGAACATTTGTACCTCTTTATCCTTTACACTACTAATGTATACTTGCATACACAGCTAAACTACGGTACGGAAGCTCTATGAAGCCAGGCAGCTACCTCCTACAAACCAGAAAACACAGAAGCACGCCGTTCCGGCGGTGGGAATCGGGATGCCAGTGTCCAGGCGACTAGGAGGCGCAGCGGAGCGAGTGCAGGGACGCCGAGGTGTCCATGGACGCGGCGTCATACATGCAGCGGCTCTCCGTCGTCTCGATGCCGTAGTCCATCAGCGGGCGGCGCTCCAGCTCGTCGTCGTGCTGGCGCACGCAGTCCGGGACCTCCAGCTGCCCCTTGTCTATGTGCGCCCAGACGTACTCGAGCCGGCTCATGTATTGCAGCTTCTCATACAACCTGCAAGACCCCGAACCCCGTAAATTTTCTGCTCCGCGGGCATGTCAAATGAGAACAGCAGCTGTTAAAAAGATGGCAGTACGATTCAGGGATTTGCTATCGTACCCTGAGCTGAAGAGGAAGCGCCCGAAGGTGGCGAAGAAGAGCCTGGACTGGAGGGCTGGGTGCACGAAGTAGACGGCGCGCAGCCGCTCCTTGGCCGCGGCCGGCAGCGACTCGTACGCGCCGCGGATCGCGCCGACGCCGGGGAAGTTGCGGCCGCGATCCACGCGGGAGTGCATGTACACCACCACGAACTCCCGGTCCCCGATCTCCGGGAGCACGCGCTCCCGCAGGTACGACCGCAGCGCCTCCTCCGCCCGCCCGCCCAGTGCGCGCGCTGCAAATGAGGCAGAGGCAACGTCCGTCAGTTCCACGGCGCACGGCACGGCGAAGCGCTCGCTGTCCGGGCAAAATCTGATTCGCTGGCAAAGCGTACCTGGAAAATAGTTGCCGACGATCCTGACGACGGCACGGCCCTTCCGGTCACGGCCCTGCAGGGTGATCGCCCGGCTTCGCTCCAGCAGCAGCGCCGGCTCGCCAGTCGCGTCCTTCTCAACGGTAACCACCATGGCTTGGCTTGGCTTCTGTTCCCCGTGGTCACTCACTAGTCACTCCTTTGAGTTTGCTCACCATTCGTACCGGTACGATTCGCGTGTTTTGAGGGGGTCGCACGGGGGCGCGTTTAAATATGGCCGATCCGGTCCGAGCGGCTCGGCGTGGACTGGGAGTAGGGTTGGCCGGCGCGGCGGGGACCTGGCCACTGGGCCGTCGCGCGGGCGGTGGATGCGAGATGCCGCGGGATATGCTGCGGATATTTCGGTTTGGGGGCGTGGAGCGGATTGGATCGGCGCGGGGGAGGCGGGCCACGTCCGTCCGGCGTCCCGCGGATACCCTTCTCATCAGTTTGTGTTTGTCTCGCGCGATGGATTAGATGGAACCGGGGGGGGGAGTCAGTGAGGTCAGGAAACCGGGGACGTTCTTGCGTGTGTAGACAGTCGGGTCGTAGAGTACTTGTTTCTGTGGGCGGCAGCTTGGACGCTATCTTTTTTTTTTGAAAGCATGAGCTGCGTGGGCCGCGTGGCCTTATCGCTTGCGCTGGACGGCTGGAGCCTGGAGCGGGACGATCTGCTGCTACTGGTGGACTGCTGTCCTGCCTCATTTTACGACTTCCGTTGCAACGGAACGATTATTGTTCATGTATTAGCGGTGATACATTCATATGACAAAAAAAAAAAAAATCTTATAACCATTTATATGATGCAACAAACTGGAAGTTAACTATTCTAACAAAATAATTGGATTGTGATCCCAATATGTAAGGGCAAGTACATAGGTGCCGTTTCGTAAGAGGTCTCATGTAGACATGTAGTATCATATAATTTTAAGATGACTTAGCAGGTTATATGTACAACAGTTGTCTTTTAAGTTGTCCTTAATTTATGCATATAATAAAAGTAAGGTTGTGAGTTGCATAGCAATTGACAACAACAACTAATACAATTGTACAATAGTTATCTTAGTCTTAAATTTTAGCCTATAAGAGGGTTATTTCGTGAAACAACTACACAACCACTTTCTTTCTCCTCTCTCTCTTACCTCCACATCATTAAAAAAAACTACGTGACATTGTTTAAAACCGAGCATGAGATCGCTGGCGTATAGCAGTATACTTGTCCTAAAGCACATATCAGTATATCACGACCTTGTCCTGTCGTCCATGCGTGATCTAATTATTTTCAAGGATGATCAGGAAAATATGTCCACTAGCGTGCTGCAATTGCTACTCTAGAGTGCATTTGATGTGTTTTTATATATTTTTTCATCCGACTCTAAGGCCGTATACGGATTTCGATTCCAATGTTCTATGTATTCATGAAAAGCTATTTCCATTACCACCGGTTCTATGTCAAAATTTCTTTAGTCAACAGAAAATCACCAAAAAGCGGGCGTACATAATTTATCAGGGTACCGCGATGTCTTTTGGGTCATGTATCATGTTAGAGTCCATTAGAGATGCGTTGATGGGTCCTTGGCCGCCCCTTAGGCTATATATTCAGTAGTTGTTGCTCAAATTAGGGTTTTAGTTTTGCTTATATTAGTCTATCTTCGAACAATTTTGTCGTATATTGATTTGTGAAACTCTAACTCAATGTCTTATCATACATCACTATTATTTAAGATTGCATTTTCCTTATTCTTATTTGTGTTCTTCGATTCACAGGCACGGATTAGCCTTCATGGCGAGGTCAACTAGACAGTGCACGGTTGATAGATAGGCAAGACATGGTTCTGCCTGCTATGATTGCGGGGTTTAGATCTTGTGATCGAAACTCAGACCGTGTGTATGTCTGGAAGCTGATAGTTGAAAGCCCTAGTTTGGTTTTGGCTACTAATTGATGAAACCTATTTAGACTAACCCTTTGTCTAATTGATGGGTGAGTTAAGGTGGTCCAAGTCCAAGTGGTGGAGCAAGATGAGGTCTATGGTGATGGTGATGGACAAATTGAAGATCAAGTGCTCCAACTTGAAAAAGAAGAAAGAGAAAAACAAAAATCCAATGAAGATCAAGACAAAGGTATTGATAGGGTTTTTGTTTCGCCAATCAAGACATAATAGAGAGTGTGATTAGGTTTAGGATAGATAGTCGAACTATTAAAAGAGGTGATCTCGAAGTTAATGCGGATATCTAAGTGCCACTAGGTGAATTAACTCCACGCATTTGCATTAGAACCTAGTGAGTTCTAACATCCATTGGAAAACATGTTTGTGAAATGGTAACTCACGTACACAAGTGTTGAAAACTTGGTGGAGTTAACACATTTGCATAAGGGTGAAATGGAGAAGAGAAGAAGGGTCACTGTTGTGATCGGATGCTAGGTCCGGATTAACTGGACATGTCCGGTAGCATACCCTAGGTGCGACCAGGAGCACTGGCTCGACCAGACGCTGGCTCAGGGGAGCGACTGGACACGCCCTAGCACTGTTCACAGTAAGGCACGCTGGCGGCAGTGCGACCGGACGCTGAGGCGTGTTCGGTCAAGGGTGACCGGACGTGTCCGGTCGCCAAAATCACGTTCTAGAACCTCTCTATTCCGCACCGGACTCTGGCGAGAGTCGAGTCCAGTCACTGACCGGACGCTGAGTACGTGAGTGCGCAGGGAGTCATTGGGTGCCAATGGCTCTATTCAAACGATCGGGACACGTGGCGCGTGGAGATTGACCGGACTCTCGTGACCGGATGGTGTGACCGCAGATTGCCCAATGAAGGGGCCAACGGGTATGTGAGGCTTGGGCCTCTATAAATAGATGTTGTCCGGCTCTAGCTCACTCTCTTAGACATTTTGATCATTGATACATCCTTGTGAGCTAAGCCAAACACCTCCCACTCATCTCCTTCATTGATTCATCATCCAAGTGAGATTGAGAGTGATTCTAGTGCATTTGCTTAGAGTTTGAGCATCTAGTGGCACTAGAGATCGTGTGAGCTACTGGATTTCTTATTACTCTTGGTGGTTGCCACCACCTAGACGGCTTGGAGTAGCGAAGGAGGTTTGGCACGAGTTGGTGATTGTTCGTGGCCATCTCCCGGTGATTTGTGAGGGGGTTCTTAGGCTTATTCCTCGATGAAGCATCAAAAGTCACTCCAGTAAATTGCTCGTGTCATTGAGTACCCTCATTTGTGTTAGGTTCTTGCGGTGTCCTAGTGTTGGGCTAGGCGTGGTGCTTATTAGCTCGCGAACCACCAAGTGAACGGTCAATATAACGGGGACTAGCGTGTCAGCAAACACGTGAACCTCGGGAGAAAAATATTTGTGTCATTTGTCTCCTTGGATCACTTGGTATTCATTCTATTGATTAATTGTCTCTTGCCATGATCGGTATATTCCTCCCTACTTTTGTATTTACATTTGTTATTATTTTTGTGTAGCTTAAGATTAGTTAGCTAGCTAGTGGTTTAATTAGTTGTTCTCTTACTAGCTCACTAGTGTAGTGTAGAAGTAGTGACATAGCCAATTGTGTGCCACAGAGATTGTAATTCACTAGAATTGATTGGATAGGTGGCTTGCAACCTTGAATAGAGCTAGAGCAAAACTTGTTATCGTCATTTGTTGTATAATCATTTGCTCTAGTATTTTGTAGAGAATTCTTATAGGCTATTCACCCCCTCTAACCATTTAGAACCTTTTAATAGTTACCTCGACCTGATGGAAGATCGTGCGCTATCATACCCATCACGTGGTAATCATAGCTTTAGGTGATACGATTAGATTCACATCTTACACCTAGTATAGTTTTGTTCATCTTTGTCCCACAGTCCATGGAGAACCATACAGAAAAAATTCCCTGTCCTAATACCCACGCAATGACCTTTGTACAAGTTTGTTTCAAAGTCTGGAGTTTTGAGTTTATGTCCTCAGTCAACTCTGTTTGCTGGTTTAGTTTGTTTCTCAGTCCCCTTCATGTTGATTCTTCCGCCGCCCGCCATCCCCGTATCTTTTTGTGCTCACATAAAAACCCGATCCGAAAGTCCTTTTTAAAATAGCCACAACTTTTATGTATAGACTTGAAACTAGACAACTTTTATATTTTCAAAAAACGATATAAATTGTTTTTCGAGACTCATTCTTTTTTTGCACGCTTTCAGACATACTTTATTTTCTATACATGCCACATCTTTTATCCAATTGGGCTCCAAAATTTTTATGGTTTGGTTCTGCTGTCTCCTAAGTCCGTCTCAAAAAATTTGAGGCCTCGATGCAAAATGAGAAAAAATAAGGTCCTAAATTAGATCAATATTTTTTCTCTGTAATACCTAGACATGTATCAAATTTCAAATAGTATAGAAATAGGCTTCGCAAGATACTCGATAAGGTCAAACCTTGAAATAAGAAGAGATGGCGAGAAATCAAAATGTCACAAGGAGTCCTCTTGTGACTGTTTGTGCGGCACGGATGCGCCATTGATGCCGTGCTCAGACACTTTGGATGGGCGCGGTCACGGTGTCACGGCCGTGAGATTAGCATGTGCGCATGTACAAGAGCAAGGCTAATAATACAACACGTTGCTAGTTGTATAGATCATTACAACCATCTTTTTTCTCACTCAGATAGTAGTTAGGTTTTCATTATTAATACACGCTTAATTTGTCTCTCTCATAAGATTTCTTGCCGGCTCTAAAATCACAGCATATTTCTTCTCTCTTCTTTACCTCAGTACTTTACAGACTTTTATTATACTTGCTCTAATTTGAGATATGTGAAACCAATACTTTTATGTTGCCATGTTGGTTTTGTTTTGAGAGGAAGGTAGGAAATTTATTAGGGGGTGTTTGGTTCCCGGGACTAAACTTTAGTCCCTGTCACATCGAATGTTTGATACTAATTAGGAGTATTAAACATAGACTAATTACAAAACTAATTGTACAGAGAGAGACTAATTTACGAGACGAATCTATTAAACCCTAATCAGTATATGATTTGATAATGTGGTGCTACAATAAACATGTGCTAATGATGGATTAATTTGGCTTAATATATTCATCTCGCAAATTAGTCTCCGTCTGTGTTATTTGTTTTATAATTAGCTTATGTTTATTCTTACTAATTAGCATCCGAACGTCCGATGCGACAACGACTAAACTTTAGTACATGATTTGACTAAACTTTAGTTTTAGTCCTAAGATCCAAACACCTCCTGATTAAGATCGACAACGTTTACATCCAAGAATATATAGGAGGAGAACCAAGCCAAACATGACGGCCAGGATCAAGAGTACAAGCATGCTTAGCAAGGTAATGAGCCTCCCTATTAGACACCCTACACTCATGTGCAAATCGCACACAATCAAAAGATTTTGCCCTCACATTTATATCCTGAAGAATCATCATATAAGGGCACCTAGTCATTTCCTTAATGTTCTTGATGATGACACTTAGACAGTCCGATGCTACTGTCATTTTCTTTATTCCACAGTCTTCGGCAAGGGCTAATGCCTCCACACATGCCATTACTTCCAAGGTTTCAGGTTCAGTGATGTTCGGTATCACCAAAGCACTTGCAGCAATGAAACATCCTTGATCATCTCGACGAATGACTCCTACAGTTTCATTGAGTCATTTGCAGCATCTGTATTTATTTTGCATCGCCCATTTCCACGTTGGTTATTTAGGCAACTAGCAACAGCAATCCGTGGCCAGCCCAAAACCAGAGGCGAAGTGTACAAATATTAGGCCTTAGGCCCAATAGACCAATGCAACGAACTCATGAATCAATGGACATATTTAAGGCCCTTTATTTTTTGGAGGCCCTTGTGCCGTCGTCCATGTCGCCCCCTGCTGATCGACGGGCTGTGCACTCCCTTGGGAGGGAAATATGAAAAAAAAGGTATCCAAAAAAGGAAAGAGTTTGTAAAAAAACAAGAAACGATGAAAGTAGTGAAAAAAAGAAGAAGAAAAAAACCTCGAAAATGAGCACGTAACACCCGGAGAGTTGTGTTGTGTTTCATATAGTTGTTCTTTTTTCCTTCCTGCTGTCTTCATACTTATTTCATCTCTTGTTGCCACAAACAACTAGAACAAGTGTTTTGGACATTTAATTTATTGAGTAATGCTATTTATTACTGGCTTGTGTGCTATATGTATAATATATATTTTTGGCATCCCAAGCTCTAGATACATACTTTTGATCAGTACAACAATGACCCTTGCAATCTCGGTGCCACACCCTGACAATATCACATATCAGTCGCCGGTTGTGCCCACACAGCCGGTATCCATTGTTTTGCTTTAGTAAGAACACTTGCAGGAGCTCAATAAGACATGCGAGAGTGTGTCCACCGTCCACATAGTAGTTGATAGGGTTAACTTTTTTGGGTTTTCTTATGTCCCATTACTAACAAAATGCCAAACAACGAGCATGCATGTTCTTAAGAGTGACATCACTACTACAGGATGACCTTGTTGTCTCGGGCGGTAACGGCCTTTAGTCCCGGTTACCGCGCCAGGACAACGATTCTGGGACTAAAGGTGGAATCTTCAGTCCTGGGTCATCGAGTCGGGACTAAAGAGCGACCTTTAGTTCCGGTTGGTGTTACCAACCGGGACTAAAGGCCCTTCAGCCGAGCAAACGTGGCCGCACCCTTTAGTCCCGGTTGGTAACCCCAACCGGGACTAAAGGTTCCTTTTCTTTTCTTTTTTTTGTTTAATTTGTTTTCAGTTCAGTTACACATATTTGTTTAATATATAATATGTTTTTATGTACGTATTCTATGCTGCTAATATAAATACACGCACGCATATAATTACATCTAATTCTCATCTCGAGCATTATTATATTCGAATAAAGTATGAAACTATATATATTATAGATATATATGTATATATACAACACTTTCATAATCTTGTTCTCGAAAATAACGATATCAATAAACATTTATTTTACATCATTTATTCCTTATGATCAAAGTAGAACTCGCCGTTGGGATTTAGTACTTTTTCTATAAGAAATCCTGCTATTGACTCTTGAACTGCTTTCAGATGGCCTTTTTGCATGACCCTTTGTTTCAACTATTCAGTCTTGCATTTGAAATAAAAGGAAAAGTATTAATATATATATATATTCATTTAAAAATAAATAAAAAATTTATATATACGTACTCTGAGGACATCTTCAGGAGTTCTTCTTATGTGTGCAGTGATAAATTCACAAACGTAGTATCCACACAAGTTATTACCTGGTTGCTGCCGCAAACACCACTGTACGAGAAGAAGATTATTCTCATCATCTCACACGTAAATTGAAGTACGATATAGTAATTAAACATGTGAGGAAGTATATATAGTATAACTTACTGGTATTTCAACTACATTAAGTGGTGCCTTGCAATCCTTGCGGTGTTGCCGAATAAACTCTTTCTAAACCCTGTGCGACCAATAATGTACGATCGTTAATAAAGTATGGTAAAGTCTATTCAATAATAGTTGTGCGCGAGAGATCGAAATTACCCTAGGATAATGTCTATCATATCTTGGTATAGTGCCCGCTCTTTTCTCAACGAGTCCAAGATTACTAACCGACTTGAGTTTAACTCAATGACAATGAGTATCCAGTGAAACCTGCATTGGTTTATACACACTTACATGCATATAAGTTGTATTGATATTACATAAAATGTGTGGACTACATTATTATTAACACTTACTCAAAGTTGTACGGGAAAATATTGTTGTCTTGTCGTGCTGATTCATGAAGAACCTCATGATATTCTTCTGTGCTTCAGATACCCACTGCTCCTTGACAATAATATCGGTTTTGAATACGATATAAGGATCAATGAAGGCAACACTGGTGTCTTGTATTCTTTGGAGCTCTGACATCTGGAATCTGTATATAAATATAAGTTACATGTGAGGATAATTATATACATGTACGCATGGAAGTGAGTTTATTAAATAAAAGTAAGAATCACTTACAAACAAAAACAGCTAATGATTGATTTGTCCGGAGCGTCCATGTGGTATAGTTGATGCAATTCTTCGAAACTAATATGTAAGATGTCATCGCCACGGAAGTAATGATGGTCTCTAAATCTGACAAAGATCCACTCCTCACCCCTGCCACACGCCTGCATGTACCACTTGTTGAGCAAGTATATTTGCGTACCCAATTCATTCAGAGCCGCAGGGTTGTACAGACTTTTACCAAATTTATAAGTCTTCCAGGTATCAACTTCCAGGTTCTGGATTGGAGCTTTGCCCGTCAATTGATCCAAGGTTAAACCAGTTAGTTCAAAAAAGCATTAAGGTCTTGAACCGACACTTCTCCAGAATTGTCTGGTCGGTAGACTTCTATGTTGGAACCATATTCATTATCAACTGGGACTAAAGGAACCTTTAGTCCCGGGAGCAAAAAAAAATGCCGAGGCTAATGCCAAATTGGGACATCGTTCTAAAGTCTGTTCTCTAGTAGTGCATGTAGGGCTACATAAACCAAATGCTTAAGTTGATCAATCAAGGAAGAAAACAACAAGCAAAGCGCATTGTCTTGTTGCATCACACGATTGAGGCCCTTGATTCTACACCAAAACCGTTCGGACCTGGGGCTAAGTCCTTCATCCCTATGATGGATATGTTGTTTTCTTTCGGTGCTGTACGCCTAAAAGATCGTGGCTTCATGGCCCTGAATCCCTATGGGCAACAGTAAGAGTCTTTAAGCCAACATCTCTAATAGTGTTAGCTTTTATCAATGGCTCATAGTATGATTAGAGCATATGACAGTCTCACATGTTGTAATATGTGTATGAGCATAGCTTTGAATAAGAGCTACCTTTTTCCCTCTCATCTATTGAAATATAAAAATAATACTTAAAATTAGCTTATGAGTTACCCATTGGGCGTGCCCTAAGGCATAGCATAACGTGACCAGGCCATGAACGATTTGAACGCACGATCATCGATCATCGCCACACTTTTAAACGGTTAGGCTCCGTGGGCGTCATGCCTGCAAAGCCGTAATGATCCTCCTCCTGCCGGGATTACATTGTGCATTTTAGTATTTGGAACTGACACACCTACCCGTAAATAAATATAAAACAGTTCATGGCCATCACGTACATACGCTGCTGCACTCAAACCTGATGATACGGCCGCATCATGTAGCACTACTCCGGTTCCGGTCAAAGCGACAGACGCGTGAATGAATGCGGTACGCAGACGAGCAGCCGCGATGATGCGCCGGCCACGCTGTGGCAGTCAGTGGCCGCTGCGGCACGCCAGTACTGGGCATGCAGCGGCCTCGGCAGACGGCAGCAGGGCAACCGGCAACCGCTCGCTCCTCCGCCGCGCAGCATCGGCATGCAGCTGCCATGATTAAACGACCGGGCATGCATGCCAGCAGCACCGGGCATCGGCTCTCGAACCCCTCGCCTCGCCGAGGGCTGGCCGCCTGGCCTATCCTGGCCGGCAGAGCAGAGAGCGGCCGCTGGATCAATGCGACGTGATGGGCTAGCAGCCTAGCACATCGTCTACTCGTGCAAATGATTTCGCTTTGAGAAATGATCTTTTTGTTGCAGCGGAGGACATGAGCAAGATGTTCCCTTAATGACTTTCATTACTGCTGTTGCCTTTGGGAGCCCCGTATAGTGAGCTGTGTAGTGAGCCAGTGCAAGTCATCACTTCAGTCGCTACGCTACCTGTTCTTTTTCTAGTGCAATCACAATACTGCTTTCTAGTAGCTGATTGATTGGATGCTATGTTTTCTTCTTTACGCCTTGTTTAGTTCCACCCCAAATTCCCAAAAAATGCTACAGTACCTATCACATCGAATGTTTGCGGCCCGTGCATAGAGCATTAAATGTAGACGAAAAAAAACTAATTGCACAGTTTGGTGGGAAATTGCGAGACGAACGTTTTGAGCCTAATTAATCCATGATTGAATACTAATTGCCAAATAAAAACGAAAGTGCTACGGTAGCCCTAAATTCCAACTTTCTAAAACTAAACACGCATGCATGAATTTGGGGTGCAGCAACAAAAAAGGCAGGTCGCGGACTAGGACCATGCATGCATGAATTATGATTGAGGATTTGCTAGCTGGACTAGGACCAGAAGAAAGTGCGCAATCTACCACTGCCTTGCGCACGGCAGGAGAAGATGAACTTTTTGGCCTCTTCCACGGTGTATAAAAGCTAGCACAAATCTATTATACTTCGTTGCTTTCTCCTGAGAAATAGATAGATATTGTACCAGTGGCGGATGCACGATGCGGGATAAAGGGGGCTAAAACAATGGAGATGTTGATTTGCATGAAGATTTAATGATGAAATTAAGCTTTTGCTACAATGATTAGGTTTGAAATCAAGAAATTAGGAGGGGCTGGAGCCCCCCAGCTTCCCCTGTGGATCCGCCGCTGTATTGTACCAATGTTCCTGCCTACCACTAAATGTCTCTAAATGTAAAAGTTAGGGAACAATTGGAACATAAACTGGCTTGCATGCTGCTGTCTTGATTGCTCCACTTGGGTTCAAACCTGTACCTCAAGGCTGACAGACATTAACTTCGTGCAATGTGTCGGTGGCCAAAATGGCTACCGGGCTATCGTGCGACGTTTAATGCTCCATGGGCCCCCGTTTAGTTGCCGGCCGAAGGTGGTGCGCCGGAATCGTATATCACTGTAGCGTGCTGTGCTATTTTGTTTGTATTTGGTAATAATTGTTCCATCGTTGACTAATTAGACTTAAAATGTTCGTTTCGTAAAGTACAACCAAAATGTGCAATTAATTTTTGATTTTGTCAACATTTAGTACCCATGCATATACTATAAGTTTAATATGACGAATAATTTTCTTTGTAAGTAATGCCAAAGTTTGGATTTTGGGTAGGGCTGATCGACATCGTCTGGCATCAAATGGTGGGGGTGGACAGTCCACGAGAGGTTGGTGAGACAGATCTGGAGCGATTCAGCGCTGGTTTAGTTTGCGAAATTTGAAATTTGGGGCTACTATAGCACCTTCGTTTTTATTTGGCAAATAGTGTTCAAATATTGACTAATTAGGCTTAAAACGTTCGTCTCGTAATTTTCTACCAAACTGTGCAATTAGTTTTTCTTTTCGTCTACATTTAATGCTCTATGCACGGCCGCAAACATTCAATGTGACAGGTACTGTAGCAACTTTTTGAACTTTAGGGTCCAACTAAACAAGGGCAGCAGCAGCTGCTCAGTGTTGCAGATTTCAGCAGGCGTGCCTCGCGTCGGTCCTTGCGTTTATGTGGCTGGATTAGATTCAGATTTCAGCAGCAGCAGCTAGCCAGCAGGATCCGATGGATCGTGCCTACTGCCTGCCGCCTACCAGGCTGCACTGCACAGTGCAGGCAGACAAGGAGGTGGGGCTGGGATGCATGCATCATCAGTGCCGTGGCTGCCGGCTGGTACAGCGCCCCACACACTTCTGGCATGGTGACTGTGCTTCCTCTAGTCCTCTTGCTTGGTCGCTGCACCGTCTCTTTCTCTGCTAGCTCCTCATCGAGGCGGCGAGCAGTGCATCCACTGTTGTATCGGGTATCCTAAGCGGCCATGATGGAGGTCTACTGTCTCTGCAAACGCTTTGGACGACGATGGATCTGAACAGGAGATAATGCTTCCTTTTTGGTACCATTACTATCACACAACATCGTTTCTTGATGAAAAACGTGCAGCATTCATCGGAGTCAAATTTACCTGATTGTTGCTCTGGTCAACTAGGCCCTGTTTAGATCCCACCCAAAATCCAAAATTTTTCAAGATTTCCCGTCACATCAAATCTTACGGCACATGCATGGAGCATTAAATGTAGTTAAAAAGAATAACTAATTGCACAGTTTGCCCGTAATTGGCGAGACGAATCTTTTAAGCCTAAATAGTCCATAATTGAACAATTTTTGCCAAATACAAACGAAAGTGCTACAGTAGCCAAAAGCCAAAAATTTTCGCATCTAAACGGGGTCTAACTCCACCGTCCAAAAAAAGACCCAATTCTAAAATAGTGCTCGGTCAAGCTATCTAAATTCAACTAAAATTATATAAAAACATTAATGCTCATTATTAATTAAATACAGTTCAGTTTATCATGAAATGTATTTTTATAACATACCTGTTTGTAAACTTAAATATTGATATTTTCCCCGCAAATTCAGTCAAACTTATCTTACTAAACCTAGAAGGGGAAAATCGCTACGATATACGTACTGGAAATGATATGTGTTGCCAATAGGCACGCGGTTAATGATAAATTTATAGGAAGACACTACGCCCCTTAAATCATTTCTGAATTAGGAGGGGACACAAGAATTCCGAAATGCCATGTTCCACACGCTGCATCTAGCCGCCCTTGCCCTTTTGGTACCGCTTCGCGAGCCTACGTCTACGCTCACCCGGTGCTTGCGCGTCGCCATAGACCGTACTCTATAGAAATTGTCTAGTGAAAAATAAATACTTGCAGGTAACTTACAGTGTTGAAAGTTGAAACCGAGATTTTTGAAACGAAGAGAGATTGCGAGGCCAGTTTCATTGGGAGTAATATCATAGTTTTATCTACATTAATGAGTTGCTATATAAGCATGGCAACATTTTAAAAAAAGACAAGAAGTAGTTTCATGGAGATGATACCGTGGGGATTATGACCCCGGATACCCACGGTAGACTATATGGGCTGCGCTGCCAGGGGCGGTCCATCCCACAAGACGAAGACTTACGGTGCACGGTGCTGCTCGGCGTGTACCGCAAAACATCAATGGCGATATCCTGAAGATGCTGTGAGATTTGTTAGGATATGCTCGATCACGTGATTCCTGTAATCTGTTATTATTTACCGGTTATCTTCTAGATCTAACCGACTTGTAACCCTACCCCTAGCTATATAAGGCGGATAGGGGACCCCCTCAAAATACACGCAATATCATACGACAGCCAATACAAACCAACAGACTATAGGAGTAGGGTAATACGTCGTGCAGATGGCCCGAACCTGTCTAACTCTTGTGTCTCTGTTGCCTTCCTATTCTTGATTACGCGCACCTCTGCCAATCAATCTACCCTCGTGGGATACCCCTCGGAGGACTGCCGACGATATTTTGTCGACAGTTGGTGCGCCAGGTAGAGGTGTGCGTGCTGTTTTCATGACGAACAAGATGGTACACTTTTCAGGCTCTTCGTCCTCTCCAAAGCCCGGCCAGATCTTTACGGTCGGATCGATCTCCTGGGTCATCAATGCTGACGGAGACGGAAAGATCATCAAGCCAGTGCAGATCGATTTTGCGTCGACCACACCAACACCTGCAATGGTAGATCCAATCTCGGAACTGCCTCCGAGGTCGTCTTCACCAACAACTCGCCGCCTACTGCCCTGCTACTCAGAGGAAGCAGGTCGACAATGACGATCTGATTGCATCCATCAAACAGGTCGGCCAGAAGCTCACCGACTGCCTTTTCCTCACAGAATCGGCTCTGACCACTCTGGTTCAGCGCCGACCACCTTCTGGTTCTGATTTATCAGAAGCCGAACAGGAAACTCCAGGGGATACGACCACCATCCATCAAGATGCCCTAAGGGACAAATTTGCCGACCAGATTGGAGACATCTATCCTCTCGCCGACCCGATCGCCGATCAGCTCTCACCGACTATCAACATGCTACAAATCGGCCAACATCCCAAAGAATCCCTCAACACTATTCTAGAAGAAAATCCAGACTCTAAGCCCTAGGGCTCTACGGAGATTATCACCGAAACCGTCGCCGTCCAACCTCCTTTTCCACCCTTTCGTGGAGGTGGGATTTTTAATGTCAGCATCGATAGCCCTCTAGCCACTTAACGCCGGCAATGCTGCCGATCTTGATAGTGATGATCCCGAAGGGCCCTGAGCATTCACGAGAGCACTCCGAACACTCCAGTGGCCCCGTAGTTTCAAAATCACCGGGGTCGAGCCCTATGAGGGGCGGATGAACCCCACACAGTGGCTACAAGCTTATGCCACCGCTGTGCGTGCCGTCGGGGGAGATACCAGTGTCATGGCAAACTATCTTCCTGTCATGCTCACGCTGACCATAATGAACTGGCTCACCAGCCTTGCCCCAGATTCCATCGAATCTTGGAAACAATTGAAGAAGGTCTTCACCGACAATTACATGGCTACATGTACTCGGCCGGTGTCGGGGACCTAATACCGGGGTACCCAATGAGGTGGAACTAATAACCATCGAACGTTGACACTTCCGGTCAGATAAGAATGCTACTACGCTTCTTGCCTGAATGATGGAAGATTGGTTCCACCTCGCCTGACCACCGAGGGCTAGACTCCGCCTCGCCCGATGGCTAAGGGCTGGCTCTGCCTCGCCCGATGTCCGGGGGCGGGCTTCGCCTCGCCCAACCCCTAAGGGCTAGGCTCCGCCTCGCCCGATGGCTAAGGGCGGGCTCCGCCTCGCCCGACGTCCGAGGGTGGGCTCCGCCTCGCCCGACGGCTAAGGGCTAGACTCCGCCTCGCTCGACCCCCGAGGGCTAGGCTACGCCTCGCCTGATGGCTAAGGGCGGGCTCCGTCTCGCTCGACGTCCGAGGGCGGGCTCTGCCTCGCCTGACGATTAAGGGCTAGACTCCGCCCCGCTCGATGCCCAAGGACGGGCTCCGCCTCGCCCGACGACTGAGGGCTAGCTCTGCCTCGCCCGACGACTGAGGGCTAGCTCCGCCTCGACTGACGACTGAGGGTCACTTCCCCATCTACTCCCCGAAGGGTCACAACTTGGCCCTCTGACATGCCGCACCATCCACCGACGTAGGATGGGACGCACCCACTTGTTGATAGAAGCCAGGGTCTTTCTACCAACTCTCATACTTAATTTCGTGTGAAGTTATTCAATTCTTCATGCATAGCATTCACCCAATCAACATCCTTCAATGCTTCATCTATCTTCTTTGGTTCAATGGATGACACAAATAAGAAGTGCACACAAAATGAAGCCAATCTTGATCTTGTTTGTACACCTCTTGAAATATCACCAATGATAGTGTCCAATAAATGATCTCTTGCAACATTGGTTGGTTGGAGGATTGGAACTTGATTGTTTGCACTTGCTTGATCATTGGGTTGAGATGATGTACTAGCCACTTGATCTTGTTCAGTGTCATGAGATCCACTTGTACTAGCTTAATTTGTATCATCTTGCACATTTGAGTTAGAGAGCACTTGCACTTGATCATCTTCATCATCATTCACTTGCCTAGGCCTCAATTCACCAATATCCATGTTCTTCATGGAATTTGAAAGTTGAATGCCTCTAACATCTTCTAAGTTCTCATTCTCTACTTGTGAACCATTGGTTTCATCAAATTCAACATCATGAACTTCCTCAAGAGTACCACTATCCAAATTCCAAACTCTATATGCTTTGCTTGTAGTGGAATATCCAAGTAGGAATCCTTCATCACATTTCTTGTCAAACTTGCCCAATCTAGTGCCTTTCTTCAAGATATAGCATTTGCAACCAAAGACAAAAAAATATGCAATGTTGGGCTTTCTACTATTCAAGAGCTCATATGATGTCTTCTCTTTCAATGGGTGACAATAGAGACGGTTGCTACAATAGCAAGCCGTGTTGATAGCTTCGGCCTGAAAGGATTGACTCACATTGTACTCACTAAGCATAGATCTTGCCATATCAATGAGTGTTTTATTCTTCCTCTCAACAAGTCCATTTGATTGAGGTGTGTACTTGGCCGAGAATTGATGTCTAATTCCAAATTCATCACATAACTCATCAATTCTAGTATTCTTGAACTCACTACCATTGTCACTTCTAACTCTCTTGATGATTGTTTTAAACTCATTGTGAATGCCTTTGACAAATGATTTGAATGCTATAAATACATCACTTTTGTCCACTAGAAAGAATACCCATGTGTATCTAGTGTAGTCATCCACTATCACAAAGCCATATTTTTTACCACCAATGCTAGTGTATTGTGTTGGCCCAAACAAATCCATGTGCAATAACTCAAATGCTTTGCTTGTACTCATCATGCTTTTCTTAGGATGGGTGTTTCTATCTTGTTTGCCAGCTTGACAAGAGCTACAAAGCTTATCATTTTCAAACACAACATCTTTCAAGCCTTTAACTAAGTCATGCTTAACCAATCTATTCAATTGTTTTATTCCAACATGACCGAGCCTTCTATGCCATAACCAACCCATGCTAGACTTAGTGAACAAGCATGTAGATAATCTAGCTTCACTAGCATTGAAATCAACCAAGTATAGATTCTCATATCTAAAGCCTTTGGAGATCAAATTGGAGCCATCTACACTTATGATCTCTACATCATCTACCCCAAATATATATTTGAATCCAAGATCACACAATTGAGCCATGGATAGCAAATTGAAGTTCAAGATTTCTACTAGCAATACATTGGATATGCTCATGTCATTGGATATTGCAATCTTACCAAGCCCTTTGACCTTGCCTTTGCCATTATCACCAAATGTGATACTATCATAACCATCATTGCCATTGGTGTTGATTGAGTTGAACATTCTTGCATCACTGGTCATGTGTTGAGTACACCCACTATCAAGAACCCAATGCCTTTCTCCGACTTTGTAATTGACCTACAAAAGAAGATCAATTCTTTTTAGGTACCTAAACTTGCTTGAGTCCTTGAAGGTTAGTTACTAAGCTCTTTGGTATCCAAATGGCTTTCTTCTTTGAGCCCATCTATGGTTTACCAATGAACTTAGCCTTCACACCATTTGTACTCTTAGTAAGCACATAGAAAGAATTAATCTTAATTGAGGATACATTAGCATTTTTGCTCTTATTTTTGCATTCATGCTCTTTATGACCAACTTGCTTACAATTAGTGCAAAACCGACCATTGTTCTTCACAAAACTAGTCTTATGAGGAGAAAAGCCACCTTGCCTTTCTTGGGGGTATAGCCCAATCCCTCTTTATAGAGAGAAGCTCTTTGGCTACCCAAGCACATAAGCAAGCGGTCCTCACCACCATAGGCCTTGGTCAAGGTGTGAGTGAGCTTATTGACCTCCTTCTTGAGGTTCTCATTCTCAACCATTAGTGAGGCATCACAAGTGAGACCATCACTACTAGATGAGGTGGAAGTAGAAGTACTACAAGAAGGGTTAGTGGGAGCAACAATGATAAGCATAGATAATGATTCATTAATTATATCACAAGTTAAGCCTACATGGCAAGTTTCAATATGCTTCCTTTTATTTTGCTCATTAAGCAAAGAGGAATGAGCTTTTTCACGCTTCTTGTGAGCCTTGCCAAGCTTCTCATGGGCTTCCTCTAGCCTCTCATGAGTTGCTTTGAGCTCATCAAGGGCTTGCTTAAGGGCTTTTACCTCCTTATTCAAGCTCTTGCATTCCCTTCTCTTAATGTCAAAGTGTTCTTTAGCATCTTCTAGCATGTCAAATAATTCATCTTTAGTAGGTTCATCATCATCACTATCACTATCATTTTCATTTTCATGTTCATCATCACTTCCATCATCATAAGTTTATACCTTAGTGGCCTTAGCCATGAAGCATGATAGAGTGTCGAAGAGAGAAGGCTTCTCATTGATAGCAATGCTTGCAAGTGCCTTCTTCTTGGTGGTCTTGTCGTCATCACTATCATCATCATCACTTGAGGAAGCATCACTATCCCAAGTGACCACATATGAACCACCCTTCTTGTTCTTGAAGGTGTAACACCCGGTTTTAAAGACAACCAAATACACACTATATGTGAGCCCGGGAAGTCAAATCTCACATATAGCCATAAATAAGGGTAATATCAAGAGACAATACTTAATACATAACATATTAGTAAAAGGATTATAACCTCAGAGTATAGACAGTGGAAAGTTAACTCCGATCTTTAGGCGAAGACTCCAAATCCATAGGGATGACTGACTGGTTGACCACAAGCCTGACTCCTCCAAACCAGCAATCTGGTATCCATCTAGGATTTTTATCCAAAGTATAGAAAAATAAAGCAAGCATAAGTACATGTCGTACTTAACAATTATATCATGGGGTTCATAAGGCTCAAAAGGCTAACACCGGTTTACTGCGATTAGCTTTAATAGGTCATCTTTTTATGCAATTGAGTGTCAAAGAATTTATCATTCCCATAAACACATGATCAGGTAAACATGAATAATGTATAGTATACATAATTAATTATTAGTACCATTATCCATTAGTGATTATCTCTATTCTATAAGGGTCCAAGGCCGCTTGTGACCGTGAGCACGACTGTTATAACAGTTTTACACACTACAGAGGTTGTACACTTTCACTATGAGTCGTGATTTACCCTTTCGCCCGAGGTGATCTGCCTCTTGACCCACTACCAAGGAAGGTCGGCAAGGCTCACTATGAAGCCTTTCAAAGGTTCATCTAACAAGTTAGGGCCGCTAGGCGTATGTGGCCCTTCTTTAGGAGTGGCACACGTGGGCATCGCAGCACGGTACACACATCCCAGCAGAAAAGGAAACATACCCTCTTGCGCCATAAAGGTAACCACTAACAAGCTAGAAAAGGTCCTCATACTGAGCTAAAGCTAGAGCCATATAGCCCTCACAACTATACTATAAGTCCCGAATGATCGCTTACAGATAAGTCCTTAGGAAGAGAAATCTGAAGCATTTAGAAAGTAGCTAAACACTCTAGCCCCCTTATTTCCATGTTGCTAGAAAGTCATGTTTTAATGTTTATTGCATATATCATTAGTCAAGTTATAAGATCATGGTTTTGATTAAGCACTAGCAAAAACTACCCAATGCAATATCCCAAAGGTATCAAGGTACAAGATATCAAATATCTAGGATATCCTTAATGGCAACAAGATAGACACATGCAATATGAATTAAGTGATTAAATGTGAATAGGTAACAAGGATGGTCCCATGCTATACTTGCCTTACACACCGATCATTCGGTAAGCTTTAATCTTCACGTCCTTCTTCTCCTTCTGGATCACCACGTATATCTCATCAACTGAACGTAATCGTAGAACACCACACAAACATCCATACACATACATGCATAGCATACAATTGCATCTATATTAGAGCAGTACACCAATCATAGAAAAATAAGTAAAAGAGATTGAAATACGATTCTACGCATCGCTACGAACACACAGTTGTGAGGAGCACTCTAATCGGAGCTACGGTTGAAACGATACAACTACCGAGAGATTAGCTTAATACGTGGAAAAGAAAACTATAGGCTTCATTTATGTTAACCATATGAATTCATATATATATAACATTTTACAAATAATATAGATTGAATTAAGTCAATTTTAGATTTGAATTATAAACTTAAAGTAAAACAAATCATATTTTATTTATAAAATCCAGTTGCAAAGTCATTAATCAAGATATGATTTAAACCATGGTTTTTCTAAAATAGTAATATAGTAAACACTATTACTATTATGTAGATCTCGTCGCTATGAATCTAACGCAACTTGAACGGACTATTTCAGAGTTAAAATGAATAAGTTATGATTTAAACAAATTTTTCTATAGTTAAATAATAAATTAAATCTACCCATGAATTTAAAATATTGAAAACATGTCTAACAATTATATAAACATGTAGAAAACATAAATACGGTCCTAACACAATTTGAACGGGTCAAATCAGACTTAAAATGCAAAAGTTACGCATGAAATAAGGTTCAGTGGCATTTCTATAAATAACTTGAACTCATTTTTAAATTAAAACAATTAAAATATTAAATTACACGTCTGCTGGACTGCGGATACTTTTTTGGAAAATACAGGGGCCTAAACAAATAAAAACATGACTGATTTGTTTTTATTTTTAACTGTTATGGATTGCGGGTTGATTCACCAAAAATAGAAGGGTTTTTTTTCTAAAAAATGTGCGTGGCTGACCGGATGTTTGACTGCGGCTGCTGACTCATATGACACGTGGCACGAGTAGACTAGTGCAGTGCACCACACGGCGTGGACCAGCGCTGACGCAGGCATGGTGCGTCGGTCCATGGTTCGCTGTGGACCGAACCGGTATGATATAATCTCAACCGTCCGTGCTAGATCCGACGGTGAGGGACGCTCGGGATACCTTCCAGCGGTGGCACGACATCACCGGCGAGCTCGCCATGGTCGACGGCAAGGCAGTGCAGCAGCGGACGTCGGGAGGGGGGGCATTCTGGACTTCCTCGATCGAAACAAGAAGCACAGGGATGATCTACAGAGCCTAGCGAACATAGTGGAGGCGCTACCGAGGCGAGGGAATGCGGTAGGGTAATGAGTCCACGGCGGCGCCATGACTGGCTTAACTGTTTCTCGCCGATATGGCGTTCTAGAGCGTCGTTCAACATAATGGAGGCACGGGGAGATGGAGGAGCTCACCATGAGTCATTAGGAGGGGAGTGCAATGTCCGAGGAGGCCTTGAGGGGGCGGGTTGACGATGGCGGCGACAGCTGGAGAGAGAGATGGGTGTGGGTGAGGGGAAATCCAGGCAAATCGTGACCAAAAATAAGAAATGGAGGTACCTACGGGCGCGGTGAAACACGGCGGAGCCTCAGGTCACGTCGGCGACGGTGATTGCGCTCAGAAATGAGGGATTCACCGGTGGCGGAAAGTGCTTGGACGCGAGTAGAGGAAACGGGAGAAGGAGGGGTGTGGCTTGGAGTTTTATAGGATGGACGACAATGCGTAGAAGGAAGGGGAGCGGGAGCACATTGATTGGTTGCCTTCCTTGCATGCGTGGAGGACCGGCGGCTTGCCATCGAGGCAGCGCCATCGGCGGGCAACAGAAGGAAAGAGCAGGGGAAAGAAAAGGAAGGGGAAGGAGATGGTGCTGACGCGCGGGACCAGCAACGCAGTGAGGGAGAGGAGCGGCGCGTGCGGGTGAGCGCTGAAGGCTGAGCGGACCAGGGCACCAGCTGGGCTGTGCGGTGAGTAGGCAAGGCTGCGGGCCGTTGCGCGGGAGAGAGAGAAGAATGGGGAGGCGCAGGGAATGGGCCGCTAGCGGGCCAAGCGCGAAGCGGGTAGGGAGGCGCAAAGCAGGCCAAGGAGAAACTGGCCCTTCGGGCCAAAAATGAGAGAGGGGAGGTTTTATTTTTTTTTCCAAACCCTTTTTCTTTTCTTAATTCAAAACAATTTCAATATGAACCAAATCGAGTATAAATACGATTCAAAATACACTTTTTAGTTCAAACATAAATGAACCAATTTTGGGTAAGTTTTCCGAGAATAACTTTTTTAATTCTTTTATTTTTCAAATTTTCTTTTCTTTTATTTCAAAGCCATTTTTAATTTCATTTCAAGAGCATTTTAACCATTTTGACTTTTCAATTAAAACCACTCAACCAATAAAATCCAATGCAATGGCATGTATGCTCAAGCATGTTACTACCTTATGATGAATTTTAATTTAATATTTTTTTTATTTTCCTATATTTTATGAGCACAAAAATTCATAAATAAATCATTTTAGCTCTATTTTTTAAAATATGCAAAATTTAGGGTTTTATAATTCTACCCCCCTTAAGATGAATCTCGTCCTCGAGATTTGGAAGATGTCGACTAAAAGATAGGAATCCTCCGTCCTTGGGTTCTTCTTTACTTTCTCGTGCAGCTCTATTGTCTTGATAAAGATCCACTTTACTTTGCATACCTGTTGCCCTTACTCCAAGTAATTTGCCTAACCAATTCCAAAATTTTGACAGATACCTTGAACAACTCTCAGGTAACACTAATCACTAGGCCATAATTCTCTTTCCTCATATGTTCACCATCCAACGGAGCTTCCTTATGTTCTTGGTCCAAAAGAGAATCTACCACCAATCTTCAAAACATTAATGATCTTGGTGAAGTTGCTCAAACTAGAAATACAACTCTTAATCCTTAGTGATGGTAACTATCGTTGTGGTGGAGAATGACACACCGATTCGGCTTCAGATCGAAAGATCGAACCCTGCAATCTTAGCACCATAGCTCCTCTGGTTATCAACTAAGTCACGGACCAGGTTGACCTCACCAAGAAGGCTAATCCTTGCCTGCGCAATGAAGAACACAAGCAAGAACAAGAAAGAACACAACCAAATTGCAGATGAATGATTATCTCACGAAGTTGGGGTCTCACAAACTGTTGAACGGCGAAACTATTCTTGATAGAATATTCTAAGCAAAACCCAAACCCTAATGATGGCGGTGGCATATGATTATAAAGGTCTTAGGGTCGTCGCCTACCCTGGACGCGCTCCCTAATGGGCCCAAACATGATACACGGTCCAACGGACCAAAAGAAAGTGTCGTAGCACCCTGATAGATTCAGGATGCTGACTTGTTTCGAAGATTCCCATTGATTCCAAAGAGCTTTTGATGTGAAACCACTTGGATTGGCTTCCTTATCAAATTATCTTTCCATCCATATTTGGATCATCGAAAACAAAGTCCAGATGTGTCCTGGGTGACCAGTTTAAGGCAGACTAGTTCTGTAGGCCAAGACAGACTCGAACTTGAGTTGCTTTGGGCCTCCACCTCGGGGACTCAAACCGAATTGGCCTCGGGCCTCCTTCTTGACTTGGACACCCTTGCTGGCCTCCTTCTCCTCCATCCCATGCGCCAAACATGGTCATATGCATGGGTGTCATGTCCTCATCATCCTCCCCTTCTTGATGAAAAGCCGTCCTCGGCGTCGATTGTGCTTGAAACTGATCCTGCACAACATAAAGGAGAACGGGGTTGCGAGGACAAAGAAAATTGAAATAATTGTGAGAAGGAACATGACCATGTTTCCAAGTTTCTAGCATGTCATCTCGCATAAAAATTTCAGCAAGCATGTAGACTCCATGATCCGAATGCACACGATGTATGTCAACACTATCCTGTAAAAGATTAGAACTAACCAAAGACAATGCATGAATAGATGGTCAAGCAGACATAGGTAGCAACCAACAATGCTCCCCTTCTTGGAAGTGAACTTGTTTCTTTAAGGAACATGAGAAAATATTTGTATTATTATGGCTACCCTCTAAACGATCATAATCTTGTACAACAAAAGAAGAATTCATATTATTATGAATGTATACTCGATGTATCATATATTGTCCCTTGTTATATCTGCCAATAACATGATATGTGTATTTAGAAAACCAAGGCAAATTAGCATATTTAAAAAGGCTCTCTTCCAATCAATCTAGGTTACACAAAACATCAAATTTAATGTAACCCAAAGTAGGTAAAGAAGACAATAGTTTGAACTCATCAATTTTAGTAGCAATATGAATAATATGTTTATTTTCAGCATAAGTCAGTAGTTCCAAAACATGTAAAACTGAAGCATCTTCAACCAATTCATCTTTGTCACAAGGAACATGAAGCAAATTATCATGGGACAAAGATAAATCAAGAGAGGGTTTCACTAACAGTTGCTCTGATACCACTTGATGGAGACGGGGATTCCAATCTTTCGTCAGGTGATGGTAACTATCGTTGTGGAGGAGAATGACACACCGATCCGGCTTCAGATCAAAAGATCAAACCCTGCAATCTTAGCACCACAGCTCCTATGGTTATCAACCAAGTCACAAACCAGGTTGACCTCACCAAGAAGGCTAATCCTTGCCTGTGCAACGAAGAACACAAGCAAGAACAAGAAAGAACACAACTAAATTACAGATGAATGATTATCTCACGAAGTTGGGGTCTCACAAACCGATGAACGGTGAAACTGTTCTTGACAGAATAATCTAAGCAAAACCCATACCATAATGATGGCAGCGACATATGATTATAAAGGTCTTAGGGTCGTCGCCTACCCTGGACGTGCCCCTAATGGGCCTAAACACGATACACGGTCCAACGGACCAAAAGAAGGTGTCGCAGCACCCTGATAGATTCTAGATGCTGAATTGTTTTAACGATTCCTGTTGATTCCGAAGAGCTTTTGACGTGAAACCACTTGGATTGGCTTCCTTATCAAATTATCTTTCTATCCATATGTGGATCATTAAAAACGGAGTCCGGATGCGTCCTGGGTAACCAGTTTAAGGCAGACTGGTCCTGAAGGTCGAGGCAGACTCGAACTTGAGTTGCTTTAGGCCTCCACCTCTGAGACTCGAACCGAATTAGCCTCGGGCCTCCTTTTTTACTTGGACACCCTTGCTGGCCTCCTTCCCCTCCATCCCATGCACCAAACATGGTCATATGCATGGGTGTCATGTCCTCATCACTTAGTGTCACTCGAACCTTCTTAGCACAATTCTCCGTTGCTAAGTGCATCGGCCATGACTTCGCTTCTCGAAGTGATAGCACTTTTCCAAGTCATAATCAATCTCATTCTAATGAGGTTATCACAAGCTCAAGACCAACTTTAGTGAAGATGTCCTATATATTCTTGTGATCCTCCTAGATGTCACTTTTACCTTCAAGAAGATGGTACTTCCATGCTTCGCAATGGATAACTCCAGATAACATGTTAGGTAGTTCAACTCAAGCTCCCTTAGTTGACTTAATGAACAAGCCACTACTTTTCTTCTCGTATAAGGACACATCCCACACCTTGATAAGGTGCATCATAGTGGATATAAAGCTCTTGTCCTGATCTGACAAAGCTAATACTTAGGTTCTACGTCAACGTCTTCTTGGATTTCTTCAAACACTTACCTGAGGTTTCTTGATCCAACCTAACTTAAAAGCTTCTTCGGTAGATTTATCAACATCTTGATGGTCTTGGATAAACTTCCCTCTAACCAAACCTCAATATTTAATACTCTAAGTTCTCTCTTACATCCTTGAGTACCACCACGCTTCCGCTGCGCAAACTAGAACGTAGGACACTTCATCTTTCAAATTCTTCAACTTGGCTACCCCCTTAAGAATAGATAAACCTAGGGACACCAAAGTATAGCTTGCATCATCTTGTGACTGAAGTCTACTGTTGTCCAGAATTTTCTTAGGGTTTTTGATCGTCCAAAATCAGAGATATGAACCGATAAAGACAGTCTGCTCCGAAGATAGGATAGGAAAAACAGAAGAAAACCATAACCTAACTATTTATTTCATTAATCCTTATACCTTAGACCTATAAACTAAATGAAATTGTGGGAACTCCCAGCAAGATCATTGCAATCATTACAAAGATGCAAAACAAGTATAAACATAATGACAAATCAACAAATAATAAAGATGCACAGCTTAATCATCGACTCAACTTGCGCTACTATCGTTTTTATTACATAAGGGGCACAAACTCCTATTCCTTAACTAAGGATCTTGGGTAGTCTAGCATGACTTCTTCATTCACCACTCTCACCAAATACTTCTTTTAGGTTGGTTATCACTGACACTTTCTGGTAACAGTCTAGTAGTGATCTGACTCTGGCTACTTCCTTGGTGTACTTATTGATTCTTCTGTGGGCAAGATTTAACATAATATCCTTCCTGCTGGCAATGGTAACACTTTCTCTTAGCTGGATCTTTAGTGATGTCATACTCCATAGAATTGTTGCTTAGAGTATTGTTAGCTTGCTGACTCTGTAAGTTCATCTTTGTTTGACTGGACCGCTTTTTAGCTCGCTTGATCTTTCGGGGTTGAAACTCCTTGTAGGTGATTGTCCACCCATCTATGCATACCTCCTATGGAAAGAGTGGAGTAACCTTAGCTTGAGAAACTTCTAATTCTTTAGAGTTTAAGTTTATCTAACCAAGGGTTGGAGCTAGATGTGACGATGTAATAGAACTCGAATGTTGATTACTTCCTGATTCTGACTCTGGTGAGACCTCCTTTCTCTTCTTATCCACATTGTCCTCAGGTACAGGCTGAATACCTTCATACTCAATTCTTTCTCCTGATGGTGTGGTTAGAAGCACCTGACACTGGACATACTTGATCACTCCTTTACATGCTGACATCCATCCCATTCCAAGAATGACATCAATGTCCACTAACTCTAATACAATAAGGTTTGCTTCGAATTTTACCCCCTTTATGTTAAGACTAACTCTTGGGCATTTGCGGTTTGCCTTCATTTCTCCTCCTAATCTCTAATGCTGGTGGTCTCCTCATTACGACCCATCTATATAAACCAAGAAAGAGGATTGAGAATAGAGACAAAGTTTTCATAACAGACAGAGGCTGAAATGAGCATAAATCTTAGCAAATAACAAGGTTGGAGAGAAAACAAGAACTAAGCAAGATGAATACATGCTAAAACGTCCAGTTCTATCTAGGCTTGCATCCTACAATCAGCATTGCTCTGATACCACTTTGTAACACCCGGTTTTAAAGACAAAACCAGATACACACTATATGTGAGCCTAGAAAGTCAAATCTCACATATAGCCATAAATAAGGGTAATATCAAGAGATAATACTTAATACATAACGTATTAGTAAAAGGAATATAACCTCAGAGTATAGACAACGGAAAGTTAACTCTGATCTTTAGGCGAAGACTCCAAATTCATAGGGACGACTGACTGGTTGACCACAAGCCTAACTCCTCCAAACCAGCAATCTGGTACCCATCCGGGATTTTTATCCAAAGTATAGAAAAGTAAAGCAAGTGTAAGTACATGTCATACTTAACAATTATATCATGGGGTTTATGAGGCTCAAAAGGCTGACACTGGTTTACTGCGATTAGCTTTAATAGGTCATCTTTTTATGCAATTGAGTGGCAAAGAATTTATCATTCCCATAAACACATGATCAGGTAAACATGAATAATGTATAGCATAAACAATTAATTATTAGTACCATTATCCATTAGTGATCATCTCTAGTCCATTAAGGTCCAAGGCCGCTCGTGACCGTGAGCACGGCTGTTATAACAGTTTTACACTCTACAGAGGTTGTACACTTTCACTGTGAGTCGTGATTTACCCTTTCACCCGAGGTGATCAGCCTCTTGACCCACTACCAAGGAAGGTCAACAGAGATCACTATGAAGTCTTTCAAAGGTTCATCTAACAAGTTAGGGCCGCTAGACGTATGTGGCCCTTCTCTAGGAGTCCACGCGTGGGCATCGCAGCACGGTACACACATCCTAGCAGAAAAGAAAACATACCCTCTTGCGCCATAAAGGTAACCACTAACAAGCTAGAAAAGGTCCTCATACTGAGCTAAAGCCAGAGTGATATAGCCCTCGCAGCTGTACTATAAGTCCCGGATGATCGCTTACAGATAAGTCCTTAGGAAGAGGAATCTGAAGCATTTAGAAAGTAGCTAAACACTCCAGCCCCCTGTTTCCATGTTGCTAGAAAGTCATGTTTTAATGTTTATTGCATATATTATTAGTCAAGTTATAAGATCATGGTTTTGATTAAGCACTAGCAAAAACTACCCAATGCAATATCCCAAAGGTATCAAGGTACAAGATATCAAATATCTAGGATATCCTTAATGGCAACAAGGTAGACACATGCAATATGAATTAAGTGATTAAATGTGAATAGGTAACAAGGATGGTCCCATGCTATACTTGCCTTACACACCGATCCTTCGGTAAGCTTTAATCTTCACGTCTTTCTTCTCCTTCTGGATCACCACATATATCTCATCGACTGAACGTAATCATAGAACACCACACAAACATCCATACACATACATGCATAGCATATAATTGCATCTATATTAGAACAGTACACCAATCATAGAAAAATAAGTAAAAGAGATTGAAATATGATTCTACGCATTGCTACGAACACACAGTTGCGAGAAGCACTCTAATCGGAGCTACGGTTGAAACGATACAACTACCGAGAGATTTGCTTAATACATGGAAAAGAAAACTATAGGCTTCATTTATGTTAACCATATGAATTCATATATATATATATATATAATATTTTATAAATAATATAGATTGAATTAAGTCAATTTTAGATTTGAATTATAAACTTAAAGTAAAACAAATCATATTTTATTTATAAAATCCAGTTGCATAGTCATTAATCAAGATATGATTTAAACCATGGTTTTTCTAAAATAGTAATATAGTAAACACTATTACTATTGTGTAGATCTCGTCGCTATGAATCTAACACAACTTGAACGGACTATTTTGGAGTTAAAATGAATAAGTTATGATTTAAACAAAATTTCCTATAGTTAAATAATAAATTAAATCTACCCATGAATTTGAAATATTGAAAACATGTCTAACAGTTGTATAAACATGTAGAAAACATAAATACAGTCCTAATGCAATTTGAACGGTTCAAATCAGACTTAAAATGCAAAAGTTACACGTGAAATAAGGTTCAGTGGCATTTCTGTAAATAACTTGAACTCATTTTTGAATTAAAACAATTAAAATATTAAATTACACGGCTGTTGGACTGCGGGTACTATTTTTGGAAAATATAGGGGCCTAAACAAATAAAAATAGGGCTGATCTGTTTTTATTTTAAACTATTATAGATTGCGGGTTGATTCACCAAAAATAGAAGGGTTTTTTCTGAAAAATGCGCATGGCTGACCGGATGTTTGACTGCGGCTGTTGACTCATCCGACATGTGGTGCGAGCAGACTGGTGCAGTGCACCATGCGGCGTGGACCAGCGCTGACGCAGGCACGGTGTGCCGGGTCCATGGCTCGCTGTGGACCGAACCGGTATGATCTAATCTCAACCGTTCGTGCTAGATTCGACGGTGAGGGATGCTCGGGATACCTTCCAGCGGCGACACGACATCACCGGCGAGCTCGCCATGGCCGATGGCGAGGCAGCGTGGTGGCGGACGTCGGGGGGGGGCGTTCCGAACTTCCTCGATCGAAACAAGAAGCACATGGATGATTATAGAGCCTAGCGAACACGGTGGAGGCGCTACCGAGGCGAGGGAACACAGCGGGGTACTAAGCCCACGGCGGCGCCATGGTTGGCTTAACTGTTTCTCACCGATATGGCATTCTAGAGCATCGTTCAACACAATGGAGGCATGGGGAGACGGAGGAGCTCACCGTGAGTCATTAGGAGGGGAGCACAGCGTCCGGGGAAGCCTCGAGGGGGCGGGTCGACGACAGCAGCGATGGCTGGAGAGAGAAGGTATGGGTGAGGGAAAATCCGAGCAAATCATGACCAAAAACAAGAAATGGAGGTACCTACGGGCGTGGTGAAACACTGCGGAGCCTCGGGTCACGTCGGTGATGGTGATTGCGCTCAGGAACGAGGGATTCACCGGTGGCGGAAAGTGCTTGGACACGAGCAAAGGAAAGGGGAGAAGGAGGGGTGCGGCTCGGAGTTTTATAGGATGGACAATGATGCATAGATGGAAGGGGAGCAGGAGCGCGTTGATTGGTTGCCTTCCTTGCATGCGCGGAGGACCGGTGGCTTGCCATCGGGGCAGCGCCATCGGCAGGACGACGGAAGGAAAGAGCAGGGGAAAGAAAAGGAAGGGGAAGGAGACGGTGCTGACGCGCGGGACCAGCAGCGTAGTGAGGGAGAGGAGCGGCGCGTGCGGGCGGGCGCTGAAGGCCGAGCGGACCGGGGCACCAGCTGGGCCGCGCGGTGAGCAGGCGAGGCTGCGCGCCGTTGCGTGGGAGAGAGGGAAGAAAGGGGAGGTGCAGGGAATGGGCCGCCAGCGGGCCGAGCGCGAAGCGGGCTGCGGGCAGGGAGGCGCGAAGCAGGCCAAGGAGAAACTGGGCCTCCGGGCCAAAAATGAGAGAGGGGAGGTTTTATTTTTTTTCCAAACCCTTTTTCTTTTCTTAATTCAAAACAATTTCAATATGAACCAAATCGAGTATAAATACGATTCAAAATACACTTTTTAGTTCAAACATAAATGAACCAATTTTGGGTAAGTTTTCCGAGAATAACCTTTTTAATTCTTTTATTTTTCAAATGTTCTTTTCTTTCTTTTCTTTTATTTCAAAGCCATTTTTAATTTCATTTCAAGAGCATTTTAACCATTTTGACTTTTCAATTAAAACCACTCAACCAATAAAATCCAATGCGATGGCATGTATGCTCAAACATGTTGCTACCTTATGATGAATTTTAATTTAATGAAATTTTTTTATTTTCCTATATTTTATGAGCACAAAAATTCGTAAATAAATCATTTTAGCTCTATTTTTTAAAAGAGGCAAATTTTAGGGTGTTACGTAAGGTCATCATGTCCTTCTTCTCTTTCTTTTCCTTCTTGTCCATCTTCTTGTTCTTCTTGTTGTCATCATCATTGTCGCTATTGTATGGGCATTGAGCAACAAGATGATCTTTGCTTCCATATTTGAAGCAACTTCTTAACTCTTCCTTGTTCTTGGATGAAGATTTCTTTCTTCTAGCACGATACCCTTTCTTCATCATGAACTTGCCAAATTTCTTGACAAAGAGAGCCATCTTCTCATCATCATCATCATCCCATGAGCCATCATCTTCACTTGATGTTTCTTGCTTAGCCTTGCCCTTGGATGATGTGGCCTTGAATGCCACACTCTTCTTCTTCTCATCTTTCTTCTCCTTCTTTTCTTCCTTCTCATAATCATCTCTATATGTATCAGTATCATCTGTCATTATATCTCCCAACACTTGGTTTGGTGTCATGGTGTCCAAACCACTTCTCACTAGAATAGTGACCAATGTGTCAAATCTTGAAGGTAAGCATCTCAAGAACTCGTGGGAGAAGTCCTTGTCCTTCACCTCTTCTCCAAGTGCTTTGAGATCATTAACAAGCACTTGAAGCCTATGGAACATCTCCGGCACACTCATCCTCCTTCATCTTGAAGCTTGCAAACTTCTCTTTAAGAATGTATGCCTTTGCACCCTTCACGGCTTGAGTGCCCTCAAATGATTCCTCCAATTTCTTCCATACCTTATGAGCTCTCTCAATTTCTTGATTTGCTCAAATGTTCTTTCATCCAAAGCATTATGGATAGCACTAAGAGCAATGTCATTATTTTGGAGTAGTATTTCTTCAGCGGCGGTGGGAGCCTCTTCATCTTCAATCTCAATCTTTGTCTCTACCACCTTCCAAACCTTCTTATTGATTGACTTGATATAAGTTGTCATCTTAGCCTTCTAATAGGGATAGTTGGAGCCATCAAATTAGGGTGGCTTCTTTGTGTTGTTGATTTGAGCCATTTTTACACCGAAGGTTGTTAAGCCTCAAATCATGGTGACCTCAGCTTTGATACCTCTTGAAAGGTCCTAATGGCTAGAGGGGGGGTGAATAGCCTAATAAAAATTTCTACAACAACACTTACAAACCGGTTAGACAATTATGAGGCGAAGCAAGTGTTGCGCTAGCCTACTAATAATGCAAGCCACCTACCACAATTCTAGTTGATATAGTTTCTATCCACACAATATCTATGTCACTACACTAAATTAGTATGCTCTCAAAGGCTAACTAAAGAGCCACACTAACCAAACTAACAAGCTCTCACAACTAGCTACACTAAAGAGCTTGACAACTACTTTGTGGTAATATAAAGAGAGTAAGCAAGACAGTTATACCGCCATGTAGATGAAGGAGCCAATCAATCACAAGGATGAATAACAATGAAGACCAATCACTTCAGAATCAATGATGAACATAATGATTTTTTATTGAGGTTCACTTGCTTGCCGGCAAGCTAGTCCTTGTTGTGGCGATTCACTCACTTGGAGGTTCACGTGCTAATTGGCTTCACACGCTAAACCCTCAATAGGGTGCTGCACAACCAACACAAGATGAGGATCATATAAGCTACGAGCAATCCACTAGAGTACCTTTTGGCTCTCCATAGGGAAAAGGTCAAGAACCCCTAACAATCACCACGATCGGAGCCGGAGACAATCACCACCCACCGCTCAACAATCCTCGCAGCTCCAAGCCATCTAGGTGGCAGCAACCACCAAGAGTAACAAGCAAATCCCACAGCGAAACACGAACACCAAGTGCCTCTAGATGCAAACACTCAAGCAATGCACTTGGATTCTCTCCCAATCTCACAAAGATGTTGAATCTATGATGGAGATGAGTGGGAGGGCTTTGGCTAAGCTCACAAGGTTGTTATATTAATGCAAATGGCCAAGAGAGTGAGCTTGAGCCGGCTATGGGGCTTAAATAGAAGCTACCACGAAATAGAGCCGTTGTACCCCTTCACTGGGCACAACTCGGGGTGACTGGACGCTCTGGTTGGATCGACTAGACGCTGGCCCTTAGCATCCGGTCACGTGATACACGCCACATGTCCCCTCTCTTTAAATACTGTTCGCCCAATCTCAATGGTCAACAGTCGACCGGACGCTGTGGCATAAGTGATCAGACGCTGAGCCTCTAGCGTCCGGTCGTTTCCAGTAAGGTTCTAGAAATGAATTTCTTCGACCAGACGCGTTCGGTCACACGGTGACTTTCTTCTACGTTGTCCGACAACATGACATGATGCAACCTTCCAGTGTCTAGTCGCTAAGCGACCCAGCATTCGGTCAGTTGACCGACGCCAGCGTCCACGCTGCTACAACTGACCGGACACGCCGGTCCCTCTTAGACCAGCGTTCGGTCACCTTGTGACCAGCGAGACTAACTCCTTTTCACCTCTAACTTCTTCACCCTTGCTCAAATGTGCCAACCACCAAGTGTATCACCTTGCACACATATGTTAGCATATTTTCACAAACATTTTCAAGGGTGTTAGCATTCCACTAGATCCTAAATGCATATGCAATGAGTTAGAACATCTAGTGGCACTTTGACAACCGCATTTCGATACGAGTTTCACCCCTCTTAATAGTATGGCTATCAAACCTAAATGTGATCACACTCTCTAAGTGTCTTGATCACCAAAACAAAATAGCTCCTACAATTTATACCTTTGCCTTGAGCTTTTTGTTTTTCTCTTTCTTTTCTCCAAGTCCAAGCACTTGATCATCACCATGGCATCATCATCATCATGTTATGATCTTCATTTGCTTCACTACTTGGAGTGTGCTACCTATCTCATGATCACTTGATAAACTAGGTTAGCACTTAGGGTTTCATCAATTCACCAAAACCAAACTAGAGCTTTCAGTGGCAACAAAGACATCTTTGTGTGGAAGCCCTCAGACATGCCAGGCATTTTGAGGGAGGTCATCAAGCATACCTTGACCATCTAGGCTCCAAGCCGGTGAAGCAACGCCTGCATCGCTTCGTTGAGGAAAAGCGCAGGGCCATCGGTGAAGAGATAGCAAAACTATCGGCCGCCGAATTCATCAGGGAAGTACCCCACCCAGAGTGGTTGGCTAATCTTGTTCTTGTATGAAAGAAGAGCGGGAAATGGAGGATGTGTGTTGACTATACGGGCCTCAACAAAGCATGCCCAAAGGATCCGTTTCCTTTACCACGCATAGACCAAATAGTCGACTCTACCTCGGGGTGCGAAACCCTTTGCTTCCTTGATGCGTACTCCGGCTACCATCAAATCATGATGAAAGAATCCGACTAGCTCGCAACATCTTTCATCACCCCCTTCGGATCATTCTGCTACATTTCAATGCCGTTCGGACAAAAGAACGCTGGGGCTACATACCAGTGCTGTATGGTCAGGTGCTTCGGGGACCTCATAGGGCAGACTGTTGAGGCCTACGTTGACATCGTGGTTAAGTCCAAATGGGCTGACCACCTCGTTGCCGATCTTGAGCAAACCTTTGCGAAACTCCAAGTGAATGGCATCAAACTCAATCTCAAGAAGTGTGTTTTTGGGGTCTCGAGGGGCATGCTGCTTGGCTTCATTGTCTCTAAGCGCGGCATCGGAGCTAACCTAGAAAAAATTTTAGCCATCACAAGGATGGGCCCAATCCAAAACATAAAGGGAGTTCAGCGAATCACAGGGTGCCTCACCGTCCTCAGCCACTTCATCTCACGCCTTGGTGAATGAGGTCTTCCCCTTTATCGGCTCTTGAAGAAAGCCAACCGCTTTGAGTGGATGTTCGAGGCCCAAGAGGCACTTGACATGGTCAAACTGCTTCTGACAAGGCCCCCCAATCCTAGTTCCTCTAAACGACAAAGAATCCCTCCTACTATACATAGCGGCCACCACACAAGTGGTCAGCGCTGTCCTAATAGTAGAGCGGGAGGAAGAGGGGCACGCCCTTAAGGTGCAGTGCCCTGTGTACTTCATCGGCGAGGTACTATCCGACTCTAAAACCTGCTACTCCCTGGTCCGGAAGCTCCTTTACACCGTCCTCATCACCAAAAGGAAGCTGCGCCACTACTTCGAGTCACATCCCGTAATGGTTGTGATGTCGTTCCCCCTCAGCGAGGTCATCTAGAGCTAGGACGCCATGAGAAGAACTGCAAAGTGGGCACTCGAGTTGATGGATCAAGGCATCATATATGCCTCCTGAACGGCGATCAAGTCCTAGGTGCTGGCTAACTTCATCGCAGAATGGACCGAGGTCCAAACACCATCGACGATCATCAATCAAGAATACTGGATGATGTACTTCTATGGATCGCTGATGAAGAAGGGCGCCAGTGCGGGTCTAGTCTTCGTGTCACCCTCAGGGTCCACATCAGGTACATGGTTTGGCTCCATTTTCTCTCATCAAATAACGTGGCCGAATATGAAGCACTCATCAACGGCCTACGCATCGCCATCGAGGTGGGCATCCGATACCTCGACATCCGAGGCAACTCCTAGCTGGTCATCAACGAAGTCATGAAGGAGTCCAACTGCCATGACGCCAAGATGGCTACATACTGCCAGGAGGTCCGATAGCTGGAGGACAAATTCGACGACCCACATCCCAAGGCGCCTCAACAAGGCGACCGACACACTTGCAAAAAGCGACATCCAGTCGAGAGCCGGTGCCAACGGGCATTTTCGCTAGCGACCAGCATAAGCCCTTGGTATGCTACAAAAGGGCAAAATGGGCCAACAATGGCCCATCTGATCCAGCCCTGGGGGCTGACCAACCGATGGCTCCCTTTGGCCCTGAGGTCATGGAGCTTGAAGAGGAACCAACGATAGAGCCCGACCATCTAGATGACTGGAGAGCACTCTACCTCAACTACCTCCTCCATGACACTCTGCCGATGGACAAGACGGAGGCTCGATGGTTTGTACGTCGCGCCAAATCCTTCATTCTTGTAGAAGGTGAACTCTACAAACGGAGCCACATCGGGATCCTATAGCTCTGTATCCCCGTCGAACAGGGGAAGCTTTTGCTGAGCGGTATCTACGGTGGGGTCTATGGTCACCACGCTGTGCCTAGACCTTGGTTGGGAACGCATTCCGATAGGGCTTCTACTGGCCCACTGCAGTAGCCGACGTCGAGCAAATTGTTCGCACCTACGAAGGGTGCCAGTACTACGCTCAGCAAACTCACCTCCCAGCCTAGGCACTCCAGATGATCCCCATCACATGGCCGTAAATGGTCTAGGGTCTCGATCTGGTTGGGCCTCTCAAAAAGGTGCCCGAGGGCTACACCCACTTACTTGTCACCGTAGACAAGTTCACAAAATGGATCGAAGCTCGACTGATCTTCGTGATCAAGTCCAAGCAAGCTATGCTGTTCTTCCTCAACATCATCCATCGCTTTGGAGTACCGAACTCCATCATCACAGACAACGGCACGTAGTTCACCGGCAAGAAATTCATTCAATTCTATGATGAACAACACATCTGAGTCGATTGGGCTACCGTCGCACACCCCCGAACAAATGGGTAGGTTGAGTGTGCAAACGGCATGCTCCTATAGGGCCTCAAGCCCAGGATCTTCAATCGATTGAACAAGTTCGGCGCACGCTAGGTCATCGAGCTCCCTATGGTGCTCTAGAGCCTAAGGACAACTCCCAGCCAGGCCACCGACTACACATCTGTCTTCATGGTATATAGTTCTGAGGCCATCCTCTCGACGGACCTCAACTACAGAGCGCCAAGAATCAGAGCATACGACGAATAGGGAGCCGAGGCATCCCACAAAGATGCCATGGACCAGCTAGACAAAGCCCATGACATCGCCCTCCTCTGTTTGGCCAAGTACCAGCAGGCGCTACGTTGGTACCATAGCCGACGGGTGCGGGACCGAGCCTTCAACGTCGGGGACCTAGTTCTCCACCTCGTACAGAGCAACAATGACCATCACAAGCTCTCCCTGCCCTAGGAGGGGCCCTACGTCATCACGGAAATACTCCGGCCAGGCACCTACAAGTTGAAAACCATCGACGGCGAGGTCTTCACCAACGCCTGGAACATTGAGCAGCTACATCGTTTTTACCCTTAAATAAAAACATACTCTTTCTTATTAGTTTTGTCTCCAAAAATCCCCAATCTTTAGTGACTTCCGACCCCTGCAAAGAGTGAGGGGTAGGACCTCACTCGGGGGCTGATATAAGTATGTTTATCTTACAAACACTCTCTGTGTTATTTTTGCAAACATTCTATGTGTTTCCCCCCCTTTTCTCATCATAAGTCCTAAAGGCTAGAATTTCGGGAACAAAACCCGAGTATAACTGGTAGGACTGCGGAAAACCCATGCCCCGGCGGCTATGGCCTCCTTGCTCACCAGCGTGATCAGAGTTGGTGCTCCCGCACTCTGAGTTTTTTGTGACCTTAACTATGAGAAGATTCGGAAGGCACCAAAATCTCTTTTACAAAAAGGGAGAAAAGCCAAAAAGCTATTTGTTTGCCGTAGTGAAAGTTGAAAACTTATTCATTTTTTCGCACAAAATTCACTGCTTACAAAGTGATTTCATCATGAAAAGGACTAATGTATTCATAAATACAAAAGACTATTCACTTGGGGGCTCCCCCACAAACATATTCGATTATAGTCTCTGACCAGCTCTACTATGAGTACTACTACGGTCGCCACGCCATGCTCTCCATTGGCGACGTCCTACCACTCCTTGGGATCCTCAAGGGCACTATCATCTGCAACGTCGAGCACCACGTCGGCGACTGTGGTGCCTCCACCGGGGCATTGAGGGACTGCGCCAACGTCATCAGCCGCAACCCTAACAACGACACCTCCGTCGGGGCGCCCAGGGACTGCGCCATCATCATCAGCCGCAACCCTAACAATGAAACCTCTGCCGGAGCATCCAGGGACTGTGCCATCATGATCAGCTGCAACCCTGACAATGACATCTGCGCGGCGGGCATTTCCCATCGAAGAAAGGCCACCACGAATGATGGCAAAACCGATGACGCTCAGCACCCTCCACTCCACCTCCTTCTTTGACAAAGGCGGCCCCTTCTCGACAAAGGCAGCCGACACCATCTCATCTACATTGGATAACCTCTGGCTTGACATCACGCTCTAGATTCACGAGTGGATCTATGAGTTTTTCTCTCCCTAGCATTACCCTCTCTCACTTAGGAACCGCCACGACGCACGAACGCATTCGGTGGAAAGGAAGAAGAAGAGGTAGTGGCTCATAAGCAGGTGAAGGAATGGGACAAGAACTCCCCTCCCCCTCCCTATTTAAGGAAGAGGCACAGCAACTGAGGAAAGGCGAAAGGTTGGTACAAAAAACTCTCTTCCTTCCCCTATTCAATGCAGATGGGAAATCAATGCTGATGAGAATCTAAGGGGACATGCCTGGACCGACGGGACACACTCTGATCAACAAGATGTCGCCTAGTCAAAATAGGACGTTGCCTAGGCCTGCCCCCCCCCACTACCATGTGTTGGGCACGAGAATCTGGGCGTACCCGCATGTAGACGACTCTCCGCTTCCCCAGGCAAGACCATGGAACGACCCGACAATGGAACCCCTGTCCAGGGGGCCCAATGGGCCTCCTAGGTCGATCGGACGGCCTAGATAAAACAACAAACGAATGACCACTGAAAGATAAGCACCTCTATTACCTACTTCGCGTGTTAATTTCATTACTAAGCATCCAACCTCGGCAACGGCAGGGGCACGGACATTGCTCGAGGGCTGCCAAGGGTGTCTACTTGTTTAGACATCCTCATCGCCTGATCACTCCTTATGTTTAAAAGACCAGAGACACGGGGTGCAGGTGTAGAACTTTGAGTAGAATTGGACGAACCACTAGACCCTGTGCCCCGGTGGCTATGGTGTTTTTGTTCACCAGCATAATTGAATTCATAGTTCCCCATACCCTAAGCTTCTATATCTACCTTCTCGAGAGGGGTTCGGAGGGGTCCGCCTGCAGAATCTCCTTCAAGGAGAAGCTGTCAGGTCGCTTAAACTCAATCGAACGGCTCGAATCACCATCAAGAGACAGAGACAAAAAATCGTGATGCTTGTGTAGGCCACGCCGGCCCCATTGCAAACGCCAAACTCGAAACCCGCACGGACATGTCTGGTAAGAGCTTCTTGTTGCTCATACCACCGAGGTAACATTACCGACCCCCGCTTTCATTTCAATTAAATCGCACATTAATCCCATCATCCAAACATTGCATATGCGATCTTAGCATCTCAACACTTCATGTTACGCCACAAAGCGGCGCCCGTCTCATTCCATATGAGCGGCAACTGGCCGAGGTTCGAAGGCCAGCCCGCAAAGTGCTCGAGGCCACCTCGTGTCAAATAGAGCCAGGGGAGAAAAACCGTGATGAGCCCCAGCGGCCTTGCCCGACCCCACTCAGAAGCGAATAGGGACATCTCGACCTTTCTCGTTTGATTCTAACCCCGAGCCAAACCCATAGAATCTCCATCTAGGAGAGACCAATGGGCCACCTGAGCCTACCGAACGGCTTGGGCATCTGCCGGGAGGCGAGTTAAGATGTAGCGGAATGCCACATGAGGGCTCTACTGACCCCATCAGCGAATGATGGACCCAGATTCCACACAAACATACCCATTATCGAGCACATTGAGCACGACACTCGAGCCATCGAGGCAAGTGTCATCAACTCGTCCCCTTCGGTTGCAGAAACCGAGGACGGGGTGACGCGCGAAACACGACCGACCCCTATCAGACCCTAAGGGACTCGGGAGCTTGAGCTGCTCAATCTGAGATCGAGAGACCGAGGTTCGAAGGCTGACCCACGAAGGGTCTAAGGCCGCCTCGCGTCCAACAAGAGCTAGGGGAGAAAACACAGATGAGCCTCCGCGGCCTTTGCCCAACCCGCATTGAGGCAGGAAGGGTCATCTCAACTTTCTAAGTTCAATCTTGCCTCTTGCTGAGCCCATATAGTCCCCGTTAAGGGGGAATCTATTGGAAGGCAAGTCAAGGAGCAATGGAACGCCGCCCGAGAGCTTTGCCGACCTTGTCGCAAAGCAGCGGGATCGGATTCCATTCGAACATCCCCGTTAGCGAGCTCATTAGGCACGTCACTTGAGCCGCCAAGGCAAGTGACCTCGCCTCGACCCCTCCAGTTGCGAAAAACCATGGATGGAGTGACAGTCACAAAACGAGCCGGCCCTTGACCAAATCCCCACCACACGTGGGGGCTCAGGGAAGGCCGGGCCAACGATAAGACCAAACACATAGTCATGGAACGATCACCAAAAACCTAAGTGGGGGGTACATGCGAATACAAAAGTAAGTTCGCTACCCTCGCTCTGGTCTTCAGTAACATCCAGCCCCAGCAAGCACAAAGGGTTGGATCTCACTCGGGGGCTGATAAAGGTATGGATACCTCCTTTTTTCTTCGAAACAGTCATTGCATCAGACCTCTTCCTCACATAGAGACTGGCGGCAAGTTTTGCGGGAACAGATAAATGAGCACGCCTGGTAAGACAACAAAAAACCCACGCCCCGATGGCTATGGTAACTTTGCTCACCAGCATAAATCAAAATTTCCCCCTTGTGCACCTCGGGCCCTACGGTCTTAATGAACACAAGGGTCAGATCACACAAACCTTTTTTTTCTTGAATACAAAAGGGAAGAAATCAAGTTCACACGAACAAAGTTAAATTATGAAACAGAATTACAAAACTGTTTTCGAGCACAAAAGTACCAACACTTGTCCACATATTATAGATAAATGTTTATCAGACTCGACTGACTACCGACCCCTCTGGGGGAGAACCATGTCTTCAATTTTGCTCTCTAGGCTTTCCGCGAGAGGAGTCACCGCCACTTGTATTTCATCCAGCTCGGAGAGCTCATAGCCAGGCACGAAACCTAGGCCCATCGCCCCAAGGTTGATGTTAATATCATAATGTGAGTGGGGCGATGGCAAAGGCTTGGATAATCCCCAAGTGAAAAGCTTCCTTCTCTAGCTGACGCACCCGTAGTGTGATGTCTACGACATGGGCCACGAGCGAGCTGGTCCCCTCTACCTGCACCACCTGTAGGTCATCACAGATGACGCTAAGGCCAACCTTCAGGAGTTCAAGCTCATCGCTCTTGGCCTAAAGAATACTCCTTGTCTCGGTGAGATCCTTGGCAAGTCCGACAGTGGCGCCCTTCGCCTCTAGCTTCTGAGCCTTCACGGCATCAAGCTCGGCCTGGAGGGAGCTAATCCTCTATTGCGCCTTGTCACACTCTTGGACAGCCTGGTCGCGCTCCCCATGGACCGTGCCATGCTCCAAGCTAAGCCTCTCTAGGGTCTGGCGTTGCTCATCTCGCTCCCCGTGTAGCTAGGTGACTATCTCGGCATCCAGCTTCACCCTCTGCTCTAGGGCCATGGACCTCTCCTCAGCTCATAGCTTGAGCTCCTACTCCTTCTCCACCTCGTCTAGGAGGTCGACGATCCATTGGTGGGTCTCAGCATCCTGCTGGAGCAGCTCATCCCGCTGTATCTGCACCCTACCAGCCTCCTCCGCATCCTACCGTGCCCTCGCCACCAGATCTTGGAGCATCCCCACGGCATCCTCCATGTGTCATTGGGACTCAGCTTCCCACCATCGAAGATCGTCCGCCTCCGCCGTGAGGGAAGTCAGCTCCACCACCCTCTGGCAAAGCTAGGCGGCCACGTCCATGTGCAGCGGTGCCTCATCGACAAGGTGGTCCCACTCTTCCTTGTGTTCATGAAGGAACTAGGATTTCTCCCGGCTGCGAGCGACAAGAGACTGAAAAAGATAGGTGGTCAGAAAATAAAAGTAGACAAAGAAAGAAGAAATCGAGAGGCAAGGCCAAGTAAATACCTGTCTGATGGGAATGATGACATCTCGAAGGGCGCCTTGGGCATGGTTCAGAGCATCCAACACGGCCGTGATCCCATTGTCGACACTCTCCCGCTCCATACCCTCGGTGCCATCGTCGAGGGTGAAGATCGCCAACGATGGATCCTGTGGACTCCCCCACCAGAGCAGGGTCTCATTCCATGCAGGTAGGCGGCTGCCCCTTGATGTTAGAACCAGGGACAACTCCTTGTCGGTCTCCTCGGTGACCACTACAGTGTCCGAGGGTCCCTCGGCAGCGACCCCCTCCGCCCTGCCCAGGACGAGCGTCGCCTCGGGGGCTGCCGGTGGCGCAGAATGCACCGCTGCCTTGGGCACTGCCGCCACAGCTTCTGGCTGCCACCCGTCTGTCGTAGCCACCATCACCTCCCCCTCCATTGCGGGACCTCATCTGGCTATGCCACGACCGCCATGGTCGATGCAACGAGTGCAGCCAACGGCTCCGCCTGCTCCAACGCCAAAGGTAGAATCACTTCCATTGTCGGTTGCACGGCTACCTCCGAAGGTGATCCCTCGGCTACGCCGATTGCCTAACCCACCGAGGGCGTGGGCGCAATCACGGGCGACACCAGACCGGCTGACGAGGCTATGGCGTCGGCTCCACTAACCAAAACGGGAGCGACATCGGATGGTGGCCCCCACCTCACCTGAAGGGCAAGGGTCTTCTTGGGCGCTAGCGCTATAGGAGTGCCCCCTCTGACCAGCCCCCCATCTCTATAGAAAAAACAAAGAGCATGAGTCACCATGAAAAACAGAGATAACGGAGGAGTCAACAAATTACATTGGCGCTATTAGGCGATATTTGGGGGACGATCCCCTAGCTCCCTGCTCCACCTCATTAGGGCGGGGCCACTTCGAGCCTACCCCTGCTCCCGGGTAGAGGGGCTCACCTCTCTTATCTCTAAGGGCACGACGACGGAGCCGTACCTCTCTGTCGATACCTCGGGCATGGCGGTAGATCCACCCACCCCCATTAGCTCATGGGACATAGTAGCAGAGCCGCCCCCTCCATCTGCACCTTAGGGGTGGTGGCAGATCCACCTCCCCCATCCACTGATCCTCCGCTGGCACCCCAGGTGATGCAGTGGATCCTCCGGCTCCCATTGGCCTCGAGGATGGGCTAATGGTTTGGCCCACCTCCGCCAGCCTCACGGACTCACTTCCCCCCACGTGGAATAGGAAGGGTCCCTACATGGACAATTGGGTGCCTATCAACAAATTCTCGCCCTCTAGGACATCCCAATCCACATCGACAACTACCTTCTCATCGTCATCGTCGTCACTACTTGTCTCCTCTCCTCGATCCTGTGCTTGCTGCTTCCATAGCATCTTCTTCTTCTTGAGCTCCCTCATCCTCTTATCCTACTCAGCTGTGGTGAGATTCGCTGCCACCAGGATCCGGTCATTCGGCAGTAGAGCCGAGCTATCCCTGAGGACATGTCTCTTTGGCTAGTCCTGCTATCCTGAGGTTAGCATCAAGGTGTCAGAAATTCAAGTGAAGAAAAGGCACGGGAAAGGGGAACTTACGAAATCGATGAACCCCGGTTCCAGCCGCATTGGAGGATGTCCCAGCACTGGATATACGAAGTCAAGGACAACGTCAGCGATGTCCTTCAAAGGCTGCATCGCCTCTTTGATCCACTGCGCCACTTCAGTGGGGGGAGCGCTTCATCGGCGAGCACCGTCCCTTCAGGCGATGCCCCGGGCGTCATCAGGTATAGGGGGAGTGCACGGCTCATCAGCGGTGCCACCCTCCACGTGTGGTAGGCGCCGATGATCCCCGATCCTTTCACACACCTCTCCTTCAGAATTTGGAGGGCGGCAAGTTGGTCCTTGATCCTCTTCTTATCTTTGTCCGGGACACCCCACTTCTATGACTCTAGGACCTCTTCGATGAGGCGCCTGGAGTACACCGACAAGGGGGCGGCCACGTCGTCCTTGATGTAAAACCACTACGAATGCCACCCCTTGTTGGAGGTCGATAGGTGCATCAAAGGGTAGTCATTCGCTCAGCTAATGTGCAGATGAATGCTGGCACATCCCATCGGCATGCTCAGCTCTTGCTTCCCAACCCACTTCTTTGACAGGTTGACGGCAAAGAAATACCACCATAGATCGAAGTGGGGACTAATCCCTAGGAACCCCTCACACAGGGTGATGAATGCCACAATATGCTAGACCCTATTGGGATTAAGGTGCTCCAACTCCACCTTGTAGTACTCCAATAGCCCCTGAAGGAACTTATGAGCAGGTACGGCGAATCCCCGCTCATGGAAGAGAGCAAAGGACACGACATACCCTTTGGGTGGTGACGACTTGTCCTCATCACCAGGCAGCCACCACTCCTCAACGGTGGGCAATGGGTGAAGGAGGCCATGGTGAACGAGGCCCTCTAGGTGCTGAGGGGTAATGTTGGATCTACACCATAGCTCCATTGAAACGACGGGAAAGGGGGTGGATGCGAGCTCGACGGCGACTGCGATGCAGATGCGAGTTTGACGATGGCAACAATACGGGTGTAGGAGGCTCAGGTAATTGGCAGTGGAGGTTGTAGATACGAAGGTGAGGAGGCAAAGTATAAAACCCTAGGGGTGAACCCCATGGTTTTATAGGGGCGACGGATGTGAGAAGAGCAACCGTCTTCCTTGATCTCTGAGCCTACGACAACACACCGTCGTGTCATGTCGCGGGATATGCGCCCGTGATCCCTATCCTTTCCCACCAAAATCACGCTGGATAGTTTGCCTTCCCAAGCGGACCAGACTCTTTTCCCATAGAGGGGATACAGGTCAAAAAGCTTCTTCCCTGGCCCACCTGGGCCCAGTAGTCCAAGGGCCTGCCCAACAATCTCGATGGCCATCCCAACGAGGGATGGGCCCATGAGCGACTAGGACTCAGGTACATGAGCATCAGTGGGGCCTCGATTCGCAGTCAAGCCCCAGCTAGGCGGACCCTAGACAAAATCCCCATGAACGGGATACCAGGGTTCCCTTAAGACTATCTAGTAGACAAAAACCGAATCTCATAGCCCTATCCGCGAAGGGTCCAAAATTACCCCCCGGGCAATTCTACCCGAGTCACCTGGAGGCCCGGGGGCTACACCTGACAGGTGCGCTCACACGCACCCTCTAGCGAATCAAAATACCCTAAGGCGATTCTACCCGAATCACCCAGGGGTTCGGGGGCTACACTCGTCGGGTGTGCTCGCGCGCACCCTCTGGCAAGTCAAAACACCCCTCGAGTGATTCTGTCCAAATCACTCGGGGGCTCAGGGGCTACTGTCAAGGACCTAATATCGGGGTACCCAATGAGGTGGAACTAATAACCATCGAACAATGACACTTCTAGTCAGACAAGAACGCTACTGCGCTTCTTGCCCGAACGATGGAAGATTGGTTCTGCCTCGCCCGACCACCGAGTGCTAGACTCCACCTCGCCTGATGGCTAAGGGCTAGCTCTGCCTCGCTCGACGTCCAGGGCAGGCTTTGCCTCGCCCGACCCCCGAGGGCTAGGCTTCGCCTCACCCGATGGCTAAGGATGATGTCGACAGAATGTCATCAGCAGTCCTCCGAGGGGTATCCCATGAAGGTAGATTGATCGATAGAGGTGCATGAGATCAAGAACAAGAAGGCAATAGAGACACATGAGTTAGATAGGTTCAGGCCGTTAGTATGACGTAATACCCTACTCCTATGGTCTATTGGCTTGTATTAGCTATCGTATGATATTGCATGAGTTTGGAGGGGGTCCCTGCCCGCCTTATATAGTCCAGAGAGCAGGGTTACAAGTCAGTTAGATCTGAGAGATAACCAAAAAGTAATAACTGATTATAAGAATCTTGGGATCATACATATCCTAACAGATCTCGTAGTATCTTTAAGATATCCTCTAGATGTCTTGCGGAAGGCGCTGAGTAGAGTCGTACCCCGCAAGGCTTCGTCTTGTGGGCTGGACCACCCCTGAGGGCGCTGCCCATGTGGTCTGCCATGGGTATCCGTGGTCATACCCCCACAGGCAGGCTCCGCCTCACCTGATGGCTAAGGTCTAGACTCCACCTCGCCTGACCCCCGAGGGCTAGGCTACGCCTCGCTCGACGTCCGAGGGTGGGCTCCGCCTTGCCTGACGGTTAAGGGGTAGACTCCGCCTCGCTCGATGCCCTAGGGTGGGCTCCGCCTTGCCTGACGACTGAGGGCTAGCTTCGCCTCGACCAACGACTGCACCCTGATCCTTCATAAAGACAAGCACAGGGTATGATAGGACATTCGAGTCAACCGCAATATTGAGGGCCATAACCTATACGCCTACAGGAAGGCACCACTAGGATATGATGGGATGGGCACTTTAAGCCCTTTCCAACCTAACAGTGCCCAAATAGTGTTGTAGGCGCCAACTTTTGTCCCACAGTGTTGTAGGCACCGCCATCAGCCCTCGGACGTGGATACTGACACAAGCATACGACAACCACTATGATCCAAGATAGAATTCACATCACCTATAGTGACGGACATAGGGTCACTTCCCCGTCTACTCTCTAAAGGGTCGCATCTTGGCCCTCCGACATGCCGCACTATCCACCGATGTAGGATGGGCCGCACCCACTTGCTGACAGAAGCCAGGGCACGGCCCTATAAGGATCAGCGAACATGCCATCCCTGACATGGTCTGCCATGTTAGCAGGGCAGGCACACGGGAAAAGGAAGACCCGGCTCTCCCGAAGGACCTTCTCTACCTTTGGTTTTTCCTCTTTCTCCCATCTGTAACCCCTGCTCCCCTTTGGTCTATAAAAGGGAGGGCAGGGCACCCCACTAAGGGGACTGACTTTTGATGGATCATTTGGGACACACAACACGTAGTCAAGCAGCAATCGAGCTCTTGGCGCCCTTTCGATCCTTCCATCAAAGACTTAGGAACTGTCCCTCTCTCGACTATTTGTACCCTCTACTACGAACCTTTTTTGATACTAATAACATGAGCAACAACGGACTGGATGTAGGGACATACTTCCCAAACCAGTATAAACCTTGTGTCCTTTAGTACACCATCTGAGCCTAACGTGCAACAATTATAAATTTACTAGCCGGTGTTTGTTCGAAACACCGACAGCTGGGCACCAAGCATGATTTGAATCGCATTTATCTGAAATCATCTGAGCTTTTCTGTAGCTACATTAGACATTTTTCCGAGATGAGGAATACTATTCCCAACATCACGAAAGCAGAAGTCATCACCGCCTTTGTCTGAGAACTCCATCACCGCGACCTTCGCTCCAAATTCAATCATAAGCCGCCATGGGGGATTAGCGAGATGATCACGACCACCGATCAATATGACCGATGCTGAAGAGGCTGAAGTTCATTTCAATGAGGATGTAGGCACTCACCGCTCAACTTGCCGCAACGATGATCGCCCCGACGGATGACGCCACAGTGACCACTACTACGACGACCGCGACCACCCTTAGGACAGTGGTCGTGATCGGCCAGAAGGGTCTAAAGCTGGTCAGTATCGCATCCACCGACCAGACAACATCATCGCCACCATTGATGAACCTCATGCCAAACGTAACTACGATGAGCAGTACAAGAAAATCCTCAAAGGCCCATGCCCCTCCATAAGAACAGCAAGCACAAGATGAAGGACTTCCTTGGCTTGCCTAAGGAGTTCCTAGCCAAAAAGAAGGACGACGACAATGACAACGGAGCGAGAGGACGCCAACCACCTAGGGACAACAATAATGCCTTCTAGGATCACGACAAAGTGGTCACCACTATCTTTGGAGGCCTCACCGCCATCGAGAACAAAAGAGATCGAAAACTCACCGCCCACTGGGTGCTCACCGTCAACACAGAAGACACTATTGCTGACCCCAGCTATTGCCCCTGGTCTGAGGTCCCCATCACCTTCAGCAGGGCTGACCAGTGGGCGAACATCCCTTACATAGTGTGTTTCCCCTCGTTCTCGATGCAACCATCAAGAAAGTAAACTTCAAGAAAGTACTCATCGACGACGGAAGTGCCCTGAACCTCCTCTTTGTCGGAGCCCTAAAGGAGCTAGGCCTTGGAGTAGAAGACCTCACTCCCTCCGACTCCTCCTTTTGGGGTGTGGTACCTAGCACGGCATCCTGACCGCTTGGAGAGATCACCCTCCTAATACAATTTGGCATGGCTAGCAACTTTCGTATCGAGCACATCAACTTCTACGTCGCCGACTTCAACACCGCCTACCACACCATACTGGGTCGGCCAGCTCTGACCAAGTTTATGGCCATACCGCACTATGCCTATCTGGTATTGAAGATGCCCTCGCCTATAGGAGTTCTGGCCCTACGGGCCAACCTCTCCATCGCCTACGCCTACGAAACAGAGAGTCTCTCCCTTGCTGAAGCCACTGACCTCTCCATCCAGATGGCCAGCATGGTCACTGATGCCAAGACGGTGTCCGCTAATGACCTAGAGATCCCAGCACTGGAGCCTCCTCATGCCTCCGCCAAGTCTAAGGAAACAAAGGAGGTCAGACTTGGCCTCGATGACCCCACCAAGATCGCCAAGATTGGGGCTCATCTCAACCCTAAATAGGAAAGCATGATTGTCTCTCTCCTATGTGCCAACACCGATGTGTTTGCTTGGAAACCTACAGACATACCAGGGGTACCACGGGCGAAGATCGAGCACTCCTTGAATGTCTCGCCAACCGCCGAGCCGATCAAGCAGAAGCTCTGACGATTCACGCCAGACAAGAAGGAGGCTATTAGGGTTGAGATAAAATGGCTCCTAGCAGCCAGATTTATTAAAGAAGTGTATCATCCTGAGTGGCTGGCAAACCTAGTTCTTGTTCAAAAAAAGAATAAAGAATGGAGAGTGTGCGTTGATTACACAGATCTCAACAAACACTGCACTAAAGACCCCTTTGGTCTGCCTCGGATAGACAAGGTTGTAGACTCCACCGTCAGCTATGAACTCCTCTCCTTCCTCGATTGTTACTCCGGCTATCACTAGATACCCCTCAAAGAGGATGACCAGATCAAAACATCGTTCATCATGACTTTCAGTGCGTATTGCTATACCCCATGTCTTTTGGACTCAAAAACACCGGGGCAACCTACCAAAGGGCCATCCAGATGTGCCTTGACTAATAGATAGACCGCAACGTCAAAGCTTACATCGACGATGTGGTCGTCAAATTCAAAACCGCCGACAGTCTCATCGCCAACCTCGAAGAAACATTCGTTAACCTGAAAAGATACCGATGGAAGTTGAACCCTTCAAAGTGCATCTTTGGAGTTTCATCCGGCATACTCCTGGGCTATATCGTCAGCGCCTGTGGCATCAAACCCAACCCCAACAAGGTCTCCACCATTACCAATATGAAACAGTCAACCTGCGTAAAGGATATACAGAAGCTCATAGGGTGCATGGTTGCTCTCAGCCGCTTTATATCATGCTTCGGTGAAAAGGGACTACCGTTCTTTAAACCACTCAAGGCCTCCGAGCGCTTCTCCTAGTCGGAGGAGGCTAATACAGCCTTTGAGCAGCTCAAGTTGTTTTCAATGAAGTCCTGATCATGATGGTGCCTCAACCAGATGAAACCCTATTGATCTACATCCCTGCTACCTCTCGTGTCGTTAGCACAACTATCGTCGTCGAGCGCGAGGAGGCCGAACATGCCTATAAGGTGCAACGTCCGATCTACTTCATTAATGAGGTTCTTAATGAGTCCAAAACTCGTTACCCTCAGGTTTAGAAGCTGTTATACGCCATTCTGGTCACGTCGCGCAAGCTCCGCTATTACTTCGAGTACTACAGGATCGCCGTGGTCATTAAGTTCCCTCTAGGGGACATCCTCCATAACAAAAAGGCCAATGGCCGCATCATCAAGTGAGCAGTCGAACTCGACACTTATGCCATAGAATTCAAAAGCAGGCCTACTATTAAGTCATAGGTGCTGGCTGACTTCATCGCTGAGTGGACCGAAATCCAAGAGCCCATCCCCGCTGCTTGCCCCAAGCACTGGATAATGTATTTCGACGGCACCCTCAACATCAATGGTGCTAGCATTGGTATTTTGTTTATTACTCTGACTAAGGATAAGCTCCAATACGTCCTCCAAATTCATTTTCCAGCTTCCAACAACACTGCGGAATATGAAGCATGTCTCCACAGATTTCGTATAGCCGTCGAGCTCGGCATCAAATGCCTCATGGTATATGGAGACTCCACGCTGGTCATCAACCAAGTGAACAAAGATTGGTCTTGTTCTAGATAAAAGATGACGCATACTACGTCGAGATCAGGAAACTCGAAGGAAAGTTTTATGGTATCGAGTACCACCATGTGGTACAAGACCAAAATTAGCTTCTCGACCACCTATCTAAGGTAGGCTCTTCTTGAGCCATGATTCCACCTGGGGTCTTCCTTCAAGACCTCTTTACGCCGTCTATTAAGGAAGAGAAGGAAGTTCAAGAAATTCCCCCCGCCGAGCAGCTAGTACTTGCAGTACCTTCGCCAGCCGTAGATTGGAGGGAACATTTCATCAAGTACCTAACCCGCACCGAAGTACCCACCGACAAGACCAAAACTAAATGTCTCATCTGTCGCTGCAAGCATTACATGCTGGTAGATGGGAAGTTGATGAGGAAAAGCGCCAAGAAAGGGATACTACAGAAATGCATCACCCAAGAAGAGGGAGTGAAATTACTTCTTGAAATTCACTCTGGCTCCTGTGGCAATCATGCAGCCTCCAGAAACCTGGTCGGCAAAGCTTTTCCAGCTGAATTTTACTGGCCCATGGCCATCTCCAATGTAGAAGACCTTGTCTGACATTGTGAAGGATGTCTGTTTTTCACCAAGCAAATACACGCGCCGGCGCAGGAATTGTAGACCATCCTATCTTCTTGGCCTTTTGCATGCTGGGGACTCGACATGATCGGGCCTTTCAAGCCTGTGCTAGATGGTTTTGGATATGTATACATCACCATTGATAAGTTCTCCAAGTGGATCAAATACAAGCCGCTTGTTTCAGCTACTGCAAAGAAGGCAGTCGAGCTCTTCGAAGATATCATCCATAGATTTGGTCTCCTGAACAGCATTATCACCGACCTTGAAACTACATTCACTGGTCACTATTTTTGGGACTTCTATGAAGGCCGATGCATCTCCATCAAATACGTCTCTGTTGCCCATCCTAAAGCCAATGGCCAGGTTGAACAGGCGAACGGCATGATCCTCGATGCCCTCAAAAAGAGACTATACTAGAAAGAGGAAAAGCATTTAGGCAGATGTCTCAAAGAGCTCCCAGCTATGGTCTAGGGACTGCGCACTCAAGCTTGTCATAACACCGGTGTATCTCCATATTTTTTGGTCTATGGCTCAGAGGCCATACTTCCTGCGGACATTGCCTTCGAGCACCTCGGGTAGAGCATTATAATGAAGAGCAAGCCACAGCTGTTTAGACAGAGGACATCGATAGAGCCGAAGAAGAATGACTAATCACTTGCATCCGCATAGCCAAATACCTAGAAGGCCTACGAATATACTATAATCACAATATCAAAGGTTGTTCATTTGTGGTCGGTGACCTCGTTCTCCATAGAAAGCATAAAACCAAAGGGATGCACAAGCTCTCCTCCCCCTAGAAAGGGCGTTACATGGGTAAAGAGGTTACCCAACCAGGGTCTTACCGGCTATGTGATATGGAGGGAATTGATACCCCCAATTCATGTCACATCGAACACCTTATGCGTTTCTATCCTTGAAACACTCTAGATATGCACTCTTCACTCCATAATGAATAAAGTTTTCGTTGCCATAAATTGTCTCCATTATTTCTCCACTCCAGTTTAATATCCATTTACGATTACCAGCTCCAAGCTACTCCTTAACAAACTCCAACAATTATACATGGTCTCCATAAATGCTTCACCCCGTTTCTCCATACTAAAATATCTTTAAGATTGTGGTAGAACCGCCTAATCTAATGCCTCCCAAGAGTATTTGTCTTTCATTAGACACTAAGTACTCAAGGGAGGACACTAAATTAAGCAGTTCCGTAGAGCACACCCCAAGGGAGAACCTAAAAATCCATATTTTTTCATCAGGATCACAAATGAGAGAATAAAGCTTAAAACATTTTAGCCATTTCTTACATCACTTTTCATGCAACATCAGAGTATAATATTTATTGTTATAACAGCAGAATATAATCATGTTATCAGAGTTATGAACAATTTAATTTAACAGCGGAATATAAACATGTGATCAGAATTACTGTGGAAATAAATATCTATTCATGACATGATGAAGCATTGATATATAAACTATGACAACAAATTATATAACTTCTATTTATAAAAACATTTAGTGAGAGTTATAAATAAAGACTATGATTGTAGCATAAAGGAATCCTCTCTGAGCCCACCAGAAGGAATCCACATACAAGGGTCAGCTCTAGCATCCGCCTGTCACCTGCAATAGGGGGAAATGAAACCATGAGTACTCAATTATACTCAGCAAGACTTACCTGACATGAGGAAATAAAAGATTCTAAGGATATGCATAGCTATCTGGCTTATGGGTTATTGTATCTACAGGAAGCATTACTAAAAGTGCGTCCTTATATTCAATTTCATTAGCAGTCATCATTAATTCATTAACTAACCATTCTATGTAAGCACCTATACTACTTTCTAGTAGGTGGTAAGCAATCAGAATCATTTACCATCTTTCATCTTTTAGTTCTTACAATGGTGCTAGACTGTAGACAAGTCGTACCAGATCACCTAGCGATTCGTGAACCAATGTATCCTAGCTGGGTACCCTAAAACACACGCCCTGCTTGTGCCCTAGGGACAAGCAGGACCAACCCATTACCCTCCTATCACGAGGTCTAGGTCCCCATCCAAACTTGGACACCAAGCCCCCGCTCCTGAGTCCCGGACTCAGTACGGTGCTTAGACCTCCACCATCCCCGTCTCTAATCAATCGGTCTGGAAAGAGCCGGAACTCATGGCAAGAGAACAATGAGTCTTCCCACGCCTATACATAAGTATGTGTTCAGGATAATAAGTCTGTGACCTGCCTAGAACCCAATGCAATGGCTGGTCCTTAACCGACACATGCGGAACAAATACAATCCGAGCCTCGCTCTAATGCCAAACTAAGTCCAGATCCAAAGTACCATTCCTCCCGATCTCCAATTATCATTCATATATATGTTCTAGGTGATAATAATGTAGTAACAACAATAATATATTTCCTATCTCACGAGTGACAGGCAATCACCCGACTTCTACCAGAGTCCTATAGCATAGCAATCTACATGATCCTATCATACTAGTAAGACTCATAGGATATATATATATATATATATATATATATATATATATATATATATATATATATATATATATATATATATATATATATATATGCAAGTGGGTTTCATTCAACTCCTTAAAACTTAATATAGAAGCATAAATTAAAGTGCAGAATAATAGGGGTTATGCATCGGGGCTTGCCTTGGTAAAATATAACCAAAAGTTAGCATTCCATCTTTGTGACACGATCTCCAAAAGTACCATCTCACCAGCAACTCCCGATGACTCTGTGATCCATCATCGTCCCTATTATGGTATGCAATGCGATGTAGAGATGATGCAACAGTTAATTAATAAGGCAACAACCCTTAAAATAGAGCACATACTACGAACTAACAAGCAAGCTCTAATGACTAACATACTAATCGACGTATCAACATCGTCGAGAAAAGGTGTCATTTCCCAACAAGTGTTTTAGTTATACAGTTCCAAGGTGTTTCTTTATCCCATTCTATCAATTTAATCTTTATTCAAAATAGGGCATCATTATCTATCTAGTAAACTAATTATTCTAGAGCTACAAAAATTACAGTGAGCAACTAGTAATATTAGAAATTTACTGTACAATTTCTAGAGTCAACACTATCACCATCTTCTCACAAAAAGTCCCACGAGTTCACATTTTAGTATTATTAAACATTTTAAAATAATTAGAGCAACCTTGGAAACATTTTAAAACTAGATGAACTAAATACGCTAATAGATAGATCATGATTTTAGGAGCCTAACAAAATTAGTTTTATAATTTTTGGACAACTACACAAATTTATTTTGATTTTACAAGTTTGCTTTAAAACCTAAATTAGAAAACACTTTTGGAAAAGGGAAAAAGCTGGCGGCACCAATTCGGCCCAGCAGCCCAGCAATGGCCCAAGACGGGGAAGCCCGCCCGTGCGTGGGCGTTTAAGCAAAAACGCCCCTGGAATTTTCTCGATCTACACCGTGACCCAAACCCTATTCCTCCCTCTCTAAGCCCTCTTCACTTAACCCCCTGATGTTTCCCAAATTTTCGCGCGCACCTCCCTGAGTCAGGGCACGCGGTGGCACGATAGGTAGCGGCCGCGCCGGCCCCATCAAATTAGCCGAGCACCATCACTAACCTAAACTCAGGCTCTACGCGGCGATGGGAGACAGCGGGGCTCACGGGCGAGCATGGCCACGGTGCACGGCCGCCTGCGAGGCGGCGCAGCTGAACCAGCTAGCTAGCGCCTCTAGAGGACCAACCGGCTAGCGCTAGAGCACCATGGACTTACCACAACCCTAGTTGAGGCGATGGTTGATGTGGAGGAAGACTAGGGTGGCCTGGCCACGTGTGCGCAGCGAGGTCAGCGACGCTCCAGGCATGGCACCGTCACATCATCACACCAGTGGTGAGCACCCTAGCCCAAATGACGCAAGCATCAGCTGTAAGGAGTCGAGATGAGCTCAGAGCCATGAACAATTAAACTATTACTGATGCAATCCAACCTTTCTTCCCCATTCCTGGTCACAGCGATGACACGGTCGACAGCGAGTGGAAACCAAAATTGGTCGTTGTCATACCATGACTGAGCTAGCTTGGAAAAGGAGCGCCTAGCTAACCTCTTAGACTACTCGCAGGTGTAAGGAATTAGACTGTGAAGCCCGGAGCTAGGTGAATTGGAAGCGGAAAGGGAGCTCTGGTCATAGCCGAGGAGCGTGCACCTACGCGAGAGCGAGCGGCTTAAGATGGGGCAGCTCCATGTGAAAGCGGTAGCAAGAACACGTGCGCACGATGATGGCCCACGGAAATTGGTGCGATGCACTTGATTGAAGCGATAAAAATCCGAGTGGCTCACGGCGTCGGCTAGCGGGAGCAGGGCAAGGCAGTTGAGTGTCATATTGCCACTGTACCTGAGGCCAACTATCATCATGGCAGCAGTGGCATATGCCGAGGCACAACGCGGTAGATAGGACAACGGGTGGAGCGAGCACCACGACGGTAGGGCAAGGACACCCACAGCTCTGCCATGGCCCCGCGCACAGCTCGCCGACTAGACCTTGATGCGCGCGTGCTGTGGTGGTGAGACTAGACCACCGCCGGCCGGCTAGCCACGCAAGGCCTGAGCGTAGCGTGGCATTGGCCTAGCGCACGGGTGGCTGGCAGCACAACATAGCCATGACATGGTCCTAGCGCCCAATGCTCTGTGTCTGCGGTGATCGCGAACACCACCTGAACGACCGCTGTAACGACGTGCATTGATTTTAAAGCAAAACAAAAGCCATTAATCAACTCGACTCAGGTTCAACCGGTTCCACTAACCTAAAATCGGTACTAACACCTAACTGGCGAAACAACTCTTACGACCTGAGGATAATCGGAGGGGAAGTTAGAGCAATGTCAAGATAGCTTTGTTGCGCTGAACGACGGTCCACGAACAGAGCATCGACGGCATATCTACAACGCGTTTTGACTAAATTTGGGCAAATTCTGCGACTCCATGACAACTCCAACCCGACCGTGGACTTCGCCAAGCTAAAGTACTCACTTAGATGCAACCAACACTATGAAAACATAGACCTAGTGTTTAAGAAATTTAATCAAAATTTCAGTGCCAAAACGACATCGTCATTAGGTTTCCTGACTTAAATTGTTTAGTTCTAGAAGCTGAAATTATATTCCACTTTCAATTCTTGTGCTAGCAAAAATACCATGGAACAACATCTATTCACCAAATCAATAGTTGCATTTTCATCTACTAAACTTGCACTTCAAATTTTATTTAAGTACCAATTACAAGTTATATTTTATTTCTATTTATAAAATTGTTTTTCATGCTTAATCAAATAAACAAGCCATTCTCTATTTATTTGCTATCAGGCATTTTTAAGCACTTTCTTCATACTTTTTCCAAAACAAGGCCTAAACAACTTTTGTCCACAAGATTATTTAAAAGTTGTTAAGCACCGAGACAAGTTGACTAGCGACACTTATTTGTTTGTTTTATTCACGACAGCGAGTCACACAAGATTCGTTTATAATTCTATGTGTGCTTTAAAATTTTAAACCTGAAAACTTATTTTGCTAATTTCTCTTAGGCGTTAACCTAGGTGCTAAGCAAGCTCGTAACACCAGAGGTGTTACAAAGATATTCCGCTAACCATCGAGCAGCAAATGTTCTGCTTCATGTAGTTTGGAGAAAACCCTGTCTCTGATCTCTCCCTACACGTGCTAGGGCTCCAGCGCTCTGCGTTATGGGTGGTCGATAGTGGTTCCTCGGTCATGTCTGTCTCTCCTACATGTGCACAGGCTCTAGCGTTTGATGTTATGGAATATGGGCTAGCCAAGGCCAAGAGCCCAATAATGAACTAACTGCTCGGATGCTACTTATACCACGTATAAACGCGTTAGGGTTAACAACACGTCTCTTTTTCATTGCAAGCGTTAGCAAGCCGCCAGAACACGCATATGTCATCTACTTACAACATTTATACAAATACACAAAAGTTTGCTTAGGCCCTCGTGCATCTAACTTCCCTTTCCAGTTGTTCCATACAAGTTCCTCCCCACTCAGGCTATTGAGCTTGGCCGTCACCATCTACCTCGCTGAACAGATCGATATCACCGGCCAGCCTTTTCACCGCATCCTCCACCTCATCTTTCAGTTGCTCCTCTTTCATCGCACTCGTCCCTCTAGTGAATCTAGCTCCTATCACTCGAAGATTGATCACAAGGTAGTGGGACCAGACCACCATCAGGGCATGCGTCACAACAGAAACAACATCATCTTGGTTGAAGCCTTTGAATTTTTCCCATGCCGCCTTGCACCTGTCAATGATGGCGTCTGGACGGGGTGACCTATCGTTGGGATGAGAAGCTACCTCCATATTGATACAGTCAAGCATCGGCCTGACTCTAGCCACCACGATGTCAAATTTTCCCCTCTAGACTTTTGCCTGCAGCTCTAGCGTGTCGAACTATGCCTTAGTTTTTTACGGTATTCTGCAGACACCAAAGGGATTCATCAAACGAAGAAGTCATTTTAGCAACAACTCCAACCATGAACTACTCACCTTCTAGATCCTTGGCTAGTTTCTCCGCTCACCCAGACGCCTTCTCCTTCTCCTCTTGGAGTCGACCGACGACTTGACATAGCCGGCCAAGCTCCACATCTTGCTCTGCAAACACAGTAAACAATGGCTATATTATGGTCGGTCGACAATGCGGAACAAGCTCACCGATTGGGGATACCCTTTTTCTACTTGGAGATGCCTTTCAGCTACTCGGACGTGTCCCTCAGCTGCATGGAGACGGTTCTCAACTAATCAGACAGGGTCCCCTTTTGGTACTCTTGGTCTTTGGTGTTTGATTCAGCAAGATCCCTTTCACGTTGGGCCCTCTAGACGTTCTTCTCCATTAGTTTCATTGCCTCTCTCAGTTTCTCATTCTCCTCAGCGAGGGGCTCCATCCTTTTGATCATTTGCTACCATTGTACAATAGTCCATACTATGCCCTACAAAGCAACAAGATTATAAAAGACCATAGTCTCCAATGCCAAAGACGGACACCACTAACGCAACACTAACCTCAATTTGCTTCATAGCTATGCAAAGGGTGGACCATAGCCTCTTCACCTCCCTAGTGGTCTCCTCCTCTTCTATGACCATAATTTCCTCCCCTCGCTTGTGGAAGATGCGGACGGTCTGAGGTCATGATCCTCCATGCTCGATCTCCTCGACCCCATCCTCTCCCTCCATAGTCGGTTGACACTCCTTGGGGGCTAGTGGCTGCATGGAGCGACCGACCATGCATTACGGCATCTTAGGGAGCGCCGCTTGTTCCTCCGACACTGCCGGCCTTTGCGCCCCCAATTCTGGCATAGCTACGGCAACTCCCACTTCTGCCTTCGAAGACTTGGCGGCTCTCGCTGTTGCTCCTAGCGTCTCTGTCGAATAGCCCATCGTTGTCACCGACCGCTCTCCACCTCCAACTCCATCAGCAGCGGTGGCCGAATCCTCTGCAAATCGAAGAGTGCTTGAGGACTCTAGGACAGAGTCTGCCTGCAATGTCTCCATGCCGAGACCAGCACCTGGCTACTTGCTAGTCTGGCCTAAAGGATTCAGATCCTCCGCGCCCCCCGTTCTGCATCAGATTAGCCCATCGATCATCGCCACTATAAAGATCAGATAGAACCGATCCCAAAGCAAAGATACTTACACGTCAGCTCCCAATGAATGGTTCTGAATCGACGCTGCCTCCCTGAGCTCCCAATCCCTGCTCTAGGGTCGACCTATGCATCCTAGGCTGGTGGTCTTGTGGCCCCCGCCGTTAGTGTCTTCTCCGTTGGTTCCTTCTTGGGGACTCAATGCTGGGCGTCTGCTCCTCCCTTCGATCGTACCTCGGTGCACATTCCACGTGATGACATTTTGGTGCTTGGAGGGGGAGCTACCGGCACCTCATCGTCGTCTAACCACTTGGATATCGCCGTACTCCATGTCCGAGCGGTTCGACTGCCACCAAATGAGATGTCGATCGGCTTATGGGGAGCTACATTCGCCGTTCTCCTTTTCTTTTGGGCCGGCTCATTTTCTGCCACCCCTTTTCCCTGAACTTTCTCTGATACCGGGGGGGCCTCCGCTTCTGACCAGCACCTTTACCTCTATATTTGGACGAGGTACTGATGGCACCTTCCTCCAGCTGAGTGGTCGGCCTGGCATCCACTGCCTCTGGCCATTTGCTCCTCGGCACGCCCGAGAAGTACGCCGCCTATTCCTACCAATTGATTTTTCCACAAGCGAATTATTCCACTGCTCAACACCGACACGGGATACAAAGCATCAGGAACAATAGTCGAGATTTTTCCCTGAGGAGGTGAGTTCGTGCAGTTGAAGGGTTTCAGCTGTGCCGACATGGTGTATGACATGTTTGGAGCGAATAGTTCAGTGGCTCGGTGTAGCACAACCTCCTTCATCAGGTTCTTCGTCCTCTCTCGGGTGCCGTCAGTATCTCCTTTGAAGTCAAAGCCTGCATGAGCCCTCTCTTTGTAGGGCTGGACGCGGCGTAGTATGAAGCTCACCGCCACCACCACTCTACTCATCTTCATGCCCCTCATTAGCTCGAGGAGCTCCTTCACCTATTCCATATAGGCACTGGTCGGTTTCTCCGACCAGCTCATTTGATTCATCGGAATCTGGTCGATATCACATCAAACGGCAGAATCAGTTTGCTTCATATAGAACCACCTGGCATTCCACCCCTTTAGTGAGGTATTTAGCGGCATAGGAATGTATTCGCTCAGCATCCCATCATGGAGCTATAGATACACACCGCCGACAACTTTGAAACTGCCCCCTCCTTTCTTCTTTAGCCAGAAAAAGTGTCGGAAGAGATTGAAATGGGAAAGAATGCCAAGTAAACCTCGCAGAAGTGGATAAATATAGAAATGTGCAAAATAGTGTTCGAATGAATATTACATAAGCTCACTCCCCAATACTCCAACAGATCTCACAAGAAAGGATGTACCAGAAGCCCTAATCCACGCTAGAAGTAATCTTCGAATACGAGTTCATCGGTGTGTGGCATCGGATAAGGCTCGCCATCCGACGGTGACACGATTAGGAAGAACGCCAGCCTCCACCATCTCGTTGAGCTTCGTCTCCCCCATGAGTGACGGTACCCATTCCTTGTCATGGCTCGCCCCAGTGGTCATCTTCTTCGCGTTACCACCTCCCCTCTTCGGCGCCATCCTTCAGATCTAGATCATAACTGATCCCATTACTAAGCTTTTAGCCCTAGCGGCGGAGCACATGTGAATGCGAATGGGGGAGCGCGAGGGCGAGGAGGAAGATGAAGTGACAGGGTGGCAAAGGTGGGAGCGCGGAGTGTGGCGACGTAGTTATAAAGACACCCTCCCGACTTTTCGCATTCAAGGGTTTTTGGAAAACTGCACCATGCTGATTTGCGCCCTTCCAAATTCTCCAAAGCGGCGTGCTGGGCCGTTATCTGAGCTTCCACGCAACTACGGCCCATATCACCCATTTTTCGACGCAACTCGGTACTGCACACTGAATATTCACCGACCTCTCCGCAATACCATCAAGCCTCAGTAATTTCTATTGTACAATCATTACTCCGGTTTTTTCTCCATGATTTGAGTAATCGGCTCTTCTTGATTTATCTAAGATTTTTTACTTGTGGCCCGAGGACTACGTCGTCATTATCATTCAGTTTCTCACCATACTGGGGATCTTTTTTCTGGTTACTGTGGTTTCTGACCCTGGCACCACATGACCACATCACCTACTGTCAGGCTCGAGGACTAAGTGAGCACACTTTACCTTGCGGTAAATGTGCGCTTTTTATTTCAGGGCTCCGCACCACGTGACTACATCACCTACTGTCAGGCTCGAGGACTAAGTGGGCACACTTTACCTTGTGGTGAGTGTGTTTTTTTTAATCTGTTCATTGGAAGACTCCGTGCCTCCCAAAATTGAAGAAGATTATCATCCTTTCTCGTGGTCGGACTCTAAGTGGGTACACTTGGTTCACAACGAGGAAATTTTTTATTTTGAACTTGAGCTCCTTACATCCTTCTGGCAAGCCTTACTTAGGTAAGCCCATGCTCAGCCGGACTGTTAAACTGGTCGGTTACAGTCCACAACTACTCGGTGACTCATTAGGGTGGTCGGACTATGAGTCTAACTGCTCGCCTTTGTTTGCACCTGCTCGGATAAGCTCAAGATGGCGTTGCACAGCGGATACAAGACGTTCGGGGACTAGCTGTGGGGGGTACGACCCTGGATACCCACGACAGACTACATGGGCTGCGCTGTCAGAGGCGGTCCAACCCACAAGATGAAGACTTACAGTACATGGTGCTGCTCGACGTGTATCGCAAGACATCAAGGGCAATATCCTGAAGATGCTACGAGATTTGTTTGGATATGCTCGATCTCATGATTCCTGTAATATGTTATTACTTATCGGTTACCGACTAGATCTAACCAACTTGTAACCCTACCCACAGCTATATAAAGCGGGTAGAGAATCCTCTCAAAACACACGTAATATCATACGATAGCCAATACAAACCAATAGATCATAGGAGTAGGGTATTACGTCGTGCAGATAGTCTGAACATGTCTAACTCTTGTGTCTCTGTTGTATTCTTGTTCTTGAATACGCGCACCTCTGTCGATCAATCTATTTTCGTGGGATACTCCTCGGAGGACTGTCGACGATATTCTATCGACATATACTATCTTAATAACTCGGTTTCTAACTCTAAACGAGTCATAAAATTAAATGTCTAGGTTTAAAACAAAAGAATGAGACTATACATTGAAAGTGAATGTTTCATCCATGATTCGTTGCACTCTACATTCTTAGTAATAAAGTGATGAAACTCCTCACTGAAAATAGCCTAATCATACGTGGCGCTTGGCATTATCCTTTGTTTAATGTATGGAGGCCACTTGGAATCCCTACGAGCCTAGAGATGCCATTGAATCGGTTAAGATTAATTTTCAGCTGCCTTAACGAGTAGTTTTCATAGTATTAATTAGGGTGCCAAGTAAGCAAACTATGTCTACACAATAATTAAGACATAAAAAATTAAGATAGGTTGATGATAGGAGAGAAAAAAATAGATGATTGGATAAAAAGTTTAATTCGAAGAAACCATTAATTGTGAATATAGTTTTCATGTGTAGTGTTTACTTTAATTTATAGTTATGAAAATTGTCTCATAGTTTCATAGTGGGGATTGCTTTAATGGCTAAAGCTAATTGTTAGCTGGCTTAAATTAGCACAGTGTTATTTGGATATAAGAGCTAATAGTTACGAGTCAGTTTGCCCTTGGAATTGTTTTCCTTTCTAGGTGTGCTGTTTTGACACCATTAGTGAGCGTATATTTTGTTCTTTTTCATCATCAGTTGTTGCTTTTAGCTAAAATAAGTTAGATCTTGCTGATTAGTAAGCTATCAACTAGTTGACGCAAGAGTTAAGTGTTAGCTTAGCTATTAACCTCTGTTTAAATAGACTGGACAAAAATATCAGATATCTAACAATTAGCCTTATGTATCAAATAGGGCTAGGAAAAAAAAAGGTCCCGTTTGCGTGTCCTTAAACCCGGCTTGATCTGTTTTTTTATCCGGAATAGTATTTTTCTCTCACAAATTTCTCCATAATTCCTCCAAACCATCCAAATTCCTCCAGAACCATATCATTCGAACGGGGACAAAGTCTGTTGCATAGCTGCAGGCTGAACCCTACTGTACTTGCCTTTAGGATGACCCCCAACCGTTAGTTATTTGGCTAGCTATTCTGACGTAGACATAAAAAAAGTATGAGAGAGTAGTCAATAACGATGCATAAATAGCTGATCTCTTTTATGTAGTCCAAAAATCTGAGTGAGGAATATATAGGTCTAAGTATATGGAAAAATAAAAATATATAAAATAATTTTTACTTTCGTCTCTCACCGCCACCACGTAAACTGGCTACGTGGCCAGTACCCTTGTTGGCTTGTTGCGGACGCCCTTGGTCACCATCTTAGATCTCGGCCACTGCGCTGACTACACGTAGACTAATATTATAATACTAGTGATTTGCGCGCGCCCATGTGCGCGAGAAATGGCCGAAAATCTATCTGGGAAATGGCACAACGCTGACAATAACAAATATTATAGACGCCTAACTAAAATTGAGTCACCTAACTGACAGCTGTAATTATCAACGATGATGAGATACTGTTTTCTTAGAAACAAACGATGAAGAATACAACAACGAGCATATATTATACGAAACATGAAGTTTCCCATAGATGTTCAGTTTGCCAGAATGGGCAGCGGTGGATTGACAGCCATACTGAAAGAAGGAACAATGGTTTCAGTTAATGCAGATGGTGGTAACTCTTGCAGCATTGAGTGTAACATCAATTTTTAAGGGTTAAATGCAGGAGAATAATTAATATTGTACCTTCGATAATCCAATGCAGGGAAAGATCGTACCTGAGATACCTTCAGAGAGCTAACCATTTATCTAAGCCCTTGGCTGTTCAGTCCATCCTAAATATTTGACAGATCACCCTGTATATTTGGCAAAGACTGTAAATGTTAGTGCTGCATCACATATCAATTGCCAAAAATTGTGAAAGATTTGAACAGGAGTATGGAAAAGCTTATTCTGAAACTGCTTATAAATGATGCTGCTTTCTGCAACTGCTTGCTGGAAGGAAGAAAGAACCTATCAGATAAACAAAAGGTGCAGAATTCCCAAGAGGAAACTGTAAATTGGTACAATAATGCTTTTAGAGCCATTTTGCTAAGAGTGTTTTTCTGATTTTAGGAAACAACTCTATTTTTCATATACATGGAAAAGAATTAGGAGGCACTGGGAAGAGCTATGTATTTTCTAAAAAAGAAATGGCTTCCCTTTTTAGATTTCTAGAATGAAATTACACACACCAGCAATTAAAGAAAGTAGCAGAATATAAGGAGGTCCATTTCCTTTACAGCAAGGTGATAAACTAATATGTAAGATGTAAGGATTAATTCTTTACTGCCAAGCAAATAGGCACGTGAGAACTAAGAACTTATCCAGATTTAAGCATTAGTTAATTACACAGCCAAAAACAGACTCAAAGCTATATAAGAATAGCTCAATTTGTTATCTATTTTGCCATGCTATATCAGGGAAAACATAGAGACACTGATCAAGCCTTATGAGGGTGAGCACACACCAGAACCTTAGTTCCAGATGTTTCAAACCTGCTAAAAAGTGGATTTGCAAGAAAGTGGAGATGGATAGGAACAAATACATCACTGGCAATGGGGTGTGCTCAGTAATAGAATAACCAACAAATTATGTGAAGCAAAGACATCACTGACAATGGACTTATGCTCAGTAACAAATGCACAAATTGTAGGAACTAACGAAAACAAAACAACACATGCAAAAGAGAATTGCTAAGATATAATGGCATTGTCATCACAGAAGTAATGCAAATAGCAAGAAATCATGGAAGAATGAAATAATTAGTCATCACTGCACAATTCCATTGCCTCAGTCTTAAAAAAGGTCATCATTGCACAACCCCAAAACCTCAGTAGGTAACATGAAGAATGAAACAATTAATCATCATTGTATAATGAAGGATATCAGTTCTGTGCATGATCCGCACATTTAAAAACAAGAGAAGCGCAAAATCCGATGGCCTCCTAGGGGAAGGGGAGGGAGAGGAGGGGATAGAGTGCACCTCTGCCATGCGCAACAGGCCAGATGCGCCTATGTGGGGCTCCTCCAGCAATGAAGGCTGGCGAGCCAGATCCACACACGTATCCGGCCCTGGCGCTGACAAGGGGAGCACGCACCGTACAAAAAGACCTTTCTGAGCACAGAGAGTTCACTCATGCCACAATGAAGAGGAAGGAAGGAAAGCCTCACATCCATTATTACACAGAGATCTGGTGAGGGGACGAAAAGATCCAACAGAATGGTGGGATGGACAGATCTGGTAAATGGGCTGAAAAAATAGAACGATTAGGCACACTTTATTGTTTGTTGTAAAGCAATGGAAAATTCAAAGGGTCAAACCAACCACACGAATTAAGAGTTATCTGAACTAATTATGGTTAGACCTATAGGTAACACCATGACCAAACACTCAGAGCTTAGTATTTTAAATACGCCATGATAGCCACATATGAGGAACATGAGTCTTTGAGCAGCTCTATTAGCAAAATTGGGAATGCATATGACATGTAGCAGAGTTAACCCAACAGGAATGTTTTAATCTTCTTAGCCCTCGTCTTTTTTCCTACTCATAATAATAATAATTCAGTAAGCATTTAGGTCTCTCATGTGCTGTTTTTATACACTGATTTCATATTGGTTAATGTTGCAGGAGCTGATATACTTCCCATTATAATCAATCTATGAAGCACATCCATGGGACAGTACTAAAATGCTAGGTGAATTTATGAAACGAGCGAATAGCAAAAGAACTTCCATGCACATTACTGAACATGAAACCTAAAGGAAATGATCAAAGCATCACTTTCAACCTTGCAGGACAGTAAAAGAACAACAAATGGCACTACTGGTATTTCTGTGATCTCAAACTTCTAATAGTGTACCTAAATATGTACCAGCGATTAGTAAGCTAACATATAGTATGCAACCCAACTAAGTACCTGAGTAGGGTCATGATGTTTGTTATAGACCACATAATGCTTTTTTCCAAGTGGTTGGCTTGTTCTAAGATTTTACAATGTGCATATAAATTGTATCAAACTAAAAATTCAAGGTTTAATCTAAATGAAAATTTTAGCACATGGTAGAAGAAATATGATAAAAGCAATGGATCAGGAGCACCTTGATGCAGTTACACCTGCTGATAGCCCTCAAAATGCACCCATGGAATGAAGTTGTCTCAAAACAAAATTCTTGCACAAGAATAAGAATCATTCTGAGAAACCTGGGCAAGCATTAATAAAATAATTTAGGTAAAACTTGATGGAATCAACTGTACTGTTGAGCAGTGAACTCCTTTTTTCTTCGTCTAGACGGATACTTCGTACTCAGTAAATAATCTAAGGAAACCAGCAGCATCATACAAATTCGCAAAACAAAGCAAGTTCGTTGAGGATGCTATAAATTATGAACTAAAACTTTATCAAACAGGTAAAAGAATGACAAAAAGAAGGGAACAAAAACACCTTGATGTTGCTGCACCTGATGATAGTCCTCAAAATTGGCCTATGAAATGAAGTCCTGTGTTGAACCGAAATCACAACACAAGAATAAAATTTGTATTGTGTATCGTCCTTTGCGTCACGCAGACCATGGCACACAGCCTGCTCCACCGTCGGGCTCAGGAACTGCCACTCCCGCCACTCTAGCAAATGGAGAAGATCGATGAACACCAACAAATAGGTAAAATGATTCTAAAACATGTATTGTCGTAGCAAATGTTTAAGTATAACATCTATGCTGGTCAATATAGGACGAAGGTAAATGTGAGGCTGCAGCATGGTTGCCTTACAAAATAAAACCTTTTTTTAGAATGAGCTCGAAGAAATTAGGTCTTATCTGGAACCTCAACAAAGAGCACTCGCCTCTCAAACTGGAACAAATTCACACAAAAAACTACATACATGTCTACAGGAGAACATTCAGGCACAAAATTGAAAGGACGAAAGCCATGTCATCTGCTGTAGTAAGCATTGACGTATCCAATATTTCTTAACTTGTTTAATACATTAGTCTGAAAAGTGAAAATCTAATACTGAGGAACATACATGAATAAATTTAAATGGTTTGTACAGGGCTCGGTATTGACCAATGCGGCACTTGGGGAACATTGTGAGTGATTGAAAGGAGGTGGCCTTCTGGAAACATATTTGCATCACTTGTACCAGGAATGTAGGAAAAATCTCACAAAAAATTGGTAACTGCACCAAGAATCTGGGGCTCCCGCCACCAAAACATTTAGTAAAAGAAGGCCAAGAGACATGGAGGAGATGGGAGGTTACCTCGTCGGCCACGCAGTCGCCGGAGGGACAACAACCTGCCAGTCGCCGCTGCTGTCACTGGCGAGCGCGTCCACACTGGAGAAGGGCACCGCCGCTGGGGGTTGGGTCGAAGCTGGGCCGCCTCCACACTGGAGAAGGGCACCGCCGCCGGGGGCTGGGTCGAAGCTGGGCCGCCGCGACCCCTAGCACAGGCTGCTAGGGTTTCCTGTAGCACCTGCAACACATGAACACACATGGAGCAGAGGGAGGAGGCAGCGCCGGGGGCAGGCGACGCCGGCGGACACCGCCGGGGCCCAGTCGCGAGGAGAAAGGAGGAGGAGGAGGGCGCCCGCAGCCGCCGCGCGCCGCCTGTGCCAGCCGTCGTTGGCCTGTCCGTGTCGGGATGGAGAAGGAGAGGGAGAGACCGATGGGAAGAGGGAGAGGAGGCCAGCGGGGTGCAGGTCGCGGCCGTGCGCCACCGTCCTGCCCGCGCGTCGCCGCGGAGGTCCGCTCGCCGGCCAGGGGGCGCCGTCGCCCTGGCCGTCGCCGTGTCGGGAGAGATCGAGAGAGGATGGGGAGAGGTGCGTGTTTTTTTTTCGGAGCAGAAGTTGTGTCTATTATTGGTTTCGCTGGATTCGGAGCAGAAGCCGGAGGAGGCAGCAAGAGGCAGTGGAGAAGCTGGTTAAGCGCACGAGAAGCAAGAGAAGCCGCTATCGGCGAAAGCTGGTCCATGCAATCCGGTCTGTAGAATCAAAGATCGGACGGACGGAAAAATTAGGAGCGACGTGGACACGCTGGCGTCGCGAGCTGGCCACAACGAATCATATCTTTAGATACTTCCTCCATCTCAGTGCTAAATCAAACTATTTATGGTTATGGCCTTGTTTAGTTACACCCCAAATTCCCAAAAAGTGCTACAGTACCTGTCACATCGAATGTTTGTGGCCCGTGCATAGAGCATTAAATGTAGACAAAAAAAACTAATTGCACAGTTTGGTGGGAAATTGCGAGACGAACGTTTTGAGTCTAATTAGCCCATGATTGAACACTAATTGCCAAATAAAAACGAAAGTGCTACAGTAGCCCCAAATTCCAACTTCCCACAACGAAACAAGGCCTATACTGAAACTATATGAAAACACTAAATAAGCATTATTAGATTTATCATTAATTTTTTTACAATATACCTAAGAGTCATACATATCAATACATTTTTCTATAAACTTAACAAACTTAAAATAGTTTGATTTTAATGGCATCTGAAATTGTCTCCTTTTTAGTATGTACTTCATCCTAGAAAAAATATAAGGTCATGTTTGGTTCTCTAGTCCATGGACTAAAAGTTTTGGTTTCTGGAACTAAAATAGACTAAAGTGGAGAGAGAGGACAATAAATGAGAGGCATGGGTGTCCCCAGTACCTTTTAGTCTATTTTAGTCCAGTTTTGTGGACTAAAGGATTAAAGAATTTTAGTCCACTTTTAGTCCAAGTGTTTGGCTGTTTAGTCCAATTAAAATGCAGATTTTAGTCCAAAATGCTTTAGTCCATGGGAACCAAACACCCCCTAATTCTAGTATATTTATGTTTTGTTCTAAAAAGAGTGTAATTCTTGTTTATTGGTAGGTGTGGTATATCCTCTATACATGTATACGCAATGAAGTATAGAATTTGTAGATGTAAATATTTGTTTTTGTCCTATCAATGTGAAAAATAAAAAATGTAAATGTACATGTGTCCTGTGTCCTGTGTGAAAATTGCAGGGAGTACGTAGAGAGTATTTTATTTTCATACTGATACTGAACTCCATCTGCCGAAAGAACTTTTTCAGCAGTACATGATTTTTACCTCCTTTTGGCTGGAGAATCAAGGTGGAGAAGAAAGGAGTGCAGCTCTGGCTACTCCGCTGTAGTACTACTAGTAGTTTAATCTATAGGCATGGGGAGAGAGAGAACAGATAGATCTGGATTTACTACTACACCTAGGCCTGCTTGAAGCCATCGTCTCGTATCAAATCCCTCAGATCTGCCGCAACAACTCACACACAGAGACCAAGAAAAGCACAATCGCATCCATCTGATCTGCATGCCCATCCCTCATCCCTCCCCCTCCCTGGAATCCCTCACAAGCCGCAACCCTAGCTCCACTCCATAGCTCTATAAATAGCGCGCCCTGTAAAGCCGCACACACATTACAGTGAAGCAAGAGCAGCAGCAGCGTTCTGTGGGCGGATCGCTCGGAGCACGCAAGTAGTAGTAGCAGCAGTCATGCGTGCTTATCAAAGGGGCGCTTACTGAGAGTTCCTTGGCATTCTGTCCACCTCCTTGCTGATCTTGCAGAAAGTTTATCAATCCTGTTGTTTTTTTGGAGGTGGGCATACTGCCAATGGAGCTGTGTAGGCCTCCCTTTGTAAAGCCCGCATGACATAAACAAGAGCTACGTTAGATTTGATCATCACCTGTGTCAGAAACGCCTTCATTAAGCTTGTTTGCTGCCTTTTCTTGCGTGGTTCATTTGATGGGCCTTTTGATGTCGAGGTGCCCCGGCCGGTTCTTGTTTTTCTTTGCTGGGGTTAAGGTTCATCATGAGACGTGATGTGCTTTGGGGGAAAGTTTTGGGGCAAGCTCTCTCAGGCTCTTAGCTACATATGGTAATCTGATCCCCTCTATTGCCGGGCTAATCTAGTCTGCTTCGAGGCCGGCAGGCCATGGTTTTGGCCTTTTGGGGAAGGGAAGAGATAGTTTTCCCCCTTTCCTCCTCCCCTTCTTCCGGATCCACCATTTTTGCCGCTCATCGTTCTTGTGCGCGCAGCAAAGTTCTTCGGAAGACTAACCCCGCAGTTCATGCTTTCTTTCTGATTTCCCGCATGCAGATGCATGGCTGTTCCTGGATCTTTGAAGGGACTCGTCTGCAATATCTGATCATGAGGCCAGGGGCCAGGGATAAGAAGAAAGAAGCTCTCAGTAAGTGTGCAGAAACAGCTGTCTCAATCCTTACACAACTACTAGTACAGCACACTTGAATACTGCTCGAATATGTTTTGCATAGTAAAATCATAAACCATTATACCTTAGCTAGGGTTTTGTGCCAGTGACTGGTGATGGTCATGATGAGATGCGCCATTCTTTTTCCTTAGCTTATCATTTTCCCATAGCCCGTGCTTCTGCTCCTTATTTTCTTGCTTGTTCCAATAAATTTTGGTGTCAATGCATGAGCTCAAGTTGCAATGCAGAAGTTTCATGCTCTTCATGATTTCATCCGCTGACCTCCTGACCCTGACTCCTGAGGCCCAGCGCCAGCTGTACCGTCTGTGACCGAGAGGAAATTTTGTTTGTATTGGTCTAAGGAAACTACTGTACTAGTAGTATGGCAGTCCAAAGCCTGCTCCTCCTTCCACTCGTTTCTTGGCTTCGGCCTTGTTTAGATCATCTTCAAGTTTTTTCACTCTCTCCATCACATCAATTTTTAGCCGCTTGCATGGAGTATTAAATATAGGTAAAAAAAAATAACTAATTGCACAGTTTAGTTGAAAATCACGAGATGAATCTTTTGAGCTTAGTTGGTCCACGATTGGACAATATTTACCAAATAAAACGAAAATACTACTATTTATCGGGTTGAAATTTTTTGCAATCTAAACATGGCCTTCACCTAATGCTGTCTTGTCGTTGTTACAACCATGAAAATTGTTATTACTTTCTCCCTTGTCCTAAAATAAATATAAATCTCATTCTCTATGGAGTCAAAAACATCTTAGGTTTGATTAGGTTAAGTTTGATTTGGTTTATAAAAAAGTATGCACATTTATCTTTTTAAATATATTTAATGTTTAGTCTCTAGTCTAACTATACTTATTACACATCATAAATATTAGTGCATTTTATATATATTCAATCAAAGTTGATATTGTTTAATTCCTCGGAAACCAGACTTAGCACGTATCTGCACCAAGTATCTGATATGATACAGATATGAGATTTTGACAAAATGTTTTAGTGTGGCTATACATTCTAATTCTACACTCAATCTGCTACTCCTTAATTAGTTTCAAATTATAAGTCGTCCAGGTTCTTGTAGATGTGGATACATTCTAACTCTACTACTTATCTAGGCCTCGTTTAGATGCATTCCAAATTTCAAGTTTTTTCACTCTCTTTCCATCACATCAATTTTTAGCCACTTGCATGGAGTATTAAATGTAGGTAAAAAAAATAACTAATTACACAGTTTAGTTGGAAATCACGAGATGAATCTTTTGAGCCTAGTTGGTCCACGATTGGACAATATTTGTCAAATAAGACGAAAGTGATACTATTCATCGGATTCACTTTTTTTCGCAATCTAAACGAGGCCCTACTACTACTCGTCCCAAATTATAAATTGTTGACTCTTATAGATACATATAGCTTTTTACTATATATATCATTCTGGCTCTTGTAGATGTGGATACATTCTAACTCTACTACTTATCTACTACTACTCGTCCCAAATTATAAATTGTTGACTCTTATAGATACATATAGCTTTTTACTATATATATCATTCTGGCTCTTGTAGATGTGGATACATTCTAACTCTACTATCAATCTACTACACCCGTTCCAACTTATAATTTGTTCTGGCTCTTATAGATATGTAGCTATTGCTGTGCATCTAGACATATTATATCTAGGTGTATATGGAAAGTTATCTACTTCGAAAAGCCAAAAGGACTCACAGCATTTTAAACAAAGTGAGTAGTATTTTAAAAAAATCACTAATGCTACCTCACCAAATATAGTAGAAAATAGAACTACGTTTCTTTCAAGCTACCCTATTCGTTTGTGTGGTTCATACTGGCTCGTTACTTCTTGTTTTCGAGACATAACACTTACAAGTGTCCTAACATTCATGGGCCTCTTTGATATGGCTACATAGGTGGCTCTAGCTCCGGCTCCAAGTTTTACCAAATCGTACTGTAGAAAATGGTTTTAGCACAAGAAATTTAGAGGAACGGGAGCTGTTTTATACTAGAGGAGGAGGCAAGGAGCCAAAATTTAGTGGCTTCTTCGGAGATGGAGCTATGCTGTTTTCAGAGGAGCCAGATCCTGCCAAAGAGGCCCTATTCATCATCTCCAAAACGGTATGTAATACGTACAATATGATGATAAATCAATTTTATTGGGCTCATGTTTGCTTGTTCTACTATTGATATTACTTGACTGTGAGGAAATAAATAAGTGGGTCAGAGGCTTGCCACTCCTACTTGGCGCTCCTTGTGTGCTTTTAAACTAAATTGGCATCCACTTGAACATATGCTTGATAGATCTTTTGATTCTAAAAATGCTTGTATTCTGTCAATCAAGTGAAAACTTTAGGTGAAACTTCGAATAAGATTTCGGATTTTGATTGATACTTTTTTCTTGTCTCATCATGTTTTTGTAACCTGAACCTTGATTAATGCACATTGTTCATATGATGTTAATCCATTGATATTCTATGTTCATATTGGGGGATTGGCTTTATGTTTTGATGCATTGGGATATTATTGGAAGTAGGAGTATCTAGTATATGCTGACAGAGGGTATATTATAGCTGAGCATTTTTCAGCTCACTATGTTTCTGAAAGTCATGTCATATGTTCACTATCTGGATTATGAGTTTATGGACTCAAGAAGTAAAAGGTTCTCTCATCCTATATTTTCATTCTTGTTTTTCAGTATCTGTCGTAGCTTGTAATGAGTATGCTGCTAATGTTGTGTTTTCAATTCTGTGCTGTAGAATACACCACCACAATTATGTAGATTCTGTTAAGGGTTTGCACAACTTAATAAAATCTTTTGATCAAGGTTCAAGACTCTGTCCATCAATCTGTCTGGCTAACATCGTAATGGATGTTAGTTTGTGCAGCTCAAATGTACTGTGATTAATGATATGACCAACGATTTTTAATTTCCTTGCTACTGTGGTAATGAATTTCAGGATTGCCTCTTGCGGAGAAAGATTAAGATTGCCTTTGGCGCCCGTTCGGCTGGTTGAAAAACCAGCAGGAAACAGATGAAATCACTGTTCACCCTCCTATAAATTTCTCCCAACGAACCGGGCAAGATTTGATGTGTGGCTACTGTAGCACTTTTTAGAAAATTTTTTGGGACTAAACACAACTTGAGGGCCTGTTTAGTTCACCCGCTGAATCGGCGCCGCCAAAATTCGGCATACACTATAGCTACTGTAGCGTTTTGTTTTTATTTGGTAATAATTGTCCAATCGTTGACTAATTAGACTCAATGTTCGTCTCGCAAAGTACAACTAAACTGTGTAATTAGTTTTTGATTTCGTCAACATTTAGTACTCCATGCATGTATCGCAAATTTGATGTGATGGGGAATCTTCTTTTTGTATAGTGTCAAATTCTGGAATCCAAGGGAACTAAACAAGGGCTGAAATGCAAAGTGATGCATGGAGATGTGCTGGTCTACAGGTCTAGTGTATCTTTGTATGTTCTTTCGTGTCAAGCATGCATAGAGTAGTGTGATGATCAGGGCGCCATGTGAACCAAATCATTATGGACATGGCCAAAAGATTGAACAGCAGCAGAACTAATTATGAAAGACTGACACCTTTTCGGTCTCTGTATATATAGTACAGTACTATGCTCCATTGCTCCTCCCAGCCTCTGTATAGTCTCTCCCATTCCCATATATACTACAGTGCTATATATACTTGGATACGTATCCCCTCCGTGTGTCGTAACTCGTAACCAGCCAAGCCATGTATACTGGTACATGTGGCCTTATCGTAAAGAAAAACTCGGTACCCCACAAGACACTGGTAGGAGTAGGTGCACCACCCTGCGGTCAATCACGCGTATCATGTCAGAGAAATGCTCAGAATTTGGGGAGCAAAAGATTTGGGCGCCGTAGCTATCAAGGTATTGAAAACTGCAAGCTGTCTGAACTCTTCTGAAAAGGAAAAGGCAGCAGCAGCCTTCGTCAACAAGCGGCCCGGCCATGTCCATGTCCATGGATCGAACCTGGTCCTGCCGCGCACAGAAATGCTTGCGCAACCGCACAAAGACGAGAGGCACAAGGGCGGGGCGACAAGGGTCAGCTCATACATATCACACCAAAAGATCCCCTGATGATGGCCGAGGGATCTCATGCCCGATCGAAATCGAATGAGGTAGCCGGCTGCAGCACCAGCACGAGAGAGTGGAGCGTACTGTGGCGAGCGACACCCAGCGGGCAGGGCGTCGTGATGAGCCCGTGATCAATGCCATCCGGGAGGTGCGGAGGCGGAGCGGAGCCCAGCCCCCAAAGGCAACAGGCCACAGCGCTGCATGCGCCATTATGCCATTTGCCCTGCCTGGTGCCTCCTGCTTTGATCTCCATCTCCTCGACTGCTGCTACTGCAGGTCAGCAGCTCTAGCAGTAGAGTGCAGTGAACTACAGTTTGCACTGGCCTTGCGGTTCAAATTCCGGGGTGTCTGCTGTGCACCACCACTCTACTGTAATCTGCTGCTGCAGGATTGTAGCTTTCCTCGGGGCATGTTTAGATTGTAAAAAATTTCAACCTGATGAATAGTAGCATTTTCGTCTTATTTGGTAAATATTGTCCAATCGTGGACCAACTAAGCTCAAAAGATTCATCTCGTGATTTCCAACTAAACTGTGCAATTAGTTATTTTTTTTACCTACATTTAATGCTCCATGCAAGCGGCTAAAAATTGATGTGATGGAAAGAGAGTGAAAAAAACTTAGAATTTGGAGGTGATCTAGATTGAAAGTTTTTTAGATTGAAAGTTTTTTCAACCTGATGCAAGCGGCCATGTTTAGATTGAAACTTGGAATTTGGAGGTGATCTAGATTTAATGCTCCATGCAAACGGCCATGTTTAGATTGAAAGTTTTTTCAACCTGATGAATAGTATCACTTTCGTCTTATTTGGCAAATATTGTCCAATCGTGAACCAACTAGGCTCAAAAGATTCATCTCGTGATTTCCAACTAAACTGTGTAATTAGTTTTTTTACCTACATTTAATACTCCATACAAACAGCTAAAAATTGATGTGATGGAAAAAGAATGAAAAAACTTAGAGTTTTAAAGGGAACTAAACAAGGCCTAAACAAGGCCTCGGTGGAAAAGCTGAGGGCATGTGTGGACTTTTGGGAATCGCGATGTTCTTGGCGAGTCGATCTTGACATGCAATCGCATCGGACCGGCACGTTTCGTCTGGGTGTGGGTGCAAAAGCTCTTCGGATGCCCAGTGGATTATTGATGCCTCTTTGTTCTGACCACGAAACCCAAACCTGTCCAGCGGTCAATCAGAATGAATGAATCCCTCCCTTCTTTTTTTACATGTGTTCTATATCAAATATAATCTTTGACCATCCAACTTTAAAAAATCTTTATAGTTTTACGGCACATGAATTGTGTATTATTAAAGTATTTTCCACAGTGAATATAAAAACATATGGCCCTAATGAGTCGCCTATGGCCACGTCCGACCACCCTAATGAGTCGCCTATAATCCTATGTTATGAATCTATATATTTTCTTCAAAATCCATGATCAAAGATATAAATATTTTACTTAGGACAAAGCTAATACGATACGTAAATAAAGATAGAGGGGGTACTTTTGTCAAGCTAATAAATAGCGAGGTAGCTGCTTCGTAGCCGATTAGTGTGTATATAGCGGATAGCGGGTGCTAAAGTAAACATGGTCCTGTTCTGTTGTACTACTTTAGCGGTACTTTTCAGCGAATAAACAGTGTTTTTCTCTCACAACGTTTCAGCATAAACATCAACATAAGCCAAATTTTAGCGAAACGAACATGGTGTAATTTGGCTTATATTGATGTTTATGCTGAAACGTTGTGAGATGAAAACATTGTTCGTTCGATGAAAAGTACTGCCGAAGTAGTGTTGCAGAACAGGGTCGTGCTTCAAATAGCAAAATATTGAAATAATAGTTAATTTTTAGAGTATATCGCAATATTAGTATCATGTTTGCTTAAAATGATTAGAAGCTTTTAGCTAATTATTACATATAATGACATAAAATCACAAAGAAGTATAAAATGAATAAGATATAAAGAAAACACTTTGATACAAATTTCTGTTACTGTTGAGTATCTAACAAGAGGTTACCTAAACCTCTGGATTAGCATCATGATAGTATAATTAACCCCTGGTTGATTCTCCTAATTAGTCAGGGGCTCGTGAGTTTCACTCGTCGCGTGTGCTTGCACACACACTCCATACTATCACGAAAAGGCCTGACGGGCCCAAGACAAACCACTTCGGGAAAAGGTCTTAGTCTTGGAGAAGTGGGCCGTGGAGACGAGCTTATGCCCAAGTTGCTCTCACCCAGGGGCTTGGCAAGGCTTGGGAGGTTCCCGACAGCCTTGAGAGGTGCAAACCGATTGTCGACAGAATATCGTCGGCAGTCCCCCGAGGGGTATCCCATGAAGGTAGATTGATCGGCAGAGGTGCACGTAATCAAGAACAAGAAGCCAACAGAGACACAAGAGTTAGACAGGTTCGGGCCGTCTGCACAACGTAATACCCTACTCCTGTGGTCTGTTGATTTGTATTAGCTATCGTATGATATTTGCGTGTGTTTTGAGAGGGTCATCTACCCACCTTATATAGCTAGGGGTAGGGTTACAAGTCGGTTAGATTTAGGAGATAACCGATAAGTAATAACAGATTACATAAATCACGGGATCGAGCATATCCTAACAGATCTCGTAGCATCTTCAGGATATCGCCCTTGATGTCTTGCGGTACACGTCGAGCAGTACCGTGCACCGTGAGTCTTCGTCTTGTGGGTTGGACCACCCCTGCCGGCGCAGCCCATATAGTCCGCAGTGGGTATCCGGGGCTGTACCTCCCACAGCTAGTCCCCGAGCGTCTTGTATCCGTTGTGCAATGCCGTCTTAAGCTTATTCGAGCAGGTGGAAACAAAGCCGAGCAGTACAGACTCATAGTCCGACCACCCTAATGAGTCGCCGAGTAGTTGTGGACTGTAACCGACCAGCTTAACTGTCCGGCCGAGCTCGGGCTTACCCAAGTAAGGCTTGCAGAAGGATGTAAGGAGCTCAAGTTCAAAATCAAAAATTTCCTCGTTGTGAACTAAGTGTGCCCACTTAGAGTTCGACCACGAGAAAGGGAGATACTCTTCTTCAACTTCAGGAGGCACGGAGTCTTCCAATGAATAGATTAAAGAAAACACACTCACCGCAAGGTGAAGTGTGCCCACTTAGTCCCCGAGCCTGACAGTAGGTGACGTGGTCACGTGGTGCTAGGGTCCAGAAAGTAAAAGAAAGACAGAAGACCAGTTGAACAGTCAACCAGTCCACGGGTTGAGCCATGAAATGAAAAGCGCACATTCACCGTAAGGTGAAGTGTGTCCACTTAGTCCCCGAGCCTGACAGTAGGTGATGTGGTCACATGGTGCCTGGGTCAGAAACAACAATAACCAGAAAAAAAGTCTCCAATATGGTGAGAAACTAAATCATATGATGACGTAGTCCCCGAGCCACAAGTGAAAATCCCGGATAAATCAAGAAGTGCTGATTAGTCAAATCGTGGTGAAAAAACTGGAGTAATGACTGTACAGTAGAAATTTCTGAGCCTTGATGGAATTGTGGAGAGGTCGGCGAATATTTGGTGTGCAGTACCAAGTTGTGTCAAAAAATGGGTGATATAGGCCGTAGTTACGTGGAAGCCCAGATAACGGCCCAACACGGCGCCTTGGGGAATTCGGAAGGGCATAGATCAGCTTGGTGCGGTTTCCCAAAAACCTTTGAATGTGAAAAGTCAGGAGGGTGTCTTTATAACTACTTTGCCGCACTCCACGCTCCCACCTTTGCCACTCCATCACTCTGTCTTCCTCCTTGCCCTCGCGCTCCCCCATTCGCATTCACGCGCAATCCACCTCTAAGGCTAAAAAGCTTGCGTAAAGGGACCAGTTTCGATCTAGATCTGAGGGATTACGCCGAAGAGGGGAGGTGGTAACGCGAAGAAGACAGCCACCAGGGCGAGCCGTGACAAGGAATGGGTACCGTCACTCATGGGGGAGACGGAGCTCAACAAGATGGTGGAGGCGGGCATTCTTCCTGATCGTGTGACTGCCGGATGGCGTCCGGCCGATGGTGAGCCCTATCCGATGCCACCCACCGATGAACTCATTGTATTCGAAGATTACTTCTAGCGTGGATTAGGGCTTCTGGTACATCCTTTCTTACGAGATCTGTTGGAGTATTAGGGAGTGAGCTTATGTAATCTTCATCCAAACACTATTTTGCACATTTATGTGTTTATCCACTTCTACGAGGTTTATCTGGCATTCTTTCCCATTTCAATCTCTTCCGATAGTTTTTCTGGCTCAAGAAGAAAGGAGGGGGCGGTTCCAAAGTTGTCGGCGGTGTGTATCTAAAGCTCTACGATGAGATGGCGAGCAAATACATTTATGTGCCGCTGAATACCTCGTTGAAGGTTTGGAATGCCAGGTGGTTCTATATGAAGCAAACTGATTCTACCGTCCGATGTGATATCGACCAAATTCTGGAGAATCAAAGGAGCTGGTCAGAGAAATCGACCAGTGCCGATATGGAACAGGTGAAGGAACTCCTCAAGCTAATGAGGGGCATGAAGATGAGAGGAGTGGTGGTGGCGGTGAACTTCATATTGCACCGTGTCTAGCCCTGCAAGGAGAGGGATCATGCAGGCTTTGACTTCAAAGAAGATACTGATGGCAGCCGGGAGAGAACGAAGAAACTAACGAAGGAGGCTATGCTACACCGAGCCGCTAAACTATTCGCTCCAAACATGTCATACACCGTGTCGGGGCAGCCAAAACCCTTCAATTGCACGAACTCACCTCCTCAGGTAAAAATCTTGACTGATGTTCCTAGTGCTTTTTATCCCGTGCCGACGCTGAGCAGTGGAATAATTCGCTTGTGGAAAAATCAATTGGCAGGAACGGGCAGTGTACTTCCCGCGCATGTCGAGGAGCGAATGGCTAGAGGCAGTGGATGCCAGGCTGACCACTCAGCCGGAGGAAGGTGCCATCAGCACCTCGCTCGAATATGGAGGCGAAGGTGCTGGTCAAAAGTGGAGTCCCCCCCCGGTATCGAAGAAAGTTTGGGGGAAATGGGTGGCAGAAATTGAGCTGGCACGAAAGAAAAGGAGAACGACAGATGTTGCTCCCCATGAGCCGGTCGGCATCTCATTTGGTGGCAGTCGGATCACTCGGACATAGAGTGCAGCGATATCCGAGTGGTCAGATGATGATGAGGTGCCCGTAGCTCCCCCTTCGAGCACCAAAACATCGTCACGCAGAACGCGCATGGAGGTACGATCGAAGGGAGGAGCAGACGCCTAGAGTCGAGTCCTCGAGAAGCAGCCGACAGAGAAGACGCCGATAGCGGGGGCCATAAGACCACCAGCCCAGGATGCGCAGGTCGACCCTATAGTAGGGCTTGGGAGCTCGGGGAGGTAGCGCTGATTTAGAACCTTCATCGGGAAGCTGACATGTAAGTATGTTTGCTTTGGGATTGGTGGTTGTCCAATCTTTATAGTGATTGTGATCGATGGGCTAATCTGTTATAGAATGAGGCGCGCGGAGGATCTAAATCCTTCAGGCTAGACTAGCGAGCAGCCAGGGGCTGGTCCCAGCGCGGAGACATTATGTGTAATGTCCCGCCTCTACAAGGCCGGGCCCGCTTACATCTGATAGCTTTTCTAGGACATAGACTGCCCTCACAGACCCACACAAGTCTTTTCTGCACACTTTGTCCTCACTCATGCGCACCCGGGAAGGACTTCCCGATCGGTCACCCATCCTGAAATTGCTCTAGACCAAGCACGCTTAACCTCAGAGTTCTTTACAGATGGGCTTCCGAAAAAGAAGTTGCAACTTGTTGATATGAGTATTCTATTAATCCTGTTAAGCCTTGGGCCGGGATGTTACATCCTCACCCCCTTAAGAGACCGACGTCCTCGTCGGTCAATCCCAAGCCAGGAACGTCCCCTCTTGGCCACGTCCGTGTGTCCGTTGCCAGCGCATGTGCCATGCTGTGTGACCACTCTGGGACCACTCCAGCCATACGCACCATGCCTACGCAACTGCGACACACGCGCCCGTGAAACCGCGAGAGTCGACTCTGATACCATTCTGTAACGTCCCGCCTCTACAAGGCCGGGCCCGCTTACATCTGACAACTTTTCTAGGACATAGATTGCCCTCACAGACCCACACAAGTCTTTTCTGCACTTTGTCCTCACTCATGCGCACCCGGAAAGGACTTCCCGGTCGGTCACCCATCCTGAAATTGCTCAAGACCAAGCACACTTAACCTCAGAGTTCTTTACAGATGGGCTTCCGGAAAAGAAGTTGCAACTTGTTGATATGAGTATCCTATCAATCCTGTTAAGCCCTGGGCGGGGATGTTACATCAACTGAAACGACCCCGATTTCCATGAAGGGAAATCCACAGCGTCGAAGTGTAATAAGACCGTTGCAGATCATATTACCCGAATTCTAGTCGAATATCAAATCCATACAACGATAATATCAGAGTACAAATAGTGCGGAATTACATAAATTATTACATCGCCGCATTGGCGGAATCAAAAGTAGCATTCATTCAGAACAACTTGAAGATAAGATCGCCAAACTCGAGCGTAGGCACGAACCCCTCATCCGTCAAACTCCTCGGAGCTAAACTCGTCAGCAGAACCTGTGTGCCAAAATTTATCAGTACGATTTGTACTGGCCACTCCCAACCCTATGAGCATTGCTTTGTGGAAATTGGATGCAAGTTGGATATAGTCAAAAGGAACCTATAAGGCTGGGGTTTCCTATGCATTTAGCATATCAAGTATATAATAGTATAGTCAAGTTTTAACACCATTCCCACACACATTCCACTCCATTCCCTTTTCCGAGCCAGGTTTCGAACCTGGGATCGACATTCCACCATCTCCATACCATCACCATACCATACCATCGCTCAGTCGACAGGCCAACTCCCTCTCGGCACTGTCTCAAGGCCCGTAGCCCCTGGCTACGACCGAACACTCTCTTTCAGGGGGAGAAAAGAATGACTCATCTCGTTATCTAGTTTAAGCGAAACCCAAGAAAGGTCCATAGCCAACAAGTCGGCACATGTATCGATCGATCAACCATACACTCTGTAGAGGTTCTACATAACCACAAGATCCTCCTTCCTCGCTGACCGTCGTCAACTAGGCTGATTCTGGCCGCTTGCTAGCCTAGGATAATGCCACTCTACCATTCAGCCCTGGTTCACCCCAAGTCAAGTCTGGGGTGGCTGAAACTGTGAGTCATGAGCCGGGTCCACAAGGTCTCCATGAAGTCTCGGAAGGGTGTGGGGGGGAAATCCTCCATGCCCCGTACCTCCTTACACTATCCGCTATCAACCTAGTAGTAGTGGCAATATCCTACCAAGTAGTCCAGCCGTCCCGCACCATATAGGGCGAGTGGTACGTAAGGTTTCTCGGTGAATCTGAGTACTAGTAAGTCTTTAGGGATGACCAAGCCAGAATGTCTCCATCAGGGTTTCCATTTACCGTGCCACCACAGCATCTCCATCCCGGGCTCCATCCATCACAGGTTCACACCCAGGTCCACCTCATATACCATTTACCCACCACAGGTATCCATTTCTAGGGGTGCCCAGGTAGCATCCCATAGCAAGACTTGCCCCAGGATCATCGTATACTCCAACTTGGTCGACACAACCCTCACCCTCCACACACCCAAGTCACACACGCAGCACTCTCCCCATGGTCCAGATAACACCAGTATCCACCACGCACGTAGTATAAGCGTAGTAGAAGTATAAGTAATGAAATGTATAGCAGTAAGCATGTGTCTAGCCTCGTAGTAGGGTACGCAGGGGTAAGGTTGCACCAAGGTAAAGGCTTTCAAGCAAGCATACTACCATGCAAGTCCTATCATAATATGACTATAGTAGTAAAGTAAAGCGATAGCAGTTCTATGTTAGCCATGCATAATAGGTGCTATAAGATTGGGTGGGATGTGGCACCTTCAGTGTAGTCGTCTCCGTTCTCCTCACGGTACTCACGATCCTCGTCCGTCAGGTTCTCCTCCGAGTCTGCAACGTTTGCATTATAGTCGCGTTAGCGACGTCTATAGAGTAGCACAAAGAAGCAATGAAAATTCAAAAGAGCCAAATGCACTCAAACATGGATTCATTGCGTAGAGCTTGATTTTAGATGAATTTTAGTCCTAGTTTCATATTTTTCTGAGGTCGTATGATTTAGTTATGAATTTCCGAAGTTTAAATCATTTTTGAAAATGGAAAAAGGCTGAATTAATCCTGGGCTGACATGTGTCATGCTGTGGTTGGTCCACGTGGCTTGCTGACGTCAGCATGACGGTTCCGAGCTGACAGGTGGGGTCCAGCTGACGTCAGCATGACGTCAGCATGATGTCATCCTTACCGACAGGTGGGGCCAGAGGCTATTGAGTCACTGATAGGTGGGCCCGGTCAAAGTCAACGTTGGTCAATGTTGAGTCAACGGTCAACGGTCAACAGTCAGGGTCACTGACATGTGGGGCCTGGGCTGCTGACGTCAGCAACTAATGTCAACGTGACGTCAGCATGATGTCACCCTGGCTGCGGGGGCTGCTGACATGTGGGTCCCGTGTGACGTCAGCATGACGTCAGCGCCTGTCGTGTGGGTCCAAAGTGTCCGTGTCACTGACATGTGGGGCCAGGTCAACGGTCAACGTTGACCAGTCAATGGTGAACACGGCCGGGTCTCAAACGGGCTTCGGGTTGGGCCAGTCTGGGCCACGCCGGCCCGGACACATGGCACGCTGCGACGCTGCCATGTCACGGCCGTGGGCCTTTATTAGGCTTTGTCCACAGCGCGGCTCACACCGTGTGGCTCACGGTGGACCAGCGCTCATGGTCCATAGACCTATGGCGGGGCGCATGGTGGACCAAGTCCACCGTCTCTTCTCCTTGGCTCGGCTCACGTGCACCGAGTTCACGCACAGGTGGCCGGTGAGGGAGGAAGCCCTCTATTTCTCCCGCGGCGGTGCCCCCGCCGGCGGCGAGCTCGCTGTGAGCCCCCGCGGTGGCGCTGGTGTCCGATTGGAGAGGGGAAAAGCTTCCCCGGGCCACGGTGACTGCGTTGGTGGGGTCAAGGTGGCGGCCAGAGCTTCCCAAGGTGCTGGCCACGACGAGCGGCGGCTCGGCAATGCTCGCCGGTGGCGAGGTCGCGCACGTAGCCCCACCAGTGGCTAGTGCTTGGCAGATGAGGCTTCTATGGTCTCGTGGGTGCACAGCGAAGGCGTTCAGGGCTCACGGCGAGGCTACGGGTTCCCAGGTGGCCAGTAGAGACTCCAGCGGCCACGGCGACGGTGATGACGGCGAGGCGCACGGGTGATCTATGGGGCTCTAGCGGGGTAGTCATGGCATGGTTGCGGTTGTGTGCGTGGTGCGTGTGTTCCCAATGGCCGGAGACAAGGCACTGGCCTACGCGCCCTTGGGGTGGAGCGCCATGGCCGACGGTGAGGTTCGACGGCAGAGAGAAACCGGAAGGGGGGCTTACCATGGGTGGCGTGGAAGAATGGATGGTGATGCCGTGTCAATTTGAGGCCATGAAGCTTCGGAAGCCGTGCAGTGCCGTGCCGAACCGCGTCGGTGATGTAAACGATGGCGTCGCTCTCGGCTCCGACGACCTCCTCCCCCGCGGCAGCTTCGGTGTTTTCTCCCCTCCCCTTCCTCTTCTCCCTCTTCTTTCTTGGCCCGTTGTGCTGTGGATGGCCACCAAGTGGCGGCGAGCGACTGGATGAGTGCTAGGGCTCTCGGCCGAGGCTCTTATAGTTGAGCGGGAATCGGCGAGCTCGGTGATTGGCGGTTGGGGATTCAAGGGCGATCGGGGCACGAGCTTGCATCCAACGATCGCGAGGGGTTGCGTGGGCGTGGTGCAAGGGGGGGGGGGCAAGGCCATGCCCGGGGCGTGACCCCCTGGCCCGCTCCCTGCCAGTGCTATCGGCGCTCTGTCGGAGGGGAGAATCGGCATGGGTGTGGAGAAGATGAACAGGGAAAAGGCTGACGAGTGGGGTCCGTTGGCAGCGGCTACGGGCGAAGGAAAGAGGGGCACGCGGGTGAACAGCGCGCGGCTGACGCGTGGGGCCAAGTGGCAGCGACCGCAAGCGAGCTGAGGGCGTGCGGGCATGGGCGGCCTACTGGGCTGGCTTGCTGGGCCGCATGCGCGTGCGCGTGCGCTGAGGCTGGCTAGCCGGCGCGGGCCGAGCAGGCCAAGCCTGCGAGGCCTTCTTCTTTTTTTCTTCTTTTTCTGTTTTTCATTTCTTTTCCATTGTTTGAATTCAAATTTGGTTTAGAATTTGAATTTAAAACTGAGGTAACTTGTTCATTGTAGTTTAGAGGATTTTGTTTAATAATAATTTTATGGTTTATTACTTTAATGGAATTATTAAGCTTAACATAAAGCAAATGAAAACCCAAATCACAATTTAAGTTAACATTGTATGCAACATCTATTTGTTAGAAATTATATAATCATAATCAACATATGACATGCCATGCTTATGTGTTGACTTAGGTTGGGTTACTTCTAATGCAACTCTTAGGTTGGGTTTCTTTACATGACACTCATTATCACATGGGAGTTTTGAAGAAAAAATTTTGTAGTTGGTATTTTGGTGTGTGGATTTTTGGGTTGTTACATTATGGACAGACTCTGTCCCAAAGTCCACGAGCGGTCATCGGTTTGTGGAGGATTCGACCAACGCTGCTGATGGAGTTGGAGGTGGAGAGCGGTCGGCGACAACAGTGGGCATTTTGATAGAGTCGCTAGGAGCAACAATGAGAGCCACCGAGTCTTTGAAGGCAGAAGCGGGAGCTACTGGAGCTACGTCGAAATCGGGGGCGCAGGGGCTGGCACCATCGGAGGAGCATGCTATGCACCCTGAGATGCCATAGGGCATGGTCGATCGCTCTGTGCGGCGACCGAGCCCCCAGGGAGCACCACCGACTGTGGAGGAAGAGGACGGGGTCAAGGAGATCGAGCGTGGAGGATCATGACCTCAGATCATCCACATCTTCCGCAAGTGAGGGGAGGAAATTGTGGTCATAGAAGAGGAGGACACCACAAGGGAGGTGAAGAGGCTACGGTCCACCCTTTGGCTAGCTATGAAGCAAATTGAGGTTAGTGTCGCGTCAGCGGTGTCCATCTTTGGTGTTGGAGGTTATGGTCTTTTATAATCTTGGTGCTTTGCAGGGCATAGCATGGACTGACGTACAATAGGAGTAGTTGATCAAAAGGATGGAGCCCCTCACCAAGGAGAACGAGAAACTGAGGGAAGCAATAAAACTAATGGAGAAGAATGTCCAGAGGGCCCAACGCGAAAGGGATCTTGCTGAATCAAACACCAAGGACCTGGAGTACCAAAAGGGCACCTTATCCAAGCAGTTGAAGACCGTCTCCGAGCAGCTAGAGTGCACCTCCGAGCAGCTGAAAAGCATCTCTGAACAGAAGAAAGGTATTGCAGATCGATGAATTTGTTCTGCATTGCCTAACGGTCTTGATGTTGTTGTCGACCGTTACGTTTGTAGAGCAAAATGCGGAGCTCGGCCAGTTGTGTCAAGTCATCGGTCAACTCCAAGAGGAGAAGGAAAAAGCATCTGGCGAGCAGAGAAACTGGCTAAGGATCTAGATGGTGAGTCATTCATGGTTTAGGGTGTTGCTAATATGATTTCTTTGTTTGATGAATCCTTTTGGTGTCTACAGAATACCATCGAAAAACCAAGGCACAGTTCGACGTGCTGGAGCTATTAGCAAAAATCTAGATGGAAAAAATTAACGCTGTGGTGGCTGGAGTTAGGCCGGTGCTCGACTGTATCGATATGGAGGTAGCTCGTTAGCCCGATGATAGGCCGCCCCGTTCGGACGCCATCATTGACAGGTGCAAGGCGGCATGGGAGAACTTCAAAGGTTTCAACTGAGACGCCGCTGACTCCATCATGACACATGCCCTGGTGGTGGTCCGGTCTCACTACCCTGCAATCAATCTTCGAGTGATAGGGGCTGGATTCACTAGAAGGATGAGTGTGACGAAGGAGGAGCAACTAAAAGATGAGGTGGAGGATACGGCGAAGAGACTGGCCGGCGATGTCAATCTGTTCAGTGAGGTAGATGGTGACGGCCAAGCTTAATAGCCTAAGTGGGGAGGAGCCCGTGTGGAACAACTGGAAAGGGGAGTTAGTTGCACGAGGGCCTAAGCAAACATTTGTGTATTTGTATAAATGTTGTAAGTAGACGACATATGCATGTTCAGGCGGCTTGCTAGCATTTGTGATGAAAAAGAGATGTGTTGTTAACCCTAACATGTTTATACACGATATAAGTAGCATGAGAGCAGTTAGTTCGTTATTGAGCTCTTGGCCTTAGCGAGCCCGTATTCCATAACATCGAGCGCTAGAGCCCGTGCACGTGTAGGAGAGATAGACGTGACCGAGGAACCACTACCGACCACCCATAACGCAGAGCACTGAAGCCCGTAGCACATGTAGGGAGAGATCAGAGACAGAGTTTTTTCCAAGGAATACAGAGCCGAACGTTTGCTGCTCGATGGTTGGTGGAATATCTTAAAGATATTTTAGTATGGAGAAGCGAGGCGAAGCATTTATGCAGATCACGTATAATTGCTAGAGTTTATTGAGGTGTAGCTTGGAGCTGGTGATCATAAATGGAGGTTAAACTGGAGTGGAGAAATAATGGAGATAAATTATGGCGACAAAAACTTTATTCATTATGGAGTGAAGAGTACATATCTGGAGCGTTTCAAGGATAGAAATGTATAAGGTGCTCGATGTGCCATGAATTGGGGATATCGATTGCCTCCTTGTCACATAGCTGGTAAGATCCTGGTCGGGTAACCTCTTTGATGATGTAAGGCCCTTCCTAGGGGGAGGAGAGCTTGTGCATCCCTTCAGTTTTTAGCTTTCTACGGAGAACGAGGTCGCTGATCGCAAATGAATGACCTTTGATATTGCGATTGTAGTATCTTCGCAGGTCTTCTAGATATTTGGCCGTGCGGATGCAAGTGATCAGGCGTTCCTCTTCGGCTCTATCGACGTACTCTGTCCAAACAACTATGGCTTGCTCTTCATTATAATGCTCCACCCTAAGTGCTTGGAAGGCAATGTCCGCAGGAAGTATGACCTCTAAGCCATAGACCAAAAAATATGGAGATACACCAGTGTTGTGACAAACTTGAGTGCGCAGTTCCTAAACCACAACTGGGAGCTCTTTGAGCCATCTGCCCGGATGCTTTTCCTCTTTCTGGTATAGTCTCTTTTTGAGGGCATCGAGGATCATGCCATTCGCCTGTTTGACCCGGCCATTAGCTCTAGGATGAGCAACAGAGACATATTTGATGAAGAGGCATCGGTCTTCACAAAAGTCCCAAAAATGGTGACCAGTGAAAGTAGTTCTAAGGTCGGTGATAATGCTATTCGGGAGACCGAATCTATGGATGATATCTTTAAAGAGCTCGACTGCCTTCTTTGAAGTGGCCGAAACGAGCAGCTTGTATTCGATCCACTTGGAGAACTTGTCAATAGTGACATATACGTACCAAAAACTGCCTGGCGTAGGCTTGAAAGGCTTGATCATGTCTAGTCCCTAGCTTACAATAGGCCAAGAAGCTAGGATGGTCTGCAATTCCTACGCCGACACGTGTATTTGATTAGTGAAAATTGACATCCTTCACAATGTCGGACGAGGTCTTCTGCATCGGCGATGGCCCTGGGCCAATAAAAACCAGCTCAAAAAGCTTTGTCGACCAGGTTTCCAGAGGCCGCGTGATTGCCACAGGAACCAAAGTAAATTTCAAGGAGTAATTTTGCACCCTCTTCTCGGGTGATGCATTTCTGCATTATCCCTTCCTTAGCGCTTTTCCTCATCAACTTCTCGTCTACCAGCATGTAATGCTTGCTGTGACTGATGAGGCATTTAGTTTCGGTCTTATCGGTGGGTACATCAATGCTGGTGAGGTACTTGATGAACTGTTTCCTCCAATCTACGACCAGCGAAGGTACTGTAAGTACCAGGTGCTTGGTGGGGGGAACTTCTTGAACTTCCTTCTCTTCCTTAATAGACGACGCAAAGAGGTCTTGAACAAAGACCCTAGGTGGAATCACGACGCGAGAAGAGCCTATCTTAGATAGGTCGTCGATGAGCTAATTTTGGTCTCGTACCACGTGGTGGTACTCGATACTGTAGAACTTTCCTTTGAGTTTACTGATCTTAGCGTAGTATGCATCCATCTTCTCACTAGAACAGGACCAATCTTTGTTGACTTGGTTGATGACCAAATACGGAGTCTCCGTATACCATGAGGCATTTGACGCCGAGCTCGATGGCTATACGAAGTCCGTGGAACATGCTTCATACTCTATGGCATTGTTGGAAGCTAGAAAATGAATTCAGAGGACGTAACAGAGCTTGTCTTTAGTTGGAGTAATGAATAAAATACCAACACTAGCATCATTGATGTTGAGGGCGCCATCAAAATACATCACCCAGTGCTCGGGGCAAGAAGCGGGGATGGGCTCTTGGATCTTGGTCCACTCAACGATGAAGTTAGCCAGCTCCTATGATTTAATGGTAGGTCTGCTTCTGAATTCTATGGAATAAGTGCCAAGCTCGACTGCCCACTTGATGATGCGGCCATTGGCCTCTTTGTTACAGAGGATGAACCCTAGAGGGAACTCGGTGACCACGGCTATCTTATAGTACTTGAAGTAATGCCGGAGCTTGCGTGACGTGACCAGAATGGCGTATAACAGCTTCTGAACCTGAGGGTAATGAGTTTTGGACTCATTAAGAACCTCAGTGATGAAATAGGATGGACGTTGTACCATATAGGCATGTCCAACTTCCTCACGCTCGATGACGATAGCTATGCTAATGACGCGAGAAGTGGCGATGATGTAGATCAATAGGGTTTCATCTGGTTGAGGTGTCGTCCTGATCGGGGGCTTCGGTAAAAACAACTTGAGCTGCTCAAAGGCCGTATCAGCTTCCTCTGACCAGGAGAAGTGCTCGGAGGCCTTGAGTAGTTTGAAGAACGCTAGTCCCTTTTCGCCGAGGCATGATATAAAGTGGTTTAGAGCAGCCATGCACCATGTGAGCTTCTGTATATCCTTTATGCAGGTCGGCCGTTTCATATTGGTAATGGCAGAGACCTTGTTGGGGTTGGGTTCGATGCCGCGGGCGCTGATGACATAGCCCGGGAGTATGTCGGATGGAACTCCAAAGATGCACGTTGAAGGGTTCAACTTCCATCAATATCTTTTTAGTTTGGCCAACGTTTCTTCGAGGTCGGCGATGAGATTGTTGGTGGTTTTGGATTTGATGACCACATCATCGATGCAAGCTTCAATGTTGCAGCCTATCTGTTGGCCAGGGCACATCTATATGGCCCTTTGGTAGGTCGCTCCAGCATTGTTGAGTCTGAAAGACATGGTGGTATAGCAATACAGACCAAAAGGCGTGATGAACGATGTTTTGATCTGGTCGTCCTCTTTGAGGGATATCTGGTGATAGCTAGAGTAATAGTCGAGGAAGGAGAGGAGTTCACAACTGGTGGTGGAGTCTACAACCTTGTCTATCCGAGGTAGACCGAAGGGGTCTTTAGGATAGTGTTTATTGAGATCAGTGTAATCAATGCACATTCTCCATTCTTTATTCTTTTTTTAAACAAGAGCTAGGTTTGCCAACCACTCAGGATGATACACTTCTTTAATAAATCCGGCAGCTAGGAGCCATTTTATTTCTACCCTAATAGCCTCCTTCTTGTCTGGCATGAATCGTCAGAGCCTCTGCTTGATCTGATTGGCGGTCAGCAAGACATTCAAGGAGTGCTCGATCTTCTCCCATGGCACCCCCGGCATGTCTGAAGGTTTCTAAGCAAACACATCGGCGTTGGCATGTAGGAAGGAGACGAGCATGCTTTCCTATTTAGGGTCGAGATGAGCCCCAATCTTGGTGATCTTGGTGGGGTCGTCGAAGCCGAGGCCGACCTCTTTTGTTTCCTTAGACTTGGCGGAGGCACGAGGAGGCTCCAGCGCTAGGATCTCTAGGTTGTCGGTGGGCATCGTCTTGGCATCGGTGACCATGCTAGCCATCTGGATGGAGAGGTCGGTGGCTTCATCGAGGGAGAGACTTTGTTTCATAGGCATAGGCGATGGAGAGGTTGGCCCGCATGGCTAGAACTCCTGTAGGTGAGGGCATCTTCAATACCAGATAGGTGTAGTGCGGTATGGCCATGAACTTGGCTAGAGCTGGTCGACCAAGTATGATGTGGTAGGCGGTGTTGAAGTCGGTGACGTAGAAGTTGATGTGCTCGACACGGAAGTTGCTTAGCCATGCCGAACTATACAAGGAGGGCGATCTCTCCAAGGGGTCAGGATGTCCTGCCAGGTACCACACCCTAGAAGGAGGAGTTAGAGGGAGTGAGGTCTTCCACTCCAAGGCCTAGCTCCTTTAGGGCTCGGCGAAGAGGAGGTTCAGGGCACTTCTACCGTCGATGAGTACTTTCCTGAAGAGTACTTTCTTGATGGTTGCATCGAGAACGAGGGGGAAACACCCTATGTAAGGGATGTCTGCCCATTGGTCAGCCTTGCTGAAGGTGATGGGGATCTCAGACCAGGGGCGATAGCTGGGGTCAACGATAACATCTTCTGTGTTGATGGCGAGCACCCGACGGGCGGTGAGTTTTTGATCTCTTCTATTCTCGATGGCGGCAGGGACCCCAAAGATAGTGGCAACTAGTTTGACATGATCCTTGAAGGCATTATTATTGTCCCCAGGTGGTCAGTGACCTCTAGCTCCATCATCGTTGTTGTTGTCCTTCTTTTGGCCTAAAACTCCTTAGCCAAGCCAAGGCAGTCCTTCATCTTGTGCTTGATGTTCTTATGGAGGGGGCATGGGCCTTCGATGATTTTCTTGTACTACTCATCGTAGTTACATTTGGCGTGAGGTTCGTCAATGGTGGTGATGATGTTGTCTGGTCGGCGGCGGCGATACTGACCTGCTTTAGACCCTTCTGGTTGATCGTGGCCACTGTCCTGGTGGTGGCCGCGGTCGTCGTAGCAGTGGTCACTGTGGCATCATTTGTCGGTGCACTCGTCACTACAGCTAGTTGGGCGGTGAGTGCCCACATCCTCGTTGAAGCGAACTTTAGCCTCTTCAGCATTGACGTATTGATCGGCGGTCGTGATCATCTCGCCAATCCCCTTTGGTGGCTTACGATTGAATTTGGAGTGGAGGTCATGGTGATGGTGTCCTCTAACAATGGTAGTGATGACTTCTACTTCTGTGATGTTGGGAATAGAATTCCTCATCTTAGAAAATCATCTGATGTAACTACAGAGGAGCTCGGACGGTTTCTGTTAAATGCGATTTAGATCGTGCTTGGTGCCCGACTGAGTACACGTAGCCATGTAATTGTCGATGAAAACCTTCTTCAACTGTTCCCAAGATTCGATGGAATCTAGGGCGAGGCTTGTGAGCCAGTTCATTGCGGTCAGCATGAGCATGACGGGAAGATAGTTCACCATGACACTGGTATCTCCCTTGGCAGCACGCACAGCGGTGGCATAAGCTTGTAGCCACTGTGTGGAGTTCATCCACCCCTCGTAGGGCTCGACCCTAGTGATTTTGAAACCATCGGGCCACTGGAGTGTTTGGAGTGGTCTCATGAATGCTCGGGGCCCTTCAGGGTCATTACCGTCAAGATCAGTAGCATTGCCGGCATTAAGTGGCTGGAGGGTTGCATCTGGATTACCAAATTCTTACTCATATTCTTTACGCTGGCGTACTTCCTTCTCATGTTGAGAGAAACAATGCCATCAATATGACGTCATGCATCCTGGAGGTTGTCGATGTGTGCTCGGACATCTTGATCGACTTCTTGGTCGTGTTGGCGAGGGTTGTTGATATGGTTCCCCCTAGCTCCCCCTAGAGGGGTTGTCTATCATCACGATGTTGGTTGGTGAAACGGCTTCTGCTGGGGCGGCGATTGGATCTTGGCGTGGTGGATCGGTGATTCAAGCTTGTTGAGTAGGAAGGTCCCTGATCCTAGCGGATCTCATTGACCTGACAGTGCACATCTTTAAGCAGTGCGGCGACCTTGGCAACTTCTGGCATTTGCTCGAGCCGAGCAAGCTCGTTAGCGGCCACGGCCAAGTGGGCGCTTGAGGTCTTGTAGACATCGTGGCTGTCGACACGGGTGAATTTGTCATCGAGGTTGCGGTAGAGTAGGCGTGGTCTCTCTTAAGAGTCGAGTTGTTCTCCATTGCGAACAGCCTCAGCTAACATAATGGCGGCCTCATTCGCTCGACACTGCGCATGGTTGATGTTTCTGTTGGCGCGAGCTGTGCGGTCCTCATCGGTTTCTCCATCCCATAGAGGGCTATTGATGTTGACATTAAAAATCCTGCCTCCTTGGAAGGGTGGAAAAGGAGGTTGGACGACAGCAATTTCGGTGACAATCTCCGTAGAGCCCTAGGATTCAGAGTCTAGATTTTCCTCCAGGATGGTGTGGAGGGATTCTTCGGGACGTTGGCCGATTTGCAGCATATTGACAGTCAGCGAGAGCTGGTCGGCGATCGGGTTGGCGAGAGGGTAGATGTCTCCAATCTGGTCAGTGAATTTGTCCCTTAGGGCATCCTGATAGATGGTGGTCGTATCCCCTAGAGTTTCCTGTTTGGCTTCTGATAGATTGGAACCAAAAGTTGGTCGGTGCCGAACTAGAGTGGTCAGAGCCAATTTCGTGAGGGAGAGGCAGTCGACGAGCTTCTGGCCAACCTGATCGATGGATGCGATCAGATCATCGTTGCTGACCTGCTTCCTTGAGTAGCGGGACAACAGGTGGTGAGTTGTTGGTGAAGACGACCTAAGAGGCGGTTCCAAGATTGGATTTGCCATGGCAGGTGTTGGTGTGGTTGGTGCAGAATTAATCTGCACCGACTTGATGATCTGTCCGTCTCCGTCAGCATTGATGACCCAAGAGATTGATCCGACCGTAAAGATCTAGCCGGGCTCTGAAGAAGACAAAGAGCTTGAAAAGTGTACCATCTTGTTCGTTATGGAAACAACACGCACACCCCTACCCGACGCACCAACTGTCGATAGAATATCGTCGGCAGTCCTCTGAGGGGTATCCCACAAAGGTAGATTGATCGGTAGAGGTGCGCGTAATCAAGAGCAAGAAGGCAACAAAGACACAAGAGTTAGATAGGTTCAGGTCATCTGCATGACGTAATACCCTACTCCTGTGGTCTATTGGTTTGTATTGGCTATCGTATGATATTGCGTGTATTTTGAGGGGGTTCTCTACCCGCCTTATATAGCCAGGGGTAGGGTTACAAGTCGGTTAGATCTAGGAGATAACCGGTAAGTAATAACAGATTACATGAATCACATGATCATGCATATCCTAACAGATCCCGTAGCATCTTTAGGATATCGCCCTTGATGTCTTGCGGTACACGCCGAGCAGTACCGTGCACCGTGAGTCTTTGTCTTATGGGCTGGACCACCCCTGGCGACGCAACCCATGTAGTCTGTAGTGGGTATCCGAGGTCGTACCCCCCACACCGATCAAAAGGAACGCCACGAGAGCCTCCTTGTGGCCCTGGTTGAGCTTCCTACCCCGATCGATGTGAGGAATATTCCTTCAAAATCTAATAGATGTCCTGAGTCTAACGCGTGCAGCCACAGGGTGTCATTCGTGGATGTGGAAGGCTTGAATACTTTTTATTTCTGGTTCTAAAAAATCAATCAATATTTTTACATTTATATCTATATTTTTCTCTTTGCATGGCACCTCTATATATCTTCAACATGCATTTTGTTGAAATCTTACTTTAATATGGTGTCTCTCATTACAACCTATGTCTCAATGTCATAAATCTTTATTTTGATTTTTAAAATTTTGATCTTATAAGTTGTGATATATTTTTTATCCTCAAGTTAAAACCTTTTCTCTTACTGTACCTTTTATTGACTCTACTTCTGCATTGTATTAAAAATAGATTTTAGGTCATAAATTGCAATGTTAAGTATAACAATGGAATAAATGGTAATTAAACTTGCACCACTTCGCTCAAGGTCTCAATTAGGTCTACATGTGTGTTGATGTGTAATTGTAAGGGATTTAGTCCCATCTTGTTTGTTGAGGGTGGTTGGACCAACATATAAAATTTCTAGACTCCTTACCAACATCTCAAGTTAACCATTTTTTGTGAAACGAGGGCGAAAGCGTAAGTAGGGTGGTGGAAATGTGTAGCCCACCCGACATGTATAGTGGATTTGAGCCATTTAGACCATGAGACATTATAATGGTCTTAAAGCCAACCTTTGCACACACGATCGCGTGTGGGATAAGGGCATGGACATGGGGCATGTGATGCGTGTACATCCGGTGTGGCGCATGACATAGTACCTGTCTCAACACTGGTCGGACGCATGATTGGGTATGGTAAGAGGGGACGTTTCTGGTCATCATTTGCCTAGTTGTAGGTGTGTTGTGGCAACAAGAACGTCGGACCCTTTGAGAGAGGTGCATGTGACATATGGCCTAGTTTAAATTGGGTCCATAGTGGCCCATGTGCATTGATGTGAAATTATGGGGGCTTAGACCTACCTTGATTGTTGAGGTCTAGAAGTGAGATCAAGGATGCGGTAGCGGTGTTAACCTTAAGAGGATATTAACATTTAATCTTGTAATTGTTGTTTAATCCAAATAAATCTCAAATACTAAACGAGTATAACCATCTTTGGTCTGCACTAACACAATCCCTTTTTCAAGATGTTTTATTTTTCTTATCAAATAATTATATGTGTATTGTATCATTTCCTGAGTAACAATTTATAGAAATTATATGTCACGGATATCAATACAATTTTAAATAAGTTCGGAAGTTCTGGACATGTTGGGTTTATGGTCAAACTTCTCAACCAAAGTCAACTTCTAAACTCTGGTCCGATTCTCCTGGTTCAAAACTTCCAAATTGTATGAAATTGCACTAAAAGATCTAAGATGATATCCTCGGGGCATGTGTTGTGCTCTATAGTGTTTCTCATAGAGTGTGTTAGATCTTTTTTTATCACAGTGTGTTAGGTCTTTTGATCATTGTTTTTAACTTAAGTCATATCGAATTGGGTCCCTCTTTATAGTACAGGAAGTTTCCTAAACTCAAATTTAAAATATAAAACAAATAAATACATCCTTGAGTCCATGTTATCCTTCTTTTCCATCTTAGGGATCATTTAAGCGTCAATAGTCATCCATTTGCTTTCTAAGCTGATAATAAAACTCAACACACAAGATTAGTTCTTAAATTGATTGTTATTAACTCACTAAAAAACATTGGAGGGCCATGTGCACTTTCACCATCCAACTGTACAACCTACCTTGTTCATTTTGCTATTTTTTCCACGAGCATGTCCTTGCACCACGTATTTCATTAAGCAAAAGCAGAGTTTGATTGGTTACAACATTCCCAAGTAATTCATAGATTACCGTGGAAGGATGGAAGCCAACAGGACCTAAAGAAACCTAATTGAAATTACATTACATGAATGTTGTGTAACCAGTTGGGCAGGTGCCACCGAGACTAGCAAGCCTCCTCGAACATACACTCGAACCCCATCACGTCAAACTTCATAAGCGCTCGAAGCGTGGCCCTTTTTGTGAAGTCGAGCAGGCCCTAGAAAGTCTGTAGGAAGTCTGCCACTACCTGAGTATCCGATGACTGTGAGGCGGTGGGTTCCCACTTGGACACAAGCACCTTCTATGCTTGAAGGGTGGCGTTAGGGGCCCGAGAGGCAACCTTTGCTGCCAGACACGTGCTATGGCGGATGGTGACCAATGATGGAGAGCGATGGGTTCGACGTCAGGGTGGCGTCTTGAGGATAGGAGTCTTCGGCGGGGCGGAGACACGTCTAGCAAACTCCCTAGCGAGGGCCGAAGGAGAAACATTATCGTAGTCCAGTTGCTGATCATCACCATCCACCCCCGGCACCTCAGCATCCATGAAGCTGAGTTGAACCATCCGTGGTGGTGAATGGGTGTCCGCCAATGATGCCTAAACCTCCAAAGAGGCCGCTGTCGGAGTAGATGGGCTACCAAGCGCTGGAGCACCCTGAAAGGATCAAGATGCCCAAGAGGGGGGGGGTGAATTGGGCTGATTCTAAATTTTCTTGCAATAATCAAATCCTACGGATAGCCCAATTAACCCCTTGTGCCTAGAAAAGTGTTTATATCAAACTAATGCACAACAACTTTGCAACCTATGTTCCAAACTTACTCTAGCAAGCAATTCTATGGATGTGAAACAAGTATTGAATTGCTCAAAGTAAATACTCAAAGTAAGTGCTCAAAGTAAATAGAGAGAGAAAGGAACGCGGCGATGTTTTGCCGAGGTATCGGAGAGTCGCCACTCCCCACTAGTCCTCGTTGGAGCACCCACGCAAGGGTGTAGCTCCCCCTTGATCCGCGCAAGGATCAAGTGCTCTCTACAGGTTGATTCTTCGACACTCCGTCGCGGCGAATCACCCAAAACCGCTCACAACTTGAGTTGGGTCACCCACAAGCTCCGCCGGGTGATCACCAAGCTCCCAATCACCACCAAGCCGTTTAGGTGATGGCGATCACCAAGAGTAACAAGCACGAACTCTCACTTGACCACGCGAAGCCTAATGAGAAGATGGATGCACACTTGTCTACTCTTGATTCACTAATGAGGTTTCACTCTTGGATTCTCAAATCACAAACACCTCACTAGGACCTTGCTCTTCTTGGCACTCACAAACGTGTTTCTCAGCTGTTGGAATGAGCAAAAGTAACTCCACTCACGAGTGGAGCTTCTATTTATAAGGTAGCCTGAAAAACGAACCGTTATGAGCTTCTGCGGGGTGACCGGACGCTCCGATCGTTTTGACCGGACGCTCCGGTCAGTTCAACCCGCGAACAGTTTTCAAGTGATGACCGGACGCTGTCAGGGTCCAGTCATTACCGACCGGAAGCGTCCGGTCGCTCTTGGATGCTTACTGTAAACGACCGGACGCTGTCCCTCAGCGTCCGGTCACATGACCTTCCAGCGTCCGGTCACTCCAGACTTGTTCGCCTCAGTCAAATGAACTGACCGGACCCTGTGGCCAGCGTCCGGTTGCACCGGAGCCAGCGTCCGGTCAATATTTGACCCTCCATTCACTTCCAACTTTCGATCATATGTGAATGAAGTTTGCTCCAAGGGATCTTAGGCATTCATAGGAGCTACCTAGAGCTAGTTTTAACAAGTGTGCACCACACCTAACTCACTAGACTCAACTAGGTCAAGCTACCCGTTCATACCCCCCTTCATAGTACGGCCAAAGGAAAAAACAAAGTCCTAAACTACTCTAAGTGTCACTCCAACTTCAATTGACACTTAGAACTAGTTATCCTTAACCTTGTCGTCCATCCTTTGAAAACCAAAACGATTTCCATCGTAGGGGCATGACAACCTCAATTGCCCAATTGATCTCCATTACCATGACCTAACTTAATTGCCTCTGCAAAACACACATTAGTCATAGTAATCTTGTATTGTCATTAATCACCGAAATCCACTTAGGGGCCTAGATGCTTTCAATCTCCCCCTTTTTGGTGATTGATGACAATACCACCTCGAGTATGTTAAAGAGTGAGGTTTTTGAAGGGCTTGGTTCATATAAGCTTTTGTCGATAAGAACAAAAGAGTTAGGCAAGCTTATATGACCCAAGCCAACACAGTGTACTCAAAAAATATGAATTAAGCATGAGTACAAGTAACAAAGCTCATTTGCTTCGAAGTATAAACGCGGAAGCAAAAGCAAATGAGCATAACACAAGTGATATGACATATAGATAATGCAAAGTAGAAATCACACATGTCAAATATCACAATCATGTAGATAGCACTATCACACATATATATAATAGAATGCATAAAAGTAAACACACGAATGCATAAGTAATAGTGTATCACACAAATTAAACTCCAAATGTATATAATAAGCTAATACTATATAACTAGCTCCCCCTAAATGTAGCTCCCCCTGAGACTACATACTCGAACACCCTCTCCCCCTTTGGCGTCAAACACCAAAACCTAGGGCGGGGCTGCAGCGGACGAGCCGGCCGCTGAAGAACGTGGGGCAAGCTGGAACTGGGCACCATCATCATCTGACCCTGAGCTCTGAACAGACTGACCCTCTATGGCAGGAAGTGTCGCTGAAGCGGTCTGGGTCTGAGATGGGGCTGGGGCTGCCTGTGAAGCTGCAAGTATGTCTGTCGTAGGATCGGACGAGACGACAGACGAGGGGAGCCTCTGAGTAGTCGCTGCGACTGGAGCTACTGTAGACGGACCGGCGGTATGCATATGAGGCGGAGTAGGCATGCCGGTCAACTCGCTGAAGGATGCTCCAAGACTCCTGGAGACTGACATCTCAAGTACGAATAGCGAGGAAGACTGCTCTGGTGTGAAGCCCGTCTGAAGTGGAGTGAACTGCGGGGCTACCACGGGTGAGGCTAACCACTGGGACACCTGTATAGGCGGTGAAGCAAACTGAGCTGGAGGCTGTCCCTGACTCTGGAGCCCACTGGGCTGTACTACTGGAGTCGTCGAAGTGGTAGGAGGCTGTGCAAGCTAGGGCGAAGGCTGTGGCAGTGGGACCCCAATGGCTGTCACTACATGCTGCATGAATCCCATGAGCTGCTGCTGCATAAGTAACTGCTGGTGCTGAAGGAGCTGCTGCTGCCGCTGGAACTCGTCCTGACAAGCCTGAAACTGTGCGAAGTTGGCAGCTGTCTCCTGTGCCTATCGTGTCTGATCCTGCTGCATCCGCTCAAGAATAGCAATGAGAGCGGGGTCTGTCTGTGGAGCAGGTGGAACAGAACTGGAGCTACCGGCCTCTACATCGTGTCTGCGTGGAGGCATCTGAGGTATAGGCTGGTAGTCATCATCAGAGCTGTCACTGTACTCGCTCACCTCCTGCTGTGCCTCTAGCTCCTCCTCCTTAGTGGCTACAATCCCTCTGATGATCTCATCCTGCTAAGCTGCGGACTCTGGCACGTCGGGACGATGGCTAGGCTGTCTGGGTGCCTGAGGAGTGGTGTGTCTGATCCTCTGTGACAGGTTGTAAGCTAGGAACTCTGTGGTGGCACCTATATACTCATCCATCATACCAGGGGGCTTATCAACCACTACTCTGCGGATAAGAAACGTGATCCAGTGCGCATAAGGAAGCTGCCTGCGACCCTTGAATCCCTTAGCTATAGTGTCCTCCATCTCTGAAAGAAGGAGGTCCTAGATATCAAATACTATCTGCTGCATCAGGGCATTAAGAAGCCAGAGCTGTAAGCGAGTCAGACCCTCTCTATATCCCAACCTGGGAAGCAATGTCCTCCTGATAATGGCCTCTAGCACTCTTGCTGTAGGAGTCAAGTCACTGGGGTTCCTCCTCGACCCCTCTCCAAAAGGCTCCTTGAAGCAATGTCGCACTAAATCTGTAGGAGGCACCAACCCTCCATGAGGACGCCTGGGAGGCTCCTGCTGTCCATAACAGACCTCATGCATCTTGACAGGCTGCTCCTGTAGCCTTAGTATTTCTCTGACCCTACCACTCGTCACTCTGTAGTCTTTGCCTCTAAAAGCAAAGTGAATAAACCTGTGATGTGGATCAATGAAGAGTGAAGCATAAAACTGACGAACCCAAGATGGTACATATATCCCCGTCCGTCCAATCAAATCTGTCAGTCCTAGCAAATATGACAAGTATGGCCGAATGCTCTCTCCGGCTGCTGCCACAATAGACTCTATCTGACAGACTCTCTGAGATCTGAACACTGCCCCACTGTTGAGATAAGCATTGTAGAAATCCTCCTGCAGTGGCGTGTAGAAACCCTCAGCTGCTCTCTCATCCCTCCTCGGGGGAAACCAAACCTCAAACTCAACAAAACGCAGCTGCTGAACCTGCCTGGCGGTAGCGGCCCTTAAGTCGAGGTGTACCACTGGAGGTGGACCCTGTGGTCTAGGTAGAGGACGTGATCCCCTCCGCTGTGTCGGCGGCCTCGGCGAGACTAGTACACGGGTCTGTCCAGAGCGGCGAAGCTGGGGTGTCAGCTCAGTCTCCTCGGCCTCCTGGGTCTGCTGAGCCTGCTTGCTCTCCTAAGTCTATTGCATTGGCTCCTGCGCTGCTGATGGACCCTCCTCAATGGCAACCCGTCGTCCTGCAAGCGTGGCAGTCCCAGCTAGACTCCCGTGACGACACTCAACATCCTCAATCGCAGCTCTCAGTGCTGGTGAAACTGGCTGATCTGCAATGACAACTCCGCTGCGGGCACCACCTCTCTCGGCACGCTCTACGGCCTCTGCAACAGCTGCTACTCTCGCTGTCTCTGTGTCGGGGTACTTCCGCTTCTTGGATGTCACCTGCTTGGTTGACTTGCCCTTAGATCCAGCTGGCTAGCGAGGCGGAGGCCTCCGATCATCATCACCTGGGCCACCACCAACATTCTTGGTGCAAGCCATCTGAGCTGACAAGATGGTGAACTGCCGCTGATGAAGATCAACTATCAAACTGCCGCTTTCGAGGCTTGGCCTCGATCCTTACTCGCGAGCTTGGCTCCGAGTAGACTGCCAACTGCCACAAGAACCACAACGGAACCGACTCACTGCACGATAGAATAGATGGATATACAAATAAACATCATATTGCTAATAGATGCGAAACCCTAAAAGAGAAAGCAATGTAGATGCGAAATTGAATTGAATGGCTTTCTACCTGACGATCCGCGAACTGAGAAAAGATAAGGCGACACGCGGGGGATCTTTGGAACCAGGCTAGGGTTAGGGTAAAAGTCCTGGATGTAATGGGGAATCAGTGAATTGCAATTCGATTTAGGTCACAATAGATCAAGATTGAAAAGTCAGGTCTTACCAACGATGAAGGAGACACTGGCGTGGGTGAGCAGTGGCGGCAAGGGAGGCTCGGTGGCTGTGACGGGCAGGCGCGGGATTGCGCTGGAAAGCTTGGATGAAGCTGGCTGGACGGCGGCGCGGCGAGCTTGGGCGCAAGGTGGCCGGCATGGTGCTGCAGAGGCGCGGTGCTGCAGAGGCGCGGCGAGGCAGTAGCTCGGCAGGCTGGATGGTGGCGCGGCGAGCTTGGGTGCGAGGAGGCGGCGGCGCGACTTGGCGGCTGCTCGGGCTAGGGCACGGCGGGATGCAGACAGAGGACGCGGTGGTACGGTTAAGTAATCCCCCAAAATGTGACAGAAAAGGAAACGAGGAAAAGAGTCCTGAAGCCGCGCGAGATCCACTGACCGGACGCTCCGGTGGTAGTGACCGGACGCTACCACCCAGCGTTCGGTCGATTCCAGAGAGGTCCAAATCCTTTGGAATCGGGACCGGATGCGTCCGGTGGTCCATGACCGGACGTAGGCAGGGTCCAGTCAGTACAACTTGTGCACCCTTTGATCGACCGGACGTAGAATCCTTCCTGACCGGACGCACAGACGCAGCGTCCGGTCACCCCTTCAGCAGTAGTTCACCTCCTGTGAACTGACCGGAAGCTGGACAGCCGCGTCCGGTGCAGCGTCCGGTGCACCTTTTCCAGCAAATCTTCAAACTTCCTTCGCACTGCCTGTTCCCAATCAAGTCCCAACTGAATAAGATCCAAATAAACACCAATTGGGACTGATGTGAGTGACCTCTCTCAAACACTCATATTTTTCAAAATATTTTGCCTTAGGCTATAATTCTTTTTAAGAAAATAGGCAACAAGAGGGCAAATGGAACAAAACGACAAAACAACATTCATGCATATGCAATACTTGTAAGTAAATCTAGTTGCTTGTCAAGTTTGATCCAAGGTTAAGCTTCTTCACACGCTTTTCGGCGATTATCTTAACCATGTTAGACAAGCCCTATGTGCATTGCCACAAATTAAACATGTTGTATATTACAATGAATGCAAGGGACAACACAAGCTCAATTTTTTGTGAAGTTACTAAAATCAAGTACATTGAGCTCATTCCGCAATCTACAAAATGTAGCCTCATCTAGCGGTTTTGTGAAGATATCCGCTAATTGATCTTTGGATCTTACACCTTCTAGTGATATATCATTTTTAGCCACATGATCTCTTAGAAAGTGATGGCGGATATCTATATGCTTGGTGCGAGAGTGTTGAACCGGATTATTTGCAAGTTTTACCGCACTTTCATTGTCGCATAAAAGAGGTACTTTCTCTAGAACTACTCCATAGTCTAGCAAAGTTTGTTTCATGTATAATATTTGTGCACAACAAGCACCCGCGGCAATGTATTCCGCTTCGGCGGTGGACAAAGCCACACTATTTTGTTTCTTGGAGGACCAAGACACAAGTGATCTACCAAGCAAATGGCACCCTCCGGATGTGCTTTTTCTATCAACTTTGCATCCGGCGTAATCCGAATCAGAATAGCCAATTAATTCAAATAAAGCTCCTTTGGGATACCAAAGACCAATGCTTGGTGTGTGCTTAAGATACCTAAGGATTCTTTTTACGGCAATTAAATGTGTTTCCTTAGGACTAGCTTGAAATCTAGCACATATACACACACTAAACATGATGTCGGGCCTAGATGCGGTTAAATATAACAAGCTACCAATCATAGAATGGTAGAGAGTTTGATCAACCGGGTTACCTCCCTCATCTAGGTCGAGATGTCCATTTGTAGGCATTGGTGTCTTGATTGGCTTACATTCATCCATCTTGAATCTCTTGAGAAGATCTTTTGTGTATTTCTCTTGAGAGATGAAGATGCCTTCTTTCATTTGCTTGACTTGAAAACCAAGAAAGAATGTAAGCTCACCAATCATTGACATCTTGAACTCCTTCGACATCAATTCACCAAATTCTTTGCATGAGTCTTCATTTGATGATCCAAAGATGATATCATCAACATATACTTGACAAATGAAGATATGCCCATCAAGCTTCTTGGTGAATAGTGTGGTGTCAACCTTCCCAATGGTGAAGCCCTTCTCAATGAGGAAGTCCCGAAGGCGCTCATACCAAGCTCTTGGGGCTTGCTTAAGCCCATATAATGCCTTGGACAACCTATAAACATGATTAGGATATCTAGGGTCTTCAAACCCGGGAGGTTGATCAACATAGACTAGTTCATTTATAAAGCCATTTAAAAATGCACTTTTCACATCCATTTGATATAGTTTCATTTCATGATGTGATGCATATGCAAGAAGGATACGGATGGCTTCTAATCTTGCAACTGGTGCAAAGGTCTCTCCAAAATCTAAACCTTCAACTTGAGAGAACCCCTTTGCAACTAGTCTTGCCTTGTTCCTCACAACAACACCTTGATCATCTTGCTTGTTGCGGAACACCCACTTCGTTCCAATGACTCTTGCACCTTTTTGTCGCTCTTCAAGATTCCAAACTTCATTGCGAGTGAAGTTGTTCAACTCTTCATGCATGGCATTGATCCAATCCGGATCTTTAAGAGCTTCTTCTACCTTGGTAGGCTCATAGCAAGAGACAAAAGAGTGATGAGCAATAAATGAAGTAAGTTTTTGAGATCGAGTCATTACACCCTTTGATGGACTCCCTATGATGAGATCTTGTGGATGATCTTGTAGGAGAGGTGTGTTTCTTCTATTGACCACTTGAGGAGGAGGTTGTGGAGCATCAACATCTTGTGCTTGTACCACCATTTGCTCTTGAGAGATATGAGTATCTTCATTTTCCACTCTCCCATTTTTTCACCATCTTGTGGTACATTTGATGAAGAAGGTTGGTTAATGACTTGTACATCATCTTCATCGTCTTTTGGCTTGATGTCTCCCACCGGAATGTTCTTCATAGCCTCCCTCAATGGTTCATCACCTACATCATCAAGATTCTCATGTGCTCCTTGGGAGCCGTTAGATTCATCAAATTCCACATCATATGTTTCTTCAACCAAGCCGGTGGCATGATTAAATACTCTATATGCTTTGGACTTCAATGAGTAACCAACAAGAAAACCTATATCACAACGTCTTTAAAACTTCCCTAGGTGTTGCCGCTTCTTGTAGATGTAGCACTTGCAACCAAACACCCTAAAGAAGGAGACGTCCGGCTTCTTCCCATTGAGCAACTCATACGGTGTCTTGACAAGGAACTTTTGAAGAAATAGACGGTTGGATGCATAACATGCGGTGTTGATTGCTTCCGCCCATAAAGCTTTAGGGGTGTTGTACTCATCTAGCATTGTCCTTGCAAGAGTGATCAAAGTCCGGTTCTTCCTCTCAACTACACCATTTTGTTGAGGAGTATAGGTTGCGGAGACTTCATGTTTGATTCCAACTTCATCACAATAAGCTTCTATGTTTGTGTTGTCAAATTCTTTGCCATTGTCACTTCTTATCTTCTTGAGCTTCACTTCAAATTCATTTTGAGCTCTCTTGGCAAACTTCTTGAAACAAGATGCAACTTCGGATTTGTCATGAAGGAAGAACACCCATGTATACCTTGAGTAGTCATCCACAATCACAAGACAATAGAGATTTCCTCCCAAACTCTTGTATGTTGTTGGTCCAAATAAATCCATGTGTAGGAGTTCTAGCACTCTTGTGGTTGATATGAAAGCTTTGGTTGGATGAGTGTTTGCAACTTGCTTGCCGGCTTGACATGCACTACAAAGCTTGTCCTTCTCAAACTTCACATCCTTCAACCCTCTCACCAAATCATTCTTCATAAGCTTCTTGAGTGAGCTCATCCCAACATGAGCAAGTCTTCTATGCCATAGCCACCCAAGTGTTGTTTTGGTGAATAGGCAAGTCTTCAAGTTTGCATCTTCGGAGGTGAAGTCAACTAGATATAAATTATTGTATCTAAATCCATTGAATATCACTTGTTTGTCATCTACTTTGGATACAACAACTTCCTTCTCGGTGAATAAGCATTGGAAGCCAAGATCACACAATTGCCCAACGGATAGCAAGTTAAAACTCAATGAGGCAACATAGAGTACATTGGAGATGGAATGATCATTTGATATTGCCACTTTGCCCAATCCTTTAACCTTGCCCTTTGAATTATCTCCAAATGTTATTTTCTCTTGTCCATCTACCTCTTCATCTAGTGAGGTGAACATATGAGGATCACCGGTCATATGTTGAGTGCAACCACTATCAATAACCCAATGACTTCCACCGGTCTTGTAGTTCACCTACACACAAGAGATTCAAGCTTTAGGGATCCAAACTTGTTGAGGGCCCTTCACCTTCTCAACAAGTGACTTAGCCACCCAAATCTTCTTAGGCCTACTCTTGTTGGGGGGTCCTAAGAACATGACTTTCATCTTTCCACTAAAATCTTTTCTAAGCATGTAGTGAGCATTGAAAGCAAAGGGTCTAGCATGCTTGGGCAAGGGTTGTGGTGGTGGAGTTTGACACTCATGAGCAAAGTGGCCTTCTTGTCCACACTCAAAACATCTCTTTGGCTTTAGCTTTGGCTTTGATTGTTGGTGTTGAGCTTGAGCCTTCTTCTTCTCTACACTTGCCATATAACCAATGCCACTTCTATCCATCTTCATGACGGTATTCATGAGTAGCTCACTTTGGAGATGCTTGCCTCTAGCAAACTTGCTCAATCCCACCTTGAGATGCTCTTTCTCCATCTTGAGCTTCTTGTTCTCTTCCTTGAGAATATCATTGTTCTTCTCTTCCTTGAGTTTCTTGTTTTGTTCTTTGAGCTTCTCATTCTCAAGGATCAACTCTTTGTCATGATCAAGAGTTTCTAGCACAATGGTGTTGTGACTTTTCATCTCTTCAAGATCTTTCATGAGCTTTTCATGGTCACTCTTGAGCTTGACATACTCATCATAGTCATTGCACTCAACCACTTGCTTGCCTTTGCTACTAGATCCATGCTCAATGCTCTCATCAATTAAATCATCACATGAGGTAGCTATATCAATCTTAACAACATGGTTAGTAGCAACATGTGGCTCATTTGGTAAGAATTCTTGTGCAATAACAAGGGTATCATAATTGATCTTTAGAGTTGTATATTCATCTTTTAGCTTGTTGTGACTAATGATAAGCTCATTGTGCACCCACTCAAGTTTATCATGTTTATCTTTAAGCTCTTTTTTAGAAGATTTGAGCTCCTTGAGTTTGGATGATATAGAATCATTTGTTTCTTTGAGCTCATCATTAGCCTTTTCTAATGTATCACACTTAGCTAAGAGTGAATCATTTTTAGCATCAAGTTTTTCATTTGTAGCTCTACTCTTTCTAATGATCTTAGTGTATTTTCTTAATATTTTGACAAGATCATCATATGTGGGTGAATCATCATCGCTATCACTATCATCATCACTAGCTTGCTCATCATCACTACTATCATCACTCTTAGTTACCTTGCGTTCACCCTTGGCCATAAGGCATAGGTATGTAGAGGATGATGGCGATGGTGGCGGTGAGGATGCAAGATCAATAGCAATGGCGGCCACCTTCTCATTGTCACTCTCATCATCGGATGATCCACTTGATGAATCAATGTCTGTGAGCCAATCACCAACAATATAGGCCTTGCCACTCTTCTTCTTCTTGTAGAAGTCTCTCTTTTTGCCATCTCTCTTCTTGTATGGCTTGTTCTTTTTCTTTTCATCTTCATCACTTGAATCATCTTTCTTGCCCTTGTTCTTGAACTTGTCTTTCTTGGGCTTTGTGCATTGATGAGCTAGGTGGCCAAGTTCGCCACAATTGTAGCAATCCATCTCAGAGATTGGCTTTCTTCTTGAGCTAGTGAAGAACTTCTTCTTCTTGCCGTCAAACTTGATGCCACTCTTGTTTAGCTTCTTTAGCATCTTGGCGGTCTTTTTCACCATGAGAGCAAGACTTTCTTCATCATCTTCATCACTTGAGCTCTCATACTCAAGTCTTGCCTTGCCCTTATCTTGGCTAGCTTTGAATGCTAAGTCCTTCTCTTTCTTCTTTGTAGAAGATGAGCCATCTTGTGGCATGATGTGCATGTACATCTCATGAGCATTTATCTTTCCCAAGATTTGTGTCGGTGTAGCGGCGGAAAGATCACCTTGATGTAGCACGGTCACAATGTGTTCATATTTGTCAATGAGGAGGACACTCAAGATCTTTCTCACAACGTCGGATGGTGACATTTGAGTAAGTCCAAGCCCATTGACTTCCTCTACAAGAACATTCAAACGAGAATACATTTCATTAGCACTTTCTTTGGGAAGCATCTCAAAAGAATTTAGCTTTTTAATCACAAGATGATAGCGTTCCTCACGCTCACTCTTGGTTCCCTCATGGAGCGCACAAACGTCCGACCATAGTGCATGGGCGTCTTTGTGGTTCCTTACACGATTGAACACATCTTTGCAAAGGCCTCTAAAGATGGTGTTGCGAGCCTTTGCATTCCATTTTTCATAGTTTACTTCATCGCCTTGAAGTTGTGCGACATTCTTAGGTGTTGGGAACCCTTGAGAGGCGGCTCTAAGAATTCCAACATCTAGAGCTTCTAGGTAAGCCTCCATGCGAATTTTCCAATATGGAAAATCATCCCCCTCGAAGATAGGAGGAGGTCCATCCCCGTGAGATATCTTGCTCTAAGCGGTTAGGCTTAAAAACGTGAGCACGAGGCTCTGATACCAATTGAAAGGATCAAGATGCCCAAGAGGGGGGGTGAATTGGGCTGATTCTAAATTTTCTTGCAATAATCAAATCCTACGGATAGCCCAATTAACCCCTTGTGCCTAGAAAAGTGTTTATATCAAACTAATGCACAACAACTTCGCAACCTATGTTCCAAACTTACTCTAGCAAGCAATTCTATGGATGTGAAACAAGTATTGAATTACTCAAAGTAAATACTCAAAGTAAGTGCTCAAAGTAAATAGAGAGAGAAAGGAATGCGGCGATGTTTTGCTGAGGTATCGGAGAGTCGCCACTCCCCACTAGTCCTCGTTGGAGCACCCGCGCAAGGGTGTAGCTCCCCCTTGATCCGCGCAAGGATCAAGTGCTCTCTACGGGTTGATTCTTCGACACTCCGTCGCGGCGAATCACCCAAAATCGCTCACAACTTGAGTTGGGTCACCCACAAGCTCTGCCGGGTGATCACCAAGCTCCCAATCACCACCAAGCCGTCTAGGTGATGGCGATCACCAAGAGTAACAAGCACGAACTCTCACTTGACCACGCGAAGCCTAATGAGAAGATGGATGCACACTTGTCTACTCTTGATTCACTAATGAGGTTTCACTCTTGGATTCTCAAATCACAAACACCTCACTAGGACCTTGCTCTTCTTGGCACTCACAAACGTGTTTCTCAGCTGTTGGAATGAGCAAAAGTAACTCCACTCACGAGTGGAGCTTCTATTTATAAGGTAGCCTGAAAAACGAACCGTTATGAGCTTCTGCGGGGTGACCGGACGCTCCGATCGTTTTGACCGGACGCTCCGGTCAGTTCAACCCGCGAACAGTTTTCAAGTGATGACCGGACGCTGTCAGGGTCCAGTCATTACCGACCGGATGCTTACTGTAAACGACCGGACGCTGTCCCTCAGCGTCCGGTCACATGACCTTCCAGCATCCGGTCACTCCAGACTTGTTCGCCTCAGTCAAATGAACTGACCGGACCCTGTGGCCAGCGTCCGGTTGCACCGGAGCCAGCGTTCGGTCAATATTTGACCCTCCATTCACTTCCAACTTTCGATCATATGTGAATGAAGTTTGCTCCAAGGGATCTTAGGCATTCATAGGAGCTACCTAGAGCTAGTTTTAACAAGTGTGCACCACACCTAACTCACTAGACTCAACTAGGTCAAGCTACCCGTTCATACCCCCCTTCATAGTACGGCCAAAGGAAAAAACAAAGTCCTAAACTACTCTAAGTGTCACTCCAACTTCAATTGACACTTAGAACTAGTTATCCTTAACCTTGTCGTCCATCCTTTGAAAACCGAAACGATTTCCATCGTAGGGGCATGACAACCTCAATTGCTCAATCGATCTCCATTACCATGACCTAACTTAATTGCCTCTGCAAAACACACGTTAGTCATAGTAATCTTGTATTGTCATTAATCACCGAAATCCACTTAGGGGCCTAGATGCTTTCACACCCGCTGATCGACTCACGACAAGCGAGGTAGAGAGCTCATCCACTACTATAGATTGACTTATCACTATCGCCACTTTCACTACCATAGCGATAAAAGCGTCAGTGTGATACTTCCATCGTCGATTGGACTGATAGGGAGGCCTCCTAAGGAAGGAAACTGGCAGTTGAAAACCATCAATGCGGTGGTGGTAGTGGGGTTGAATTCCACCGTCATTTGGAACGCCGAGCAGAATGGGATAGGCGTTATGGCCGCCGGCCCTACACGACTGTTTGGTGTACCGGCGGTAGTAAATTCAACGTGAGTTATTTCCCTATTTCTCAACTACCCACAACACAGTTGCATCACCATTACTTTCCTACGGGGTATGCCTCATCTTCCCTGATGCTAATATTAACTGCTCCTCTCAACTTCTCCATCTTCAAGGTTGGCCTATTTAAGTTAGGGCTAGATGCGCTTCTTGTCAATCCACACACTCCTTCCTCCTTACAGAGTAGATACAGATAGATATAGACAAAGCTCTTGATCCAACCAGCTATATTTTCTTCATCGCCATGACGCTCCATCTCCAACTCCCCCGATGGCAGCAACGGTGTTGAGAGAAGGCCTTCAAGATTGGGTACTACCGGCATCTAGGCGTAGTGGGGGCTGCTCAATCTAGGTGCTAGTGGAAGTTTTGCGATTAAGGGGGTTCTCTTATTTGGGAAAGCCAAGGGGTACTCAATGCACTTTGGTATCCTTGGTTTGCCCTACGCATTTCTTGCGCCGATTCACCATCCAGTGCCCTAGTGATCCTCCCTCCTCTAGAGCAGCAGTGATAATGGCGACGCTTATCTTCCTCGCCTGGCCGTCTCCTCTTCTTCAATGCCTCTATCTCCCTCGCGCTCGTGGCCATGAGAGGTGCACCAGGGAAGGTAAAGCACCTCACTGAGATGCTCCTCTTCTTGCCTCTATCTCTCTCATGCTCGCGACCATGAGAAGTGCAGTAGCAGGGAAGGTAAAGCACCTCACTAAGATGCTGGTGGAAGTTTCACAAGGTGTTGCCTCATCCTTAGCTTGCACTGCCTGTCTCCAACTTGACTATGGGATGTACCTGTACTTGATAGGTCTTTGTTATTGTACACCCAGTAGTCTTCGATAGGTCTTTTTTATTGTACATCTGTGGAATGTAACAGAAGTTATCAATGAAATTAATGTGATGGTTGTTACTGTGTCGTTTATATATAATTTTTGCCTTAAAAACAATTAATAATTGAATGGTTGTGATGCTTGTTACTCCATTTTTTGAGGTGTTGCAGTATTTGCCTTGGCTACATAGACGTGAGCTAAAGCACCTCACTGAGATGGTGCTTGGGTGGAAGTATTTGCTTTGTTTATTTGTAAATTAGTTTGTTGTGTTTGTAAATTGTCATTATTGCAGCTCCCGTCACCGTTTCATATGGTGATTCAGCGTTAGTGTTAGATTGCAAAGTGCAGGGAATCAAATGGTCCGCGTTGTCTTCCCTGCTCCGTCGCCCGCTCATGTTTATTAGTGGAGATGACTGGAATAACTTGTATTAAGAAATTGGAAACATGTGCAAGGGAATCTGAACCGCATCATACAAGAAGGAAGGTAACTTTAATGAGTTTAGAAAGGAATCGTACTTGCGTATCATTGAATTAAGGAGAATGAAGAGTTTATCATACAAATCCCCATCATCCAGATATATGCATATCAACATTGATGTGCACAAAATCTACCACATTGATTTGAAGAACCTATCACACTCATTGCGGATCCTACAGTCTTAGCTGCAGAACATAGCCCACTACTCCCAACCTTCCCATCCTGCGTGGACACCACGACCTCCGCCTCTACACTGATGTTCATCCTGGCGACACACTGGCATGGCCAGAGGAGGCAGAGGACTAGACTCACCCTGCGTCGGCTGCCCAGCCAAGTCCTACAACACGAACATGGCCTGTTGGAGGCGCCGTGTACATATCTCGTTCTTCCACATCACATTCATCGCTGGGCCCACTTCATCACCTTCGACCTTCCTCAACCACTGCCGGGCAATGTTGTCATTGTCGGCACCGCTATTGGACCTGTGGAGCACAAGGGAGAGAACAAATGTAGCAACATCATGGCCTGCTGTGGCGGAGCGCTCAAGCATGTTGAGCCATGGCATGAGCATGATGTGGTCTTCCATGAAGTCAGCACACATCCCAGCATAGAAGCAGGCCTCTAGGTTGCCGACGCTAGCAAGCCTAGCGATGAGCTTGGTGCGGTACTCATGGTTGTAGAATCAGTTTTAGGTCCTAAGTTGTATCCCACATAGCAGCACCCACCACAGTGGTATACTCCATCCCACTACGGCGTTGCCACACACCCTACGCATCTACGAACAGGTTGCCCATAGGCTGCCAAGATCTTCCACGGGATCTGCTGTAGCCGCAACGACTTGGCTAGCAATCTCAACATCCACATCCATTGGGAGCTTCTCCATGGAATGAGGACACGCGCGATGACTGCAAAAGATGGATCCTCATGTCGGGGAGTGACATCATGGCAGAGCAGATCACTAGGGAGGGTGATCGGAGCAGAGCAAGGTGAGTTCCAAAAAACCCTCTTGGGATTTGATGATCGCTCCATTCTTGAAGGTACCACGGCGTGGGGATGTCAAACGTCTTGGGGAAGTCAATCATCATCCTCCGTGTGAATCTCGTAAACCATGTATGAAAATGCAAAAAAATTCAAAATGAAAGAATCTTTTATCTTACTATCTTACAATTACTAATTAGAGGTCCCAATGGTGTAAACCGTGTGAACCACGTAAACCGTGTGAACTCCCTAATTTTGCATGTAAATTACCCACCTCTGCCATTACAAAAGATAATTCAAAGCAGTCGATAGGAATAAAATAGGCTAGCGGTTCATCACTTCATCATCCCTAAGATCATGGTTAGCATTAGAGGGGCCGAGCCACGTGGTCGAGTCAATTTTCTCCGTCCAACTTCCAACACCGTTCCATCACCATTACATCTGTCGGGAGAAGCATGCTCCACTAAGATCGTGCAAGACGTGGCCTCGTCTTAACTCCTGCTCTCGCTTAGTGCAATCGAAGGGAACCCCAATAGGGGGCCTAGCTCGCCCATCCTTCTACAAAAATGGAGGCTAAGGCGGGGAAGCAAGTACACGATTCCTTTTCTCTCAAACTCGTTACACGTACCTATCTTCTCATTCTATCTTCTTCGTCCAGCGCTCTGCCTTGACACCCCAACTTTCACATCTCATCCAATGGTGGATCGGGCAATGAAGCACCCAATGGAAGAGTCACCAGAGGTTGTCCCTGCTTGTCCCCGCTTTTGTGCGATGCTACGATGGGATGGGGAGGGTAGCTCGGCGACGTCACCACCGGAGAGCCGATCCCCACTTTTGGCTATCTCTGACGATGATGATGGGGGGGTGATGTCCTCACGTTGGTGGAGTAGCTAGACATGACCACCTCTGCCCCCCGTGAGGAGAGCTAAAAGGCAGACCGGTAGTGCCTCTCTGTTGCCACCGTGAAGCAGGAAACGACCACGGCGGAGCTTGCTGCCATCGAGGTCCATATGCACCTCGCTGGTAAGGGATTCAACATGATATGATCTTGCTCTTTCACTATGTGCGATGCCATGTCTTCAGTTGTAGTGTTTTCTTGTCTCCTTTTCAGCTGTCTAGGAGCAGCTGATCGCCACGTGGGGCAAGGCAGTGGGGGCGATCTGCCTTCGCTAGGTAGCCGAGGACAACACCTGTGTCTCCTCCTGGATGGCAACCAAGAGCAACAGGCACTACTAGGACCTCCACGTGGCAGCAGGCAACGCCGTCTACGTGCTTTCGCCTCTTGCGCCTATGGGGATGACCCTGGCGGACCGCCTCCACACCGTGCCACCACAGGTTGTGGAGGTGGCCACATACTACATTCACCTAGGGGCTACTTCGGCCATGGACGTCACCTAGCTTTGGCTGGGTGAGGACCTGACTATGGTGGAGCCAGGGTTCATGGGAGAGACGAGCTATCAACACCACCAGAACCTAATCGATGAGTTCTCCACCATGGGCGATGACATCTTGGCCATGGTGGATGTAGAGAATATCATTCGTAATGCTCCCCACAAGTAGTTCAATTGTAATATGCCTCTGCATTCTGAATAGAAATGTTCATAATATTTAGTTATTATTACTTTGAGTTCATCTCTGTTTGCTGTGACTTGAACGTTCCATTTGTGCGCCTTAGAGTTCATAGACCGTATGACATGTCCATCATTAGTAGGTGCTAACATCTCCCGATCATCACCGCCGGTAGCCTTCACCGCCGCTTTCGTCAATTTCCAAGCCCACGCGTGAGTGCTACACGTCACTCCCGTGCGTATTTACAAAGTTTTGCAGAAATTTGCATTCCCACGTCTGATATAGTTGGTTACAAAGGATGCTCCCTACCGTATCTTTTTGCTCCTCAGTGCTGCTGTTCCTCATCACCACCTCTACTCTCTAGTGCCAAACTATGCGACCGACCCTACTCAGCGACGTGCAAGCCACTAGTCACCGCCGACAAGCTAGTGCTCTGCGCCAGTACGCCTCATCGGTAGGTAGACAACACTAATCCATCGGTGACCAGGCTGGTACTCATCACCATCGTCACCGCTCGAGCTCAATGCCACAAGATCCAAAGGCAATGGTAATGCTTTCACACTTTCCTTATGCATTATTCTTGGATTTTTTATTCCCTTTGTCGCCCATTGGAGTACGAATGAAGCTTCCATATGATTATTAACGAGCTCATGAACACATCTCTGTAGTCGCTCCTTCTCTGATTCATCATCATCAAGAGGAACAAAGTGGTCATCCTCGTCAAGATGGAGGAAGAGACCCCTAACAAGAGGAACGAACTGGCTATCCTCACAGACCATGTCTTGGTCCTCATCCTCAACCGCCTCATTGCCTGCTCCTTGAGCAGCTGCAAGTGTGTCTATCGCTCCTAGAATAGCCTCATCTCGGGATCCGAGTACCATAAGGAGCTGCCCCAGATTCTCGTTTGATTCTTCTACCATAGCTAGAAATGCAAACGCAACTTCACTAGCATCAATGGTGAATACCCCTCCTTGTCCCTCTTACCCTTCCCCTTTTAGGATGTCGTGATCTCATACTGCTCCTAGGGCCTCATCCTCTTCTGGTACTCTGGGTTTCGCTATGTTGTCTGCAATCCGATGACTAAGAAATGGTTGCTACTACCGAGTAGCAACCATTCTTGTGGTACAGCTCGCTTGGGGTTCGATCTGACAGTCTCCTCACACTTCCATGTGTTTGAATATGGGATCAGTGATGATGACTCTTTAGGTATCAACATCTACTCATCTAAAATGGGAGCATGGATCTTTAAAGAATCTGAATGGGACGAGGGTATTGTAGTATCCACATATGGGAAAGGTGTGTTTGTTAATGGTTTTATGAACATGCTGGAGTTCACCCAGAGAGTTGCTGTTGATATAGAGGGAAAGACGTGGAGGAAAATTCATAGGCCAACTGGTGATGCAATCTCCATCCATGAAGCTCAGGGTCAGTTATGTTTATGTGCTGCTGATACTTTAAATAGGTATGAGCTTTCAATCTGGATCCTTGAAGACTATGGTACTAGTAAATGGACATTGAAGCATAAGGTGACCATTGTAGGGTCGAGATGGCGGACTAGAGGAGGGGGTGAATAGTCCTTTCTAAAACTTAATCACGCTGGCTAACCAAAACAAATGCGGAATTTAAATTATCGGTCTAGCCAAGACTACACCCCTCTTTCTAAGTTCACAAGCACCTTAAAAAGATTCTAAAGAGGCAACAAAGGTGTCGGGCTAGCTAGAGCTCACCTAACAAATTCTAGAGCAAGGTCACACAAACCTATGCACTAGTACTTTGGCAACCGAGGGAGCTCCTACACAACTAGTGATGCAAAAGCACAAAGCTCATAAGCTCACTAGCAATGCTCAATAACAAGGCTACAAATTAGAGAGCACAAATTACTTAGCTATACAAACTAAGCAATGTGACTAACAAGGTTACTCAAACCAAATTAGTCACTCAAGGGAGCTACTTCTATGCTACACAAGTAAGAAGGTAACTAGCAAGCTACACAAGCTAACTAATTACAAGAGCAACTACACAAGCACAATGTATATAAAAGGAATTACAAGCTTGTGTAAGGGGATTGCAAACCAATGGGAAGACAAGGATGACATGATGATTTTTATCTTGAGGTTCACTTGGTTGCCACCAAGCTAGTCCCTGTTGAGACAAGCTCCAAGGTTGTCACCGGTCCTCTTGCTAGTGGTGACCTGCAAGTCACACTCTCCCATGTGGAGTGCTTACCACAAGCTCTAGCACTTGACATGATCAGACCACTTGTTGCCCTTCGCAAAGCTCTACTAGAGTTGCTCTTCGCGGCTCCCACGGGGTGAGCACAATACCCCTCACAATCTCTTCTCCGGAGCACCGCACAATCTTCTTTGCGTGCTTCGATAGAGACCACCACCAAGCCATCTAGGAGGTGGCAACCTCCAAGAGTAACAAGCACCACCGGCTTGCAACTCGATCCCTAGTGCCACTCGATGCAATCACTCAATGCAACACACTAGAAATCGCTCACTTCACAATTGGATCACACTCTTGCAAGCAAAAGTGAGTTAGAGGGCATCTAAGCACACCTACACAAGCCACCAAGGCTTAAGGGTGCTCACCAACCAGCCCAAGGCCGAGCTCCACCTCTATTTATAGCCCACAAGCCAAATAGAGCCGTTGGAGCAAAGTATCACATTTCTGCGTGGTCATCGGACAACAACGTGCGGGCTCCGGACAAGGGGTGGTGGTGCCCAATGGTCGAATTGCAACGGCTATTTCAAACTAGCCATTGGGACCCTGGCACCGAACATAGGGTGGTGGTGCCCCCCGATGAGTTTTCCTCCCTCTCTGAAAAAAGTGGCGGTGCCACACCGCCATGGTCACTGGATAGTCTAGTGACCCTAACTTGATCCAAATTGAAATCCACAACTTTAAAGCTGTAGATCTACTCATTATCTTTCCAAAAAGTTCTAGATCATCAAAATCAGAGTTCAGAGCTACGAGTTATGCCAGAAATACAAAAGGCCACTCCTGCTATTTTTGGGCACCGCCCTGGGGTGGCGGTGCCCTATCCGGTGCACACCGGAAAAGGTAGTGACACCGCCTACAATGGCTGCAAGTTGGCTACAAGCTAGGTTGCAACTTTCGACCCCCGGACAACCAAAACCTTACCCTTTTCTTCTCCTTTTCAACTCTGAATTAATCCAAATTAACTCCAACACCTTCTCCTTTGCAAATGTGCCAATACCACCATGTGTCCACCATCTTGTGCACGTGTGTTAGCTTTTCACAAATATTTTACTATAGGATTAGTCACTCAATTCACCACGCCACTCGATCCTAGCAACGATACAAAGTTAGATCACTCGAGTGGCATGTTGACGGTCGTTAACATCAATTATAAACCATCAACATATCCTGCATATGTACTTAATTCCATCACCAAACATAGGTATAGGGTTTTAAACTAATGAATTCCATGAGCTTTGGTAAATATTTGTATGCAGAAGGATTTATCCAGAAGACAGCTCATAGGACCACTATCATACACTCCAAACAAGCAAACCGACGACAATAAGTGATTCAACCCACGAAAACTATGAAAGACAACTCTAGAAGGTTCTAGAAGACACCACGCCAAAGCTTGGGCCAAACGGCCATGAAAGTGGGCCATTCGGCCCAGTCCATAGGCCGGTCGGCCTGCCATGGAGCCCGCTTGCCCTCCGCCGCTTCGTACTCCTTCCTACGATCAACACCATTGATTTTAAGGCGGTTTTAGGTCGGTTTATCCAACGGTGGTCGAGGGAGTTGATGCGGATCGATGATGTGGTGATTCCTTGCCCCCTACTCCACCTCGATTCCTTGCCCCCTACTCCACCTTGATTCCTTGCCCCCTACTCTACCTCAGCCTATATATAGCAGCCCCTCCCCCCTCCCTAGACCCATTTTGAAAACCCTAATTCATATCTCTCATTTAGATAAAGACACACCAGGTGGATTAGATCTAGATCTCTCCAATGTAGTAGATTAGTAGCTCGGGAGTGATGGTTGAGTTGGGCTCATGCTCAAGTTCTGGATCTAGCCTTGAAGGCTTGGCAAAGCCTTGTATCTTCACTTCTACATCTTATAAGACTTATTATCAATTTATCATATTCTTATCTACATGGCTATGTTTACTTTGAATATATATCTTGCTTAGTTAAAGGTTATCAATACTTTTATGTGCGGGTTCATAGAGCGCTTAGCTTGCTAGTTTACCGGTTAGACTAAGTAGCCGAGTCTCATGTAAGTATGGTGCTTATACGATGCTCTATAGTGAGTGCACCCTATTCTCTGGTTGGGTGGTAGCAGCAGGAGGTCATAGCCCTGTCTATCCTTTGTAGTCCCCTTTGAATTGAGCAGATTCTTAAATTGTAGGATCGTAGTCGCGTCAGTAGAGTTATCTATTGTGGGTGCTCTACTGTCTAAGCGACATCCTGAAGTGCACAAGAGTAGAGTTAGTCTTAGCTATAGTCGGGTATATATATACTTTGATCCTATAATAAGAATATCATAGGAATCTACCTCACATGTTGTTCTCCCAAGTTGACTAGTTTACATTATCTTTATAGATCTATCCCCTGAGTGTCATTATGCTTAATTCCTATCTATATAATTACCCTCTACTTAAGCTATGCTGATATGTTGACAGATATTCCTCTATTACTCAATAAGTCTTACTCCATTGTTTTCCTATGGTAAAATATAAATAATGATACCTACAATACTCCCGGTAAAATGCTACAATGGTATTCTGTGCGCTTGCAGAATCCTTTATATTCTTTTTGCGTTAATAAATACCAACAAGTATTTTTGGCGCCGCTGACGGGGAAACAATTGGCGTAAAGATTTAGATCATTAGCATACCGCTAGCTTTAGTAGGATTACCTCTGTTCTGTTGAATTGTGGAATAAGACAGGACAGTAGACGCCGTTTCGACCTTCCGGCAAGCTTCCACAAGAAAAGAAGAAACATTGAAGAACCCTAGGGTGCATGAACATTCAAGATCCATCAACATTGGAACCCTGCCCATCTCACAGGTTTGCATAAACATATATATATATATATATATATATATATATATATATATATATATATATATATATATATATATATATATATATATGTGTGTGTGTGTGTGTGTGTGTGTGTGTGTGTGTGTGTGTGTGTGTGTGTGTGTGTGTGTGTGTGTGTGTAGATTGGAGAAAAGGTCGACGTCATAAGAATTCAAATCACATCACAAGTGACGAATACAGACGCTACACTACTCACAAATTCCATCATGTGAGTCATGGTAAGTATGATCAAGAAAGATGAGATAGTCTTGCTCATGGACTTTAAAATTTATGAGTAGTTATCTTTTAATTTTTGCATACCACTGCATGTTTACTTTAAATAATTCATGCATCCACTCCGTTTAGTTTGAATTCTCTCATATCAAATTCATAGCATATTTAGTTACTTGCATATATCCACTTGCATCATTTATCTTAAAAAAAGAAATCACTCACCATGATCATGCTCTTTCATCTCTATTTGAATAAATCTCTATAATGCTTTCATGTTATCTTTGTCTTCTATAGTATGCTTTAGTTTGGGAGTGTTGATCTCACTTACAAAGGCTTTTTAAATTAAGCGTGGTGCTTAGGTTAAAATACCTTCCTTAATCAAAATTAGACATGGAGTTTAGTTTGGTTATGGAACTAAAACTTGCTGTAGTAGATACTGATTATTTTGTTGGACTAACCCCTGCAAAAAATTCTCAAACTCAAATTGGGGAAGTCCTGAGATAAACTCTCAAACTCAAAGCAAGGCATATGAATTCCAAAAACTTTGCACAAAGAACACCCAACTCATTCTTCAAGGAAGGAAGAACTGTGAGGATCAAGGTTTATTCACTTATCTTTTGTTGCAAGTTATCTTAGCCTTGAACCATGCTAGAATGCCGCCAACACATAAAATTTGTTAATAAATAAAATCTATGCTAAAGCAATCCTAAAACCATCATTTCATTAGCATAGAGGAAAACTACAAAAGTTATGGACAACAACCTATAATGCAAATTTGTTGTATTCCCTCGGGAATGTGTCCACTAACATTTTACAGGAAAGAATGAATATAAGATGTGTTTGTCCATGGTTTGGTATGAACATGCAAACCCAAACCAAACCACCACTTTAGCTATGGAACAAAGAGAAAGACAAGTGCCACAAAAAGGATCTACAATAGAAGCACTCACTCATAGGAAGTGGATGAACAAATCAATGGGCTACAGTAATGTCGAAGGCAACCTAGCATTGAGCCTTTCTAAGACTCAAGCTAGGAGACTGATGAGAAGTAAGGTGTAACCCACCTCATATTAGCTAGAATACGCCTGCTTCCATCATCTTCAAAAAGACCAGCTCACACGTCGTCAACAAGGACAAGACAACGAGATGCCACTACATCATGGCGTACATTCTCATGCCAATAGACATCATCAATCAATGGTTCACTACCAATTGTGTCTCGTAAGTTCGAGAATGACCATGGTCACACAAAAGACATCTCTAGGTCATTGAAGATGAAGCTTTCACACAAACACCAATGAAGTTCATTCTTTGATCTTCAAGACGGCTAGCGTATCACTAACAAACAAAGAACAACAACTTTTCACCACGCCGTTAGACAATCAAGGAAGAACTTGAGTTGCATCTCCAATGAACACCAATTTGTCAACCAAGAATAAACAGAAATCAAGAAAGGTTGATGGAAGAAGAGCATGAAATTGTCCGTATCCTCATCTCTAGAATCAGGCTTAATACAAGGAAAGGTCCTGCTTAACGGATTATGAGCTCTCGCCAATAGGTAAATCGAACAAGCCTCCTTCAGGTATACTTGTCACTAATCATTTCAATAAAAAGAAGAAAAACATAAGGTGTATCTAACCAAGCATTATGCAACATAAAATCACATTCATAGGAGAATTTTATCATCCAAACTTGATTCTGCATTTCGTAAAATTCAAGTATGGGGGATAGAGTTCTTCAAAACATCTCATGTCATGTTGCTAGTTTGTCTTGGTCATCCCTACCTTTATGATGAGCTCAACTTGCTAAATCAATAAGAAGTAAAATTTAAATAATCATGCTCCTTTGGTTTACCTTACATATCCTTGTTTTTACTTGAATGAATCTCTTTAGTCTTTTAAGCTTCCTTGTTCTATTATAAGTATGTTTTGGAAAACTATTCAAGCTTAATTATTGAATCAAAACATACTTGTATAGAATTTGGTTGTATATATGGACTAACCCTTGTAGGAAAATATTCAAATTTTGTTGGGAATAGTAGGAGATCATTCGTAGAAATAGATTAAGGTTTGAGGTATTCTTCAAAATGATTTTACACATCTTTGCCTTAACCTTGTTAAAAATTTGAAGTAGTGGTGAATAATCAAGGTACATTATTTAAAACATGGGATAAAGATTCTATGCCAATTAAAATGTTAAAACTAGCTCTGTTATAGCATAGAGGATGACCTTTAGCTCTATGACAACACTATCCTTACTTTGAAACATTTGTATATTCCATTGGGTATGTGTTGTCTACTAATCTTTTGTAGAGAAGAACAATAAAAGGAGCAGAAGGTCCAAACAAAGTGCTGAGATCCATAAAAGAGAGGACAAAAAGATAGTATGACAAAAGAATAAGAAAGAAGGAGTGCGACATAAAAGACAAGATGCTCATGAACAGCTCAAGGAAGGAAAGCTTCAAGCATGAAGAAAAGACCACCACAGTCATCTACCTTCGTCACATGGTGTCATCACGCTCCAATGACGAGGTAACATCTTAATGTAAGTGGTCATTATTTAAAAAGCTTTCCTTTGACCTTGCTATTCATACAAATAAAGAAACAAACATGTTTGAGTTACAACTTTGCTTGATCCAACCTAATTAACTCAACATGTTTTGTTCCTTAAGTTTGTTCATAGTACCACTTTCTTGATCTTATAGTCTTAACCAAATGAGCTAAAATTTTGCATATCTTATCTTTGAAAGATGATAGTCATAATCATGTAAAGTTTGATATTTTTGTAAAGATAGACAGTCCTTCCATAGGTTAAGCAACACCACTCTTTATGACAAATGTATTCAAATGCCACATTAATACTCATCCTTCTGATCTTATCACCTATATTATAAGAATGAATGCACATAACATCAACCGTAACATGATTTGATGTGCCTAAGGTTAGAGAAGAATAAATAAGTTTTGGTTCTGTTGGTGTTTTTGCACCAACAGAGCCCATGCACTTGATCTCTACCCTATCTTTATGAGCAAAACACACTTCGAGCAAGTGTGGGGGAGTCGATCCCCCAAATTCTACAAATGAAAGTTCTAAACCAATAATAACGATGCACACAAGATGTCGCTAGTTTCTACTACTGATGGTTGATTTTGAAATGCTGAACAAGGTGGAGGAAGAAGTCAAGAAAGGATGAACCTGTCAAACCTAGATCAAACTCAAAACTAGAACGAGTTTGGCAAAATAAGGAGGCACCACCAGTGGAAGCGCCACTACTAGAGGCGCCACCTCAGGAATCCTTATATTCAAGAATGAACCGAGGGTATCATGACTCTTAGGAGGCCTACCACCGATTCGACAACAGACTCGCAACCATTGAAAAGACAAATGATGTCGTACAAGGTATGTTACATAATCATGCACAATGGCACGTAAGCATGGGACACAAGATGGTCAGCCTCCGGCAACAACAGCAATAGCAAAATCAAAATTGGGAAGCTCTGTTCTAGCACCTCCACATTCGGCCACCTCATTGAGCAACCACGACAACAACCAGCTTGGGGGAGAAGGCATCCCCCATGTATCTAGATAAGTATTTCTTTTCCTTTTATTATTCTTAGTTTAATTTATATATATTAGAAAAAAAATGAATAACTGAAAATAAAATAAAAAGAGTGTGTCTAGTTTGCTTTAATTTGTTTTTAGGAGCTGAATAAAATAAAAAAAGGCTTATGAAGATAATCTCTTATAATGGAAATGATGAATAGTTGCTCTGTTGTAATTCCTTTCAAGTACCTAGTTTTTAGCCTTGAATTCTCCTAAGTTTTGGATAAAACTGTTTTGATATAAGGATTTACTCTGAACTTAAAACTCGTGGGTAGCATATGTTTGATCTAAGTCTAGGTAATTGACGGATATGATATGAGAAGGTCTGAGCTGCTGTTTATCTTGTTCCAAGTGATAGTAAAGTTCTGGAGATTTATCTTTTAAAAACATAAAAATGCTACATGATGAGTTTCTATATGACAAAGCTTGAATTCCTACTAGAGCCATACATGTTATTTTGGCTAGGAAAACTTCCGCATATATGCTGCTTGCTTTTGCAGTGAGTTTTGTCAAGCTTTGTTGACCTTGTAAGAGGTTTGTCATGCTCTTAAAAATCAAGATCACGTACACACTACCTAAATATGCACTACTCCTACTCAGGGGGTAGGCGCAAAAACATGCCATCCATCTAGATCTACCTAAGAATGTTCTACTCCTACACTGGGGGTGATATCTCTCTTAAAGTTTTGTTGCATCCACCAAATAAATGCTCTAAGTTCTTATTGATATCTCTCTTAAAGTTTTGTTGCAGAAAAGAGGCATGGGGCTATGCGAAAGTTACTCATAAAAAAAGAGAAAGAAAATAAGAAAAAAAAGAATTGAAAAAATGGACAAGTGTCTGTGATATCTAAAACAATGGGTACCCAGATGCCTGCCTAAAAACAGAGATGAATAAGATAGCCCCTGTTCTCTTGCAAAATTGCTTCCAAGTTTAAAAAGAGAGATAAGTTTTCAAGGAGCAAAGTAGAATTAGGTTAGCGACCATATATATCCACCATATACATCCACATACATGCACATCTTGATTTGATTGTATGACTTAACTCTCTTTGGATCCGAGGTTTGACTTTACAATATATGTATTGTAAGTATGCTATAGTTTTCTCCCTACTTATGAACTCCACATAAGCCTTAGTGGTAGGAAGAGAAAAGGTATAACATCTTTATTGCCTTGGTGAGGATCCACAAATACCATATATATTGAGAGACTTGAGAGTATGATACAATAGAATCTTTGAGTTTTATTTTGAAATTTTATAAAAACTCCGAAACAATGGTAGAACAAAGAACTTGAGATATAGTGCTTGACTCTATCGTTCTATTTTTCAATTGTTCAAGACCCAAGTGAAGGCTAAGAAGCCCCATGGTTGAAGGTAATATGGGTAAGTTTAAAAGTTAGATCAATTTATTCTAATTCGGAGGAGAAATTTTTATTAAACACATGTGTACTTTTGAGGCGTAAAAACATTGTAGCAACTCCTGATCCATTAGTGAGTTTGGCTTTGCTCAGGGACTAGCAAAGGTTAAGTGTGGGGGAGCTTGTTGACGATCGTTAACACCAATTATAAACCGTCAACATATCCTACATATGTACTTAATTCCATCACCAAACATAGGTATAGGGGTTTAAACTAATGAATTCCATGAGCTTTGGTAAATATTTGTATGCAGGAGGGTTTATCTAGAAAATAACTTTTGAGACCACTGTCATACACTCCAAACAAGCAAACCGATGGCAACAAGTGATTCAACCCGCGAAAACTACGAAAGACAACTCTAGAAGGTTCTAGAAGACACCACGCTAAAGCTTGAGCCAAACGGCCACGAATGTGGGCCGTCCGGCCCAGCCCATAGGCCGACCGGCCTACCACGAAGCCCGCTCGCCCTCCGCCGCTTCGTACTCCTTCTTACGATCTATACCGTTGATTTTAAGGCGGTTTTTGGTCAGTTTATCCAACGATGGTCGAGGAAGTTGACGTGGATCGATGATGTGGCGATTCCTTACCCCCAACTCCATCTCGATTCCTTGCCGCCTACTTGAAAGGTCCTTGTTTGGTTTTGGTAATTGAGTGACAACTTAGGTGGACTAATTGTGTTTATGTGAGATACACAGGTGATTAGTCCACAGGTACATGTGTATGAGCAACATATGCCATGGAGGTGAAAATGGCTTGGAGATGTTGCAAAGCTCACACATGTGATGATGAAGGAGCTTATTGCACATGAGACATGACATTGAGTCATGTGATCAAGGTGGAGAAGATCAAGACAAGACTTGGCTTGATGGACCGGTTGCAAGCGTGAAGGGCAAGTCGAAGGCTTTAGAGTGATGGACCGCGTGGCGGTGAAGCTTGAGCAAGACTTGGCGCCGATGGACGATGGCAATGGTGAAGAGCAAGTAGAGTCAAGATCGATGAACCAATATGATCATGTGATGATATGAAGTGGATCATATCATTGTTGATCGTGTTGGTGCATGTGTTGCATCGACATTGAAGGAGATGGAATGGAATGCGCAAGGCAAAGGTATAACCTAGGGCATTTCATTTCACCGGTCATAGGTGTGTAGAGAAGTTTATGACTGGGTTTAGGATAGATGGCCGTACTATCAAGAGGGGCAAACTTGTTTGCATATCGGTCATCTAGTGCCACTCGAGTGATCTAACTTTGCATCGTCGCTAGGATCGAGTGGCGTGGCAAGTTGAGTGGCTAACATCCTTTGGGAAATAATTGTGAAAATGCTAACACACATACACATGGTGGTGTACACTTGGTGGTGTTGGCACATTTACAAAGGAGGTGGTGTTTGCAGGGTTGAGGTGGATTCGGCGCTTTCGGGAAAATGGAATGCCTATTTTCTATTGCGCCGGATGCAAATTCTTGTGGTTGGCTCATTGGAGCAAGGGTGAAGAAGTTAGAAGTGAAAACGAGTTGGTCGCGAAGACGCTGGCGTCGGTCAACTGACCGAATGCTGGGTCTGAAAGCACCAGACGCTGGCAGGCTGCGTCCGGTCAGGCTGACGTACGGTGACGCAGAAGCTGGAGTGTGACCGGACGCTGGGCTGCGTCCGATCAAGTGTGACCGGACGCGTCCAGTCGAGGTCGGTACCTTACAGGAAACGACCGGACACTGGGGGTTCAGCGTCCGGTCAGTTGAAAGTTGCTGCGTCCGGTCAAGTCAAGTGACCGTTGGAACCGAGACACGTGGCCGTCTGTGGGCGACCGGACGCTGAGGTCCAGCGTCCGGTCAACACGACCGAAGCGTCCGGTCAGCCCGACCGTTGCCCAGTGAAGGGGTAACGGCTAGTTTAGCCCTTGGGGCTATAAATAGAAGTGGCCTTCGGCCATGGCTGGTGTGGAGCACCTCAAGGGACTTAGTGTCCATGCTTGTGAGTGCTTGGGAGCCCTCCATCTCACACATACTTGATAGCGATCATTCGATTGTGTGAGTGAGCGATTCTAGTGCGATTGCATCGTGAGGTTGCATCAAGTGGCACTAGGTGATCGAGTTGCAAGCCGGTGGTGCTTGTTACTCTTGGAGGTTGCCACCTCCTAGACGGCTTGGTGGTGGTCTCCGTCGAAGCGCGCAAGAAGCTTGTGCGGCGCTCCGGAGAAGTGCTTGTGAGGGGCATTGTGCTCGCCCCGAGGGAGCCGCGAAGAGCAACTCTAGTAAAGCGTGTCATTGAGCTACCCTCACTTCCGGGGTAGGTTCTTGTGGCGCCCGACGTGCGGGCTTAGCGGGTGATGCTAATTAGCCGCCGAACCACCAAGTGAGCGGTCGACACAACGGGGACTAGCGTGTTGGCAAACACGTGAACCTCAGAAGAAAAATCATCATGTCAACCTTATTCTTCCCGTTGGTTTGCATCCCCGTTACATAAGCTTGCAATTACTTTTATACATATTAAGCTTGTGTAGTTGCTCTTGTAATTAGATAGCTTGTGTAGCTTGCTAATTACCTTCTTGCTTGTGTAGCATAGAAGTAGCTTCCTTGCGTGGCTAATTTGGTTTTAGTAACCTTGTTAGTCACATTGCTTAGTTTGTGTAGCTAAGTATTTGTGCTCACTAATTAGGCATTGGTTGCCTTGTTATTGAGCATTGCTAGTGAGCTTTGTTAGCTTTGTGCTTTTGCTTACTAGCATGTGTAGGAGCTCCCTTGTTGCTTAAAATACTAGTGGCATAGGTTTGTGTAACCTTGCTCCTAGAATTGTTTAGGAGAGCTCTAACTAGCCCGGCACCTTTGTTGCATAATTGTTATCTTTGCAAGGTGCTAGTGAACATATATAGTGGGGTATAGTCTTGGCTAGACCGATAGTTTTAATTCCGCATTTGTATCGGTTAGCCGACGTGATTAAGTTTAGAAAAGACTATTCACCCCCCCTCTAGTCCGCCATCTCGACCCTTCACTACTCTACCCCGACCTATATATAGCAGCCCCTACCCCCCTCCCTAGACCCATCTTGAAAACCCTAATTCATATCTCTCATTCAGATTAAGACACACCAGGAGGATTAGATCTAGAGCTCTCCAATGTAGTAGATTAATAGCTCGGGAGTGAGGGTCGAGTTGGGCTCATGCTCAAGTTCCAGATCTAGTCTTGGAGGCTCGGCAAAGCCTTGTTCTTCACTTGTACATCTTGTAAGACTTATTATCAATTTATCATATTCTTATCTACATGGTTATGTTTACTTTGAATATATATCTTGCTTAGTTAAAGGTTATCAATACTTTTGTGTGCGGGTTCATAGAGCGCTTAGCTTGCTAGTTTAGCGGTTAGGCTAAGTAGTCGAGTCTCGTGTAAGCATGGTGCTTATACGATGCTCTGCCTGTGAGTGCACCCTGTTCTTTGGTCGGGTGGTAGCAGTGGGAGGTGATAGCCCCGTCTATCCTTTGTTGTCCACTTTGAATTGAGCAGGTTCTTAAATTGTAGGACCATAGTCGCGTCAATAGAGTTATCTATTGTGGGTGCTCTACTGTCTAAGCAACATCCTTAAGTGCACAAGAGTAGAGTCAGTCTTAGCTATAGTCGGGTATATATATACTTTGATCATGTAATAAGAATATCATAGAAATCTACCTCACATGTTGTTCTCCCAAGTTGACTAGTTTATATTATCTTTATAGATCTATCCCCTTAGTGTCATTATGCTTCATTCCTATCTATATATTTACCCTCTACTTAAGCTATGCTGGTATGTTGATAGATATTCCTCTATTACTCAATAAGTCTTACTCCATTATTTCAATGTGGTAAAATATAAATAACGATACCTGGAATACTCCCGGTAAAATGCTACAATGGTATTCTATGCGCTTGCGGAATCCTTCATATTCTTTTTGCGTTAATAAATACCAACATGGCACTAGATGACCAATATGCAAACAAGTTTGCCCCTCTTGATAGTACGGTCATCTATCCTAAATCCGGTCATAAACTTCTCTACACACCTATGACCGGTGAAATAAAATGTTAGGTTATATTTTGCCTTGCGTATTCCATTTCATCTCCTCTAATGTTGATGCAACACATGCACCAACCAATCACAAATGATATGATCCAATTCATATCATCACGTGACCGTATTGGTTCATCGATCTTGACTTCACTTGCTCTTCACCGTTGCTTCGGTCCATCGGCGCCAAGTCATCACTCAACTTGCCCTTCACACTTACAATCGGTTCATCAAGCCAAGTCTTGTCTCGATCTTCTCCACCTTAGTCACATGACTCCATGTCATGTCTCATATGCAATGAGCTCCTTCATCACATGTGTGAGTCTTGCAACATATCCAAGCCATTTCACCTTCATGGCATATGTTGCTCACACACATGTACCTGTGGACTAGTCACCTGTGTATCTCATATTAAACACAATTAGTCCACCTAGGTTGTCACTCAATTATCAAAACCAAACAAGGACTTTTCAACCACGTTGGAGCTATTTGGAAAGAAGAATATTGAAATCGGTACCGAGATTTGTGATGCGGCCTACAGAGTGATTGCAGTTTATTCAGAATGGATTTTTATTTTTGTTGTTGGGGAGGACAAATCACTGCTTACATATGACATGAACAGCAGTAAAGTTTATGTCCTCCCTGCCCGGGCCATCGCTATCCTAGAAGTACCTAGAAACTATCATGTATGAGCGGCGGACCTCACTATCTTCCTTATGTTCCCTTTTCATGGAGTCATTAGCAAAGCAGTAAAGGTGCATATGCTGTATTTTGTTGTAATTACGTCATGCCTTTATTTAGGTAGGTAGTTGTTTTGATTCTATATGTATGTCATTTTTGAACTTCGTAACTAAAGGAACTAGATGATGCCCCACGCGTTGCTGCGGGAATTTGTAGCATTATATGTTTATTTGGATATTTGATGAAATATAGAGCTTTTTACAATAGGTACTGTCGACGAAATATGGTCGGCAGTCCACCGAGGGGGGTGCCCGTGGTGGTAGATTATCGATAGATGGTGCGTGTAATTAGGAACCAGATGGTGACACAAGGCGTAGAGACAGCGATTTAGACAGGTTCGGGACGTCTGATCGACGTAATACCCTACGTCCTGTGTCTTTGGTGTATTGTATTGAGATGTATACAGATTAACCTGTCATCTAGGGGACCCTTGTCTCTCCTTATATACTCCGAAGAGACAAGGTTACAAGTAAAGTATCCAATTTGGTACTATTACAATATCTAGTACAACTTGTAATCTTGATGTGCACGCCTTGATCTTACGGGCCGGGCCACCTCGGATGGTGCGGCCCATGTACCATCTTGTGGTACCCAGGGGTATATCCCCCACAGCTAGTCCCCGAGCGCCATGTATTCTGATGCGACACGCCATTTTAACCTTCTCCGAACAGTGAGGCTTGAGTTCTTGACATCTCCGACCACCGTTGTCGCCGGAGAAGTAGGTTGTCTGAAGAATGTATGGTGCTCTTAAGAAGAAAGAAAAAGATTTCCGTCCTGGGAAGTGTGCCCACTTGTATTTCTAAAAAGAAATGTAAGTGCGTCTTGAAGCGTAGCGTCCTTGATCATCAGAGGCGTAGAGGTCGAAAAATAAACACATTCACCGCAAGGTGAAGTGTGCCCACTTAGTCCCCGAGCCTGGTAGTAGATGACATAGGCACGTGGTGCCAGGGTCTAAAAAGATTTCCCAGTTAAGTTGAGAATCCAATCATCGTACAGGCGATACGAGATGCATCGGTAGGTGCATCGTACCGATGTAGTCCCTGAGCTTGCTGGAAGGCGAGGTATGAGCCTTGTAGCAAGGTCCAAGTGAGAAAAAAATATCCCAACTGTATACGAGTTGCCAGTCACATGTAGTCGAGACGCAAAGTCCCCGAGCCGTGGTCGGAGAGTGGTCGAGGCAGTCCCCGAGCATAGGTCGAGGAGCGAGCGACGAAGTCCCCGAGCCGTGATCGAAGAGTGGTCGAGGCAGTCCCCGAGCACAGGTCGAGGAGCGAGCGACGAAGTCCCCGAGCCGTGGTCGGAGAGCGGTCGAGGCAGTCCCCGAGCATAGGTCGAGGAGCGAGCGACGAAGTCCCCGAGCCGTGGTCGGAGAGTGATCGAGGCAGTCCCCGAGCACAGGTCGAGGAGCGAGCGACGAAGTCCTCGAGCCGTGGTCGGAGAGTGATCGAGGCAGTCCCCGAGCATAGGTCGAGAAGCGAGCGACGAAGTCCTCGAGCATAGCTCGAAATTCCTGTAGATAAATATGTAGAATGGTAGTACATGATGTACAAAATAATAAATTATGGAGAAAAAAATCAGCGGTGAAGAAAATACGCTCAGCAGTCATTTGCAAATGAGCATGATGTGATAAAGCAGTTGGTGCTTTGTGAACATCAGTGTTAATATGAAGTTTGTGTTTATATTTAATATAAACCGCCCGACCAGTTAGTATATAGCTGAGTCTCCAGCCCTAGTTAGCCTGTTAACCATAACGCGGGGCGCGGAGCCCGTGCACATGTAGGAAGAACAAAGCGTCGCTAAGGAGCCGTTGCCGACCACCCATAACGTAGAGGGCAGACGCTCGTGCACGTGTAGGGAGGAGCCGGAGATAGGGCCGTCTCTGGAGGCATCGAGCGTCAACATGACTGGTCGAGGATTTGTATTAAGTTTAGCTGTATGTTATATTTAAGATGGTATACATGGACAAACGCTATTTGAAGAATAATCATGACCAGGACGTTGTGAAGAAACGTCGTAATAAAAATTATGTTAAATATAAATATTAGAAGTGTACTTATCTTTAATAGAAATCTAGTCGGTGGTGATGAAGTTGTCCGGTCCTCGAGCTTTTCGGCCTGTTGTGACGGTGGTCGCGGTTATCGTAGCGTCGTTCTTCGCGGTGATCATTATTGCGACGTGGTCTGGCAGTCGATGTGGTCGAAGCTCGGCGGAGCTGCTCGGGACGTGGTCGTGGTCGACGTGGTCGGAGCTCGGCAGAGCTGCTCGATCTGCCTGCTTGGCTCGACGTGGCTCGCTAGACGTCTCGATGCGTGCGTTGTCTTCGTAGTCGTCGTTGGCTTGTGTGGTGATCTAACTTGGACTTGTATGAAGTATCAGTTGCTATGCAAGAAACGGTGACATATACATGTATACGCACTCCATTGATGCATGGCCCTGTATACCACATATATGCTTCCTTGGTTGCATGGTTGCATGGTTCTGTAACATAGCACGGTGGCTTGATGCAGTCGGATAGCTTGTTCGATGCTTCGGAAGATCATCTCGGCGGTCATGTCGGCGTTGGAGAGCTTGTCACAAGACGGGATGAATAGACAGTGCTTGGCTTGATTGCGGCCGCATGATGCACACGTACGTATACACGTGCACATGCATGTGCCCCTTTAGATCCGTGGTTGCATATTTGCATGCATGCAGATCCGTTTATACTAGTAGCAGATCCGTACAAGCACGAGGAGTCCGATCTGAGCGGGAGTCAAGAAGTCGCCGCGATTGACGCTGCTTATTGCTTGTACGACTGTTCGTGGTCCAGGATCACCACGCGCGATAGCATGCCGCCGCAAATCTTCGCGTGATGCCGAGGCGATCTTGCCATCTAGCGGGCCATCGGTCGTCGATAAGTCGCTGCCGGGATAGCAGTGCTTCGACTTGGCGACGCGTACTGCTCGGAGATGCGCCGTGATCGTTGAAGGATGTCAACGCGATCAGCCGAGTTGTCGCGAAGGATGTTGATCTTGAGTTATGCCATCTGATTCGCTAGGGATCAGCGCGCACGACCCCTAAAGGGGACCCCTACCTGGCGCGCCACTGTCGACGAAATATGGTCGGCAGTCCACCGAGGGGGGTGCCCGTGGTGGTAGATTATCGGTAGACGGTGCGTGTAATCAGGAACCAGATGGTGACACAAGGCGCAGAGACAGCGATTTAGACAGGTTCGGGCCGTCTGATCGACGTAATACCCTACGTCATGTGTCTTTGGTGTATTGTATTGAGATGTATACAGATTAACCTGTCGTCTAGGGGACCCTTGTCTCTCCTTATATACTCCGAAGAGACAAGGTTACAAGTAAAGTATCCAATTTAAGGTTACAAGTAAAGTATCCAATTTAGTACTATTACAATATCTAGTACAACTTGTAATCTTGATGTGCACGCCTTGATCTTATGGGCCGGGCCACCTCGGATGGTACGGCCCATGTACCATCTTGTGGTACCCGGGGGTATATCCCCCACAGGTACAAAAGTAAAAAAGGATATATGGAAGTTATAAAAATAACATGTAGTAAATGATGGCAAAAGACAGATTACGAAGGCAGCCATATTTTTGAGTAAAACATGACTAAACAGGTACTTTAGACATAAGAAGTATTCTGAGTAATTGAAACTACGGAAACAATGGACTCTAAGAAGTAGGAGAAATCGAAATGGCTAAACAAATAAAAAATAGAACAGACAAAGTGGAGACGCCGATGAAAAAATCTTGAATACGTCATATGGAGCTCCCTAGCAACATGTACATTTTTTCACGTGTTTCGCTTGCATCTGCCATCCGCTGTAGGAAAGAAAAACAATTACATGGACGCTCTCAGCATCAGTGACATACTAACATGATTGAGGAGCTCGTAGTCAGACAGCATCGTCGTGTCCTTGCTGTCGTAGAGCCTTGGCAGGACCTCCACAGCTATTAGATACGCTCAGCCCTCCAAAAGACAATGCCGCGCGCATGGCCGCACCGCAACATTGGCCGCCTCTAAAACTCCAAGCCGTGGTTGTTCCTGCGCCACTCCGCATGCACCTCTTGGTCGATGGCAAAGAAGCAATTGTCGCGCGCGGTCATCAAAGAACTCTGAAGTGCGTGGGGACACAGCCGGCATAGCGGTCTCGAAGGTGAATTAGCTAGCTCCGGTGGATGCAGAGTTGCACGATGGCCATCGGCCGTCTACGCGGCACGGGAGCTTGGATGCATTTGGGGAAGATGGTCGCCCTCGTTGCCGTCTGGTGCGTTGCTATATATAGTAGCAGCATGATACCTGCACATAAACACGAAGCAGTAATGGTTCAGTTTCTTTCGCTTAGCATTTTCTGAATCAACCGCCAGCGACGATTCAATTAGACCAAACATTTATGGTGGCATAGGAAGGGACGACAGGGCGCGTTGGCGCATTAACGCGTTGCATGGCTACATGCAGTATTAGTAATGCTGGCCTTCTAGGTAATTATGGTGGTATTAAATCAAATAGGAACGCATGTACGTGATTGGCCACACGATGTCAGGCTGGACATGCGCCAGGGAAGAGGAATCGCGTGGAGAGAATCGTGCGATGCGGAGGTTGTTTCAATGAGTTGCGACTGCTTGGCTCGCTGTATGTGACCGTGAATGTATCATATGTGGGGACTTGGCTCGCTGAGAAGCCAGGAAAATAGGCCGGTGGCGTTCTCCTATTTAGGTACAGTAGATGGTGTATTGAATATTATTAATTATGTTGTTTTGTGCAGGTGAAGTCTGAGTGCTTTTGAATAATTTTCATGCATTGGTTATGAGGAAGAAGAGGGTTTCATGGTACATTGCCTACCAATTCGAATGATCCACTAATTTTATTTATTTTTGCGTAGCAAGCATGAGTGCCACGTAGGAGAAACATAGCTACGTCGTTTCATTATGTAAGTCTGTAGAGATCAGTAACTTTAGTTTACAATCTATGTACCGCTTGTGTTAGGACATTAATTAGTCGAGAAAGATATTATGGTAAGCGTCCATTGTTATTGTAAGAACATGGTTTATGGATGCAATGATTATATCTATATGCTTTGTGTTCAGTAAGCTATTAAGGGTCGTATATTGTTTTGTTATCACCACCGACGTTGGTGGTGCAAACGTCCAACACCGTTGCTATATGTATTAAGCGGCAGGGATAAAAGTGTATCACCACTGAATCGTTTAGTAACCCGACACCGACTAAACGATCATCAAAGGTGGATCGTGGTGCAAGGCGACGGTGACCATGACCTTTGTACTGCTGGATCATACACTGAAGCGACGATGGTGTTAACCAATACACAGGCATCTCGGCCGTCGAACCAACAGTGAAACCGCACCGCTGACAATCGGGTCGAAGTACAAGGCAACGGTGCTGGTGACCACTACACAGGCGGTTGATGTGCCCACACGACGGTTTTAATAGCCTCGACACAATCGGATCATTTGCCAATGCGGCGGTCTTAGTGTACATCCACAGTTGGGTCGTGCTCCAGTGCGACTAAAGTAAGGACCTAATCACGGATGGATCATAAGCTAACCGGCGGTGTTAGTATACACCGCAGCCGGTCCCAGATGCCGACGGTGAAGGCTATGACCATCACTGTCGACAACTTACCGCCGAGGTCGAAATTGGATTGCGACGTGGGTTGATGCGGCTGTGAAAGGTGAGAGTGTAGTAGTGATCGAGCATCAGGTCAACCCATACGGGAGGCCCAGCGCCCTCGCACAGTGCCACCGCGAGCGGATCAGACTCGTGGGAGCAGCGTGCGGCAGTAGAAGAAGCGACGTTGTCAGTCACGGCAATGTTGATCTCCTTCGGCAGCTTGCTCTGGCGCCACCGACGTCGTCGACGAGAGCCATTGGTGCCCCTCACAGCCACCTGCGCGGCTTCGTTCGAGCCACCATGTGGCATGCGTCGAGAGGGCCGAGAGCCACCACCCCCAGCCTCCAATGCCGTTGTCGTGGCACGCCTGGGCCACTTGCAGTCACTAGCAAGGTGACGGTAGCCGTGACAGCGCAGACAATGTCGTGGCAACCGATAGGTCGCTACTCGGTGCATCCGGCGAGAGAGAGGAGGAGCGGGTGCCGGGGGGGTCAGTGGCTCCTCTGCGGCTCCCATGGGGCCAAAAGGCCCAGACTTGGTGAGGTCGCTAGCAGCGGCGACTGCAGCACACCAGGCATTGGCCGGCAACGGCGAAGTCTAGCGGGGCGCCCCGGACTCTGTCAGCAGTGACTCAGGCTCCAGCTCCTATGACGAACAGCACGCGTGCGGGCTGCCACCACCGGCGCCGGCGTCATGGCCGTGCTGCGTGGTAGTGGTGGTGCGCATGTGGGAAGAAGGGTTGGCGGAGTCAGGGGAGATACCCGCCGTCGCTGGAGCCGGAGCCGGCAGCGGGGGCGGCGGCGTAGAGGGTCCGCAGTGCTGTGGATTAGCCCGCGGAGGGGGTGGAGGAAGGGGAGGTGATGGTGAGGGCGGCCGCGGTTGGTCATGCCAGCTCCAAATACGGGCGGCGTCTGGGACACCGTGGGCTCCACGCGTGGCTGGGGAGGGTTGTGGGTGGTGGATCTGTAGGGGGAGGGGAGGGGGAGGGGGGCGGCGGTGCCGGCGGGGGCGGAGGCGGGCATGGAGCCGCCGGCTGGAAAGGGTCGTGGGTTGCGGATGGGGTGGGGGAAGGGGAGATGCAGGCGTGTGAGGTGGATGGGGCCATCGGCGCCGGGAAGGCGGCCGGCGACGGTGGATGGGGGGCGCCCGCCAGGGGCGCCCCCTAGGGTTTCATCGGCTGGGTTGGGCTTCATTTTGCTATTCATCCGTCCTCCCTCCCACACGGACACACTTGTCCACCCCCAATTGCTCTTGAAACACTTTGGAAAAAAGATATATAAATATATATATAAGGTGTAATAATTCAATTTCATATAAGCTGCATACTAAAATTAGATAATAAATACTAAAATACTCCTAAGAGATTATATAAAGTACATGTTCTCCCTAAAAAGCCCAACTCTGGAGCTGGTTAATTTGAAACGTCCTTTTCTTAGCCCATATTAGGCCCAATATGCTGTTGGCTTGTAATGGGGGTTAATAGAAGTTGGAGTGCTGTTAAACTTTAACAGTTCGTAGGAAGCCATCTGGCGCACTTTATTGATTTGAAATCGGGTTACATCGTAGATGTTAGTCTCTTTATTACGTTTTGGTGGCTACTTTTGCGTGGTTTACCATGAGTATAATAAAACCCTATAATTTCATTAGTTTTAGTAATGTGAGAAATTCGGTTTCAACCATAAGGTGTTGTGCATGTTGCAATTTGAGCCACCTGCTGCAGCTGCCTGCTGCAGCTGCTAGGGCGCCGTGTATGGAGGGGAGGGGCGTAGCATGTGTGGAGGAGCGCGGGAAGTAGGGAAGCGTGGGGGAGTAGCGCGGGGCGAGCCCCGCCTGTGTGTAGCAGGCACGGGCGGCCGGACGTTGTGGTCTGTCCGAACGTCCGGACGCTAGTGCCGCGTATCAAAACAAAACTCTGTAGTTTGGTTGCTTTTAGTAATGAAATTCGGTTCCGATCGTAGTGGGGAAAAAATTAGGCCCAATAACCAAGACTCAAACCGTTCAGCATCACGTCTCAAGGCCCAAATCGCACTACGTGGTGCTGTCGTGGACAAGACTCTCCTCATTAACGAATTGAATGTCAACGACAAATTTTTCGTCTCATCAGGAACAAAAGGTCTCTTTTTTAAAAAGAAAAGAAAAGGAGATTTCCATTGTTTATGCTATATTGAAAGCAAGAAAGGCCATCCAAGTTTTGAAATCGACAACACAAGAACAAACAAATTTTCTGCTTTGAAGCACACGGGCTGGTCACCATGCGCATCTCTATGACAGATTGACTGCGTCCGGAACCAGCTAACTGCTGGCCCCGTCCGTTAGTGCGACTACTGCTTATTTGGTACTGCTAGGAGCAAAGCGTCTTCAGGAATCCCAGAAAATTTCGCAGAATCACAGCATTGCGAGCTCCCTGACGTTGACGGGGTAGACGAAGGTCTGGTTGCCGGCGAAGATCGTCTGCGCGGCGATGGCTGACACGGCCTGCGAGGGATGGTTGGCGTCCCAGAACAGGTAGTCATCGCGGTTGGCGCACACCGGCGCCGTCTCGTTGCACGCGAACGCCGCCCCGTACGGGCCGCCGCCACAGCACGCCGCCTCCAGCTCCGTGAAGTCTGCAGGCACGTACGTACACAGTCGAGCAAACATACATGCATCAGATCGATCAGAACAATGGCGATCGGCGAATCAACCGGCACATTCGTAGCAGACGCAGAAAGAAGGAGGCGGGCGGCGATCGATCGCTTACTCCAGGCGTCGGTCCGCGGGTTTTCGAAGACGAAGGAGACCATGGCGTAGGCGTTGGCGAGGGAGTAGGCCATGTCGGGCATCTCGTAGCTGAGCTGCTTCAGCATCCCGGCGAGCATCGGGTAGGAGCGCAGCGAGAGGTCGTTGAGCGGGTCGAAGCAGCCCTGGGTTCCCAGCTGCATCAGCCGGCGCAGCCTCTGCGACGGGATGCACCCTAGCGGCGGGATGCTGATGACGCTGAACTTCCTCGCGCCCATCTCATACAAGGCCAAGATGTACTGCTTGTAGGCAGCGACCAGGGCACCCAAGAACTCTATGTCGTCGCCGGGGGATGCCGAGTACTCGAACATGTCGTTGCTGCCGGTGCTGATGAAGAAGATGGACCTGCGGAGGAGACTCTCGGTCTTCTTCTGACCCGAGAGCTGGGCCATGCGCTCAACAACCTCTGAGAAGTGCTCCAGCTGCATGGACATCGGGATCACGTCGCCAAACTGCACGAACGGGTTCAGATGGATTAGCCGTGTTATTAGTATGCCTACTACATGTGCCGAGCTTTTTGTATATGGCAAGTAGTACGACACATGCGTACCAGTGATCTGCCGGTCCCATCGGCAAGCCCGGAACCTCCTGACGCGAAGCTGATGCCCTTGTACATCTGTGACCTGATGGCCTTCTCCGACAGAGAGAGGTAAGCCGGCGGGCTCATTGTGAAGCCGAGACCTCGAGCTGTTCACCACCAAATCACGTAGAGTGCACTAGTCAGTCATCCACCACAGATCGCATTGCTGAGCTCTGTAGGAACCACAGAGTGCAGCCGTGCAGGTGCGTAACATACAGTACATTGATACTAGTACATACTCCATACCTAGCAGGTCTGCCGTGTTGAAGCCATTACTGAACCGCCCGGTCGGCTTCGACCCGGGAAAGTCGATGCCGTAATGCGGATAGTTGGCTCTGGCCCCAACGGTGACGTTCAGGTTATTGTTGGTGCCGACGTCCACCGTGGAGTCGCCGAACACGAACGCCGCGGGGACAAGCCGCGGGTGCCTCGCCTCCGCGTCCGTTGCCACGAGCACAAGCAGGCACAGGGCCACGAGCACGGATGAGGCAGTCCGCTTGGCCATCGCCTCGGTCTCTGTGGCTTCTGCTTGTGCGCTGCTTAGTTTGACAGTATCAGGTGGTGAGGGCTTCAGAATACGTGACCGAGCATATATATACTGTGACAGGATGCACATGGTTCCATCAGCAATTAACGAAGACCCGCCTAGAATTATCATCATCGACTAGCTCGCCAATATGCTGTCTCCGTTCTGGAATGGAATTGTCCCCATGCAGGCCGATTATTAAAACCCAGCATAGATAGTACAACAATGTTGTTACATCTGTCGATGCGATGCAAAGAACGTTCTTTGGAATCATCTGGAGGCCGTTTTCATCCAACCTAAGCTGAAATTTTGTCGTGTTCGCGGAAGAAAAAGGCTGAGAATGTGTAATGTGTTTGAACGAGTCCACATGGCCTAGACCGGTAGCGCCTCGGAGGCAACAGCGACGTCACGACAGATGCACAACTGGTGCAGCAGCTTAGGACATATCAGCTGGGACCAATGCAAGAACGGCATGCATATATGGCCTGCAGGAATGTACCGACATGGTTAGAGCTTGCGTTCGGATCTAGCTGCATCCAAGGGCGTGAGCGTGACGCTCTTGGCTCTTACGGGCATTTCTGAATTCTCTGGAATTTTAGTCGAGGACGCGCAAAAAGATTATGTACTAGTAAAAGTGGTCCAGGAGGTACACTGTATCTCTGCAGCAGATTATGTGGTCCTGTTCGGCTCGTGGTTTCAGCTGGTTTATCGGCCGTACCACGGCTTATTCTCTCTAACATAATATTATTGAATCAGCCATAAAAACCACCAGCCAAACAGGCTCACTTAGACACACTTCACTGCACCCAATTCGTTCAGGTGACATGTTATCTCAGAGTCCAAACTATGCCGCCGTCATCATCTAAACCACGAGAGCATGTTCGGCTGGTAGTTTCAGCCGGCTTTTTAGCGGCACCGCAGCATATTCTCTCTCACAGAACATTACTGAATCAGCCACAATCAGCCGTAAAAATCACCAGCCGAACAGCCCGATTCATCATCTAAATATCTAAATATCAGCCGCAAGCAGCATATTCATCATCTAAATATCACCAGCACAGACAGACACGGCCGTAAATCTATGGCACACACAGTAGTAAGCAGCACGGTACACGTCGCACGGGTACGTCCTCTCGTGCTCCGCTACCTAGTATCGGTCGTCTTCCACCAGCTGCCTGAAGTTTATGGGCGCGGCGAAGTGGAGCGAGCCGTTGTAGATGGCGGCGGCGGCGAGCTTGGAGGTGGCGTGTGTCGGGTGCACTGGTGCAGCAGGTCCCAGAACAGGTACTCGTGCCGGTTGTCGCACAGCGTCGCGTTGGGCGTGCACCCGGACTCCCCGTTGAACCGGCCCGACCCGCAGCACGCGTTCGTGACGTCCTTGAACCCTGCACGTACGTCATTCTCAAATTTCACGTCAAACCCGGACACGATTCTCTCAAGCCTGAACCGCATCGATCAGCTATCTGATCAAAGCGTCGTAGCTGTTCGGGGCACACGTACGTACCCAGCCTTTGAGGGTGCTTCGTGATGCTCTGCACGACGGCATGGGAGCTCCCGACGGAGTACCTGAACCCCTGGAAGCTCAAGCTGAGGCCGTGCATGGCGGCCTTGACGCCCTTGTTGAACCCGCGCGCCAGCTCGTTGAGGACGTCGATGCAGGCGCCGAGCGAGTGCAGGCTCCGCGGGTAGGGGCAGCACCCGATCGGCGGGACGTCGATCACCGCGAACTTCCTCGCCCCGAGCACGTACAGAGCCTGATTGAACCGCCGCCGGCCGGCCGGCCGCAGCGCACGTTTCGTTCCAGCGAGGTTTCTCGGCGGATCATATCATGGATCATGGTTCAGAGAGCACGGGGCGGCGGCAACCTACCTTCACATGGTTCTGGTACAGCGCGACGAGGTTGCCGACGAACACCGCTGCTTGTCGGCGTCCGACGGCGTGCTGTTTCGCGAGAAGAAGGCGAACAGGTCGTTGCCGCCGGTGCTGACGTGGAACAGGGACCGCGACAGCAGGGTGTCAGCAGCTCCGTTGCCGGCGCGCGAGGGGATGTTGCGCTGCACGGCGGCGAATTGCTCCACCTGCTTGCTCAGCGGGATGATGGAGCTCCCCTGCACGAACAGAGTCATCCACGTGTGTCATCTTTGCTTGCAGCGCCCATGCAGGAAATTAAAGGGTAACTCTGGTCACGAGTGGCTTACTGTTGTGTCGAGAGTGCCTGATCCTGCAGAGGCGAAGTTTACTCCCAGGAGACCTCTGAAGACCTGCTTGTTGGTCTTGTTGGCCACGGCGAGGAACGGCCGAGGCCGCGCTTGAAGCCCGTGTTCGCAGCTTTTTTTTTTAAAGATAAAGGATGATAATCCAGTCTCTATATCCACAGGGATATATGCGACCAAACAATTACAAGAGCACTTAGACTCTAAGCCTCAACACCGAGGAATATAAAAACAAGGTTGTAGGCCATAGGGCAAAGAAAGAAATCTAGAATGACTAAGTTTCAAACTTCTTCTGCGCCCATGATTCAAACTTGATCCATCTGTTCTTAGCGTGGCAAAACTAGCGCCCGGACGTCTAGACGTTGGCTCCCGTCCGGACGCTCTTGGAGCCCACCGCTGCAACATGAGCGATGTACCAATGAAACATGCTCGAATTACTATTGAAACATGTACAATATCGTTGTTGCAACATCCGTAAACAAACACATGCAACATGCGCCTGAAGCACCTGCAACATGCACTCGAAACATATGAAACATATGAAACATAGGCTTGCAACATAGGCTTTCAGAGCAACATCTCCTTCTGCTTGGGTGAATGGAGGCTCGTCGGCACGCAGAGCTCGACGGCGGTGCGTGAAGCTCAACGGCGCGGAGCTCGCTGGTGGCACGGATCTCGGTAGCATGGAGCTCGCCGACAACGCAGAGCTCGGCGGTGCGTAGAAGACGACGCCGTGCGGAGCTAGGCGATGGCACGCAGAGGGCAGGGTGGGGCGCGACGACAACACAGAGGAAGGGTGGGGGCGGCGGCGGCGACGCGCAGAGGGTAGGGTGGGGTGCGGCGACGACGCAATGGACAGGTGTGGGCAGTGGCACATTTCGGGACGAAGCGTCCGTCCGTCCGGACGCTCGGGCCCTATCATTATCGTTCTTAGCAACAAGCTTCCACCCCTTCATATACTTAGAGACTCATGATGTCAGACTTGTCCTTGACACAAATAAGAGCAGACCACCGACTCCCAAGGCAATGCAAGCTCTCAAAGGCGATGCCTTCAAGAAGGAAACGATGCAGAGCACCATCATCACCTGCCTAGAGACCTAGGCGGAGTTTCCTCTGGAGAGGTAGGGGAACGCATCTCAACGACACTTCCAAGGGAACGGCGCTAGGGACGTGTCAGAAGAATTAGCTCCGGCAATACCTAGCAGTTAATCGTGTAAGATGAATCAGATGGTAGCACACGAGATACATGATTTATACTGGTTCAGGCACGTGGTGCCCTAGTCCAGTTGGGGGTGATGCTTCTTCTCTGTATTCGTATGCTCGGTTACAGGGGCTGCTTCTCCTAACTATGCGCTAGAATGAAGTAGATGGGAATGGATGGGATCTCGATCGAGGGCCCCCTACTCCCCCTTATATAGCCTGAGGGAGTAGGGTTACAACATATCCGATTAGCTAACAGATTGGCTTCCTAGTATGTTACATGGAATGCGCAACAGATTGACCCTACTCTATCGTCTGGATACGGTAGCGTCGGATATTCTCGAAATGCCTTGATCTCCAAGTTGATGGATTCGCCTGGCCTTTGTGGGCCTCATCCTTTGCAGTCTCTAGCCGATAGGTGGATGTGGTCGAATATACGGGCGGTGAAGGTACCCGGGACGATATATCCGACACTGGCCCCGTAGGATTTAATGACAAGCTAGCCGAGTAGCTCCGTCCTTCAGGTGCCGCAAACCCTTGTGTCCTCGGGTACTGTAAGTCCCGATTAGCATTCCTCGGGCGCTGAGGTCTTGAGCTTGGTGATGTTAGGGTGCGTTTAGTTCGCTAATTTTTTTTTGGCTTTGGCTATTATAGCATTTTTGTTTGTATTTGGTAATTAGTGTCTAATTATGGACTAATTAGATTCGAAAGTTTCGTCTCGCGATTTCTCACCCAACTGTGCAATTAATTTTTTTTTCATCTACATTTAGTACTCCATGCATGTACCACAAAATTCGATGTGACACTTTATGGTGAAATTTTTTGGAACTAAACATGGCCTTAACCAGAGCATGAGGTTTTTCTTGCGCTCTGCTCGGGTGCAGAGGCCGCCTCTCGGGTGCCGAGAGTTGTTCGGGTGATAGCATCCTATGTACAGGGACTCCAGCTCCCCAGATGCTTGACCGCCTGCACTGGCCTCGGTCGACGTGCGTCATTGAATCCTTAGGCTCCGTTTACATGCGAAAAAATTTTGGTTTTTTTTTTCCTACTGTAGCACTTTCGTTTGTATTTGGCAAAAATTGTTTAATCATGGACTATTTAGGCTTAAAAGATTCGTCTCGCCAATTACTGGCAAACTGTGTAATTAGTTATTCTTTTTACCTATATTTAATGCTCCATGCATATGCCGCAAGATTTGATGTGATGAGAAATCTTGAAAAATTTTGAATTTTAAGTGGGATCTAAACAGGGCCTTATTTTGAAAGAAAGGATTGACAGGACAGGGTGCCTGTACTGCCTCGGGCTCTTTACTCGAGCTGTTATGCTCGTGATCCTCCCGGGTCGCCGTACCTGCAGTCTGATGAAGAGGGGGAAGCGTTCCATCCCGTTTTGCCTGCTAGAGAGGAAGAAGGTAACGAAGTCTTTTGGCAAAAAAGAAATTGCTTGTATGAAAATTACCCTATAGTTACCTGGTGTCGACTCGGTTCGAGTCTTTTTTTCCCACCGAGGGCCTGTATGGAATGCGGGGTTTTTTTTTTTATTCCTATGTTTTTCCTGTGAAATTGAACTGATTCCTGTGTGATTCCTGTGAAATTCCTGCGTTCCAAACATGCCCTGAGTCGAATGTTTCGTGCTTCTTCGAGTGCCATTGCATGATGGGACATCTAATCCACGCTAGCATATCGACTGAGGGCGTGAGGCGATGCCTCTTGGACTTAGAAGACCATGTTATACAGTGTCCCAGTTTAGGATCCACCAAGGCGAGTAACGAACGTGTGAGCAGCTGAAGGCATTTGCGCATGTTATTCTTCGAGCTGATAATGGATAGAACGAGTGAACGCCTGTGTCCTAGTATAAGACACGGCAGGACAAAGCCTGACCATTATGGGCACGTCATAAAATTCTTTTTCCATAATTTGGGAGCTCGTACTTTGGTCCGAACTTAATCAATCAAGTTTTTAGTTTCCCCAAGGGGCCTGCCTCCTTCGAAATTAAGGTACTTCGAGCTTGTTCGGGTATTCGGGAGATATACGTGACACTTGGTGCCAGAGGTTTTTTGAGCCATACTGGTAGCCCTCCCAAATTCCCCCTGAGTCTATTAATGGTTGGGTAGATAATAATAATATTACCGCTTACACCAACCAAGGGATGCAAACCGGGCCGAGTACTCGGTCCAAGTATCGGACCGCTCGGGTGCACCGGCCTGCATGACTATTCGTCAATTTTGGGGTGTCTAGGCCCCACGGCCGCCGCTGTCACGTGGATGGGTTCCTTCTCGGCGAAGTCAGGGCATCGGTTTTGGCGGCTCGTTTCCCCACGCATGATTCTCGGAAAGGTGTGCTCCTCAGAGATCGTGGGTACGTGGCCTCGCCTTAACTCTCGCTATCGCTCGACAAAGCTGTTGGAATTCCATCGGTCGTGCGCATTTCCTGCTATAAAATATAGAGAAAAAGAGGGGAGTCAGTACTGTTGCCTTATAGCCTTGCAAACTCAACTTTCTTGCTCGCCGCCTCCTCCCTAGCGCTTAATCTTGCAAACCTGACCGTTGGCGGCGAAGAATCGCCCAAGGGAGGAGGGCTCAGGGGAGCCGATGGAGGAGAGGGCGTTTGGAGGCCCTCCGCGTCTTCGTGCGAGGCTGTGGGAGTTTGGGTGAGTACAAATCTCGCCCTTAGCTTTGTTTGGGAGATTCTGATGTTCTCCTTTTTGTACAGTGCCATCTCTATGGCGAGACCGATGTCGCGACCTTCCACCGGCGGGGATGGCTCTTCGACGTCGCGGCGGCCAGTGGCCCAGTCCTCGCGCTCAACGGACTCCTCCTCTTGCAGCTCGTCAAGCGACAAGGAGAAGGCGGACGTCCGCACTCTGGTGCAGGATCTAGACGTGGCCCACCAGGCTCTTGGTGAAGAGAGCCGGGAGGCGGAGCAGTTGCGTTTGTGCCTTTTCACCATTGAGGTGGCACTTGCCGTAGCCGAGCGGGAGACGGCCGCGGTGGAGGCCACGGTTGCTGAGGCCCAGGCGCAGCTTGCTGGTAAGGTGTTGATATGATCTTGCCTACTTGCCTTGTGTGATGCCATGTCTCAGTTGTAGGGTTTTTTTGCTTCCTCTTTTCAGCCGTCCAAGAGGAGTTGAACGCCGCGCAAGGTGAAGCGGCGAACCTACGCCGGTCCAATGAGGATCTGGCCCAATAAATAGCGGAGGCGACATGCCTCCGAGATGAGTCCGAGGACATGGCATGTGCCGTCGCCCGAATGTCGACTGCCAACGGCAATCACTACGCTGCCCTCGAGCAGGTGGCAGTTGTCGCTGTTCGTGCGGTATTGTCGGCGGGGCCGAATCTCATCCAGCGCCTTGCGCTCTGCTGGCGCGGGTTGTGGAAGTGGTGACGCATGGCATCCGCCATGGGGCTGCGACGGTCCTGGCTGCCGCCCACCTCCATTCGGGGGTGGACTTACATGCGGTGGAACCAGGGTTCCCGGTGGAGGCGCCGGAGGATGTCGGGGAGTTGGTCGCCGACTTCACCGCTGCCGCCAATGCCATCTTGGCGGTGGTGGATGTAGAGCAGGTCGTGCGCGACGCTCCTCACAAAGGGTGATTTACCTATAGATCCACCCTGCTTGTAAAAAGATGTTAATAAAGTTAGTTTGAATTTGCAAGCTTCTGCTTCCTGCTGTTTCTTGGGATTTCTTTTTTTTCGCGATGTCAATGCGTGTTAGTGTGATTGTAGCCCACGAACGCCTTGATTAGTTAATTTAATGTATCTAGGTGTTGAGACCAGCAAACACTTCATTGAATCGATTCTCGGTTGCCCCGGGCGTGCCGATAGACTCGCTTGCCCGTGATGGGGCATGACCCTGAAGCAAGTTACAGATTTTGCAATGAGCGGGTAGCCCCCGAATACCTTGATCGGTTAGTATAATGCGTATAGGTGTTTGGGGAACTGATTTAGGGCCAGATTGACTATGACTCCCGGACGTCTTGATAGATTAGTATAACCGTATCGTGAGACAGCTCCAAAATGAAAAAGTTTGGAGTAAGTAGCCCCCGAATGCCTTGATAAGTTAGTATGACATATTGAGGCATTGAGACAAGTTGTAAGGCAACATTGTGGAAAATGATAACCTAGCCCTCGAGGAACTCAAAGAGGTGCTCTATGAGATTTCGGGGGCACAAAACTTTTATTTATTGTAAATGGTAACCTGCCTAATCTTAGGAAAAAGATTACAAAATAAAAGTAGGCGCAATAATGACATTGCTGGAGTTCATTTGTCGCCTGGTGCCTATGACTTGCTCGGGACCGCACCGAGTTTTATTGAGTGGGGGCCTCTTGTGCTTTAGACCTCAACCCAACCGTCTTCACCCTTGTCACGATCATCGCCCTGCTCCTTTGGCTGCGTTTCCTCTGGCCTATCTTTAGGTATTGGAGTCGCCGGTGAGGCCGACAGCAAGAGCAGGGTGGGAGATATGCCTGCCAGGGTCGCTGGTGTCGTCTGGTGCTCTAGTGATGAGAGCGCACACCGAGTGGTTCCCAAGCTCATCCTACGCTTTATCTCAAAGTCTAGCCTACCTTCCTCGGGATGGAGAATGCGATCGGCCTACTTGATGGCCTCCCTCTCGCACTCGTATGCGTCCCGAAAGTTGCCAGATATCGTGATGACACCACACGGGCCCGTCACCTTGAGCTTGAGGTAGGCATAGTTAGGCACTGCCATGAACTTGGCGTAGCATGGCCTCCCAAAGATGGTGTGGTAAGGGCCCTCGAAGTCGACGACCTCGAAGGAGAGTGTCTCCTTCTGGTAGTGTACCCAGTTGCCAAACATGACCAAGAGGACGATGGTGCCGAGAGGCATAACCCGCCACCCTAGGACGATCCCGTGAAACAGTGATTGCGAGGCGCGCAGTTTGCTCGCGTCGATGCTGAGCTTCTCTAAGGCATCCTTGCAAAGGATGTTGATGCCACTTCCTCCGTCCATCAGGATCTTCGTCATCCTCACGTTCTCCACCATGGTGCTGACCACGAGGGAAAATCGGCCCACCTCCAAACGGTTGTCACCGTCAGACTGCACCAATAATTGATGGTGAAGCAAACATCCAACACCGCCGCTATACGCATGATGCGGCAAGGATCAAAAGTGTATCCTCGTCAAATCGTTTAGTAACCCAACACCGACTATAGGATCATCAAAGGCGGATCATACTGCAAGGCGACGGTGACCATGACCTTTGAACAAACGGTTCATACGCCCAAGCGACGGTGATGTTCACCTCGACACAGACGTGTCGGATGTCAAAGCGATGATGAACCCGCACTGCACACAGTTGGGTCATGGTGCAAGGCGACGGTGATCATGACTAGTACACAGACAGATAATTGACCAATGTGGCGGTGTTTAGGGTCCATCACAGTCGGTTGTTAACCAACGGTGATGATCTAGACTATCATCGTCGATCATTTACTGCCGAGGCCAAAAATCAGCTGCAATGGGGGGTTACGAACTGGCTGTGATAGGCCTACTATAGTAGTGTCAGTGGGCAAAATGGTACTAGATTGGTGCACAAATAAGCAAAATGCACAACTCAACATGAAACACGTGTACAGAGAACATGAACTATAGAGATGAACCATGTACATCAACATGTAGCACATGCACAGAGAAGCATAGTTGACCAAAAGTGGCCACGGATGAAGGTACAACATGAAGCAAATATACAGGAATCCTTAGCTAAAAACATGAACTTACAACTGAAGCTAGAAGATGAATCACATGTACAACAAGAACTTGAACTACATGTATGTAGAATCCAGAACTACACAACAACTCACAGAAAAAGCAAGCACATGGAGTAGATATACACAAACCCTTAACTCAAAAAATGAACTAACAAATGAAGCTAGAACATGAAGCACATGTACAGTAAACCATAACTGAGCCATAAACGTGCAACCATACCTGCAATAACCTAGATTGGCAACGCTCAAGCATAGATCGAAGCACATCAAGCACAAATACCAATAGATTCGAAGCTAGCTGAACCAAAGCATCGCAAAAAGCGCCCACATTTCATTACAAATCATTAGAGGGGGTGTGGATTTAACCTTTGTTCGAGCAGAGAGGAGCACTAGAAGGAGATGAAGAGGAGCAGTCAGGTCTACGTAGCTACAGGAGTAAACATGCCAGATTCAACCAAATCTAGCGATGTAGGTGAGGTTCGGCCACCATCACCACAGTCACTAGATCTGATGTACTGGAAGAAGACCAACGCCACTCGAAGAAGTGGAAGACGATCGACACCTCCAACCACCGGCGAGACGAACGAGGAGACCGAACCATGGTGCACTGCCGCGAAGTGCCTACACCCAAAGTGGCACTCAACACCGTCGGTCCCTTAGGGTGGAAGAGTGCACATAGGAGTGGAAGAGCGAGAGCGCGAGGAAGAGTGGGGAGCAGAGGCTGCGGCGGAGCTAGCTATTAGGGTGGCTGAAAACCCTAGCGCAGGGGGATTTCCCCCCCTTCACGTGCGAGCCACCGAGAGCCACCTAGAGAGAAGACCAAAATGAAACGGCAGAGCACAGACGAACTGATTCTACGAGATGCAGGGCCTGGCTGGAGGGTGCTTTAACACCTGTGCGGGCATGGCTCGCACCCCAGCCAAGTAAACAAACACGCGCCCCTGCACCCCTGGGCCTGGTGTCATGGGTTCGGAACCACGACAAGCATCGAGTTTGTTCATCGGAGGTTGATGTGTAGGTCTCTGGTGGCTCGGACACTCAAAACACACAAGGGACACAATCGGTTATCCTAGTTCGGGCTTCTGAGCCCTACTTCCAGCAGTATGGTGTTCTTCGTTTTAGGAATGCCCAATCGGGGGTTTACAACAGAGGAATTGAGAGAGAGTTTTGGCAGGGGATTGTGCGGTGCTATCCTAGGGGTTTCTACCTTGGGCTAATCGTTTAGCCCTTCGGTTCTCTATGGTTTTGATCCCCTCCTACAGGAGCCCATGCCTCCCCTTATATGCCGAGGAGGGCATGGGGTGTATAAATCGGGTTGGTTCTAACCTAGGGCTTCTCCGCCGAGTGCTTGCGGTTCCTTCGTCTTGGTGCCACTTAGTACTCCTTTGTCATCTAGGAGGGAGCCGACAATGTCGCAACCACTCCCTGACGATGCTGCCATAGTCTGGCGCTTGACCGTCAGGTGTTGTCTGCCGTTGTGCGACCTCCCCTGGGTGAGCCTTCTCAAGGCTTCCTTGGTGCGCAAGGTGCCTCCCCTGCCTAGAGGGGCTGACGAGTGGGCCCGGAGCCCTCTACCCCTGGGGCTTGGGGAGTCCCTTGTCCTGATGCGTAACACCCGTTGCGTGACCCTGCCAAGAGAGTGGCCCACAGTGACTCGCGGCTGTGGAATGGGTAGACGGTGCAACCTCTCTGCGCCTGTTAGGCTCTGGACGCCTGACAGATTCCTAAGTCAGCTTCTGATCTTGGCTCGGGACGTCAATTGGCGCCCGGGCGAAGGCCCGAGTGATGGCCAGGGCGGAGGTCTGGCCCGAGCACCCCGTCGTTTGGGATCCTGGTGCCGTGGCAGAGCCCCCGAGCCCCGAGTGATGGTTGCTGGCGTGCTCGGGCTCCTCCTGACTCCACTAGAGGGTATGCGCGAGTGTACCCGATGGGTATAGCCCCCGAGCGATTCGCAGAGTCGGTAGGGGGTTCTGTCGATCTCCTATCTCCTTCTTGGGGACTTGACACACCTCTATGTTAGACTCTCGTCACCTGGCTCCCACCCATGGCTAGGTAAACAAACACACCATAATTGCGCATCTTGTGCCGCCTAATGCACAACTTTGCCCATCCCACAAGACAACTATCGAAAAAAATGTTGTTAAAAGAACTATCGAAAAATGAAAACTCTTAAACTCGTGAACTTATGAGCCGAGGCCCAAATGTTATCTCAACTCAATTTGGCTCGATATCAAACTGTTCGGCCCAATTAACAGTAAGAAAAAATAAGGTAAGTGACGGAGGTAAGCCCATCAAGAATCTACAGTCTACCATCCGTACAGATTTCATACTAGGCCACCAATTACCTCCAGAGAGTAATAGCTTGAGAAGAATCTCAGCCGTCAATTTTTTTTGAAACTTATAAGAAATTAATTAACTAAATAAAATAACTTAGAAAAAAAATCTATCTATCTATCTACACTATAAACGCAAAATAATTGAAAATAAAAAATCTATCTATCTATCTACACTATAAACGCAAAATAATTGAAAATAGTCTATCACCCTATTATCTCCTATCCATCTAAACTCTTGTCCTTTAGATATACTTTAAATCTGATCTAACGCATCTAAATTTTTTACCATGAACTGACAAACGGACCCAGTCAGAAACTAATCCGTTTATAGGGTGCCTGCCATTGAAATCTCCCATCCCCTCGCGTTTTTCTTCTACCCAACAAACTTATACCTACCCCGAGTACCCACCATCGCCCTCTCCCCATCTCGCCCGGTGGAACTAGATCTACAGTCACAACGGATGACTTTTCTCTACAGTTGCCGGACATCTGGCAGCTCGCTCGTATCCAACGATGGCCAGGAGTGTTGAGTATCAAACAAGGGGTTACCTAAACCCTAGGATTAATGCCATGATAGTACAATTAACCCCATGACTGATTCTCCTAATCAGTCAGGGGCTACACCTGTCGTGTGCGCTCGTGCGCATACTCCAAACCATCTTAACGGCATGATGGGCCTGAGGCGGCCCACTTCATGGAAATGCCTTAGTGCCCGGAAGATAAGCCTAGAGGATAAGGAGCCCGATCGACTGGGGCTGGCTGGCTGGGCTGGCTGGCCAGCCTCCTCACATGGATACTATTCACATAAATCAGCCAGCAGTACGTCTCTTTCACATAAACGAATCAGTAACGATACGAACCAGCCAATCGAAGAGGCTGAAGTTCATCAGCTGCACTATTTGGGGAACGCTCACCCGATTCGGTGGTGACGAACGATATCCCGACACCTCCACAATTTTCTTTTATTTTTTTGGAAAAAAAACAAATCCACACCGCTTTCTCTTCTAGTTTTGGACAACGCGCGCTGCTTCTTTTCTCGCAAAGCTCAGACGCGCGTGCGACGGGGATATAGAATCTAGCCTGTGATGTCAGCACTGACACAACCAAAAGAAAAGCAAAACATTTATTTGAAAATGTTATAACTTCTGAATGATGTATTCATTTTTAATTTTATCTGCACCGGTATGTTCTACGCGATGAGGCGAACAAAACTAGACCCCACTTGCATATATTTTGAAGAATTTTTTTATAATAATTTATGTGTACTAACTTATAACATATAATTTAGAACATATAACTTATAACGTACCAAAACTTGGAAACACAAGAGTCATGAAACACAACTCATTTACAAAAAAATTATTAAACACAAAGAAATGAACTAATTTATAACTTATACCAAAAGTTGGCAACACAAAAGTTCTTAAATACAAAAGAATGAATTAATTTGTAACTTATACCAAAACATAGAAACACAAAAGTAACGAAACACAACTTATGTACAAAAGTTATCAAATACAACTTGTGTACATAAATTACTCTATACAACTTATGTACATAAGTTATTCAATGCATGTTATGCGCATAAGTTATAAGTTATAAGTTAGGGCCTGTTTGGAACGAAGGAATCCAAAACACAGGAATAGGAAAAAATGCAGGAATAAGGTACGATGAAAAGTGAAAAACTACGAAATTTCAAAACACAGGAATAGAAAATTTAGACTGTTTGGAACACAGGAACGAAGAGAGGAGAGAGAAACAGGCAAGCGAGAGCAGCCACGTGATGAGAGACAGAGAGGGCACGCCAATCGCCAGATTTCCATTGATTTTAGATGGATGCTTTTTTTCTTCCAAAATGCACACACCTCACACCCTTTCCTCCGGAAGGGAATTTTGTTTTCCCTTATTCCAAATGCCCTAAGGGCTTCCTTTCCAGAGGAACAATAGACTTTAAAATTCCTCCAAAGTTCCTCCAATCCAAACAAGCTCTTAATATATATAAATTGCTATTAGAAAAAAATTCTTCGAAATATATGCAAGTGGGGGTCTAGTTTTGTTCACCTCGTCGCGCAGAACACACCGATGCAGACGGAATTGAAAACGGATGCACCATTTAGAAGTTATAGCATTCTCAAATAAATGTTTCGCTTTTTTTCAAAATAACGTCACAGCATGCAACGGTGGGCGCAGGTGCACACTGGGCCCGTGGCTTGGTCGGATCGTTAGCTGGAATGGAATTGGGTAAGGCTGTTCCTAAAAAGTTTTCCAAAAAATGCTATAGTATTCATCATATCGAATTCTACGATACGTGCATGGAGCATTAAATGTAGACGAAAAAAAACTAATTGCACAGTTTGGTTGGAAATCGGGAGACGAACGTTTTGAACCTAATTAGTCCATGATTGAACACTAATTGCCCAATAAAAATAAAAGTGCTACGATAGCCAAATTCCCAAATTTCGCGAACTAAACACAGTCTAAGTTCATACCGGCCTTGGGAGGCGACAGCCGACCAAGGATAGCTGCGGGCACCCTCGCGTTGCTCGGGCCCCGAACCTGACACGCGAGTCGTAGGGCGCCAGGCCCTATTGAGGCTCTATTCCCTCATCCCCACGAGGCCGTGTCGGCCACTCCCGGCACAGGGTCATGCCCGAGGCGTGACGCAACACGACAAGGACGACCACATCCTTGGTGTGCAATGGACGCCACAAGGAAGACGAATCCGGGCATGGCACAATGGCAAGTTCGACTTCTGGCGGCCAGCTCCAGACTCCAGCAGAGGATGTCAGGGACGGTTTGGGACTGTCGGCCATGACGTGGACGAGGGACAGCACCCAGCGCCGCCACCAACCGAAGATCAGGACACGAAAACCTAGAAACTCCCCGATGGCCCTCCGGTATATAAGACTGGGCATGGACTCCTGTAGAAGGGCTCAGATCCCAGATCCCAGATCAAACGATCAAACCCTAGATCATTAGCGCAGCACTCTCCTACCACCTCTCTCTCTCTTTCTGTGTTGTAAACAACTCGATTGAATATGTATAGCTTGCAATTACATACAATTATTTGCTTATCTCATGCACAAAATCCACAAAAGCACGTGATAATGAAATAAATCAATCTCAATAGAGATTTCATTGCGTTTCATTGTGTTGGTAAACCTGATGGATGAATTTTATTCTAATGAAACTCTATTTCTCTCTTTTCTTATAAATATCATGCCAACTAAGTAGCAAATGTGCTGATGTGTCATAGCTTTAAATGAGAATAAAACCCATGTGAGGCCCTCCCTGAGACTGGCCTAAGGTTCTGTTGCAGTTTCTTTTACTTGAAAATAGTGCCCAATTTCACTAGGATGAAACACATCCCCTCTCTTATGCCCTGTTTGGTTTCGAGCTCCTAAAACTTTAGTTCCTAAAAGTTTTAGGTAGCCTTTTAAAACCTCTTAAAAGAGTGTTTGGTTGCACCTTCTAAAACTGACTAAAAGCAATAAATGTTGTTGAACAAAGACACTTTTACCCTTCTTTAGGAGAGAGAGGGGGAGGGGACAATAAATGAGGGGTAGTGGAGGTCCAGGAAGGACTTTAGGAGGTTTTAGGAGGGGGTGGAGCTCCTAAAGAAAAACCAGCCTCCTAAAATTTTTACGAGGTTTTAGGAGGGGGTGTTTGGTTCTTTAGACAGATTCTATCCAGATTTTAGCTCCTAAAGCTTTTAGGAGGGATAACCAAACAGGGCCTTAATTTCTTTGTCACCTCATCATTTTTGCGACGTGCGTGCCACCGTATTAAATGAATATAGCCTAAGGGCAGTCTCGATGCATGTTTCATGAGAGTTTCGTGCATATTAAATAATATGCATCTCTCAGCAAATTTGGTAATGTGGCACTGTTTTAAGGAAGAAAGAGAAGACGAGAGTTTTATAGACATGAAACAAGTTACACCCTTTCCAATGTCTATGAAATCGGGTGAAACCCGCACTGAGGCGTTGCAGTTATATCTTCCACCTTTTTTTTTTCTCGATCTGCCTGCGCCTGCACCGCTCCCTGCGATCTCCCTTTCTCTCCTGCCATCTCCCCTCGTCTACGACTCCGGACCGGAGGCACGACGCGATCAAGACGATTCTACGGCGGAGGCAACCTCGGCGCGGTGCGGCTCCGCCGGACGAGCTAAGGTGTGTGGCAGTAGCCACTACAACCGCACGGCGGCATACTCTCCTGCGCCCGTGTCCTGCATGTGGAGGCAGCTACTCGAATCTCCAATCCCCCAAGCAACCCACTCCAAAATCCGTAGTAAATATCGTCTTGTTAGCTTTTCGGATGCTTGTGTCATTCTAAGAAACTGACACATACTTGTGTCTGTTGGATGATTAGGATTGGATTGAAAGATAGTGGGGCCGCGTTTAGTTCGCCGAACTCGCCGCTGCCTGATTTACTGTTCATTCCGGTAGCGCACTGTAGCATTTCGCTTGTATTTGGTAAAAATTGTCCGATCGTTGACTAATTAGGCTCAAAACGTTCGTCTCGCAAAGTACAACCAAACTGTGCAATTAGTTTTTTATTTTGTCAACATTTAGTACTCCATGCATGTACCGCAAGTTTGATGTGACGGGGAATCTTCTTTTTGTATAGTGCCAAAGTTTGAATTTTGGTGGAACTAAACATGGCTTGGATTACATTGCTACTACTTCTGTTTAAGTGTGTATTAAAAGAACAGTTGGCCAAGCACCAGATGTTATCTCACAGTCATTTTTGGGTATGGTTGCAGAACTTTCTATCTGAGTGCGTGTTTAGGTCGCGAATTTTGGGAATTTGGCTACTGTAACACTTTCGTTTTTATTTGGCAATTAGTGTTCAATCATGGACTAATTAGACTCAAAACGTTCGTCTCGCAATTTCCAACTAAATTGTGCAATTAGTTTTTTTTCGTCTATATTTAATGCTCCATGCACACGTATCGTAAAATTCGATGTGATGACTACTGTATCACTTTTTGAAACTAAACAAGCACTGAATTCCAGTGCTCCTTTCTATCTGAACCTTTCTGATGCATGCACCTGATGATTGATTTGATTGCCTGAGATAGCAAATAGCATGTCTCTGCATGCTTACAGAACAAGTGAATAACACATTGCTCTGAACATGTTTGCATGCTTACATTGCTCTGAACGGCGGCATACTCTCCTCCGCCGGACGAACATGTTTGGATGAGTATATTTCAGCTGTGGCCAAAGGAAGATTGGGTGGTTCAGATCAGAGCTTGATGTCTTTTTAAAAATTGTTGGGGCCAAAGAAAGCTCGTCTGTTTCAAACCGAATTCTTCATGTGAAAGCTTGTCTGTTCAGCTGGTGGTTTTTCGGCTGATTCAATAATGTTTATGTGAGAGAGAATAAGTTGAAGTACGGCTGATAAATTCAAGCAAAAAGGGTAATTTTTGTGCGACACTCCTAGTTACTGGACTCTAAATATTGATTCTGAATTATCAGTGTCTCTCAACATTGGCACATAATCCATACGATATATTTGATCACCATCTCATGCAACACTAAATGATGTGGTTTGCTTATGAAACCATGAAATGAAGCAATGCACTAAGAGATGTTTTTTTCATTTATTAGTCTAAACATCTAAAGCTGATGTATTACTCTTGGAAACCGCAACATAAAACACTGCATGGAGACCCTTTTATTTTCACATTCCAAAGCACCATTAACGGTGCGTTTGGTTGCTTGATATCTATGGATGGGATAGGACCATCTATGAATATGCAGTGTTTGGTTTGGTGGATCAATAGGACAAGAAAATTCATGGATATGGAATATACCACAAGATGCTGGATTTTCTGGGCCGAAAAAATCTGGCGGGCCAGCTTATCCATGTCTTCTGATCTTTGTCATTAATAAATAAATTAAGGATTATTAGTGTGTTATATTATTACTTAGTAATTATGATGGTAGGATTAGTTTTGATAAGTGCTAATACATTGATTAGTACATGTTTTGTTTGCTAATTAGGATATTAGTGGTGCTAATTAACATATTTTATTTTAAATTAGTGATTATCATGACAAAATTAGTATTAATGCATATTTATTAGTGTCTAATTAGTTTTTATTATTTTAAATAATAGATATAATTAGTCAACTATTATCATCCCATCCACTTTCATCCATCCAACCAAACATAAAAATGGCTCGTTCTATCCATCCAACTAAACATGCATCATAGATATCCTTATCCTAATATTCATGGATCACCGTATATCCCATCCAACTTCGTCCTCGAACCAAACGTACCCTAAATCCTTACCCTTCATCGATGTAACGTCAACACTCAATCACATTCCCACCAATGGAGATGCTCCCTCTGTTCAGAAATAATAAATGTCTTTTGACCAAAAAACAATTCAGACAAAATATACTTTGACTTAGTTTTTTTTATTACAATGACAATATGTTGTCAATTGCTAAAAAATTCAATATCATATTAGAGACACTATGAACAGATCTATTGACGCAAGTTTCCTAAACTTCCTATAATTTGACTCACTGTTCATCAAATTTGACACTATGAACAGTGGGAGTACAACCCAAGCAATGTATGGCATCTTTGGTGTTGTTTCTTAAAAACATGTCAATTAATTATTTCACATGCTATATCCACGACAATAGGTCTAAAGCTTGTTCACAAATATCGAGCCTAAATAATATCATTTTATCATTATGATGATAGTATTTTCCTATCTTTTCTTCTATAATTCCTTACAAGTCAGGAAATTGTCCTACGAGACCAGTCTTTAAATACTCACGATTCCATGCAACGAGATTAGCTTTTATCTCTGATATTAAAATACGCATTGCAATAGGCTACCCCGATAGATGGTATTAATTAGATGACATGTAGGCATTTGTTGACACAAGTAATAAATAAGACATAAATATAAACAATTACAGTAATTTGTAGATGGTGTACTTCTTCTACAAACTTATCAAAGGTAGAGAGAGCAGGTAGTGCTGCCAGTGACGCTACAACACAGTGAGTTCAATACCGGTGCAGAAAAGATTGGATGCTAAAATTACACCGCACCAGTTTATTGCACACCAAAATAATTATTATCAGGCATGATAAATCATATCACGGATACCAGGCCCATGCCAATTTGGAGAAGGAAACAGCCAGCTTGAAATGCAGGGAGATTGCGATATCTTGGAAGAAATTGAGCGACTTCTTGCCACCTGCACAAAGAGAGATGTCACGGTAAATCTACAGCCAGCTAGTAGGGGGAAGGCAGACTATGGAAAAAAAATTTAATGCGTACCTTCTACTCATGCATTCTTTAACATCTTCATCAGTGTCAAAGCAGCAGTACCAAAAAGTCTTCTTGTGACCTGCAGTTTTCCCATCACAGCGGTACCTTGTAGCCTACTACATGTATGATACCTTGTAGCTTGCAGAGTCCTTCCCAACAAACCAAGACTATGATTTGGAGCTGTTGGAGAAAACCCTTTGTCAGCCAGGTTGTGCTGTTTATTAATGTTAAGACTACACTTAGGGTCAGCTGCTGCGTAAGCTGGGTAAATCGTGACATCAACATGAGACAGTAATACTGATCTCCAATATGGGAAGAAACTGTTCCTTGTGTATTCCAAATCCAGATTGAATCCTCTTGCTACTTTATTCCTCATCAAGCCCTCTTGCGTAGGTCAACAAAAACAAAACTGTTAGAAATCCAAAAAATGTCTACATTTTCCAATGACCACAACCACCAAGAAGCGGTTAGTTGACATGGCATGTTATGTCAATTGCTAATATAAACAATGATATCAGTTAAGCAACCAGTCAGATATGATATCAGTTTAAGCAACTAATCAGATATGATACTGAATTGAGTACCGAGTCAGACAGTACCATGTTTTTGGAATAAGTAAGCTGTTAAAAGAGTAAGCTTGCATGGCAGAAACACAGCAAGTGAACCATGCTTGATCAGGGTGTAAATACGCAATTTCCCCAAAAAGATTGGTCAAGAACTAGTTAAACACGGTTATTTGCATTGTTCTCAACTTTTTTTTTGTTTTTTTTTGTGTGAGGACTGAGGGCACTAGTTCTTTGGTAAAGATAAATCCTAAGACTAAGAGGATGTTGTCTGCAGATATAACTATTCCAAATGAACCATTCCAACTTGAAAGCACATTCAGAACCGCATGCAGAAAATGAGAACAAAGTGCAGGCCCATAGCACTGTTAGCAATAATCCTGTGTGTCCATGCATGTGTCCAGGTGCAGTCCTTAGTACTAGAAGATTTTCAGCTAGTAGTTAAGGAGAATAATAGGCAATCATAGGAGTTATGACTGCAGTAATTAGGAGGATATCATGGGCAGGTGTATCAGCTATATATATGAGAAAATGGTGAGGGCTGTGAGAGCTGCATCAACTAAAAGAAAGGGAATGACATAGTGTGTAGTGCAAACAAAGCACAACAGGCGATACATGTGAAGCGCGCAAAGCATGTTGGATTGAGCTGAAGCGCAAAGGTTGAGCCGCGAAGCAGCTGGAAGCACCAATATCTATGACACGGCAAACATGGTCTACTTTAAATGGACACACAGGGATTAGGGCGAGATTGTTAGTTATAATCCTATGTGTCCATGCATGTGTCCAGGTTCATTGTGTCTAGGTGCAGTCCTTAGCAGTGTTCTGGAAAACGTAAACAAACGTACGTTTACACACGCTTCAGTGCTAGTCGGAGGCCCAGCGTCTCATTTAAGGCATACGCGCAAGGCGACGTCTAAACTGTCTCCAACGAGGAGACCTAAACGCAAAATCGGTGGCGCACAGTACATTTGCGTATCAAAATCACACTCCAACCGAAGACCCATACAAAGAACGCATTTTGGGTCCGACGCCGGCAAGAACGCAAAAAAGCGTCGTCGAGGAGAGACGACGCAAAAATCTTGCGCCTGTGGTGGTGGGCGCCGCCGCGCCAGGGGAGGGGGCGCTCGCCCAGGGCTCCCGCGCCTGTGCCGAGGCCTGGCCGCACTGGAGCGCCGGCGGGCGAGCACCGCGGGGGGCTGGTGGAGAGAGAGAGAGAGAGAGAGAGAGAGAGAGAGAGAGAGAGAGAGAGAGAGAGAGACGCACGGCTGGAGGAGGAGAGGGGCGAGGAGGGGGCCACGCTGGATGGGGACGCCGTCGCTTGGATCCGGGGGGCCACCGCCGCGCGCGCCTGGATCTCGCCGGCCGCGGGTCAAGAGCTCGCCGGCGGGGCCTCTGCTCGGCGGAGCTCGCTGCCCAAGCCGCGCAGGACGCGCAGGCTCGCTCTGCTGGCCGCGCCGCGCGCTCACTGGCCGCCACCGTGCGCTCGCTCGCGGCGCTAGCCCCGCCCTCGCCGGCCGCCACCGCTGCACTCGCTCGCTCCGCTGTCCCCGCGCGCGCTCGCTTTGTGGTTGGGAAGAAGTACAGAGCGAAGAACGAGAGTAGAGATTTGGGGTTGCTGCTCAGTGCCTCCGTTGGAGAGACGATGTTATTGGTACGCAACCTTTTTACTGTACACTACCTAAAATATGAAATGCGTCCTGGGTTTGGGTTGCCGTCGCTGGAGTCAGTTAAGCGGCACAGAAGTGGAGAAAAGCGGGAGCTAGGCATCGCTGGCACATGGGCAGGTGGGCTCACGCGCGGGAAAACAGCGCGGGCGGCCACGGGAGGGAATCACGAAAACAAAGCGTAGGCGGCCACGGGTGGGAATCACGAAAACAGAGCGCGGGCGGCCACAGGCGGGAATCGCGAAAACAGAGCACGGGCAGGAGCCAGTAGATAAGGTCAATCCCGTCTATGCCCATGCTCTTTGTCCAATGGGCCGTCCCAATCCTGATCATTCTGCTGCTGATCGCTGCCCTCATAAAATTGGAACTTGGGCCTTGTTTAGATTGGGGTTAGGAATCAGTATTGGACACTGTAGCACTTTCATTTGTATTTGACAATTATTGTCCAATCATGGCCTAACTAGGCTCAAAAAATTCGTCTCGTAATTTACAATCAAACTGTGTAATTAATTATTTTTTTATCTACATTTAATACTCCATGCATGTGTCCAAAGATTTGATGTGATGGAGAGAGTGTGAAAAAACTTGCAATCTAAACAAGGCCTTGGTTGTTCTGCCAGCGATATGAACATATCTGATCAAACCTGCCGCTGCCGCCATGCATCAGAGCCCATCTCATTCCGCCACTGCCTTGGGCAGGTACGCACCGACTATGCAATTTCTTTGTTTCTCGCGGCTTTCCGCGGATCTGTCCATGGGTGCACACCTCCATCCGGATGATCCCCAACTCTCGTGTTCGCTGTGACGCCTTTGCTAGCTTCTCCTTTTCCTACTTGATCTGCTACTGCTGGTTGCTCTCATTGGAGTTGGGGTCGTTTCTGTTCCGGAAACATAGGCGCTACCAGATTTGCGGCAGTTTACGCCTAACTACTGGACTAACAGAGCATAGGCCACTAGCGTTGTCGCCAGCAGAGCCCTGCCCCACCAGGTGCTTATCTGGTGATTTCTTCTTCACTATATTCTCTGCAAGACTGCAAGTTGATTGATGAATTATTGTCACAAATAATGATAAGAATGTGTTCTTTCACTTGTATATAAATACAGCAATTTGTTTGTCTTTAAATGCCACCGGATATACACTGCATCATTTGTGTGCTGGTACCTCTCCCAACAACAACAAAAATAAAAAGAAATAAAAAAACGCCTATCGTGTTTAATCTACGTTTATTCTACCTAGGCGCTAGACAGTGGCTGAGCACCTGCGTAGCGCCTAGCTTTTTTTTTGAACCTTGGTCCTTAGTACTAGCAGATTTTCAGCTAGCAGTTAAGGAGAATAATAAGCAATCATAGGAGTTATGGCTGCAGTAGTTAGAAGGATATCATGGGCAGGTGTATCAAAATAGTGAGGGCTGTGAGAGCTGCATCAACCAAAAGAAGGGCAGGGAGTGATTTCCCAGTGTGTGTTTGTGATAAACACAAGAGAGGGAGTGATTTCCAACAAGCACTGGGAAGAGTCAAATCAGAAAAGTAAAATGCTCCTTGTATGTTAGGACTAATCTTGTCATGTATGGATGAAGAGCTACATGAAACCAGTGTTAGTATAATCCTAGCTGCTGATGGTGTTTTGTTAGTGGGTCTAGTCAATGAGTCAAGGTCTGGACAGTGAAGTAAGTCAGCTCACTCTAGTCTTCCTCTTAGGTCCCGTTTGGATCCCTCACGGATTCTAGCAATCTGGATTCTAGATATGGATTGTAGAATCTAGATTTTAGATAAAAAAAAATCTCTACCCGTTTGGATCATGGATTCTAATTTAGGATTCTAGCTAATTGAAAACTTCTTTTCTCTATAATGCCCCTCAAGCACAATACTGCTTAACACGGTAGCTATGAGACTCAGATAATATATTGTCTAGGACACCCATATGACAGCAAAAATCAAGGTAATTAATTGGCTGGGATCAGATGAAATACTATCTGCATTATCATCTCGGTACAAGCCTGACTTTACTAAGAGTGAACCATAAGACACATAATATAGTAATTCACCGTATCAAACAAAACCAATGCATAGAAGCAGATTATAAAACTGTGGCAGCTGCCCCAACAGCAATATGAGAGTATCTGAGTCTCATCCAAGCAGCTACCACTGCCCCAATGAACGACATTAGTAGCTAGACGTAATTGAAATTTCAATCACAAAACGACGCTTGCTTGGATGTATGAGCGCCCCCAAAGAGCACAACAGGGCTGCCCTTTGCTATCCATCCTGAGATCAGCGAGCAGCACAGAGAAGTCAAACAGCAGGGCGCAAGAAGTCGAGTGAAACAGCAAGTGGCCAGCGCCGGAGCTAGGTGGCGGCGGCGGCGACGATGACAGGGATGGTGTTAGAGTACGTCAGGGGGCCTATTGAATGTGGGTTGGCTGTATAGCTTATTAGTGTTAGAGTTAATTAGAGATAAATGTCACTTACCTAAGGGTCAAATAAGCCTTATTTTGGAGTCAAGTAAAACTCTCTGTATAAAGAAATGAGATGTATCGATCTAATCAACCCAGAATTAAGAAGGAAATCCCTTACTCTTGCTCGGCCGTGGACAATGCCCCCGGCCTCCGGCCTCCCTCGCAGCCCCCAGTCGCCACTGTAGCACAGCGGGTACTGTAGCCCATCCGTCGCCGTCGCCGCATCTCCCTCAGCTCTCTCCCTCTCAATCCTAGCAGCCACGTAACAGATGGACTGGGGAGCGGCAAATGGCGGCCGCTCTACCTGCGGAGGGACGGAGGCAGTGCAAATCGAGGGGGCAGAGGTGCCGCCAGCCTGCCAATCGCTGGGGCGGGGCGGAGGCATCGAGAATCGTCCGCCCGAGCGGCTATGTCGGACTCGAATGGATGAATGAACGTGAATGACGGGAATAAGATAAGACAGGGCCAAAAATGTCTTTTTACAGTTTTGCTATGCTAGAATCTTGTGTTATTCAGTTCAAGATGGATTCCAGGATTCTCATAATCTGGACGCAGGATTGTTTTTATCCCTGCCGTTATCTCCCCCGTTTGGACATCGACAGAGATACTTTTTATCCCGATTCCCAGTCACTAGGTAATTTCTAGGGCTTGTTTAGTTTGCAAAAATTTTGGCGAAATGGTACTGTAGCACTTTCGTTGTTATTTGACAATTAGTGTCCAATCATAGTCTAATTAGGCTTAAAAGATTCGTCTCGTCAATTTCGTCTAAACTGTGTAATTAGTTTTATTTTTTATTTATATTTAATGCTTCATGCATGCGTCCAAAGATTTGATGTGACGGGGAATCTTGAAAAATTTTGCAAAATGAAGTGGAACTATACGGTACCTAGGAAAGCCACTGGGGCTGTTTTCTTACTCTCTTTTCAGCTATAAATAAGCACCCTGTTCGCTTGTTGGTTTCAGTCAGGCTTATTCAACCAGTCAACAGTGTTTTTCTCTCACAACAAACCAGCACCAGTCAGCCCAAACCAGCCCAGAAACCAACCAGCGAACACGCCGAAGAAGTAAAGGCACCAGCAAGCAGCAGCTGATAGCAGCCCAATAAAGCTTGGTTGTGAAGATCAAGCAAGGGTGTGTAAGCTTGTAGTGTGAGGCTATAAGATCAATATATGAATGTCTGGCGTGTATTATTTTTCAATCCATACAATTCAGGATAGTGAACCCCAACTATAATTCACAAACCCAAGGCCTGATTTGAACCGCCGAGGTATGCTCTAATAAACCTAAATTTTAAGAAAGTAGGGAACTGCGAATTCGTACCACACCCAATAAACCAAAAATCTGGTAGCTACATGCAGGTTACTAAAACACTATTAATCATACTATAGATGACAATTTTATCAGCAGTCATGAAAAAAAATATGACGAAAAGCAACAAAATGCGAAGATTTGCACAACCAACTTAGCATGAGATAAACTCAAATATATATGTATGAGCAAAAGATGTATCACAGTACAGCAAAGATCCAAAGTAAAGCCAACATTTCTCACCTGGCTGAGCTAGTTTTAAATTTATTCATGTGTATTAAGATCTATGATTATATAGTGCAGAATCATTTTTTGCCTAGAAAAGGAGTATACATCTTCAAACATTTAAAAGAGAAACAGAAGGTGAGGCACTTTGTAAGGGAAAAAATGAATTCTCCAGTACAATTTGGATATGTTTACCTTTTCTGCTGTACCATGTGGATAAGCACTTTCTGCAGTTACCTTGGTTGCATCCAGATCCTCTGTTTCACGTAAAAAGAATTAGTTAGGGCTCGTTTTGAGGAGTTTGTAATGAAAAACACAAGCCCACACTCACCATGTTCGCCAGCTTTAGTGAACATTCTACAGTCATAAGGGCAGCTTCGGAAACAAGTAGAAGAAACAATTAAATAATCAACAACCTGAAGTGTATTTTCATACAAAAGTTATTATATTGAAGCAATGCACAAAGAGAAGTACAGTTTTCCAACATCAATGCCTTCTCCGTTAGGGAAAAATCCATAATCCTTAATAATAGAATCAACCCGTTCAAAGACCTCCACATGGGGCACCTGCATGACATTTTAAATTCTTATATAACATTGAGAAAAAAATAAAAGTTAAGGAAATATTAAAGGAAAGCCATATGACTAACACCATATGACTTGAAAGGCAAAATAGCAATCTCCATATATACAAAATAACAAAAACATGCAACAACATCAAATTTCATTCTTACATATATGCCCTATTTTACAAGATACGAGCAAAAAAGTTTTAGGACAAAACTTCCCTACATTAATTTGTTTTGGGTTTCTCCAAAGCGAATGTTTTGTATTTTCTTCAGGTTTATTAATACAATGGGGGTATTCAGCTTAACTGAAAAGTCCAACAGGACAAACAAATCAATCAATGCTGGCAATGCTACAAGCAATGATCATGTAAATGAGTTTTTTTGTAATTAAATATTATCCATATAGAAAATTTGGAGAGAGAAAAAGAATTTAGTGGTCCAATAAGAATCCATTAAGAAAACTAGAAGCATTTTTCTTGCTCAGGTTTCTGTTCTTAAAAGGTAAAAGGCAGTACCGTAGAATGTGTTGTAATGTATGCATCAAGAGCTTCACCAGCTTGCGAAATTATATCAACAAGCAGTGCTATACTGTCAAGAGTTGAACAGGCCTCAGGCAGATTCTGTGAGCTTCTGTGTTCACCTATCTTCCATTTTAGGGCAACCGAGTGTTTCATCATACGAGTCATGAGTGTGTCAAACCCGTCTTGCTTACGTATACCAATTCTCTTCTTGGAGAAAGATACCCCACGGATCTGCTCTTGACCTGCCAGGAGTAAAACTGCAGTCTGGACAAGCTTGCCATCCTTCACATAATTCCAGATCTCGTCAAGTAGATTATTTGTCCTTTTTGCTAACAATCTAGTCGTATCCAAAAAAATCTTCTGTAAACAGAAGGAAAAAAATGTGATTTTTAGCATATATACATGAGAAAATAGCGCTTAATCCATCCTACTTTATCTCCCTTGTTTCCTCCAATCAAACTAACTGGGAATTAGGGATCACATCTAAACCAATTAAAATCAATTAATAGCAATGCAAAGTTGCTGGCTCTTTTTTCCTCTAACTTCTAAGTAGAACAAGTCCCAAAACATATATGGACAAATACACAATGTCTATTTGGTAAGTAAGGTTAGCCTATAAATATTGTTACAAAGTAATTTGGAAGTGACAGCATTGTTTTAGAGTGGGAAGTGAGAATAACCATTTCAGGTAGGCACAGGAGTTGGATGAGCTTGTAGATATAATCCCGATGATCCATGTTAGGAGATAGATTTTTTTTCGAAAGGACGGCAAAAGCTTTGCCGTAATTTTTATTAGTAGAGAAAAAGGAAAACAAAGGTCGGCCCAGTTTTTAAGTGGAAACCGGGCCCAAAAACCACAAACACCACGGATTAGATGAGGTGCTCCAGCACCACCCTCAACTACAGTACAACTGCCGACCAGCTAGCCACTCAACTAGTTAGGAGATAGATTGTCTTCAAGATATTTATGAAGGCAAGTATTCTCAACTGCGACATGTAGTGGAAGTAGATTCTCAATGATCTTATTGCCAGCTGTACGTGTATTGGCTGATGCACCATACTTTATGAGCAACTTGACCATGTCAACAGAGAACCTTTCAGCAGCTTCGTGGAGGGGAAAGTATCCATATGGATTCATGCAGTTGGGATTGGCGCGATGCCCACTGAGTTCAGGTGCCTTTCCCTCCAGCACAGCTTTGGCACATCGCAGGGCATTCTCACTGATAATGTAGTTGAAGGTTTCTGGGGTGATGATAAAACCCCATGCCATGCACCTCTTGTTATTCTCAAAAAAGTGGAGGAAGCGCTGGACATCATCCTCTTCGAGGATGGACAACAAAGCTGGAGCTTTGTGCCACAAGGCATCACTCACCCACTGTATTGAACCACACAAAATTGCTAAGGGTGAAAGGGAATCAATTATATCCAGATAAAAGCAAAGAAAAATAAACAAAATCGCACTGAGGTGCCTTTTATGACCCAAAAAAACATATTGTCTCAGCCCAGAAGTTAATTAATCCAAAATGCACCATGATTAGAACGAAATAAGAAACATAACTAACAAGATTATCAACTGAATTATGTAAATGAGGATAACAAAAACCTGGGGAGTTCGGTCTGGGATGATTATATTGGTTGCTCTGGAGTTAGCAACAAAAGTAGCTGTTTTATGGTGCCACTGAAAACAAGAATGTTAAGAGCCAGTGCTAACACAGGAAAATATAAGAGAGAAATACCATAAGATGGGTGGTTAGAATACCTCATCCGTTTGTTCCCAATGTGATTTTGTGTCATCTTTGCAAGAAGGACAAGCAAGAAATGGAGGATTCCATGGATCTTCTATTTCATCCGTGGTCAATCCATCTTTATTTTCATCATGATTTTTGTCATCAGCAGCTTGTCTGGTCTCTTTTCTACATATTTCATGCATGGGAGCAGAGCTTCCCTGAAGGTTCAATTCCATTGTTTATTTCTGAAACAAGGAATTAACATAGAATTAGATCCCAAATAATATTATATTTTTTCGTTATCACTAAGATGTTGATGAACGAATAGTGATCCTGGAGAACATGAAATGAGGCCCTTGCGTTTTAAAAACAGAACATTCATCGCCAAGGAAATTAACAAGCATACCAAAATTTTCTCCACATATCTGGATATGCTGACAAACTTGCAATGCTATACATAACATGAGCATCTGACTGAGACTGAATTTCTCACATATTAGTTGAACAGAATTCTAGAAAGTATAATGCATAGTAATTATAGAAAAATTGAACGACCAAAACCTATTAACTCTTTGGATTCACAAAAGGTTCAGACTCGTGATTTCCACCAGACTTTCACTGGTTACTGATTAGTTAAATTATCATCAATAAGTTGCATGTATTGATGGCCACTGCAGCATCATAAGAGATTTTGACATGCAATACCTGCAAGTGACAGTATTGATCATTGGATCTCAGGTCAGAGCACCAAGGCAAGTAAAGAAATTGAAGTGTGCACTATCATTGGAGCTCAACTTCCATTTTGGGTGGTGTTGGTTGGGGGTGGGGGTGGCACGAATAAAATCATAGATATGCACTTTAAAGATTGCATGGCAGCCCCCATGATCATATAATACAACTTACAGTCTATGCACATTGTCAAAACTCAAAACACATACTGTAGAGATGAAGCAGATCAGCAGCATTTAAGCTAACCTTCGGTTTTAGGACTAGTGTCACACCCATTTAGAGGATAAGATCAATGCCTTTTCTCTAAAAATAGCTCAATACAGAGGCACGAAACCCTTGGTTTTGTTTCACATGGATTACATAAATAGTGGTGAATCAGCATAAGATAAGGAAACAAATAGCCCTTTTTCCATAAAACTATGGTAGCAATCAGCACTTGAGCTACACCAACAGACCTGCAGGCAGTAGATGGATCTATGTGCAACAACCCAAATTAACCTACGCCTTGGTCCAATCCAGATCCGTGTACTGTGACCTACTACTGATCCAACTTTAGATTACCAAGCAGCCTACAACTGCTCCAAATCTCCCATCGGAAAAGATTGATATTTTGAGAAGGTAACAACATACAAAGGCAAGTCCGAATTAATTAAAATTTAAAAAAAAGCTGGCAATCATAACATTACACCATGGTGGACATAAATTACCAAAGATCGATGGAAGATTCCATTGATGTTGCACGGGGTAGACAACCTTATGGGGAATCAAATAGAGATTGCTGTAGCAACATAGTTGTCCATGATAAAGGGATTGCAATGGAGGAAAGTAAGAAACATTTTGAGTCTGTTACTCTGGTTGGTTGCTGGAAGGGGTTGTATAGCTGCATCGTAGATCCTGGATGACGGGACGCAGGCTGAAAGCGCCCATATTAAAAAGGGAACAGTATTTGATTGGCTGCAGTTATACAGGAACACTACAACCATGCCCGATGGAATTGGTTCAAAGTACAACTTGTGATCCCAAGATCATAAAAACAGATCATAACACAGAAGATCATATAAATCCTAAATTTTAGAAAGATTCAATGATGAGTCCAGTACAGTACTGAACTCTGAGAACTGCCAACCTCTATTGACAGACACAGACATTACAGAACACAGTTCAGGGCATGTGCCCACTGCGTGATTCAAATCATTTATCCATCACGTTCGGGCACTAAGCCAGTCTACCAGTTCATATTGGGTCTGATTGGTTCCTCGCACTAGTATTGCATTGCACTAGAGGTTATGCAACATACCATTAACCTGGATAAGGCAATGCAATTTGCGTTGTTTGGTTCACCTCGATAGGAAGCTGACAGTGTTATGCGTGTGATTGGTTTCCTACATAAGTGGCCAGACTGGGCCTTGGGCTGCACAGCGGGTGCGGGGGGCAGGGTGCATATCTGGATATGCAGGATTTGGCTGAATCGTTGAGGAGTTACTTGCCTGCATACGGTCTTGTGCAGGTAGCCAAATAGGGACAGGTTGTACTATGGAGGCAACCAATCAGACCCATTGAACATAGCAGGTCACTGTGAGATAATGCATTCTCGAACCTGTAATGCAACCATCAGTTGTGTCTTGACTTGCAAGAAATTTCAGAACACCACCTAATCCAGATCAGGATCAGCATGCAGACTGAACACCGGACTGTGAAGAAAAAGACTAAGAGCGTCTCCAAGAGATCCTTAAAATAACTCCCTAATTCATTTTTCTTAGCAAAATGGAAAAAGAAAACAGCCCTCCAACAGTTTTGTATCTGAATTCGCTAAAAACAAGCACTTGGTAAATCTCCACCTCAATTCACAAATATGTGATGCTTTCTGCACTTGCCATTCGTCCAGGCTTTCTGCACTCTGCCACGGTTTTCACGTGTCCCCCCTCCCACCCAGTTTTTCCTCCTCCCGCTTGGTTTTGAGTTTTAGGAAGCTAACTATTAGAGAAAGGTAAAATTAGATTATTGATTTTGTTAACATAATCATTGGTTTACCAAGTAATTTTTAAGGAGTTTTTGGAGATGCTCTAAGATCAGCATGCAAAGAAAAGAACCAATTGCTTCGTTCCAGAACGCAAAAAAGATGCTAGCTTGCATGTTTTTCTGATAACTCGTGAATGGTGAAAAAAATGTAAAAAAAATCAATCACATAATCCTAACGATACATAGTATTTTGTGTAATTTACGTATATTTTTTAAGCTAACATATGGATCACTAGAAAAATTTGTGAAGTAAATAAAAAAATGAACACACACGTACACAACCAGAGTCACTATTCTCGTTTCCATGAAGGTAGCAAACAAACGGGATTGCGGCCGCCGCGAGAACGCCATGCGTACGCGGCTGAAAACGGGCCGCCGCAGAAGCCCGCGAACTGAGTATGCGGCGCTTGTGGACGCGGGACGGGCTGCCCGCCGCCGCGCCGTTTGCAAGTTGAACCGAGACAATGTGGGGAGGTAGATACAAAATGTGCTAAAGGACTCTGTACGCTGCACATCTGGTATCCAACGATACACGATCTAAGTTTGCAGGTCGTTATCGCCGGCTCGCGGTGTCGTCAGCTCGCCCAGTCGCCCATCGCAGAGGAAAGCATGGCGGCGGCTAGGGTTTGAACGCCTGAGCCGGCCGTCGCCGCTCCTTCCGTCCCCTGGCCCTTCGTCGCTCCTCTCCAGCTCCCTTGTTGCTACTTGCCAGCACCCAACTGCTGCAGCTTCATCCGACGGAAGAGAGAAAGAGCCGGTGGCCGGGCCTCCGACGCAGGTTAGAGAGGCCGCCTCTCGCCATCTGCGGAAAGCAGCGCCGCCCCGCTCCATCCACTGTCAAGCCGAGCCGACCCTCTTCTACAGTCTGTAGGAAGAGCCGGCGCTCCTGTCTAAGGTAAAAGCACAAACTGATCCCGTTCTGTGTGATGCTGCTTCTGTGTTACCATAAAACAATGTAAAAATTGTGCCTTGACCCGATCTCATCAGCTGCCTAAGTACCATGTTTTATCCGGTTCTTTGAAATGTTTTTTGAGAAGATTTTTTCACTGGTGTAGTACGGCATTGGGCGTCTGGCAGGCTCATCTACCGTGGTTTTGAGCATCAACCATGGTGGCGTTTGATCAATCGATTGCGATGTGAATCCTCCGTCCATTCTCCCCAATGCAGGTGACGCAGTTTCGCGCAGAAAGGAGGGGAGGGGAGGGCTGGGCATACCTGATGGCTGCTCATCGCCGGCGAAGGGCCCAACGAAGACCTGGACGTCAGGGCGTAGGGCGACCGCGGCGCGGGACGATGGCGGCAGTGGCGGAGTCGCCCGTGGCCGCGGCGGAGGACGAGCCGCCCGTGGAGGTTGCTGTTGGAATATAAGTGAATTGCCCACCTCTCCCCGCCAGCTTAAGCTTTTGGGTTGAACTAATATGGTATCAAAGCCAGAGGTCTCGAGTTCGAATTCTGGTTAGCGCAATTAAATGAAATAATTGCTGCTCGCTCCTATTCCACGTCTGAGGCCTGAGGGAGCCTCCACGTGAGGGGGAGTGTTGGAATATAAGTGAATTGCCCACCTCTCCCCATCAGCTTAAGCTTTTGGGTTGAACTGGTCGGTGCATGCAACTTAATAGCTGCGACAGCGGCGGAGTCTCTCGTGGCGACGGCGGCGGGGACGAGTCGCCCGTGACGGGTTGGAGCGGCGCCGTTGGGCTTCGTGTGTCCGCCGCCTATACCCGCTTCGGATAGGTGGGCTCTTGTGCGGGTTGGTGTCTGCTCGCGGCGCGGTCTAGCCCAGCGGGCTGACGGCGTGGCCCGCGCCGTTTGCAAGTATAGTCTCGGTACCTTTTCCTATAGGAACCCTGAACTAGAGAGAAAATGTGCCGCCACCTCCCTTCGAATCGATTCAGAAAGCTTCCTTCCAACCGAAGCTTCCTTCGCTGGTACTGCAGGTACCTGAGTTCCTCCTCCGCTCGACACCCCTCCTCCCAATTTTTCATCTCAAATGTGACCTCCCTCGATATCGCGTTTTCACCCAATTTTAGAAGACCTAGGGATTCTGCTCTTCTTCTTTGGGGCTGTGCAGGGCAGTGGACGTACTCTCGCCGGCGTCACAGTACATGGGTTGCGCCTCCTGCACTCTGGTGCTCATCTAGTTACAGTAAGTTCATTCCACCTTCATCCATTATTGCTGCTCTTTGAGATTCAAGTAGTTTGCGAGTTCTAACCAATTTGAAGTTATCCTTCTCCCATCTCTATATTATTGTCCTTGTTCAATTGGTAAGGTTATTGTACTCTCAGTGTGTGTATTCAGTATTTCGGTGTGGATGTGTTAACACTGGTATTGGGATGAACACATGAACACCTGCATGATTATGGCAAATAAGATACTAAATATCGTTTTTGTGGGGCATTAATTTCATGTAGCACACAACTTCACGATCAACTAGGAACTAGGTTGGGTGGTATTACAAATTCAAAAATGAGTGCTTTGTTAATTATTATGGCCCAGTCCTATCTTGATTATTTTTGTTTTATTTCTATCATATGCAGTTGTTGGTGAAGAATAAAACAAATTTCCCTCATTATGCGTTTCCTGATTCAAGTGAGTTCTCATGTATGCTAGCAGCATGCATGCAAGCAAATGTATAAATCTGTTAGTCAGCTATTCTGTGCAAGAGGCAATTTAATGAATCTCCCATACTTTTTTAGCTGTTGGCCAATTTAATAAATCTCCCATACTTTTTTAGCTGTTGGGCAATTTGGTGAACCTCCCGTACTTTTGTTTGTTAGTAAATAGAGGTAGGCAAAGTTATGTGTTTCTAATTCTAAGCCAAGCATTACTCAGTAGTTCTGTTTTATTTGTGCAACCTATTCGTCAACGATCAGCTATCTGCAAACCTGCCTGCTGTTGGTTCTTGGTGAAAGGACTGGATTGTTCTCTCTTGCCTCTTTTGGTTCTAAACCTGTTAAACACGTAAGACTTTTTGTCTCAATTGTTTGTCCAGTACAGCAATATAGTCTTCCTAATAAGATCCTTTGTATTCCTTTTAGGAACATAACAAATAATGTTAAACTATGTACTTCCTAACAAAACCTGGACGAAATGTCAAGATCACAATGTGTTATGTTGGAGTAAAATTCTTCTATGCTAATTTAAGTTGTTTTTTCTATTTGTTCGTGCAAATTCTCACCACAGCTTGGCATGTATGATGTACATTCCATGATTGGTTTACCACCTTTGAGTTCTTTGTTGCTTCTATTTGAGAAAAAAGTAGTTGACCACAATGCAATGTTCTTAGTTCAGTCAAGCATAAATCAACCACTTCGTTTCTGTTGTGCCCACCTTATTTATTTCATAATTTCTCCCCTTTGTTTCGGTAATCTTGCAGCTACAATGATCTTTGACGCTGAAGTGAGCATGACAAGGCGATTGGATTTTAATGATGTACACTCTGATGTTGAGTCAATTGCTCCTATTATTCCAGCTCGTGAATGTACCGCACCATAGAAGTCCTTCACCATCCCGTTTTGTGTGTGTCATGCAACTATGTACTTTCAATACCTTTTTAGAAGAGGCGTGTTATTTGACATCTATCATGTATGTTGTAGGGTTCATCTTATACTCCAGATTGTGATGACATCTTGAAACCAAACATTGGGATGACTTTCACAGATGTTGAATCAGCCAAGGACACTACTACAGTAAATTTAACCGAGGCGGGCAAAACGGATTAACGGAGATGGGCGCTGGGCCGGCTGCCCGGCAACCGAATAACGGAGGCGGGCAACCAGCCCGCCCGCCTCGGAGGACCAAACCCAAACGCTGTGCAAAAGTTTTGTGTAGTAGTGGGAGTTCTATAAGCGCTATGCTCATCATGTGGGTTTTTTAGTTCGTGTTGGGCAGCATAAGGTTGTTGATGGAGTGGTCTTATACAAGCGTTTCTTTTGTGCAAAAGAAGGTTTTCGTAATGACAAGAATATGCAATCTGGTAGCAAGCGAAAGAGGTATGAGAAAAGAATCACTAGGTGTGTGTGAGGCTATGCTTGTTATTAAGCGGACTGATGACCGTAAGTACATTGTGACAAGATTTGAGGAAGACCATACACATGCACTTGTGACCCCCAGCAGCAATTCATAAGGTCCAACAGAAAGGTTACGTTGCGGCCAAAAACACATTGTTCACATGCCATAAAGCAAGCATTGGCACATCACAAGCATATAGGTACCTTCGTGTTGGTGCAGGGGGTTTTGAGAATGTTGGGTTCTTAAAAAGGGACTTGCAGAATTACCATAGTGCTCTGAGGGTATTAATAAAGTCTTCTGATGCTCAAATGTTTGTTGATCAGTTGAGTAGAAAGAGCCTCGCAAACCCAGGTTTCTATTTTGACTATGTTGTGGATGATGAAGGTAGGTTGGTCCATGTGTTTTGGGCTGATGCAACATGTGGGAAAAATTATGCTCATTTTGGTGACCTTGCAACACTAATGAGTACGGAATGATTTTTACACCCTTCATGGGTGTTAACCACCACAAGAATAGTGTATTGATTTTGGTGCAGCAATGTTATCAAATGAAAGACAGTGTCATATGTTTGGTTGTTTCATACATTTCTGAAAGCCATGGGAGGTGTTGCACCTAAGCTGATTATTACGGATGAGGCTGTAAGTATGAAGATTGCAATACAAGATGTTGTTACCACAACTATTCATAGGTTATGCATGTGGCATATTTTAATGAAGGTTCTTGACAAGGTTGGGCCAACATTGAAAGAAGATGAAGAATTCCACCAACGTTTGAGCCGGTGTGTCTAGTCCTCTGAAACACCAATAGAATTTGAGGAAGAATGGGGATGTATTATGTCCATGTATGGGTTGCAAGGAAATGAATGGTTCACAACAAAATTTGAACAACAAAAATCATGGGTGCCAGCTTATTTCAATGACATACCTTTGTCAGGTTTGTTGAGGACCACCTCAAGGTCAGAGAGTGCAAATTCTTTCTTCTCTCGTCTAATTGGGTGGAAACTTTCTTTGGTTGAGTTTTGGCTGAGGTTTGATGGAGCACTAGAAGAGCAACGGAACAAGGAGCTAGAAATGGATAATGTTACCCTTCACACATCCCGCAATCTAAAGACGTCATGGGGGATAGAGAAGCATGGCAGTGAGGTTTTCACGCATGAAGTTTTCAATGATTTCTAGAAAGAGGTGATAGCTGCTAGGGACCATTGCCTAATCTACACTGTGCAACAAGAGGATGATGTCAAAATCACTGGCATCATTGAAGGTTCTCGGAGACCAAGAGTTGTACACTACAATAGATCAACCATGGTTGCAACATGCACATGTATGTTGTTTGAAACTCATGGCATAAAATGTCGCCATATTATTCCAGTTCTAAGAAGTGCCAAGATAAATGAACTCCCAAGCTATTATTTATTAGAAAGGTTTATGCAAGGCTGCAAGAAAACTCCAGTGTTTGATGTGTATGGTATCTTGTTGGAGGAAAACACTAGCAATAGGAATGACCCAGAGACGCAGAAATTGCTTTCAGAGAGTTGCAACCAGATGGAAAAACTTATCATGCAAGCTAAGCTGTCACGTGCTGCTATGCGTTTGTTAAGGGATGAACTAATTGCAATTGGTGAGAAACTCAGTGAGATGGTTCCAAAAAAAGAAGCAAGCTAGGTTGAGGAATTTGAGTCATACCTTGGATGTTCCATTCCAAATCAGATTAACATCCACCCACCGAATGACACATGTTCTAGGGGTAGGGTCAAGAGAATCAAAGGGCATCTTGACAAGGGAGCACAACAAAACAAGAATGAGAAGGGAAGAAAAATCAGAGGGTGCCACGCAAGTGCAAGACGTGCAAACAAGTTGTGATACGTGATTCACGCAGCTGCCCAAATAGAGCACCACAGCAATGATAGAAGGTACATGACCGTATAATTCTAAAACAATTAACTTTGGTATCATGATACAAGTCAAAACATTTAGATAACACGCTAAAGCTGATATTTATAAGGCCATTTTTTGTTACATGCATTTTGTATGGGCTTGTGTTTATAAGTGGCGATTCCGACATTAGCATCCTCAGATTGATTATGGAGACATCTATTAGTTGAAGGATAGTTGTGACTCTAAATGATAGCAGAGCTATGGTTTAAAGTCTTAAACATATCTCCATTCTACCAAAAAAGTCTTATACAGATCTCCATTGTACCGAAATGAGAAACTAGCAAACACAAAATCTTGGTAGAAAAAAAAATCTGAAGCAATGAATCATCCACCCATTGCACAGAACATTAATATCAGAACATTACACCATGTCGGGGCATCATTCAATATATAAAGTCAATCCTAGAGGGGATTTCTATTACACATGCACTAATTTTAGCAAGCACCACTTTTTGAAAGTAACATGCATGAGCACCCAACTTTGTCCTAGTTCATGGAGGGGAGGCTGGTGCATGTGCATTTCAACAAACTGAGCGACCTGATATGTGTCATCATCTGTTTTCTTGAAATTCAATCATGACCTCACATGGTCACACCCATGCGTTGCAGGCTTTCCGATCCTTTTCCCTTTTGTGTTTCATTTCTGACATCTGTTTCTCCTTCGTGCAACCTTGCTTTGAACAAAATAAGCGCTTTGCCTTCCTTATGTTGGCCAAGGTGAAACCCAACATGGTAAGCATACAAGCTGAAAAAATCCTCAGTGTTCTTTAAGCTACTCAAAGATCATGCCGACGGCAGGTTTAGGATAATGTTGCAATCAGGAAGATACCTGTGAACCTATGAGAACAGAAAAAACAAACTTTAAAATTTGTCAAAAATATGATAAGAAATGAGCTCATTACAGCATAGGAAAATAGAGTTACCAACCATGACAAGTTTGTACTTGTATGTGTAGCCTAGACAAGTGTTCTCAGCACACTTCAAAACAACATATCGAATACCTATATATGGCAGGAGTAATTTTAGAATAGATAAAAGCTATCATGAGCAATGTTTACAAGTCGTACGATTAATCGCGATTAGTCGGTTTGGTCGGTACCATGACCTCGATTAGAGACTTCGACTCGATTAGCTCGACTAGAAACCTGGTCGTCCAACTAGTCGACGACTAATCACGATTAGTCGTCTGACCAAGGGGCTGCACGACCAGGCTGGGCACTGCCTTCTTTGGGCTTCCAGGTGGGTAGTTGGGCTGCCAATTTGGCCCACTAGGGTCTGTAATATATATACATGAGGCTGCTGCTCTGCTCTTTCTCTCTTCTCTCCTGTGCGTGACGGCTGCTGCTGCTGCTGCTCTGCTCTTTCTCTCTTCTCCTCTCCACACGCCTCCAGTCTTCCCCGTGCGCCTCCGGTCGCCGTTCTTCGTGATGAGCTGCTCCGACGATGGTATGTGTCTTTCCCCTCTCCATCTTCCCTCCTCCCCCATCCCTCACTCTACAGCCTCTATGGCTCTCTACTAAACTGCTAGGTTGCTTGTTGTGATGTACTACTGTCCCTCTGATATTCTCTGGCTCTCCATCGTCCATCCTAAGAAGTTGTTCTTCTGCAGATGTGGACCAACGATGTGCAAGTGTGGAAGTGTACATGTCTCCGCCTGACCTTGAAGGAGGTGTTCCAGATTCATCAGTTGGGTCAGATCCTGCTGCCACGGCTTCCTCATCTACTCTAGAAGATATTCCTTCCCTAATTGAGAGGGCTATAGCAAAACTACCTCCAGATCTTGCTGCCCAAGCTGTTGACAAAAAGAGAAAGGCAAGATCTCAAGACCCAGGATGGAAGTATGGGTGGTGGCCAGATCCTTCCAAGAAGGACTTTGTGCAGTGCATATTTTGCAGGAAGGTAGTCCCAGCCGGAATATGTAGATTCAAGCAGCACCTTGCTGGGGGGTATGGAGATGCAATAAAATATCCTATTACTCCAGCAATAGTTAGGAACGAGATAGCTGTTTACCTGAAAAAGAGTTCAAGGACTGTTCTTGTGGAGGTACCTGCAGAAGATGAAGATGAACAAGATGCTGCTGGTGTAGAAGAACCTGCAGCTGTACCAGTACCAAGTTTTGGAACAAAAGTTAAGCAAGCCAAGAAGAAGATTGCTCAGGCTGCCATCACTTCTTTCACTATATCTGCTGCAGCAAAACCAGCAACTCAAAAACAGTCCAGGTCAGTGAGTTCCATGCTTTGCAAGTCACCAGAAGAAGTAGTTGCAGAGAGGCACAAATCCAAGCAAAGTCAACCTACATTTGAGCAGTGCACAAAGAAAAATAAGGAGGCCAAAGTAATTGTTGATGATCATGTTGCCGATTTCTTTTATGAGAATCGCATTCCATTGAACGTCATTAATTCAAGAAGCTGAGAAGTTTTGCTTGAGTCAATTGGACAATATGGTCCTGGGTACCGCTCACCATCATATCATGATGTTAGGACTCCGCTGCTTGAAAGAGCTATGAACAGAACAGCGGAGTTGAGGAAGAAACATGAGGAGGCTTGGCAGGAATATGGTTGCACCATAATGTCCGATGGGTGGACTAACACAAGCCACCGCCATCTCATCAATTTCCTTGCTAACAGTCTAGCAGGGACTTTCTTTCTAGGGTCTGTTGATGCTTCAAGTGAGATAGCAAATGCGAATATGTTGGCTGACTTGTTGGAGAAGCAAATTGATAAGGTTGGGAAGGAACACGTGGTGCAGATTGTCACTGGCAATGGAGCCAACTTCAAGGCAGTAGGGAGGCTTTTAATGGAGAGGATCCCACATCTATTTTGGACACCATGTGCAGCCCATTGCTTGGATTTGTTGTTGGAGGATATTGGGAAGATCAAGGAATTCCACACTTGCATCAACATGGCACAAAAGGTGACCAGATTCATGTACAAGCATGGGAGGGTTCTAGATCTAATGCGAAATAAGATTGGAGGAGATCTTGTGAGGCCAGCTGTAACTCACTTTGCCACTTCATTTCTCGCATTGGCAAGCCTGCATAAGAACAGGAGTGGATTGAGGAATTTAGTGGTTAGTGATGAATGGCATGCTACCAGTTTCTCTACCACTCAAGAAGGCTGGCGAGTTGAGAACATTATCCTTTCAATGCCATTTTGAAATAAAGTGGAATTATGCCTAAGAGCTTCACAACCACTTCTTGTAGCTCTAAGGATAGCAGATGGAGATGAGACACCAGCAGCTCCTAAGATTATGCAGCCATGTATGTTGCAAAGGCCGCAATCGAGGATTCTTTGCAACGCAAACCAGATTTACTCAAAGAGGTATTAAAATACTATGACAACAGATGGAAAAACCAAATGGAACAGCAGCTGTATGGAGCAGCCCTATACTTGAATCCAAGCAAGTTCTTTGCCCTAACGGAAAAGGATAAGAGACAAGCAGGAAAGCTGAGAATCATGTTTAATCAAGTTATGTGGAAGATGGTGACTGATGATGAGGAGCAGAACAAGATAAGCAAGCAGGCAGAAGACTATGAGAGGGCTGAAGGCGAATCCTTCTCACAGCCAGGAGCAATAAGAGGCAGAGAGAAAAAATCCTTGTAAGTTCTCTAATAACTATTTCCTTTCCTTTTTCTAAAAGCAATCAACAATGAACTAATAATGGAATTCTATGTTTGAAATGGAATTATGGAAATTATAGTGCTTTGGTGGGGTGCATATGGTGGCCTCACATATGAGCTCCAATGTTTAGCAAAAAGGATTGTTAGCCTTTGTTGCGCTGCATCTGGATGCGAGCGTAGTTGGAGTAAATTTTCTGCTGTAAGTGCTAGTGTACTACTGCTGAGTAATTAAATATGGTAGTAAACTAGTAATATTGATATGTGATTCTGCATTATATTTTGTGTAGGTCCATACAAAAAAGATAAACCGATTAGAGCACCAAAGGTTAAATAAGTTGGTATATGTCACTTACAACCGCAAGATGGAAAATAGATTTTTAAAAAATTAGAGAGCTGGGTTCCAAAGGAAAGATATGCAATCCACTCTTGCTTGATGAATTTCATTGGGAAAATAAATAGGTCAATGAAAATTGTGAACCAGAACCGGTTCAGGAAGGTGGTGGCGATGCTATGACTTGGGCTGTTGTGGATGAGGCTATTGGTGCAACTCAGGGTCTAGAGGGACATAACTTGCCTAGGGCTGCTGCTACTCATGCTGCTGTTGCTGCCCCTGTGAGGCGTACTTATGCTAGGAACACGAAGCATCCAAGGAACACAGTGACTCAAGATATTGATGAAGTTGATGATGAAGACTAAGATCAACATATAGATTCAGCAATAGTAATGGAGGAGGATCAAGAATCTGCACCAAGTGAAACTGGAGATGGACCAACTGGAGATCGAGATGGAGGCTTCACTTTTAATGTTGATTTGCTTAATTAGATGGCTAGTTGCCTACTTTTGTTGGACTGTTAAACGTCAATGTTTATGACTCTGTGTTGAACACTTTAGCAGTTTAGCTTATGTGTACTGAACTTGAACACTTTAGCTTATGTGTGCTGAACTTGTTTGCTAAATGCTAGGTATTTGCTACTGTAGCAGCAGTGTTGTTGTTGAGCTGTGTCAAGATCAAGACTACATTAGTATTGCTAATTATAGTCTTCTTTGGTATTTTAGGCTTCCAGCAGCAAGTCAACAAAGAAATAGAGTTTGGGACAGGAATATGGATCTCTGGACATGGCAGAAAAGAGAAGAAAACAACTCCCACAAGTAAGTCACCAGCTAAACACTAATATAGTCTTGATGCTTACTTTATTGTGTATACTATATAGTATATATAGGTATATATATAGTAGGTATATATATCCTAATATATAGGACGACCAGGGGTCGACTAGGTTCGACTAATCGGCCTAGTCGACGACTAATCGCGATTAGTCTTCTTGTCGGTCCCATGAAGACTAGGTTTGACTGGACGACTTGAAAACATTGATCATGACATAGATAGGTCCAAGTATTGGAACGAAGTAATTTGGCAAGAATACACTCTTTATACCTAGCATCTATTTTTCAATGGAACTTTTTTAAAATTTTTAGCTGCACAAATAAATATACTTGTTCTGAACTTGTGGTCCATCCGCTATCAGTTCTGAACTTCTGATCCTTCTGCTATCAGTTCTTTCTAGAGAAGCACACCATGTCGTGGGCAACACGTGTCGCGTTCGTTCTTGACATTCAGTTGTCTTAATATCCTCTGGGCAGGAGTGTGTGCGTGTGTGTCTTTCAACAAGAAGGATGATTTAAATTGTACCATTATCTTATCTTTCGAAAGTTGAAACCAAGCACAGTGTTGCATCCACATTTATCATATCTCATACTCCTGAATTCTTCAATGATCTCCTGAAACAAATTTTGCATGGAATAAATCCCTTAAACATGGGAACACAATCTTTGACTGCTTTTGTGGCCCTCGATGAACACAAGATCCTGCATCATAGTATATATTCTCGAGTACTCTTCGCCTTCCTGCTAACTGTTGAATATCATGCTGATATTGGGTGTTATAAAACTTCCTTGATGAGGCCCATACAATAGACCCTATGATAACATGAACCGAAATTAGAATTTAAAAAAAAAGGTGGCACAAAACTATATTCAGAATAGGACTGGAAATAGCATGACAGATTTCAGGCTTCGGGCCAAAATGGAGTTGCTCTGTCGACACAATTCAGGAAAAATAAAATTTATTCTGCCTGCAGCTTCATAAGAATTGGGCCACCACTAGAATTAAAAAGTCTGGCATGAGATATCTATGTTTATGCCACAAAACATGGACATGTATTTAAATGTTTCTAAATTAGACTAAGCAACCTGATATGTACCATCATAGTTTTATAACATGAGCAACTTTAGAACAGATAATAAAAGTTACCACAAGACAGGATAGCTATTAACAACAGGAGCAACATTTTTAGACAAGTGTTCTCAGCACACTCTAGAACACAATACCCAATATCTAGTTATAACAGGAGCAATTTTAAAACAAATTAGCGAAGAGTACAACACACTTTATACTTGTTAGAGTTTTCTATTACTTAACCATACCACAAACCATGGCGGGATTGGATAGATATAGAGTAGCATACTGTTTACACCAAAATTTGGGAAGGAGAATGCGAGAACTCAAAGCTTCTAGGATTGTGTCATCGAGGAATCGATTGTGTAAAGATCGGTATCGGCTGATTCAGATGTAGTACTAGAATCGGCTTTTTTGGGATGACGTCAGCAGAAGACGTTAATGGACTACAGATGGTGTCGGAAGAAGGATATTTCGGACTCTACAAAAAGGAAAAGATTAGGGTCCAAGTTATTTAAGATAGGAATGTTTTCTTTTATTCCAAGTATTGTAATGAGTCGTATTCGAGTAGGATTCACATTTAGGTTCTGGGTATAAATATTAGACCCTGGCTATTGTAAAAGGGGGGAACATTCAATCAACACAATCTTTTCGGCTTTCGCCATCGCATTAGGAGTATGAGTACTATAGATCTCAACGAGTTCTTCAGCAAACAGAGCTACATCGACTGATCGACCTCCGACTTGCTTGTGAGTACCGTCACGACCTGTATTATGCTTGTAAAGCTGCATCAGCTGATTGATCTTTTATGAGCTGTAATATAAGTTAGTTATCGATTCATATTGTTATTTGTAAGGCTGCATCAGCTGATTGATCTTTTACAAATCATAATATAAATCAAAGTTACCAATCTTATGTTAAATAACTTGTTGTTTAATACAATAACACCTGTTATCGAATCTGCTAAGATTAATAAGATTTTCCTTGCTGTTTTTGGTTGATTCACCAGTTATCGATCTTGTTATTATTAATGTTTTATTAATTATAACAAATCACCTTATTGAGATAGAGATAAATCGGCATCATATCATTTTAATTGGTCATCTTTTAGTTTGGTCACGCTTTAAATCTTATGATTGATGGCTAATTCTGCTAGATTGACTGTTTTATCTCTATTCCAATCGAACATAGTATGCATTCAAAGACATGTTCAAAATTTTGGATAAACTCATTAGTTAATGAGATCCAATCTAATGATACTACTATAGCTGCATTGATCCGGTCGAACCTCACTAGTAAGACTTTAGATTGGAAATTATCGATTAATGGTTTTGTCCAGGATCGAGACGTGTACTCTGTTTGTTTGCTATGCAATACAATCGACTATTTTAGCCGATTTGCTTGTGACTTCATGCATATAACATGTTTCCATGAACCTGCCGATATATGGATGGTCTTATCGACTCTTTGGCTTTAGTTTGATACTATTATCATAGCTGTATCGATCTGATCGAACCTCACTGTCGATGGTAACAGATTAGATTCAGAGTGTTTGTAGATTCATTTGTACTAGATAGTCGATTTGTTTGTATGTTATATCTTTTCTCGTTAAACTTATCGGCTCAATGCTTTACACTGGTTATATCCACCTAGCTGATGAAGTTTTCTTATATTACTTATATTTGGGTGTGTTGTACTTGTTTCGTCTGGATTTATCAATCATAATGAAATTGCTATGATTCATGAAAATCGGCTATTTTGGATTCGTACCATCATCATTGATATTAGCCGATAATTCTCAATTCAGCGACCCTTGCTTTACTGGTGTGTTGGATATCGACTATTTAGTCGATAGCCCTATCGAATCGGTTGTTTCAACCGCATATTTGGAACTGTCTGGAACAACACCGACATATTTCACCTAAAATTACTGATAAGACTTTCTCTCCTTGTCAATTGTAGGTCAAATTGACTGGCACGACGTTAGGTTTTTAGAATCGACTGGTCCTGTGTTGAAGCCAACAAGATCTCCAGCCTCATTTCCATTCAGATCGTCCGACTTGCTGTGTGTTGGTTGCATTGCCACATTTTTGTGCCAACACATACTTGGTCCTTAAGAAAGGATAACAGCATATTCCAACTATTAAAGTAGATGCTAAAAGTAGGATAAGAAGATAAGGGTGTTGACACAACCACCAACTTCTCTAGATAAGCACAAGAGTTTTAGAGGTCTATCATTCTCCCCCTAAGTCTTGTGTGGCGCCTTCTGGGGAATTTGAGCCATCCCAATTCTGGCGAGAAGCTCCTAGAACTTGACTCTCCCAAGTGACTTGGTGAGAAAGTTGGCGAGCTAATCCTGGGTGTTGATGTAATTGGCCTGGACACTCCCCTCATCCAAGCAGCTTCTGATGAAGTGGTACTTGACCTGGATATGCTTGCTGCGCTCATGGAAGACGGGGTTCTTTGCCAAGGCCAAGGCGGACTTGCTGTCCACCATGAGCTCCACTGCTTCTGCGTCTCTACCAAGGAGATCACCCAGCAGCCGAGCTAGCCAGAGAGCCTCAGTCAAAGCGAAAGTGGCAGTGATGTACTCCACCTCACAACTAGATAGTGCCACCACCTACTGCTTGACCGACTGCCAGCTAATTATATTTATCATATTCATAGTTGTCATGTTCATTGTTTACTTTAATTATATGCTTAGTGTAGTTGGAGTTATCATTATGTTTATGCATAGGATCGCAAAGCACTCACTCTTATGTTCGAACGGGGTTGAAAGCTCTAGTTTAGTTTTGGTGAATTGATGAAACCCTAAGTGCTAACCTAGTTTATCAAAGTAATTATGAGATAGCTGGCACATTCCAAGTGGTGAAACAAATGAAGATCATAACATGATGATGGTGATGCCATGATGATGATCACATGCTTGGACTTGGAATAAAAGACAAAAAAACAAAAAGCTCAAGGCAATTGATAGGAGCTTTTCGGTTTAGTGATCGAGACACTTATAGAGTGTGGTCACATTTAGGATCGATAGCCATACTATTAAGAGGGGTGAAACTCATATCGAAATGCGGTTATCAAAGTGCCACTAGATGCTCTAACTCATTTGCATATGCATTTAGGATCTAGTGGAGTGCTAACACCCTTGAAAACATTTGTGAAAATATGCTAACACATGTGCATAAGGTGATACACTTGGTGGTTGGCACATTTGAGCAAGGGTAAAGAAGATAGAGTAGAAAAAGAGTTGGTCGCGCTGGTCACTAAGTGACCGGACGCGTCCGGTATGGAGATCGGACGCGTACGGTATTAATGACTAGACTCTGGCTTAGTGGAGTGATCGGACGCTGAAGAGTTACTGTTTTAGTGTCCGATCAAAGTGACTTAGCTTGGTTTAGGTTTGTAGAGAAGCGATGGTATGAACCAGCTAGTCAGGTTTTAGAACTAAAATTGATCGAACTCTGGGAGCGTCAGTGTGACCGGACACGTCCGGTCGGCCTAGAGCGGCTCTGGAAGCTCTCTAGACTCGACTGGACGCTGAGTCTCCTACATCCAGTTGACCCAAAGCAGCTCTGGGAGCTCTCTGGACTCGATCGGACACTGCCCGTCCTATGTCCGGTCGTCCACACCGGACGTGTCTGGTCACATGGGACTCGTGGCAGCAACGGCTACTTCATTTAAAATGGGACATGTGGCGGTTAGGCAGTGACCGGACGCGTCCGGTCGCCACACCAGACGCTTTTGGTATACACGATCGGTGCATCCGGTGCACACGACCTACGCGTCCGGTCGATGCGCAGTCTACCCAATAATTGGGCCAATGGCTCTATTCTTTGGGGGTGTCTATAAATACCGTTTGGTCGGCTCTAGCTCACTTTCTTGGCCATTTGCATTGACATAGCAACCATGTGAGCTTAGCCAAAGTCCTCCCACTCATCTCCATCATTGATTCAATATCTTTGTGAGATTGGGAGAGAATCCAAGTGCATTGCTTGAGTGATTGCATCTAGAGGCACTTGGTGTTCGTGTTTCACTATGGAATTCACTTGTTGCTCTTGGTGGTTGCCGCCACCTAGACGGCTTGGTGCAGCGGAGGAGGATTGGCATGAGTTGGTGATTGTTCGTGGCTATCTTCGGTGATTGTGAGGGGACTTGTACCTTCCTCGGCGGAGCGCCGAAAGGTAACCCTAGTGGATTGCTCGTGTCATTGAGTTACCTCACTTGTGGGTAGATTCTTACGGTGTCCAATTGTGTGGATGAGGTTCGTGCAACACCTCTTAGCCGCCGAACCACCAAGTGTTGGTAGACACAATAGGGACATAGCGTGTTGGCAAGTACATGAACCTCGGGAGAAAATTGGTTGTCTATTGCCCTTTGGTATTCTCCTGGTGATTGAGTTTGTCTTCATCTTGTGATTGGTTCACTCCTCTATGCGGCAATTTGTAAATAGGCTATTCACCCCCCTCTAGCCATATTAGGACCTTTCAAGTGGTATCGGAGCCGTGGTCATCGTTTGATTGAAGGCTTAACAACCTCAGTGTCAAATTATGGCTCAAGTAGTGTTCAACCATGTGGGGGGTAAACCACCGTTCTTTGATGGCACAAGCTATGATTATTAGAAAAGAAAGATGAGGATGTATCTTGGTTCAATCAATGATCAAGTATGGGATGTGACCGAAAATCACTATGCCATCATTGATCCCGACAATCTCACCAACCAAGACAAGACCAACAAGCAATGCAATACAATGGCTCTCAACACCATATACAATGCCATTGATTCTAGGGTGTTTGAACAAATCAAGGATTGTGAGAGAGCTAATGAGGTATGGAGGAGATTGGAGGAAACATATGAGGGCACACCGGTGGTGAAGAGTGCCAAGTTGTATATTCTCAAGGACAAATTGACAAGGTTCAAGATGAAGGAACATGAGAGCATTCCAGAGATGTTTCATAGATTGCAAGTGATTGTCAATGATTTGAAGGCATTGGGAGAAAAGATCAATGACGATGATGTCTCTCACCGGTTCTTGATGTGCCTACCTCCAAGATTTGAGATGTTGAGATTACTTATCATAAGAGGAGGATTGACAGAGATTACCCCTAACCAAGTACTAGGTGATGTCATGATACAAGAGACATACCGTGTGGAAAGGGAGGGGGTTGAAAACATGACAAGAAGGAAGATGAAGACAAGAAGAAGAAGAGTGTAGCATTCAAGGCTAGCTCATCATCCAAGAACAAGGACAAGTCCAAGAAAGAATCAAGTGATGATGATGATCTTAGTGATATTGATGATGAAGCTATGGCTCTATTTGTGCGCAAGATAGGCAAATTCATGAAGAAGAAGGGCTATGGTGCAAGAAAGAGAAGAGATCACACCAAGAGCAAAGAATATGTGAGATGCTACAATTGCATGAGCCCCGATCACATTGTAGCGGATTGTCCCTACAATAGTGATAATGATGAGGATAAGAAGAAGTACAAGAAGGAAAAGAAGGAGAACATGATGACCTTACAAAAGAAGAAGAAGGGTGGAGGCTATATGGTCACTTGGGATAGTGATAGCTCTTCGGATAGTGATGACTCTAGTGATGATGGCAAGAAATCTATCGAGAAAGCACTAGCAAGCATTGCCATCAACAATAAGCCCTCCATCTTCGACACTTCATCGGCATGCCTCATGGCAAAGCCTACCAAGGTAAAATATGATGTGAGTGATGATGGTGAATGTGAAAGTGATGCTTGTAGGAGTTATGATGATAATGAGGAGTACACCAAGATGGAGCTCATGGATATGTGTGAGCACGTGCACACTTGCTTTGAGATGAAGAGAAAAGAGTGCAAAGAATTGCACAAGAAAGTCAAATTTCTTGAGCAATCTCTTGATGAGCTCAATGCCACTCATGAGAGGCTAATGGAAGCCCATGAGAAGCTTGTCAAAGCTCACTCTAAGCTTGAAAAGGCTCACTTCTCTCTCATCGAGCAAATCAAAATGGAGGAAGCCAAGAAGGAGCAAGTGATTATATCTTATGATGTGGGACTAACATGTGATATTATTGATGAATCTTTTTATAAACCCATTGTAGTTGCCCCCACTAATACTTATTGTAGCACTTCCACTTCAACTTCACCTTTGAATGATGGTTCCACTTGCGATGCCTCACTAATGGTGGAAAATGAGACCCTCAATAAGGAGGTGAATGAGCTCACTCGTGCCTTAGGCAATGCCTATGGTGGAGATGCCCGCTTGCTAAAGTGCTTGAGTAGCCAAAGGTTTTCTCTCAATAAAGAGGGATTAGGCTATACCCCCAAGAAAGGCAAGGTGGCCTTTGTCACTCCCAAAATTAGCTTTGTGAAGGGCAATGGTCGGTTTTGCAATAGATGCAAGCAAGTTGGGCATATAGAGCAATATTGCAAGACTAACGAGAACAAGCTACCTAATGTATCCTCAATTAGATTTGATTCTTGTTACATGCTTGTTAATGGTGCCAATGGTGTGAAGGGTAAGTTCATTGGTACACCAATTGTGGGCCCAAAGAAGAAGGCCATTTGGGTACCAAAGACCTTGGTAACTAACCTTTAAGGACCCAAGCAAGTTTGGGTACCTAAAAGAAATTGATCTCCTTTTGTAGGTCAATTATAAAGCCGGAGGAAGGCATTGGGTGCTTGATAGTGGGTGCACAAAACACATGACCGGTGATCCAAGAATGTTCAATTCAATCAATGAAAATAAGAGCAATGAGATTGATAGTACCAATTTGGTGACAATGGCAAAGGCAAGATCAAAGGGCTTGGTAAGATTGCAATATCCAATGACTTGAGCATTTCCAATGTGCTACTTGTAGAGAGCTTGAACTTTAATCTATTGTCCGTAGCTCAATTGTGTGATCTTCGTTTCAAGTGCATATTTGGTGTGGATGATGTAGAGATCATAAGTGTAGATGGCTCTAACTTGGTATTCAAATGATTTAGATATGGGAATCTATACTTGGTTGATTTCAATGCTAGAGAAGCTCAATTGTCAACATATTTGATCACTAAGTCTAGCATGAGTTGGTTATGGCATAGAAGGCTTGGTCATGTTGGAATGAAACAATTAAACAAGTTGATCAAGCATGACTTAGTTAGAGGCTTAAAAGATGTCACATTTGAGAAGGATAAACTATGTAGTGTATATCAAGCCAGAAAGCAAGTTGGTGACACACATCCTAAGAAGAGCATGATGAGCACATCCAAGGCATTTGAGTTGGTGCACATGGACTTGTTTGGACCAACCACATACACTAGCATTGGTGGAAACAAATACGGATTTGTGATTGTGGATAATTTTACTAGATACACATGGGTGTTCTTTCTTGTTGACAAGAGTGATGTGTTTGCAACATTCAAATTATTTGTCAAGGGCATTCACAACGAGTTTGAATCAACCATCAAGAGAGTGAGAAATGACAATGGAAATGAGTTCAAGAACACAAGAGTGGATGATTTATGTGATGAATTTGGAATTAGACATCAATTTTTGGCCAATTATACTCCACAATCAAATGGTCTTGTTGAGAGGAAAAATAGAACACCCATTGACATGACAAGATCAATGTTGAGTGAGTACAATGTGAGTCATTCATTTCGGGCCAAAGTAATCAACACGGCTTGCTATTATAGCAACCGACTCTATTGTCACCCCATGATAGAAAAGACTCCTTATGAGCTATTGAATGGAAGAAAGCTCAATATAGCATACTTTCAGGTTTTTGGTTGTAAATGCTACATATTGAAGAAAGGCACTAGATTGATCAAGTTTGAAAAGAAATGTGATAAAGGTTTCTTGCTTGGTTACTCCACTACTAGCAAGGCATATAGAGTTTGGAATTTGGCTAGTGGTACTCTTGAGGAGGTTCATGATGTGGAATTTGATGAAACAAATGGTTCCCAAGAGGAAGATGAGAATCTAGATGATGCAAGAGGCACTCAATTGGTCAATGCAATGAAGAACATGGACATTGGTGATATAAGGCCTAGAGAGGTGATTGATGTTGAAGATGACAAGAATCAAGTGCTCTCTAACTCAAATGTGCAAGCTAGTGGTTCTCATGATCAAGTTCAAGCAAGTACTAGTGACGACAAAGTAAAAGATCAACAACAAGTGGCTAGTTCATCATCTCAACCAAATAATCAATCAAATGCAAGCAATCAAATGCAAGTGCTCCAACTAACCAATGTTGCAAGAGATCATCCTTTGGACTCTATAATTGGTGATATTTTTAGAGGTGTACATACAAGATCTAAATTGGCATCATTTTGTGAACATTTCTCATTTGTGTCATCCATTAAACCTAAGAAGATAGATGATGCTTTGAAGGATGTTGATTAGGTCAATGCTATGCATGAAGAGCTAAACAACTTCAAGAGAAATCAAGTATGAGAATTAGTTGAGAGGCCTATGGATCATAATGTAATTGGAACCAAGTGGGTCTTTCAGAACAAGCAAGATCAAGATGGGATAGTAATAAGGAACAAAGCAAGATTAGTAGCTCAAGGTTACACTCAAGTTGAAGGTCTTGACTTTAGAGAAACATATGCCCCGGTTGTAAGATTGGAAGCAATTAGGATCTTATTAGCCTATGATTGTGCCCACAACATCAAGTTGTACCAAATGAATGTGAAGAGTGCATTTCTCAATGGGTACATCAATGAGCTTGTGTATGTTGAGCAACCTCTCGATTTTAAAAATAAAAAGAAACCCAACCATGTTTTCAAGTTGAGAAAGGCTTTGTATGGATTGAAACAAGCACCAAGAGCATGGTATGAGAGATTGAAGGATTTCCTACTCTCTAAGGGATTCAAGATGGGAAAGATAGACACCACTCTCTTCATCAAGAAGCTTGGAAATGACTTGTTTGTAATGCGAATCTATGTTGATGATATCATATTTGGGTCAACAAATCAAGATTTTTGTGAGGAGTTTGGCAAGATGATGGCAAGTGAGTTTGAGATGTCCATGATTGGAGAGCTTAGTTACTTCCTTGGTCTTCAAATCAAGCAAATGAAGAATGGCACATTTGTGAGTCAAGGCAAGTATATCAAGGACATGCTCAAGAAGTTTGGAATAGATGATGCTAAAGCTATTAGTACACCAATAGGGATAAATAAAAGCTTGGATAGTGATGCTAGTGGCAACATGGTGGATCAAAAGATATATCGGTCTATGATTGGAAGCCTACTCTATGTAACCGCATCACGACCGGATGTGATGTTTAGTGTATGCATGTGTGCTAGATTTCAAGCCTCACCAAGAGAAAGTCATTTGAAGGCAACAAAGAGAATATTGAGATACTCGAAGCATACACAAAATATTAGATTGTGGTATCCCAAAGGAGCAAGATTTGAGTTGATTGGATATTTGGACTCCAATTATGCGGGATGCAAAGTTGAGAGAAAGAGCACATCGGGCACATGTCAACTATTGGGAAGATCACTTGTGTCTTGATCATTAAAGAAGCAAAATAGTGTAGCACTTTCAACCGCCAAAGCGGAGTATATTTCGGCCAGTAGTTGTTGTGCTCAATTACTTTGGATGAAGGCTACTTTGAATGACTTTGGAATCAAGTTCAAAAAAGTGTCATTCCTATGTGACAATGAGAGTGCAATCAAGTTAACCAACAATCCGGTTCAACATGCAAGAACAAAGCACATTGATCACCATCATTTCATACGAGATCACCAACAAAAAGGGGACATTTGCATTGAGAGTGTGGGCATCAAAGATCAACTTGCCGATATCTTCACCAAGCCACTTGATGAAAAGAGGTTTTACAAGCTAAGGAATAAATTGAACATACTTGACTTCTCAAATATGTGTTGATGCACCCCCCATTATATGACATGCCACTCCTTCGAGCAGAGCAAGGTAAAATTGATTGACATGTCATTCATCCATTGCTAAGGATTTGTTTAGTGCATCTAGTCATTCCTATCATGTCCTAGGCTCATTCATGAAAATCAAATTAATTTGATGCTTGTATGGTACCACTATTGCTTGTATGCTTGAAATGAACTAGTGGTAGCATATGACATGGTTGTGGGCTTGTAAACCTAGTGTTTGATATCAAAAATGAGCTCTAAGTGTTTAACTCAACATGGTACAAGATAACCCTTATTTGGAGGTATGAAGAAGCTTGTCCTTGGATCAAACCGAGTTAAATATCTTTTGCAAGTGATCTAGATTGAACCAAATTAGAAAAATGATCCTCACTTCACATGGTTTCACCCCAACCTATCTAAAATTTAAACTTGCCTTTTGTGTTAATTATTAACAAAGGGGGAGAGAAATTCACAAAGATAGTAAGATAGGGGGAGCAAACTAATGAAATGACATTGTAAGGGGATCAATAAAAAATTGCACACAAGTAGGGGGAGCAAGCTCATAAACTTGTATGTTGCATTTTGAATGTGCATTTCATATATTTGCTTGCATGGAACAAGTTTTAAATTTCAATATCCATGCTTGTGTGGTGTATGCTAGTTATAGGTTTGAATGATGAAATGAAAAACTAGCATATAGAGGTTAAGTAACTAGACTTTATGTTCATTTCATGGAAACTAGACCCTTGCTTCTAATGTTGATCTCATGGGGTATTCTAGTTTTTGTGTATGTCTAGTTACTAATGGTGCTAAGGATGATATATTGGTACACTACGATTGGTATCATGCTTTAAAGGTCCATCTCTTATACCTTAGCATCATTTGGTAGACATTGTCTCCTATATTTCCTATCTAAGCATATGTGCAAGCTACAATTCAAACTCTTAGCACATATATAGGAGGAGCAATTGCTACCATTTGGGATTCATGAAACTTGTCCATATCCTTTTACACATGGTAAATATGCTTGGGCAAGCAACATGGATTCAATTAAAATTCAATTCATATCTTTGTGTAAGGGTTGTCATCAATTACCAAAAAGGGAGAGATTGAAAACTCTAGTTTGGTTTTGGTGAATTGATGAAACCCTAAGTGCTAACCTAGTTTATCAAAGTGATTATGAGATAGGTGGCACATTCCAAGTGGTGAAACAAATGAAGATCATAACATGATGATGGTGATGCTATGATGATGATAACATGCTTGGACTTGGAATAAAAGAAAGAAAAACAAAAAGCTCAAGGCAAAGGTGAAATTGATAGGACCTTTTTGGTTTAGTGATCGAGACACTTAGAGAGTGTGATCACATTTAGGATCGATAGCCGTACTATTAAGAGGGGTGAAACTTGCATCGAAATGCAGTTATCAAAGTGCCACTAGATGCTCTAACTCATTTGCATATGCATTTAGGACCTAGTGGAGTGCTAATACCCTTGAAAACATTTGTGAAAATATGCTAACACATGTGCACAAGGTGATACACTTGGTGGTTGGCACATTTGTGCAAGTGTAAAGAAGATAGAGTTGAAAAGGAGTTGGTCGCGCTGGTCACTAAGTGACAGGATGCATCCGGTATGGAGACCGGATGCGTCCGGTATTAACGACCGGACTCTAGCTCCGTGGAGTGATCGGACAGTGAAGAGTTACTATTTTAGTGTCCAGTCAAAGTGACTTAGCTCGGTTCAGGTTTGCAGAGAAGCGACCGAACACGTCTGGTCATCATACCGGGCGCGTCCAGTATAAACCAGCTAGTCGGGTTTTAGAACTAAAATTGATCGGACTCTGGGAGCGTTCGGTCCAGTGTGACTGGATGCGTCCGATCGGCCCAGAGCGGCTCTAGGAGCTCTCTGGACTCGACCAAACGTTGAGTCTCCTGCATCTGGTCCAGTGTGACCGGACGCGTTCGGTCGGCCCAGAGCGGCTCTGGGAGCTCTCTAGACTCGACCGGACGCTGCCCGTCCTACGTCCGGTTATCCACACCGGACGTGTCCAGTCGCATGGGACTCATGGCAGCAATGGCTACTTCATTTAAAATGGGACACGTGTTCGGTCGCCACACCGGACGCATTCAGTATACACGATCGATGCGTCCGGTGCACACGACCTACGTGCCCGGTCGATGCGGTCTGCCCAATAATTGAGCCAACAACTCTATTCTTTGGGTGTCTATAAATACCATTTGGCCGACTTTAGCTCACTCTCTTGGCCATTTGCATTGACATAGCAACCTTGTGAGCTTAGCCAAAGCGTCCCAGTCATCTCCATCATTAATTCAACATCTTTGTGAGAGTGGGAGAGAATCCAAGTGCCTTGCTTGAGTGATTGCATCTAGAGACACTTGATGTTCGTGTTTCGCTGTGGAATTCGCTTGTTCCTCTTGGTGGTTGCCACCACCTAAACAGCTTGGTGCAGCGGAGGAGGATTGGCACGAGTTGGTGATTATTCGTGGCCATCTCCGGTGATTGTGAAGGGACTTGTGCCTTCCCCGGTGGAGCACCAAAAGGTAACCCTAGTGGATTGCTCATGTCATTGAGTTACCTCACTTGTAGGTAGGTTCTTGTGGTGTCCAATTGTGTGGACGAGGTTCGTGCAACACCTCTTAGCCACCGAACCACCAAGTGTTGGTCGACACAACGGGAACGTAGCGTGTTGGCAAGCATGTGAACCTCGGGAGAAAATTGGTTGTCTATTGCCCTTTGGTATTCTCCCGGTAATTGAGTTTGTCTTCATGTTGTGATTGGTTCACTTCTCTACGAGGCGATTTGTAAATATGCTATTCACCCCCCTCTAGCCATATTAGGACCTTTCAGGGGTGAGTGGTCGACATTGTGTAAGCATGGTGCTTATATGTTATTTACCTACGGATGCACCCTACATTCCGGATCGTGTGGTAGATCACGAGGGTGCCAGCATCATGGAGTCCTTTGTAGTCCACCTCCCATCTGTAGGCCAAGTTGGACCCGGTTGCGAGGGAAGTAGTCAAGCTCTGTTCTTGCTCTTCATTAGTAATGTCCCTTATGCATAGATATAAGTTAATCTCTTGCTTTTACTAAGTATATATTGCACATCAATGTATGCTTTGACTTGTGACTAGGAGTAACTTAGAAATTAATCTTTCTCTTGTATCTACTTAGACTTGCTACTGCTATCTTATGGAGTACTCTGAGTGTTACATTTATCATTCATATATTATTCTATCTCTTGGTTTACACCTATTTAAGAGTAAGTGTTTGGTTCATAGATTCATCATAAGTATAAGTTATCAATATATCTTTGCCAGTCCTTCTCTATGATAAAAATATAAATAATGATACCTGGAATACTCCCGGTGAAATGCTACAATGGTATATATGTGCGCTTGTAGAATTCCATATCTTTCTAAGTCACATTAAAATACCATAAGTATTTCTTGGGGTCATTGCTGAAGATTACATCTTTAGTAGTGAAGTTAAGAAATACCAACAAACATTTCTGACACCGTTGCCGTGGAAGGTAGCTAGGCAATCAAAAGAGTATTGATAAACTTTTACTTATAGATGTGATCAAAAAACCATTTACCTCTGCTTAAGCAGGCTTACCCTTGTTTTGTCTATTTTGTATCTTATGCAAGGTAATGTATGTCTAGGTTTGCCCTTCCGGAAAACTACGTTGAAAATCCAGAAGCATTATTTAGAAAGACCAAATCTAAACTCAAGAAAGTTCTAGCTTCAGAAGCGGAAGATAACTAGACAAGGCGCATCTTAACACCAGTTTTTGAGGCCATGGCTGACAAGACCCTCTGTGAATTCTTTGCTCCAAATGCGGCCAACATCCGCACTGGACCAATGGTCAACATCGGAGATAATGCATTTGAACTTAAGCCAGCTCTCATCAACTTGGTACAAGCCAGCCAGTTTTGTGGAAAGGCACATGAAGATGCGAGTGCTCATCTCCAACACTTTCTGGCGATTTGCAGCACTTTCACCATCAAAGGAGTCACCTAGGATGCCATATTACTTTGTCTCTTCCCATTTTCACTTTTGGAGAAAGGAAAGCAATGGTTTTACGCCAATAAAGAAAACATCAACACATGGGCAAATCGCTCCAATGCTTTCCTATCAAAGTTCTTCCCCATGGGCAAAACCAATGCTCTACGTGGGAGAATTTCAAGCTTTCAGCAACAACATGATGAATCTGTCCCTGAGGCATGAGAACGTTATCAAGATTACATATCAGAATGTCCTCATCATGGGATGGAGAATTGGCTACTCATGCAGATTTTCTACCATGGGTTGACTAACAGCACCCGTGAAAATATGGATGTTGCTGCTGGAGGATCATTCTTATCACTTACAATTTCACAAGCAATTTCTCTTGTTGAGAAGATGGCCTCCAACCAAGGGTGGTCTGAAGAACGTCTTCAATCCTGCAAGAGAGGTGGAGGTATGCATCAACTAAAGGAGGTAGATATGCTGTCTGCCAAGATGGATCTGCTAATGAAGAGACTTGAAGATCAAGCTAATGAGAAGCACGATGTTATGCGCATTTATGACTCTCGCATGACATGTGAAGAATGTGAAAACACTGAGCATTCAGGAAACAACTGTCCCAAAACCCAAGAAGATGTGAACTTCATCAACAACAACAATTATCGCCCTCAACAGAATCAGGGATGGGGACAACAACAAAGACCAAATTACCAAGGTAATTATCAAGGTAACAATTACAATAATTCCAACAATAATCAACCATCCTTAAAAGATTTAGTCTATGGACGAACTAAAATTATAGAAGGTTTATCTAGAAAACTAGCTTCCACTAACAAAGTCTTAGAAAATTTAAATAATAAAATGAATAGTTTTTCTTCGGCCATTAAAAACTAGCATAGCTTTAATAAAATGATAGAATCACAAATAGCTCAGCTGACGGTTGCTGTTCCTTCGACTGAAAAAGGTAAGATTCTGGGGCAACCGAAAGATCCCGAAACTACAAACCTTATCGAGATTCACAATGCAGGATTTTACAAAGAACCATCAACTGGAGGATGGCGAGATGAATCATTGCCCATCAAGAAAGGCGATCCTGGATGCCCCGTCATCCCCATATGGATTAGACCCCATCAGTTCCGAGAAGTTGTCTGCGACCTCGGAGCGAGTGTCAATATCATGCCAATGGTAATTTATGAAAAGATTCATGGTGGACCTTTGCTATATACATCCATGCGTTTACATCTTGCAGATCAATCAATCTGCTACCCCGAAGGAATTCTTGATGACGTCTGTATATGCGTCGGATGCTTATACGTACCCATGGACTTCGTGGTTTTGGACACCGGTCGAGATATAAGGGCACCCATTATTTTGGGTCGTCCCTTCTTAAGCACTACCAAAGCCATCATCTACATCGAAAGTGCCAAAATTTGCTTCCAAATAAAATACAAAAAAGAGTGGTTCTCTTTCAAGAATCGTGTATTGCATTCTCCTAGCCATCCACAGGTACAGACTCTAACTGAGGACACAACAACCAAGAAAAAGAAGAAGAACAGGTCCAGAAAAACAAAAGAAAGTCAAAGATTGCACCACCGGCACAAGAACCTCAGGAGATAAAACAATTACAGCCGGTGTAGCGCAAGAAAGAGGTGCAACCATCACAGTCTCTATCTCTGGGACCAGTTGATGCACCCAAAGAATGAACAAGACTAGAGAAGTCTGGTTCGGCAGATTTCAAAATACTGAATCCTCGTCGGGAGGTAAAATCGGTAGTTATCCATATTTATTTTTTAAATTGCATGATTTATTTTTCCTTTAGCATGTTTACTTTTCTGCATTGCATTGCATTTAGAAAATAAAAAGTTTATTTCTGCACTATAAAAAACTTAAACCCCATGTGAATAATCTTGTGGTGTGTAATAACTCATAAGAATACTCACTGTGGTGGCACAAAAATAAAAGTAACATATATGTATCTAGTAATGTTTTATTGCATCATAAAATATTTTCTGCATAGCACGTATATACAAATGTATACAAAGGAAATACAGGCTTACGAACCCACAGGAGACACTTGGGCCACACCACTTGGTCGGCCAACCTGCTGCTCCTTCTGCCTATAAATTCGAACCTTCAGGCTGCAACTCTCTTCACTCACATTTTAATTTCAGCCGCTAGCCTTCCCAGTTCAAAATCTTCCTATGAAGTTTAGAAAATCCACAAATAAAAGTGCTGTGGAAATTATATAAATTAGAGATTCTGCTAAAATTCTGCTTAGAAAAAGAAAATATCAACCACAAGGACGACTAACTTAGGGCATGTACAATCCACAGACGGGAGGTCATCTGTAAGGGCCTCGAATTTGATGTACAGACAGTTAGAAAGATAGATCGTACAACCCACAGACAAGGAGTCATCCGCAAACTGTTTAATGCTTTGCATGTAGCTAAGATCATTCATGAATATCATTTTGTATACCATTGTGTTGCTAAGATCATTCATGAATATCATTTCTTACGAGGATGCTGTCAGCAAGATGTACATAAGCTAGTTCGCACCGAGACGTACACAAGGATGCTGCTGTCACTTGAAGCCAAAATTGCAATCAACATACTTTTAACCCGTAATTTTCAGAACTTAAACAACATACTGGCAGCAACATATTCCCATAGTCCATACCTCATCTAAATAAAGCAGATGCATAATTAGAAGCTAACTGAAAGCCAAAGGGAACAACTGTACAGGCCATGGAAAAAGCTTCATCTACGAGAACTTTAGTAGATCAGACACTCTTTTTTTTGAAATAATATCAGACACTCTGTTTCAGTGTTTTTGTATACTGATTGTTAGTAATAACTTCTGAATTTCAGCCTTATATGAAACCCATGATGTAGGTTTGTCAAGATTGATAAATCTGCAGGAATGCATCCTGTCACCTGGACAGAATCTGCCTGAGTTGATGGCTCAGATCACAGCAAAATTGAGAAGCCTGCATCCCACCAATTTGGAGATTCTTTCCTGTGAACACAATCACAACCAGCAAATTGAAAAACTGAACATGGTTCCTTGAATCACAACTAGCAAATTGAAAAACTGAACACGGTTCCCTGAATCCGCCAAACTGAATAAGGTTACGAGCAGTGGGTTTGCTTATGAAGCAGCAGTTCCTCTTCTCCAGGACACGAGGCACGACGGACGACATAGGTGCCATCTGCAGCCGGGGGCCTTCCCTGGGAGCGGAGACGGGCCTGATCTGCAGCATGCTGCCCACGTGGGCGCAAGAAGCTAGGCAGGCAACATGTAGACGCCGAGCAACGTACGGATGCGCTGGGGCCTGACGAGGGCCGCGGCGGCGCAGGGCTCAGCGGCGGCCTACGACGGGAGCGGACACCGGCGCCGGCGTTGAAGGATGGAAGGCCACGACCGCTTGCGCGCACTGGATCCACGCCCTCGGGTTGGGGACGCCAGCTACCCATACAACGCTGCTAGAGACGGCGTCTTGGCCTCGGGCCACGGGATTTCCCCGTCGCCTCACGAGACGACGGCGAGCCCGTCTCCTGGCGTCGGCGGGGTGTTTTGCGCAAAATTCACATCGTGGAGACGGGCCGGAGACACGCGTTGTACGTGCCCTTATGGACGGCTAAACAGCTAACTCTTTTTATTTCTAATCCGTTCCACGACTTGTGTTATTCGATTTTTGCAGAATATGGAAGAACAGGATCTTCTGATCATCGTCTTCCCACACTGTGAGAAGCATGTCTTCATCATTTCGTGCAGGCTCTGACATGGAGGACAGATGTCCTTCTCTGGCTGTAAGGACCATGACTCTCAGGAGACTTTCCACCGCATTGAATACCACGTCAACAACCAGTTTGGGAGAAAGGCACCCCTAAGTATCCAGCTAAGTATTTCTTTTTCCTTATTTTATTATTTTTTAGTTTCTTTTCATAATAATAAAAAATATAATAAAAGCAAAATAAATAGTTATCTCTATAGTAATAATAAAAACTAAAAACAAAATAAAAAGAGTGTGTTTGTAATTTGCTTTACTATTTGTTTTAGGAGCTGAATAAATAAATAGGACTCTACATAATCTCTGAGAATGGAAATGATGAATAGTTACTCTATTATAATTCCTTTCAAATACCTAGTTGTCGGCCTTGAATTCTCCTGAGTTTTGGATAAAATTGTTTTGATATGAAGATTTACTCTGAACTTGAAACTCGTGGGTAGCATATGCTCGATCTAAGTCTAGGTAGTTGATGGATATGATATGAGAATGTCTGAGCTGTTGTTTATCTTGTTCTAAGTGACACTAGAGTTCTGGAGATTCACTTTTTCAAAAACATAAAAAAGCTATATGATGCGTTCCTGTATGACAAAGCTTGAATTCCTACCATAGACATACATGTTATTTAGGCTAGAAAACTTCTATATTTATGCTGCTTGTTTTGCATTGAGTTTTGTCAAGCTTTGTTAACCCTTATGAGAAATTTATCATGCTCTTAAAATTAAGATCACATACATACCACCCAAATATGCACTACTCCTATACTAGGGGTAGGCGCAAAAACATGTCATTCCATTTAGATCCACTCAAAAATATTTTACTCCTACACTGAGAGTAAACAAAAATATGCTTGATAGGTTTTCCATCCACCAAATAAATTCTCTAAGTTCTTGTTGCTATCTCTCTGAAAAGTTTTGTTGCAAAAAAAAGACATGGGCTATGCAAAAATATTGAAAGAAAAAAAGAGGGAGAAAAAAATGGACACAAAGATGTCCGAAATATTGAAAACAATGGGTACAAAGATACCCGCCTAAAAAAGAAGAAGAAAGAGAGAGAAAGAATAAAGATAGCCCCTGTTCTTGTAAAAATGTTTCAAAGTTTTAAGAGAGAGATATGTTTTCAAGGAGCAAAGTAGAATTATGTTTCCACCATATATATATATATCCACTAGATATATCCACACACATGCACATCTTGATTTGATTGTATGACTAATTTCTCTTTAGATCCGAGGTTTGACTATATGCTATGCAAGTATGTATGCGCTGTTTCCACACCTATGAGGTCCACATAAGCCTTAGTTGTAGGAAGAGAAAATGCACAACATCATCATTTTTGCTTTGGTAAGGATCCACAAATACCACATATATTGAGAGACTTGAGAGTGTCATATAATGGAATCTCTAAGTTTTATTTTGAAAACTTATAAAAAAAACTCCAGAACAGTGGTGGAACAAAGAACTTGAGATATAGTGCTTGACTTGATCGTTCTGTCTTTCAATTACTCAATACCCAAGTGAAGGCTAAGAAGCCCCATTGAAGTTGAAGGTAATATGGGTGAGTTTGAAAATCAGATCAGATTATTCTAATCCGGAGGAGAATTTTTGATTGAACACATGTGTACTTTTGAGGAGTGAAAGCATTGATGCAACTCCTGATCCATTACTGAGTTCAGCCTTGCTCAGGGACGAGCAAAGGTTAAGCTTAGGAGAGTTTGTTGACGGTAGTTAATGTTCATCATAAATCGGCAATATAACTTGTAAAAATAAATGAATATGATCATCAACATAGGTTTAAAGGTTTAAACTAATGAATTCCATGAGTTTTGGTGATTTCATATCTGTAGGAGGATTTATCCAGAAAATAGGTCCTAGGGCCCACCGTCATACACTCCAAACAAGCAAACCGACATCAACAAATGATTCAACTGGCGAAAACTATGAAAGACAACTCAAGACGGAGCGTAGACCCACCTCACCAAAGAGGAGGTCCACCTGTCATTGGGGAGGCCAGCCGGCCCCATGGTGAGGCTGGCCAGCCTGTGGCTGGGCCCATTCGCCCTCCATCACCTCATGCATGTTTCTATGATCTAGACCTTTGATTCTAAGGCAGTTTTGAGTCGGTTTATCCAACGGTGATCAAAGGGATTGACGCGGATCGATGACATGGCACTGACTTGCCCGCTACTCCATCCCCCCCTATAAAAGGACCCCCATACCTCCTCCAAGAGGCATCTAGAGATCATTTAGAAGGATTAACCAAGAAGAGAAACCACAACCTCAGAGCTCCCTACACAAATATTCATAGGCATAGCTAGCTAAGTTAGACCTAGAGAGAGTCATGCTTCATGCTTGGATTCCTGATCTTGTCCAGAGTGTGGCTTGGTATAGCCTTGTATCCTTCATTACTTATACATTTGATATGGCATTGTTCTTCATATTTATCATATTCATAGTTATCATGTTCATTGTTTACTTTAATTATATGCTTAGTGTAGTTGGAGTTAACATTATGTTTATGCATAGGATCGCAAAGCGCTCACTCTTATGTTCGAACAGGGTGAGTGGTCGACATTGTATAAGCGTGGTGCTTATACGTTGTTTACCTATGGATGCAACCTACATTCCAGATCATGTGGTAGATCGCGAGGGTGACAGCCTCGTTGAGTCCTTTGTAGTCCACCTCCCGTCTGTAGGCCAAGTTAGACCCGGTTGCGAGGGTAGTAGTCAAGTTCTGTTCTTGCTCTTCATTAGTAATGTCCCTTATGCATAGATAGAAGTTAATCTCTTGCTTTTACTAAGTATATATTGCACATCAATGTATGCTTTGACTTGTGACTAGGAGTAACTTAGGAATTAATCTTTCTCTTGTATCTACTTAGACTTGCTACTGCTATCTTATGGAGTACTCTGAGTGTTACATTTATCATTCATATATTATTCGATCTCTTGGTTTACCCCTGTTTAAGAGTAAGTGTTTGGTTCATAGATTCATCATAAGAATAAGTTATCAATATATCTTTGCCAGTCCTTCCCTGTGGTAAAAATATAAATAACAATACCTGGAATACTCCCGGTGAAATGCTACAATGGCATATCTGTGCTCTTGCAGAATTCCATATCTTTCTAAGTCACATTAAAATACCATAAGTATTTCTTGGGGTCATTGCTGAAGATTACATCTTTAGTAGTGAAGTTAAGAAATACCAACAGCGTCCCGCTGGTGCTCTTGCTTGTGTTAATGTCGCCTGTGTGGTCGTTGTCGCTGTACCCGATGAAGTGTGCCACGCCGGGGCACCACGGGTAGTGCAAGTCATAGTCGGAGGTACCAGCGACGTAGCGTAGGATCCTCTTGATGGCCTGCTGATGCTCCATTGTCGGTTGCTACATGAACCGACTGACGTAGCCAAAGACGAATGCTAGGTGCAGCCGCGTGTGGACGAGGTAGCGAAGGCTGCCCACAATGTGCTAGTACTGCATGGCGTCAACCTCCTCCGCCGTGCTATCGTGGCTCAGCTTCAACCTCTCCTCCCTGGGAGTGTGGGCTAGGTTGCAGTCGGTGAGCCCGCCTAGCTTAATACTGCGCTTGGCATAGGCGGTCTGGCAAATGGAGATGCTAGAGCTATCCTAGTGGACCTCAATCCCTAGGTAGAAGGAGAGGAGCCCCAAGTCCTCATCTAGAAGGCGGCCTTCATCTCAGCCTTGAACGCCTCCACCTCTTCTTCCTTGTGCCAATGATCACCAAGTCATCGATGTAGGCACCTACCAGTAGGGCATTGCCTCCCTTACCCCACCAGTAGACAGCAGCCTTGTGAGGGCTTTGCCGAAACCCCATCCTGCTTGAGGATGGAGTCTAGCTTGGTGTTCCATGCTCGCAGCACCTGTCGTAAGCCGTAGAGGGCCTTGCACAGGCAGAGAACCTTGTTCTCCTTGCCAAGGATGATGGATCCCAGCGGCTGGCGGACATAGACCTCCTTCTTCAAGTCACCATTGAGGAAGGCAGACTTGATGTCCATGTGGTGCACATGCCAGCCCTCCTGGGCTGCTAGTGTGAGGAGGACATGGATGGACTCCATCTATGCGATGGGCGTGAAGGCGTTGTCGAACTCGACTCCCTCCTGCTGAACGAGCCCATGTACCATCGGACGCGCCTTGTGCTTGATCACCGCCCTAGCCTTATCCTTCTTGAGCTTGAAGACCCACTTGAGGGTGATGGCACGGTGGCTAACAGGAAGATCCGCCAGCTCCCACATCTAGTTCCTCTCAACGGCATCCATCTCCTACTACATCACGGTGTGCCACGACGCATCTCCCTCCACCTCAGCAAAGGAGCAGGGCTCACCATCATCATGCGCCAGGTGCAACTCTACCTCAAAGTCATGCATTGCTAGTCCAGGATGGGCTGCTCCCCGAGGATGTTGTCCATGGTGCAGTAGCGTAGAGGCTTGTCGTCATGGTAGGCATCGATGTGGTCCTCGTCGTTAGACAGCAGAGTGGTGAACCCCACCGTGCACTGCTCGTCATGAACCAAAGTTGTCGATGCCAATCTTGGAGGTGTGGGCGCGAGTGCAAGAGAGTGGGGCGTGGCCGGTGCTGGAAAGCAGGGCATAGCCGGTGGTGTAGGTGGTGGAGGACTCGCTGGTGGTGTAGGCGGTGGAGGACTCGCCAGAGCTGATGGTGAGCCAAGTGCTGAGTAGGCGAGCTCGGTGAAGATGAGCTGCTAGCTCCTCCCGCTCCCCCGAAGTGGACATAGTCAATGACGAAGTCTCTGTGAGTTGAAGTCGAGCCATCATCCATCGCCTTGTCCCACGCCTAGCCTCGCCCTTCGTCGAACACAATGTCACACGAGATGCGGACGCGCTGTGTTGTGGGGTCGATGATGTGGTAGGCCTTGACACCCTCTGTGTAACTGATGAAGACCCCTGGCATGCTCCGGTCATCGAGCTTGCTGACATGGTTGAGCTCTTTGGCGAACGCTAGGCAGCCAAAGATGTGGAGGTGGTTGACCATCAGTTTGCGCCTGTTCTAGGCCTCCTACGACATCTTGCCATTAAGGGCTTTGATGGACGAGCGGTTGAGGAGATGGATGGCAGTCATCACCGCCTCCCCCTAGTAGATCATTGGCATCCCCCTCTGCTTGAGGAAGGCACACGTGGTGGCCTCCACCATCTGGTTGTGCCGCTCGATGATGCCATTCTATTGTGGGTGTACAGCCCAAAGAAGTGGCGCTGGATCCCCTCGTTGGTGCAGTACGCCGTGAACTCAGCCTCCGAAAATTCACCATCATTGTCTGTGTGCAGCACCCGAAGCTTGCGGCCGCACTCCTCCACAACAGCTTGATGGCACTGGATGGCATCCACCACGACTGCCTTGGTGTCAAGCAGGACCGTCCACATGTAGCGAGACACGTCGCCGATGAGGAGGAGGAAGAAGCGCCGACCTCTAGGGGTAGCCAGTGTCACAAGGCCACAGAGGTCGCCATGCATGAGCTCTAGCTTCTCCTTGGCATGGAAGCTCGCCTGGCGAGGGAAGGGGAGCCACCGCTGCTTGGTGAGGATGCAGGTGTCACAGAACTGCTCCACGTGGTCGATGTGCGACATGCCCTGCACCATCTCCTTGTTGCTGAGCTGCTTTAGGGCCTCGAAGTTGAGGTGCCTAAAGCACTCATGCCACCGCCAGGCGTCGTCGTCGTGGTGAGCTGCAAGACAAAGGGGCCACACCACCTGCACATGAAGGACATAAAGGCCATTGCTCCCTCTATTCACCTTGGCGAGAAGGCAGCAATGGTGCTACTAGATACGCATGACCTCATGCTCGATCTCCATGCGCGAGCCATTCTCATCCAGCTACCCCAAGCTGATGATGGAGTTCCTCAACGCGGGGATGTAGTAGATGTCGGTGAGCAGCCGATGTCGCCAATCTTGGCGGTGAAGATGACAGAGCCAACGCCCTTGATCTCCACGGTGGAGATGACCCCGAACCTAATGAAGCATCAAACACTAGAGTTGAACTCAGAGAAGAACTCCCGCCGCTCGGTCATGTGGTGGGTGGCGCCGATGTCAAGGTACCAGCCGTCAATCTCATCACCGCTGGACCTATGGCCAAGGAAGACGTGGGCCCATGGCTCATCGAGGCAGAGGAGCACGATGGCGGCTGGTGCGAGAGGGGAGTGTAGCTCGATGCTCCTGTGTATGAGGGACAGAGCCAGCTCATCACCCTGCTATGCTTGCGCGATGTGTGCCTGGCCTTCACACTTCGCCTACTGGCAGTCCTTGATCCAGTGGTAGGTCTTGCCGCATTTCTTGCAGATGTTGTCGCGGGTAGCCTTGTGCTCGCCGTCGACGCCGTCAGGAGCACCACCACGTGCCTAGGGAACCTTGTCCTGCTTCCACAGTCAGCGCTTGCGGCTGCTCGGCAAACCTGAAGCCTCCCCCTTCTTTCTCTCCCACTGGCAGGCAAGCCACTACTACTGCCCCTCGGTGAAGAGAAGCTTGCCACCGATGGTGACTGGCTCTGAGGGAGGTAATTGCTTGCGGTTATCAAGGGCCTTGAGGCAACCCGTGACGTCCTTGATCATCAGCTTGGAAAGGTCCATCAACGTCTCCATCACCAAGGCGACCTGCATGTACTTCTTGGGGATGGCACGGAGGAACTTCTCTATGGCTCTCTCCTCGTCATCGTCACCATACCTCGCCATCTGCTGCATTAGGGTGGAGAGATAGAGAGCGAAGTCATCGACGTCCTTGCCCGGCTTGAAAGCCATGCAATCCCACTCTTGACGTAGCTTCTACTGCATGGCTCTGCGGGCATGGTCGCTACCGATGCGTGCCACGATGATGGCATCCCAGGCATCCTTAGCGGTCTCCTTGTCTATGAGGGTGGGCTACATCTCTAGCAAAACAGCAACAAGAAAGGCCTCCAATGCCCGCTGATCCTTGGTGAAGTCAGCATCATCGTACCGCACAGCCTCCCACATCTGCCGCTCCTACATCTTAACCTTCATCACCATGGACCACTCATTGTAGTTGGTCTTAGTGAGCATGGGCCACCCGCCACTGACGGCAGAGTCCTTGAAGACGGTGTGGATGGCGAGAGGAGAACCGCACCGGCCATGGTGGCTGCGGCGCCGATCTGGGGAAGGGGAGGCACACAACCTATGAGGGCTATGCGCGCCAGAGTCCAGTCCGCCCTACTCCTAGCCATCTAGGTCACGTCCGCCTAGGCTGCATCCATCCTACGCCCGCTGCTCCTGCGCCACTCGCATCTCCTCCCGCTCGGCCACCGTAGCTCGCTCCCGCTCATCTGCATCGTCGGCATCCTGCTCACGCGCGTTTGTCTAAAGTGCAGCAGCAGCCGCTGCCACTTCCTTGGCTGTAACCGTGGCCAGGCATGCAGTTTCAGCCACGCATGCTGCAGCCATCTCCGTGGCCACGAGCTAGGCCTCCTGCTCCACCGATGTCGCCTGCGCCATTGCCTCCTCCTTGAGCCGGTCCACCATGGTCTGGGCCACTGCGCGCGTGTTCGCCTTGCGCTGCGCCTGCGTGGCTTTTGTGTCTAGGGCTCCTAGCACTGGTGCATCGACGCCCCCTACATCTGTCGACCGTCGCTGGGTGTAGTAGCGGAGGAGTGGGAATGGGGATGACTTGCCATGGCGCTGAGTTGGGATGGGGAACAGAAGGCCCAGGGAAGAACTAGGCTCTGATACCATTTGTTAGAGATAAGGCACATGTTTTAGGGCTAGATATTTTCTATTACTTAGCCATACCACAAACCATGGCCGGATTGGATGCATATAGAGTATCATACTTGGTCCTTAAGAAAGGATCACAGCATATTCCAACTACTAAAGTAGATGCTAAAAGCAGGATAAGAAGATATGGGTGCTGACACAGCCACCAACTACTCTAGATAAGCACAAGAGTTATAGAGGTCTATCAATACTCAGCATATATTTTTTAGTTGAGCCTTTCTAGAATTTTTAGCTCCATGAATTAGAAATAGATACACAAATCATGCAGCAGAAGGACATGGAGGGCATAGATAATGCAAAAATTTACATGTTTTCATTTGCAGAAATGAAAGAAAAGGACCAGGCAATGGAAGATTGAAATAAACATGTCTAATGCGCCTATACAGTTCGTTCGATCTGCTTGCTGACTGGAACTGAACACTTGTTTCAAGTTGCATTTGGTTATTCCTGCCAATTGATTTATACTCAGCACCAATTAAAAATAGTCTTATAATTTGAGAGCCATTTCTAGATCGAGAAAGGGCATGCAACGTACCATTCAATCTACAAAAGCTGATGAGGGGCCATAGGATGCTTCTACATCTACATTAGATGGAGAAAGAATAGGGAAGAGGAGACAGGAGACAACATTGCCATTCCTCAAGACACGGAGATGCTTAGTTGCATATTGCCAGGCATAGGAGGAGGTCGTGCTCTACTGCCGCAGAGAAAATTGGAATTTTGCCCTCATGCCGGATGGGTTTCGCTCAAATGCCATCGAAGTTGTGGGCTTCGCCAGAATGCCTCTGTGAAACAGGTGCTTCATGCTATTTTGCCACTTCGTGATTTTAAGCAACTTTAAAAAAATTCAGCCCAACTTTTTACCTTTTGTGACCGTTTTACCCCAGCCTCCATTTACCTTATCCCCTCATTCCCTCTCATCTCCATCACGGTAGGCCACCCCATCGCCCCTACATGAGCCCCCGTAGCTCCGTCCCACACCAGCTAGCGTTCCCCTGCGCGAGCCCCCACATCTTCGATGCCTCCATCCCGCATGGGCTGGCGGTCCTAGGAGCGGCGGTCTGTGTGGCGCCCATCAGCTAGAGCTCCTCGGAGTCCTTCTCTAGGAGCAGCAGTGACCACGCGTGGTCGGCGCCCGTGTCGCCGCGCCCGGTGCCGCCGCCCGTGCTCATCATACCGGCGCGTGCGCAGAGCAAGTGCTCCCACCTATCCTCATTCACCGGCATAGAGGATGACCAAGCTCCATGTGGGAGCCCGCCCGACGCCAGCGGGCACCTCCCCTGTCGCTCCTCCCTAGGCCACCCCACCGCCTCCTGCGCGATGCCACAGCCCATGCCTCTTGGCCCCCTACTCGCATCGCTGGCCAGTGGCCAGGCCGCGCCGCCCTAGGCCACTGCGCACGCAGGCCAGGATGCGGTGCCTATAGGCCTAGCCTGGCTCGGGGGCGGACGACGACGATGAGGCTAGGGCTAGGTGTGGGTGCTGCCGTGCCTGGTGATGTGTGTCCTGGCCTACGACCGTGCGTCCTAGCCTGTGGGCGGCGTGGCCGGGAGCTAGGGGCTCATGCAGGGGGCAGCAGAGTGGCCGCTGGTGCTCCCATGAGAGAGGAGAGGATGAGGTAAATGGAGCCAAGGGTAAAATGGTCACATAATGTGAAAAGTTACGCTAAAAAACTTCAAAGTTGTCTAAAATCACAAAATGGCAAAACAACATGAAGTACCAGTTTCATAGAGGCATTTTGGCGAAGCCCACAACTTCGATGCCATTTGAGTGAAACCCATCTAGCATAAGGGCAAAATTGCAATTTTCTCACTGTCGAACCTCCGTGGGACTTCCACCGAGCGGCACCGCTCGTCTATAGTTGGGAGGAATCCGAAATCCATAGGGTAGCACCTTCAAATCAAATGGAGAAGAAGGTTTGAAGAATGGAGCAGGGGCATAGCTCACCGGTGGAGCTGGTAGCCACCAGGATCATGGAGCCGCTGGTTGAGTGGAAATTTGGGGATCGGGGATCCCGCAGTTAAAATGGATAGGCGGTGTATTTGCAAGGATCTGATTATAAAATGTTCTAAGCCAGTGCGGCCGGTAAACTGCAAAAGGTACCGTGGTCATCTCACAGCGCATGTTCTAGATCCGATTGTCTAGGATTCAAGTTTGCAGGTTTGCACCTGGCAATGAGTTTACACTACATATTTTGCCAAGGATCAGAGAGGTGGAACTGTATAGCAATCTCGGCCCATGATCAACGATAGGTGCCACGCCAAAGGTGGGTCGTGCCACAGGTTTTTTTGGTAATTGTTTGGTTCACTGCCACAACTATGGCATGCCACACTTTCTTAGCACCCTGTTCCACATGTCATAGACTTATTTTTGTGCCAAACTTTGCCACAAATGTGGCTTCGATTTTGCTCGCCACACTTTCTTTGGCAGCCACAGTTTGCCGAGGCATGGCAAACTACAGCACCAACCAAACAATTGCATATCTGAATCCTAAACTATTTAAGTATACAATCCTGGTCCAAAAAGACACATCACAGTCCATTAGGTGACTTGATGATCCGACATAGAACCGACATGTGGGTCCATAGCTCATAATTATAGGAACGATCTCTAAATTATTATGTGATTCTTATCTAGGTCCCAAACTATAAAATTATTCATCTGAGACCCTCATCTATCAATGTACTACAATCCCAGTCTAAAGCAACCTCTCCATGCTCCATTCATCGTTGTGTGAATTGCTAGATACAGATAGGCTTATGAGCCTTTGCTTGTTATTGAACTTCTTGTCATCTTCTTTTCACCTTATCTTGGAGATCGAGCAATGTCTTGACGCCATCCGACAGTATGGTTAGACCGAGGACATATTAGTGGGCATTATCGTCAAGTGTGTGCTAAAAGTCACTTGCTCACAGTGACATGGAACAACTGGCCAGCATACCTGGGAAGTTGTTGCTGGCCATTTGTTCCATATCACCATGACTGTGTGAGATATCTTGGCACACACTTCACGACAATGCCCACAACAGCGTCCCCCGATCCAACCATATTGACAAATTGTGCCAAGACATTGTTTTGGACTGGGATTGTAGCTCTTTAATAGATTATTAGGGACCCAAATGAGTAATTTTATAGTTTGAGACTAATGGACCAAGATCCTAAGAGTTCCCTATAGGGCCAACTATCCAGCAAGGAGATGGGCCAGCCCACATTTTGCCTGGAAGGTGCTGAACAAGGCGGTGTGCTCTCCAAGGCAAGAACAACCGACCTTGTCGAATTATAGGAAAGTTTATCTCTGTAATAAGATTAGAACTCTTCTGTTGTAACTGACTAGGACTAGAATTATGCACCTGCCCTTTGGACCACATAAAGAGAGGCAGGGGCACCCCCCTTGTAACATCAATCATACAAAGCAATCCAACGTAAGGCAACATGCTACACAGGACATAGGGTATTACGCTATTCAGCGGCTTGAACCTGTATAAATCGTTGACTTTGCGTTCACCATCGAATTTAGCTTACGCCGAAGCCCACCAATCCTCACTCTGGGTAACCCCGTAGCAAGGATGCCGGTCATCAGACAACGACAGCTGGCGCGCCAGCTAGGGGCTTTCGACAAAAAAACGATAGGAAGCTCGATGGACCTCAAGATCGACATGACATTCCCCGTAGGATCGACTTTCATCTTCGGCTCCTAGGTCTACATGGTGGACGACTCTGACATACTCCAAAGTCACTTCATGGAGACTACCATGGATCAAGCAACTCTAGCTCTTCGCCAAGACACGCTGGAAGATCTCATCGAGAATTTCGGCGATTTTTCAATTTCCAGTTGTAAGTGCAATCAAGCCCTAATTGTGGGTTTTGGTGATAATGACCACATGATTAGAGGACTAATGAGATTTATCAAGATGACAAGTAGATAAATTGCAAAGGAGGATAATACATGTGTTGGTGGAGCCCTCAATTACAAAAGGACATGGTGGCCGACTCAAAGGCATTTAAATTCTTTTATATTTCAAATTTGAGTTTAGGAAAAGTAGTACTATAAAGGGGATACAATGCACAAGCTTCAATGTGCAACCATGTGCTCAAATACCCACCAAAAATATCCTCACTCACTTAGCCAAGGCAACAAACATTTCATTCCTACTCTTTGGCTGTCTAGGCTGAGCGGCACTACTGCATGTCACGCGGCACTGCCGCGACTTAATCTGACCGTTAGGTGCTAGGGGATATTTTACATCTCCCTCGTCACCCCAACGGTCATCTCAACCATTCCACACAAAACAACAACTAGAGCACCTCTCTCTTCTCCATTGAAAGCTCCCAAGCTTATCTCCTTTGATTCCCTTACAAATCTTTGAGGAACTGAGCCTCCAAACTCCATTAGAGAGCTGCTCAACCTTATCTTCAACTTCTAGAGCACGTGGTTCACGTTCAAGCCGGTGGATTATGTTTATTACTCTTGGAGCTAGGCTCCTAGCCGGCTAGGCAAGGCTCGGAAGCTTCCAACTCTTGTGGCTGCTCCGGGACGTTTGTAATCACCCTCTACATCTAGTAAGAACCCCTCATCTCAAGAAACTTGCTCTCTTGACTTGAGAACGAGGATAAGGTTTGCAAAACCCAAGCCTTTGTGGCTTTCTCAACAACGTGGAGGTAGGTAAGCCTTTGTGGCGAGCTGAACTCTCGTGTTCTTGCAATTTGTGTTGTGCTACTCTTGTTTGTTGTTGTTTTTAGGGTTTGGTTTTGATCTACTCATGCATAAGCTTCCGACTCAAATCAAGCGGTGGAATAGATTCAACACTACCCCAGGAAGCTCAGTAATTTACCCAATCTAAATTTTCTTGGGTAGATTTTTAATTGTCAACTCGAGTGTGTCTGTGCACGCGGCAGCGTTGCGCGTGTGACCAGCAATGCTGCTCGAGTGGCAGTGCTAGGGCACTAAGCAGCAGTGCCACGCAGAATCTAACAGTAAGTTCGAGTTTTTGTTTTAACAGGCCTATTCACCCCTCCCTCTAGGCTTAGCAGGGATTCTTACAAGTGGTATCAGAGCAGGTTACTCATTGGACGCTTAACCGCGTGAGTAATGGCTCAGGAAGGGGAAGAAACAAGTGGAGTGCAACTGCAAGAGGTTGATCCACAAGATGTGAATTTGCGTACCATGGACAACAGTAGTGAGACTTGCTTCACAGCAAGTAACACTACTCTCCCACCAGGCATTATGTCCGAAGGCGAAAAAGCAAGAATAAAAGAAGAAAGAAGATTGAGAAGAGAAGAAAGAAAAAGAAAGAAAGAAGAAGAAGAAAAGAAGCAAAGAAGGGCTGAGAAGACGAAAAGAAAAGAAGCCCGAAGATCTAAAAGAGAAGAGAAGAATTGAAGAAGAAGCAAGAGGAGGAGAAAGCAAGCAAGGTCCCCTCAAGTGAAGAAGAATCAAGTAGCACCGAAGATGGGGATGATGACATCTCTTACCAAGCTCCCAAGGGTGGCAAGAAAGATAGCAAGTCAAGGGGCGGCAACAACAAAAAATATCAAGCCATATCCTTTGATTATTCATCTATGCCTAACTTTGATCATAGGGCTCTCATCAATGTACCCTTCTATTTTCACATCCTGGTGCGGCAGCAAAGCAGTCACCGATCACCATCCCGACGGTCCTTCCTACTGGTTCTGCATCGATCTTACCAGATACTCCCTCCATCCCAAATTGTAAGTCATTCCAAGAATCTTGGAGAGTCAAACTTTTTCAAGTTTGACTAAAATTATAGAGAGAAACACAAAGATTGATGACATCAAATAGGTATAATATGAAAATATAACTAATGAAGAATCTAATGATACTTACTTGGTATGATAAATATTATTATTTTGTTATATAAATTTGGTCAAACTTGAAAAACTTTGACTCTCCAAGATTCTTGGAATGACTTACAATTTGGGATGAAGGGAGTATTTCCCACCATCATGTTTCCTCTACAAAGCGACAATCCCAGATCCCTGAAGGGGTGCTTGGCGACCGGCAGTGGCAATAACACACGATGATTCCATGCCCGTGCATTAGGATGGGAAAACATTTATATATTCATGTGATAATTCCAAAAACACTTTCAATTCTATGCCATCGCAAAAATACACCTTGGCCTCCATTTTGGTGTAGCCTCTGCTCCTAGCTGCTCTAACAACTCTCTGGCTACAGTTACATACTACATTGAATGGAGGTTGTTAGTGATTAGTTTCTAACAGAAGGGATTAGTACTTCTCTAATATAATAGCTTAATATAATAATTGAATATATTTCTAAATCTAGGAGAAAGCTACCTGCACAGAAATATAGAGACAATTCGGAGGTCCAGGAAGGAACTTCATCACATACCTGCACTGAATAATGTATTCCTATGCAGCTAGCTTTCTCCTAGATTTAGAAATATATTCAATTCAAAGCCTAGCAAAAAATCAAGGAGTGAATCAGTGGGTTAATGAAATATCTTGAAAACATAACTCATGACTGGTCGATCGCCGCTTGCCTGCAACATTTTTGTGAAGTTGCAGATTAAGCCATCTACCACAACAGAAATTGTAGAAAATTAATACAAGATCAACTCAAATTCAACTGTGTGACAGAACCATCCAATTTATATAAGATCAAGTACGGCCGGCCCCGCTTAACGCGTTGACACGCACACACTTTCACTTATATAAACCTGATAGTCCGCCGAGTATCACGAATGATCTCGGTAAATCCACATCACAACCAAGATCGCATGATTAAGCAAATACACATCACATACATAGAGTTTGCAGCGGAAATAATATTACAATTGAGTTCACAAATAATTAATACAATAATGAATTCAAATCTGATTAGCGAAAACAACATAGCTTTGAAATGGTTACAATAACATAAGTTAAAATACATTGCTAGCTTAAATGACATTCTACAACAAAAGCATGTAGATGAGAAACATATACGGAGAAGCCGAGCCCACCGGCACTTAGCCACCATCTTTAGCAGGCCGAGAACTTCACCTGCAACATGGTAGGATAAACCCTGAGTACTCGAATGTACTCAGCTAGACTTACCCGACAGGAGAGAAATAAAAAGACTCTCAAGGATATGCAAGGATTACTTGGTGGAGCTAGCTGGATAGCATAACTTTACAAAAGAGCATTACTATCATAAATCCTTATTTTCAATATTTTATCAATATTTTAGCATCAATTTGAGTAGAGCTATTTAGAACTAAATTTGCGCCTGTTCTATAGAAATCACTTGATTAATGAGCATCACAATAGTAACCATATCTAGTTTATCATCATAATCAGCATAACCATCATGTTCCATCAAGTGTTACTACGATGTTGAAGCTAGTCGAGTTTCTCACTATCCGAGAGAGACGGCGATTCGAATCAGTTGCAACCAGCTGGGCAGGAATCCATAACACAAACCTAGGCAAACCGCGTGAAGGCAGCCTTAGGTCATCTTTGGTACAATTCGGGAACAGTCTTGGGTTTGAGCTGAACCGCACACTCAGAGACCAACTGGAAGCCTGGATGTTCAGACAACGGTCTGCCCAAGGTCCATTCGTGTCCCAGCACATACATCCTACCCCCTAGTGTGCGCGCAATACATCACAACTCCCAGCCCGAATTGAGCTACTTCGCTTCACGGTCGGAACGACTTATCTAGCCAGCTATGTGAAAGGTTGTGTTCAATCTCGACAAAAGTGCCAACAATGGTATGGTCCTTAACCGACACAGGCGGGATGAAACATGCACACAAGACCTCTATGTCCTGCTGCCTCTCAATCACCAGATCCTGCCCGGTCTCGATGTATCCATCCTCACATGGTTATTCTCCACGATAGCAAATATAGACAACCGTGTCAGGGTAGCATAAGTAGCCACCTATCTTGCAGGTGACAGTAATCACTTGACTTCTACAGGTCAAGGCATGGCTAAGCATAGAACGGCCTACTCATACTAGTAAGGGTACATGTATGTATATATATTGTGGACAAGGTAGTTTATGCAACAACGGTTTCATCCAACTCCTATCAACCTAATGCGTCATACAAAAAGATATACTCAATTGGATTTTTAAAAGAGAGATAGGAGGCTTAAGAATGGTCCGGGGCTTGCCTGGGGTTTGACACGATGTTAGGTCAGTTAGTTTGCACCGGCTTGGGGAAACATCTCCACTCCAGGCATGCACTCCAGTGGGTCCTTCCATCTTCAGGATTGGCCCACCAGTACACCATCTTTTGGACTGGTCCACCAAAACCGTCTTCTGGTTTGGCTCCATCATCACGTCCTTTAGTTCCTCGCGTCGGGCATCTAGCGTACCTAGATGAGATGCATCAGTGCAAGTGCATGAATGCAAAGAATGGCAACATAAGATGCATCACATAAAAGCATTTAAGACAAGCACAAGGTTACACCAGATATACCTAAGCGCTAGAGAGTAAGTTATTTAACTAAACATCACACAATCTATTATAGAGAGATAGGAGCATATCAAGCATGGCATACAAATTAACTTATGTTCAGCTATAGCAAGCATTCATTAAACAAGAACTAACTAAACCTAGCATCACGAAAGAAGAACTAGGGCTGCTATTACTCAAACTAACATAGTCATCCAACTAGCCACATAAGCACATGCCGCACCTAGCATTAGCAACTACCAGACAAGACCACAACAGAGAGCACGGAAGGTCAACTTAAGCCATATGGAAGCATACACCAGATCAACCTAAGCAATAACAACATATAACCCGCAAGATAAAGGTGATTAAGATATTTCATTTTTGGGTTAAACATCTCATGCCCACCAAGTCAGAACAAGCATGATGAAAGTCATACACTATATATACATAAAGCATTTTAAGGCATCATGCATACATGACTACATAGTTCTATAAGTAGATCCTCATATATTTAGTTGCTTATTACTACACCAAGCTACAAGGCTGCTCAGGTAGTGTAACTCAACAACATCAAAGTCATGAGCCACATTAGCAAACATATTAACAACCAAGGCAAGGCAATCAAGCTTAACTAGCATTCTCAGGACTGCAGCTCAACAATCACTGTTTCAACCATAACTGGAGTTATAGGCATCCAACAAGGGTGATCCTAGACTTTCTGGGAAGCTAAAGAAATTGTATACAACTTTATTATTTACACCCAGGGCTGATTCAAGAGTTAATAGGGTTGAAAACCACAATAAAGCAGAACTGCACAAACAAGGACATAAAACTGACATAAACTTCAGAGATGCCTATCTAGAGTTCTATTCATCCGACAAACATGATTCTTAACTTTATAGAAAACTTATTAAGTTATCTATAACTTTTTTATTATCATCTCAAGATGATTCAACATTTAATAAGACCAAACAACACGAAGAAACAAATCTGTCCAGACTTGGACAGATTTTGACATTAAACTTCAAACACTTGCAACTAGAGCACTAGACCACCAAAAGGTGTGTTCTTTAACATTTTAGAAAGCTTAAGAAAATTAATATAACTCTTTAGTTATCAATAATAGGTGATTCCATAGTTATCTAAGTCAAACAATCCAATCTTTCAGATATGCACAGAAAGCAAACAAAACCTGACAGGGAGTTTGTAAACTCTATAACTCTCAAGCCTGTTGTCCTCAAATCATGAAAATTTAGGAAAAGCTAGATAAAGAAGTTATCTACAACTTTTGTATTCACCACATCTACAGAAAACACCATTTGCATCACGAGATCATCACCACAACAGAAACTATACATGCAGCCATTTCAGCACACAGGTGCAACATATAGAAGTAATTAAAAGCAAACTATATACCAAAATCAAGACCTGAGCACATATCATGGTAGCATTAGTTAACACACTTCCCAAGTCTGTTAGAAAAACTATTGATCACTCCCAAATAAATTATTTACATGCATTTTTTAATTACCTAGCAAACACAAGAGAAAAAGGAAAAGGCTACTTGCAGTGCAGTATTAATTCTAGAAAAATTAAAGCAGCTTCTATATGTCCTCACTAGCATGCTACATAAATTTCACAAGGTTTTGACACTTAGAGTTCCATTTATCATTTTCACAAACCAAACAAGCATCAAACAAGTTAAATCAAAAACTCAGTGATACTGCATCCAATGAAGCTGAAATTTTTACCACAGTACATGCACCACATAAGAAGCCTACAATAAAAATTTCACATCAATTGGAGCACTACAATAGCAGATATGAATTTAGCCATAGAAAACCCTAAAAAGCATAGATCTAAATCTACAACAAAAACTTTGAACTAAAACATGCCATTTTATAGTTCCACTGCATAGATCTACCCACAAGGATTTGAAAACATCTTCATTTGCTATTTTACGATTTTTCTATGATTTATTGAAGTTTCAGCCGATTTCTTGAAAAGGAAAAAGAGAAAGAGAAAGTGCACTGTGCATCACTATTCACTTGAGTCTACAGCTGTGCACTTAACCCCCTGGGAAAACTTCTATTTGGGCATGAGATCCATCTTCTTCTTCAACGCACGTAGACGAGAGGAACGGGACGGAGGACGTCGGGGAGAGCCGGGAACCGACCGGGGAAGGGCAGGCGGCGACGGAGGAGGATCGACGGGGCTTGGCCATGGCCACGCACTACTCCACAAAGATTAATGGAGGTGGGTCAAATTAATTAACGGAGGTGGGCATTGCAACCGCCTCCAATCAAAGACCTCCGTTAATGCGGATTAACGGAGGCGGTTGCTTTGTCTGCCTCGGTTAATCTATTAACGGAGGCGGACGTCTTAATGTGCCCACCTCCGTTAATCCCATTAACCGAGGCGGGCGTCTTAACATGCCCGCCTCCATTAATGTTCTCCAGAAAACCCAAAAAACCAAAAAACTTGCAAGAGTCGAACCCACGAGCTCCCACTCAACAATACCGCGTCTCTACCACTGCACCACACACTCACTCATGTCTATATATAATACGCTATCTTTTTATATCAATATTTCATAATCTTATATTGGATATTTTGGCTACTAAATGAACTCAAATGAAAAAACTTTTAACAACAAAGTTTTAAATTTTGTTAAGTACTGAAACTTTGGTATATGATGTATCTCCATCAGAGATAGTTTAAAAAATTCAAAAAACTGAGTCTCAAAACATGTGAATTTCCAACCGCCTTTGTAAATAAAATGACCGCCTCCGTAAATTGATTTTGCGAGGCGGTCATTTTTTAGTGCATCGGTAAATAAAATGACCGCCTCCGTTAATTGCCAGGTATTAACCGAGGCGGTTGGATTTTGTAAAGGCCTCGGTTAACATTTGGGTAGTGCCTCGCAAAATCATTTTTGTAGTAGTGACGCCTGGCCCTGGCTCAGCCAGCCGCAGCCCGCAACGGCCCGACCATGCACGCCTGTGGTGTGCAGGCGGCGCGGCCCGACGGTGGCGTCCTCTGGTGACAGGTTCGGCTAGAGGGAGAGCGTTCAAGGGCGGCACAACATGGGGAGGCGGTGGCTTGGGCAGGGGAATGGTGGACGACGGCAACAGGGTGGAGCTCTACCCGGCAGTCGGCTACGGCGAGCGGGAGACAGAGCTAGAGAGGGAGCGCGACGGGCAGAGAGAGATAGAGAGCAAGTGGAGCGCTCCGGGTTTCCAAATCGCGCGAGTGGGGTGCGGTGGCAAGCATGCGAGCGAGCGCACGAGCCACGCGGCGCTTTTCTCCTGCGCGCGGTCGGTCACAACGACACGCGCCTCAGTTCAGATGGCCAGCAACCGACTGAAACCTCTGACTTCTCCCCTCTATATCTACCGGTTCCATGTGCAAACTCGATTCACTCCTTTAGACAAAATTGTAGAGATACGTGAGAGGAACAATTTTGCTTAAGGAACCAAAGTGTGATACAGCTTGGTTGAAGAGATCCAAAGCTCTGAATATGGGTAGACTAAACTGCAATTCAGACTTAGAACCATTGAGGCATTGGCGAGAAGTTCCGTGTAGTTTAGCTGTTTTGGAAGCTGATTTTGAAGACCCAAATGAGCTCCAAACTTCATGAGATTTATTTCGTTGTCATCTCCATAGATGGTACTTCAACTTGTATTAAGGAACCCATTTGAGTTGCTATACAAATTTGGAAGCTAAAATGTCACAAACTTGGCGCAATCCTGCTGTCAATTGAGGACTTAGAAATATTTTGAGCCTGACAAAACAACGTCAATTCCTATCTTGAATCCACTGTTTAAGCTACTTGGAAGCTGATTTGGCTCTTAGACCAAAAACAAAGTTTGTAGGACTCAACTTAATCTACAACTTTTATTAAAGGTCAAACTTCATAACTGGAACATAAGCTATAGTTCTCAGTTGGTCAAAGCGGTAACACTATAGAGCTTAAATTAGGGTTTTAAGCCGATGGAGGCATTTTCTTGGCACTTGCTCAACATGAACCCTTAATAACTTTTGTTGTAGAACTAATGTGGAGTTGTTTGAGCAAGGTTGCAAGGTTCGTTTGACATCACATGTTCTCATTCACTTAATAGAGCAATTTAAGCAAGAATATAACTTATCATTTCATGTGACTTTTTGATTCCAAACTTCATTAAACTTTTCCATTGATCATTATGGATGTATGTTGATGTAAGTCACATAAAAGAAGCACCTTCAACATTACTCATGCATACATTTGAAAAGGGTCAACATGTAAGCAAAGGTGTGTTGTCCAAGCATAAGTTGGGGCTCATTCTTAGAGAGTTGATCTCAACACCTTTGTCACCACTTACAAGTTTGAACTAGAGTTCTTGATCATCACTTGACATCTTGTGTTTATATCCAAACTCACGGCTTACCCTGTGACTAACACCTGGGGTGTTACAAACTGAACATTGAAATTCATAGGCATTGACCTAAGCCTGTTGCCAGATGATTTATGAATAGGTGCACATTTTTACAGCAACCGTGTACTTATGAAATTAATCCCCTAAAATTATGTCTTGCAACTGGGAATTAATCTTGTTGCTACATCAATTTCAAAATGCTAGAAGGCAACACGTTGAGTTTTTATGCTAGGACTAGGTAAATACCCGTGCGTTGCAACGGGAAAACATAATACCACAATAACATATGCATGAGCGTGTGTTATACTGTTACCTAGAAAGATATTGCAATCATGATATTTAGAACATCAATATTCCATAAGTCTTCATAAAGGATAGATAATTTTTTTAGAAGACGTAAGCGGAGGGGTGAGGGCTCCACCTGAATGATTTTCCATTGATGCCGGATAACCGGTGATGGGGGGTGCAAGGCACCTACAAATTGGCCGGGGTAGAACCCCTAAGGATTACACAGAGGGGGAGGTAGAGATCACACCATTACAAACATTTCACACCATTCATCAGCTATTCACCTATCTTGGGTTCTTAGGCGACAGCACCACAGTCGATAGGAATCCTTGCAAGTAGCCAAGAGCCTGGGGAGACATGGGGGGAGATGTCTGAACACCACATCGTGCCTGTGGTTCCAGATGTGCCTGCAGCAAAGCAAGATCATGGTAGAGGAGCTTCTCAGGAATGTGATCTGGCCAGTGCATTTCCCGAAGATTACACACCGAAGGCAGTGAGTCGGCCCCCCTCCAGCCAAGGTGCTCCCAGAATGACCGAGCGACAGAACATTGGAAGATGAGGTGATCGCTGCTCTCTGGGGACTGACCACATAGCTCATAGGAGTCGTCATCCACAATATTCTTCTTGTATAAGTTCACTTTGCACTGGATCCTTTCCTGCAGCAGCAGCCGACCAAAGAACTTGACTCTTGGGGAGCATAGCTTTTCCACACAACCAAGGTTTGATGCGAAACTGAAACAATCAAGTTCAAATTATAAGAACCTAGTTCATTACGACCTATTGTATCACTTCCTATCTACAATACGCCAAAGATAAGCTTGCACTTCTTTAGAAATTAAAATTTGTCTAGAATTTCCTTTGTATGCCAATAGTTGGATCACGAAGTCATTTCGTATCCTTCGGACATCTTGTGCATAGTCAAATATAAAACTAGAAAGTACAATTAGTAGCATTATATAAATTATAAATCAAAAAGTATATATATGACCATGAGTTAGCATTTACGCTCATCATGTTGATCCATGTGAGTTGGCCATTATTTCAGGCCGCCATTAGTTGTAGAACCCAGAACCCAGACAAACTTCTGTAATATAGAAAATAAATTGTTAGCTATTATTTATAAATTGTTAACTATTATTTATAATATATAATAAATATAATATAGTTATTATATCATTCTACGGGGCTGGTTCAAAGGAACTTACGTATCTATATTAACTGGAATGCCTTCTGGAATTATAGTTTTCCAATTAAAAATATTTGCGCTCCATCCAGAGGCTTATGTGTTCATACCAATCATATAGTCTTGTTCCATTTTGAGAATTGTTCTTACATACCTCTTTAATGGTATATCATCTTTCATCCGATCCAAAGGTGGTGTGGTATCAAGGATAGTCACGCAAAGCCTCTTGGTCGAGCACATGAAGCATATATGTTGATGTATGGGTTGTCACGCAAAGCTTGGCCCACACTCCTAAAATGTTGTGAGTATGGGTTGTCACGAAGGATGGCCACCAGCCTCTCAGTGACTTCCTTGTCTTTTTGGCATTGCTCTTCACGACATCGTCGATTGCGGTGCTCAAGGTTTGAATCGTCATAGTCGAAGTAAAGCTCAAGATGCATTGGCTCCTTACCATATTCCCTCCTAAATGACCTTATGTTGTTATAGATCTGGCCATGGGCCTAGCATCAGCGTCGTTACTTGACCAAAGCCTTATCAGCTTGTCAGGTATGTCCAGTGCATTGAGTTTGACCTTTCCGCTGCGGCAACAAAACCCAGGTGGTTCATATTCAAATCTCTTCGCACCGCAATGAGGGCAATCTGCGACAGGTTTTAGCATATGGGTATCTGTAGGCATGTTACTATACACCTTTTTGTATCGGTCAGGTACTTCAGGGCAGAAGTTGTGTCTTCCTCAAGGTCATGTTTCTTGGGCATCTTCATCATGTTCCTCATCTGAAATGACATTTAAGCCGCAATTAGTTTAGATAAAGCAGTGGAAGATTTGAGTTCTACTCGATATTTCGCACAAATACCTTACCCAGCGAACAGGTAGCCCTCATCCTCTTCGTCATCATCTTCAAATATATCTCCCTCATCATCATCTACGACCATCAAAGATACGTGAGTTAGTAGAACTACAGGTAAAAATAAACAAAGGAGTTCAAATAGTTTACGGAATGTTAGAAAATAGTGTAAATTACCACTGTCATCAAATAGTGGTGTCGTTTGCCCTCTCTGTTAGATGTGATAAGACAAGTTAAAGAAAGGTCCAAACAGAGCTGAAGACAAACATGTAGTGACTAAACAATCATGAAGTAATGGTCGACAAGTAACAAAGGTCCAAGAACACCAAGAACAGAAAAGGATCTCAAAAGTGGTTGCAGTAAGCTGATGGGTTGATGGTTTGCTAATGTAGCAATGGATTAGCACCAAAAAGAAGAAAGACACCAATACAATCCCAGAACCATTAATCGCTCTCAAGCAGAGGTGTGAAAAGCATGGAGAATAGGTTACAACATGTAAAGCAACATATAATGCAACCTATTTCCAGTTACTGAATAGGTTAACCCACTATAATAACTTCTCCCTGCGGTTACCAGAAGCAAGCAAACAGCTGGCAGCAAGGAATATTCAGCTATAGTTCATCACGAGCTAACCAAGTCCAAGGCAAATATTTCAGTACAAGAAAGCATCGTTGAACATTTAGAAAAGGAAGTTTAAATGTGTTTTATTAATGTTCAAAGATATTATTCTTAAAGATCTAGCCATGCCAAAGACAACTCTATTCATCTTTCTATCAAGTTAACATCACACCTGAATTTACCTTCATGCCTCATTGTTGAATTGGATTAGACCAACAAATAACATTCACAATTTACAAAGGCAACGAACAAAAAAGAATCACTATAACATAACCCACAACCAAGGTCCCCTATGCAAACACCAAACATTCATAATTTAGAATGAACTGTAACATGACACACATACTACATACCTAGCCAAAGTGTGTGCACTGGGCAGCTGAAAGGCCTAGTTTGGTTTTGGATAATTAATGAAACCTTACTGTACTAACCATTGCTCTAAGTGATATGAGACAGGTTGGTACACGCCAAGTGATGGAGCTAGATGATGCCACTCATGGTGATGGAGGTGGCCAAAAGATGAGATCAAGTGCTCCAACTTGGAAAAGAAGAAAGAGAAAAATAAAAATAGGCTCAAGGCAAAGGTATACTTGATAGGGCCATTTTTGTTTCGCCAATCAAGACACCATGTGATTGGGTTTAGTATAGATAGCCGTATTATGAAGAGGGTAAAATCATGGTTAAAACGATTATCAAGTGCCATTAGGTGACATTGGTCATGCATATGCATTATGATCTAGTGAGCTAACTTAAAACCCTTGAAAATGCTTTTGAAAAATGGTAACACACGTGCACAAGTGGTGAGACACTTTGGTGTTAGCACATGGAAGCAAGGGTGGAAGAAAGGAGTCGAAATGGATAAGTTTCAGGGAATCGGACTCTGGCTTGGGATGGTCCGGACCATGGTTGCTCAGTCCAGAACCTAACCCTAGCCTAGCACAGAGGAGGCGAAGGGTCCGGACTCTGCTTGACAGTGGTCCAGACCATTGGTCCTTGGTTTGGTTGCTAACCCTAGCTACAGGCAGCGCGAGGGAAGCCGTGGGCGAGTGTTGGACCCAGGCTCATTGGTCCGGCTGGCTCGGTCGGACTGGGTCCGGAGCGATTTGGTGCTCTCGGGAGTTTACTGGAAAGCTCTGGACCCTGGCGCGTGTTGGTTCGGCCGATCACTGTGCGGGTTCGGAGCTTAGTTCAGTGAGCGCGATCAGTGGACCGTTGGGTGCCAATGGTCGGCTCGTTTGAAGAGGGACACGTGGTGGCGTGAGGTTAAACGCGAGGAGGGTCCGGACTCGGGAGGCATGGTCCGGAGCCCCCGACGCCGGGTCCGGAGGTCGGGTCCGACGGCATTTCATGGAGGTAACGGCTAGTTGAGCTTTGAGGCTCTATAAATAGATCTTGGCTGGCTCTAGCTCACTCTCTTGGACATTTTTATATTTGATACATCCCTCTAGAGCTGAGCATTCCTCTCCCACTCATCTTGTTCATTTGTTGACCATCCAAAGTGAGATTGGGAGTGATTCCAAGTGCATTTGATTGAGTGATTGCATCTAGTGGCACTTGGGGATCGTTGTTGCTGTGGTTTTCTTGTTACTCTTGGTGGTTGCCGCCACCTAGATGACTTGGAGCAGCGGAGGAGTGTTGGCATGAGTTGGTGATTGTTCGTGGCCACACCCGACATTGTTGCGAGGGGTTCTTGTGCCTTCCCCGCGGCCAAAGGCAACTTTAGTGGATTGCTCGTGGCTTGTGTCACCCTCATTTGTGGGTGGTTCTTACGGCGCCCTTGTGTAGGGCTAGGCTTGTAATGCCTATTAGCGCGTGAACCACCAAGTGAGTGGGTCGCCACAACGTGGATTAAGTTGCCGGCAAACAACCAAACCACGGGATAAATCTTGTGTCTCTTGTCACATTGGATTTCTTATTGGACACTTGCCCGGTTCGATATAGCTCACTACCTCACTTGTATTACATTCATTGATATACTTGTTTTGAGTTGCTAGTTTCTTTGCCTAGCTAGTTGAGTAATTAGTTGTAACTAGTTGCTCTTTTTTTGTTAGCTCACTGGTTGTAGTTGTAGTAACATAGCTTGTTTGATTGTGTGATATACTAGAAATCATAACAACTAGTATTGAGTAGGTGGCTTGCATAGTCTTTGAAGAGCTAGAGAAAAATTGCTTATCGCCACCTTTGTGTCTAACACTTCGCTCTAGTGCTTTGTAGAATTTTTATTAGGCTATTCACACACCCCCCCCCCCCCCCCCCCTCCCTCTAGCCATTAAGGACCTTTCAGCGGCGATGGCGAGCAGCATGATGAGTAAGAGCACGACGAGGTTGGTGCCAAGGAAGACCTCCTGCAGGTTGGTGAGGATGGCCCGGAGCAGCGCAATTGTGTGAATGTTAACTCTGAACTTATCTGAATTTTTTGAATGTTAACTCTGACCTTTCGAATTTGTTTAACATTATGCTGAACGTGATGGAAAGTCAACTGATCTGAAGGAAGTCGGTGTCCAGCTTTACCTGAACTGGTTGATGTACTTGCATTCAACAACATGCAAATGAAAAGAAGCAAAAGAACAAAGACTATTAGGGCTTTGAAGCTGACCTTTCTGATTCCAAAAGTGTTCCTGAACCAGCTAACAATGGTACTGAAAACTTGATGCATCAGTCTGATGCTGATAATGGTACATTGAAAGTAAAGCACTGAACAATGCATCAGACTGCTTACCTAGAAAGTCATGGTTACAAAAACTGAAAGGTGATCGATCGAGAACCACTGAAAGACAGCAAAATCGAGAGAACTTCAGAAGATGGACAGACCAATGAACAACCGACTCAGATCGACAGAGACCTGCTATTGGCTTTGGACGCCTAAACTGCCAGGAGGAGCTATATCCTTAACTGAATTGTGATGGCCACCGAATAAATTAGTATTAATAGGTTCTGGTCTGCTTACGGAATAATGAATAACTGAATATGATGTGGAGGCCAATGTGGTTTGTCGGGTAGTAGTAAAAAAAAAGTACAGGACTTCTTTTTTCAACTCTGATCCCACTATCACAATACGACGGGCAGTCAGAAAAAGTGAACCTAAAAGCAACCAGAACTTGAGCATTGCAGATATTTTTTTAAGAGCGAAACTGAAAGACCTTTTGTATTCAAAACTTGTGGGAGCAAACGCTGAAGTGAAGAGAGACAGCCACACCACACACATGTGCTTGTCAGAATTCGATCGATCGTTTCACGCAAGGGGTCGCCACACGTTGGTCACGCCACGATCGCACACAGCAAGAACAAAAGAACGACCATTTGACCAGGTTAATTCCACAGGCCATCATGCGTGATGGCCGCACTCCCCTGCGCATTTGGACTAAAACCAGTATAGGCGCGCCGGATCACGAACAGTAGGGCCTTGCCAGATTATGAACCGTAGGGAGGAACAGTGGCGAATCCAGGATCCAAATCCTGTGGGGCTAAGCTTTACACAGATATGCTCCCTCCGTCCATAAAAAAATACAATTCTCGTTTTTCGAGGAGCCAAACAGTTTAAACTTTGACTAAATTTATATAAAAAATAGATACAAAATAAGTACAATTAGATTAGTTATAGAATATTGTCGGTGTTTTGGACCGGCAGGTCCTCAACCAACTAGTGAAAATATACTACGTGCCCCTAATCCCGGATGGTGATGCAAAGAGACACAATGTTTATACTGGTTCAGTCAATAGGTGCCCTACGTCCAGTCTGAGAGATCGATCTTGTATTCCTTGCACCGAAATGCTCGTAGTATGGGGTTACAAGTAGGGCGAGAGAGGGAGCTGGTCCCAGGTCCCGGCGTAGAGCGGTGTGGGTTGCTTGAGATGTTGATCTCAAGCAATGGGGAAGTGTCCGCGTTACAGGGTATTGAGTGCGTATTCGTCTATCTCGTGAGCTCGTATGTGCCTGAGTGTGTGTGAGAGTGAGAATCCGCCTATCTAGAAACAGCCCCGGTCCCTTCCTTTTATAGTTGAAGGGGAGACAAGGGGGAATACATGTGCTAGCTACATGGCGTCGTGCGAGCGGAGACGGCATGTCCGAGCCCTGTAGCCTGTTACTGTGGGGCATGGTTGATGGAGTGGTTCCGCCCTTGAAGTGCTGGAGCAACGCGCCGGTCACATCTGATCCTGTGCGACGTGGGAGCTCTAGCGATAGCTTGACGTAGGGCCTGGCGGGCGACGTGCCGGTCGCTGTGTGTTGACCGCGCGAAGTGCCGAGGCTCAGTTGGTGCCGAGGCCGAGCCATCGTGGGGGGCTCGGTGGACGCGAATCCCAAGGTTGTCGAGACCCTAAGGTAGACTGCCGAGGCGTGGGGGGAGCAGTTGATCCTGTACACTGATTCCGAGGCTACAGTGACCCAGGCCTGACTCCCCACGCCGCGTTGTTCCTGGAACAGGGGTTAGGTAGCACAGTGCAGTACGGGCGCCGGTCGTGGGCATAGTACCGAGCACTGCGGCCGGTAACCCCTGCCCTGTCCTATCCTGTCCTGGACGGCATGGCGTCGATGTGACTTGCGTCTCGTTGGCCACTCCGCCGTGTCGACCCGTTGTCCGGCTGATGTCGTGGGAGTGGTTGGTCGCATTGATTGGGCGTGACGTTCTGTCGGGGAGATCGGTCGAGGCGGAGGCGACGGGGTCGTTTGCCGAGCCGGCCCTGAGCGGGGCGGAGAATCGGTAACTCGTCCGAGGCCTTCCGGGCGGGGCCTCGGGCGAGTCGGAGAATCGGTTTCCTGTCCGAGGCCTCACGAGCCGGCCTCGAGCGAGACGGAGATTCGGTAGGCCATCCGAGGCCTCTCGTGCGAGGCCTCTAGCGAGGCGGAGAGTAGGTGGCCTCGGATGAGGCCGGGGTTTAGCCAATAGTTGTCTTTTGGCTCTAATTTTTTAAAGGGTTTAAGTAATTAGCTTTGGCTCTTGCTTAGGGGACCCCCTTTTTATGGTACCCGACAGTAGCCCCCGAGCCTCAGGGGAGTGTGAGCGCTCTCCCTGAGGTTTTGACGAGACTTGGCTCGTGGCAGCTCCTGGCGGGATGGTGTTTCATACTCGAAGCCTCGGTGGGTGCGCGCGAGCGCACCCGCCGGGTGTAGCCCCTGAGGCCCTGGAGGAATGGATTGATTCCTTCAGGGGCTTTTCTTACATCGTGCGAGAGGTTTTATTGCGTTTACCGAGCCCATGAGTGCGAGTTCGGGTCACCGAGCCTCGGTTTGGTTGCAGGAAGAGCCCCCGGGCCTCTGCTCGGAGCAAGAGGGCTATTAGGGGTTCCCCTGTCTTTTTTGCGTGGCCCTCACGCATCCTTTTTGTTCGGAAGGAGGGGTGGAGGATGTCATGCTACCCTCGATGGGCGCGAGCAGTGACATCTCCAGTGAGCTGTTATTGGGTAAGTCCGAGTGGAGGCCCATGCCCCATTCGATAGGGGTTGGCTAGCGGTCTAGAGACGCACTCCAAGAGTACCAGAGGGCTTCTCTAGTGGGTGCCGGGGCCGTTCGCTGGGCCCCGGTGGCTCAGTGCCTCCCTACGGTGGGATCCCATTCGAAGACTTCCCTGTCGGTCTTGGACATGACTTAGGGTGTCCCGAGCAGTCGCCTGCTCGGGTCTCGGCCATGTGCGGGCTCGCCCATAGTTGTCCCTGACTCTGTTGCCCTAGGGCAGCTATCGAAACCCTCGGGGCCCCAGCCTTCGAACCCCTGGACCATAACGGGCTCGATGCCCTTTATCGTGTTTTTCCGAGCCTTCGAGTGCGAGCTTGGGTCGCTTGTCTTTGTCCTGGGTGCAGGAAGAGCCCCCGAGCCTCTGCACGGAGCGAGAGGGCGGTCAGGGGTTCCCCTGGCTTTTTGTACGACCCTCGCGCATCCTTTTCGTTCGGACGGAGGGGTTGTTTGCCGAGCCCCCTCGAGTGCAAGCCTGGGTCGCTGGGTCTCGGCAAAGTTGTAGGAAGAGCCCCCGAGCCTCTGCTCAGAGCGAGAGGGCGGTCAGGAGTTCCCCTGGCTTTTTGTGCGCCCCTCGCGCGTGAGGGTTTGTTTGCCGAGCCCCCCTTGGGTGCGAGCCTGGGTCGCGGGGTCTCGGCATATTTGCAGGAAGAGCCCCCTAGCCTCTGCACGGAGCGAGAGGGCCGTCAGGAGTTCCCCTGGCTTTTCGTACGACCCTCGCGCATCCTTTTCATTCAGAAGGAGGGGTTGTTTGCCGAGCCCCCTCCGGTGCGAGCCTAGGTCGCTGGGTCTCGGCAAGGTTGCAGGAGAGCCCCCTAGCCTCTGCATGGAGCGAGAGGGCTGTCAGGGGTTCCCCTAGCTTTTTGTACGACCCTCGCGCATCCTTTTCGTTCAGAAGGAGGGGTGGAATATGCCAGGCTACCCTCGATGGGCGCAAGCGGTGGCACTTCCGTTGAGCTGTTATCGGGTAAGTTCGAGTGGAGGCCCGTGCCCCGTTCGCTAGGGGTCGGCTAGCGGTCCAGAGACGCACTCCAAGAGTACCAGAGGGTTCCTCTAGTGGGTGTCGTGGCCGTTCGATGGGCCCCGGTGGCTCGGTGCCTCCCTACGGTGGGATCCCATTCGGAGACTTCCCTGCCGGTCTCGGACACGACTTAGGGCGTCCCAAGCGTTTCGCATGCTTGGGTCTCGGCCCCGTATGGGCTCGCCCGTAGTCGTCCCTGACTCTGTTGCCCTGGGGCGGCTATCGAAACTCTTGGGGGCCCAGCCATCGAACCCCTGGACCGTAACAGGCTCGGTGCCCAGTTCCTTCGTCTGAAAGGAATCAGGTGGGGAATATTCTCCCGCCCATCGGCTCAACAACGGCAGGTGCGCCTTTTGAGGCAGTTTTCTCAAGGAGGCGGAACGGCGCCTGCCGCTGCAGCGGTTGAGCGCGACGCTGTGTCAGCGGATGGGACATAACTGTCCTCGCGATTAATGTGGAAAAGGTGGGTACGTGGGCGGTAAAATCGGATCTGGATTAACTGTGCCGGATCTAGGGGAAACTTTCCTGATTTTGTCGCCCGCCCGTTTTGCCTCCTTCCTGCATAAATATGCAACGAGCCTCGCCCCTCCCCCCTTACCTTGCCTGTGTTTGCCCCTGCCGCCCTTGAGCTGTTGCTAGAACAGAGAGCGCCGGGGAGAAGGAGAGAGAGAGGCGAGGTAGAGAGAGCGAGAGAGGCTCATCGTCGTAGTCGTATTCTCCGTCGGACCCATGGCCGGCGCCGTTGTCATTGAGGCGGACCCTTGGGACCAGTCCGACGTCACCGTGGAGACGCTACAGTGGCTCATCGATGATGGCCTCCTCCGTCCGGTTACCAACCCCAACAGTCCGGAGTGGATCGCTCCATCGGGCGAGCCGGAGCCGAGGCCACGCGACGGCTACGTCGTGAGCTTCGTGTCCTTTCACGAGCGCGGCCTTGGCTTGCCGGCGGACCGATTCATGCGGGCGCTCCCGCACTACTACGGCGTGGAGCTCCACAACTTCAACCCCAACTCCATCACGCAGGCGGCCATCTTCATCGCCATCTGCGAGGGGTACATGGGGATTGCTCCCCACTGGGAGCTGTGGCTCCACCTTTTCTGGGCAGGGCATACCACCAAGCCGACGGGCACGTCGGGCACCAGGAAGGTAGTGAGGGCCGGCGGCTGCACTCTCCAAGTGCGTCAGGACTGTTAGCACCTTTATATCCTGGCCCAGCTGGCGTCAACCAATCGCCGTTGGTACACTAGCTGGTTCTACCTCCGCAACGACAACGGCGGACTTCCCCCCTACACCGGGCGGATCGTGGAGAGCTGTCCAAAGAAGTGGAAGTATGGCGTCCCGAGGGAGGATCAACCCAAGCTGCAGCCGCTCCTAGAGAGGCTGGAGAGGCTGCGGAACCGCTGCCTTACGGCGGCTGTGGTCGTGGCCACCTTTCACCGCCGGAGGGTGCTGCCGCTGATGGCTCGGCGGCGGCGCCTGTTCGAGATGAGGCCAGATGAGCCGATCGAGGGCATCCGGATGTCCGCCTCCACCCTCTTCGATGAGGAGATTCTTTGCCGGGTGAGGGAAACGGTGGAGGCGAAGCTGAGGAGCAGTGGCCTGACCCCCATCATGATGCGTCCGTCGTGGGGGTTCCTCTCCCTGGTAGGTCATGCGCCGCTGTAGCCCCCGAGGCCTCCTTGTTCCTCACCGTTACTTGTTCCCTTACCCATGTTTGCTGTTCCAGCAGGGGATGAGGGACGTGCGAGCCTCCCCGCCGCCCGTTCTCGAGGACGCAGCGCGGCGGGCGGCGAACTGGGCGTGCGCCAAGGCGTAGAAGAAGCGGAAGGACGCCAAGGAGGCAAAGCGCACGAGGAAGATCCTCACGCGTGAGGGACTGGATAAGCGCCGTCGGCAGCAGAGGCAGGACGGTCTCCCTCTGGAGTCGTCTCCGTCGCCGTCATTGTCGACGGATGCCTCGGATGGAGATGACGAGAGCGAGGTGGGGCGGGGTCCCCTGGACCATCTTCCTGACGTCGAGGAGACGGCGCCTGGGGCATCGGCGAGCAGCCCGGCGCTCCTAGGAGGAGGAGGAGATGCCTCGGGGCTGAGGTCGACAAACCCGAGGCGCGGTCGTTGGGAAAGCATGCCGTCAGCCCGGTGGGCTCGATGGCAGAGGTGGAGCAGGTGGCGACGGGGGCGACGCAACTGCCCCCTCGGAGGACCGAGGGGGTGCCGGGGTCCATCGAGGACCGGCCGGCACCGGCGGATACAGAGGTCGTGCCTCCACCGCCGCCACCGCCTTCGTAGAGGAGGGTCGCCATGCCGAAGCAGTTGCAGCCCCACTCATGGTAAGCGTATTTTCGGCAGAGTTGCAGCATTTTTCATTCGTTCTTTGGTCGCATGCTGACCCCGTAAGTATCTTGTCTTCAGTCGGAAGCGTCCTGCGGATGTGCCCGCCTTGGCGCCACTTAAGGCACTCAAGGTGAACCCCAGCTCCACCGCCCACTGGGTGGTGGAGGCACAAGCCGCCATGCAATGTGGCACGGCATCGGCGAGGGCCGACCTGAAGGAGCCGGTCGCCTAAGGAGAGGATGTCGAGGTGGCCCCAACACAGGCAGGGGAGGGAGCGCCTCCTATAACAGAACCGACCAATTATACGAGATTAAGTAAGAAAATCTTTCGCCGAAGCAGATAATTTAGCAAATTTAAGCCCATATAACCCGGTAGTCCGTGAAACCATGAAGGATTTCAAACCAATCGACATACAAACCAAGATCGTACAAGTTTAACAAGTACCATCACACGTTACATAAAGTTCACAATGACAGTGGATACATCAGAGTTTAGAACATAAAGTTATTACAAACCAAGTTCAACTGAAATAGCGGAAGTAAATAGTTTTAAAGCCACACACATACTTTTAGTTTAGATACAGTGCCAGTAGGTAGTCATCTCCAACAAAAGCATCAGATGAGAGATACGGAGTGACCAATTGCCCTTGGTCCTAGTTGTCACCCATCGCCGGGTACAGGCAGTTAATGTAATAACCGTAGTACATTTGACCATCTGCAACAACAATGGGAACAACGCCCTAAGTACGAGAAAGTACTCAGCTAGACTTACCCGTCTTAAACCAAAATAAAGCGACACCAAGGATTATGCAAGGCTTTCTTTAGTGGGCTAGCTGACTTGTTTGCGAAAAGCATAAGCTATCCTGAAGACATCCTTTTAAATACTTTGCATCTTCTTTAGTATAACCTATTCATCTAGGTAAGCACCTGTACTATAGCAATCACATGATTAACCATTAACATCCAGTTACCAATTTAGCTTTAGCATGTCCATACCATCCAGATAACCATTATTGTTCCATAATAATTACTACGATGCCGTAGCTCGAGTCAAGTGCTCACTATCCAGGAGCGATGGCGATTCGAATCGATTCCTAACCAGCTGGTGATTTGTTCCTCACACAAACCACACCCACCGATCAAGTGAGCGACAGATCACCAATGACACTTTTCAGGTAGCCGCGGGACAAACTGGAGCCGCGGTACCTAGGGACCGCCCGACTGCCAGGAATCAGGTCACACCTGCCCTTGGGCTCACTCTTCGCGCCCCTGTCATACCCCCATCAGCACCAATACGTGCACCCGTGTAGATCCCGGCCCAAATAGTGCCACTAGCTTCGCGGTCGAAAGGTACTTTATTCGGCCAGCTAAATGTGAGGCATGCGTTCAACATGACAAGAGGGACGAGCAACGATCGGTCCTTAATCGACACAGATGGAAACTAACAGCACCCTAGAACCCTGTCTGGTTGCCTCCAACTTTTCCGTCCGGTCTCCAATTTTCCATCACATATGGTTAATTCCAGGATATCATTCTTCCCATAGCCAATTTCTTCCAGTAACCACCTATAATGTAGGTGATCGGGTATCACCGATCGCTACCGGTCTAAGCAAGGCTAAGCAGTTATTCGATTCTGACCTAACATGGAAAAGGTAATAAGGTAGGCAAGGATACTAAGGAATGCATCAACGGTTTCAATCAACTCCTACAACTTAAAGCAACAATATATAAACTCATATATATATAGAAAGAATTCTTTTATAAAGTAGGAGACTTATAATGCTCCGGGGCTTACCTCGTTCGAATGTACTAGGTTGATGATCCACGCACTCCGGCAAGTCCTCTCCTTGCTCCTCTTCCTCTGGCACCTCCTGTGCCTGGACTTCTTGTGGATCGGTCCTGGTCTGCTCTTCCTGAACGGTTACAAGCAACTCCTCCTGCGATCCTGTATGATGCAGACGTATAAGTGCTAATGCATAGGTGCATCAAAGAGGTAACATGTAATGATCATGATGCATGAAATGTGGATGAGCATGTTTAACTTCATTGGACATAGTCGTAGCGAAGTTCTTCTAGAAGGTAGTCAACATCATCCAAGAACATATACTACTATCTACTACGACAACCACTGTACTAACAGGCTAAATCACTCCGGCAACTTAACATGCTTCAAAGATACACCAAGGCGAACATTATCAACTAAACTCACATTAAAGAAGATTATTTTATTTCATTTTAACTAGGGCTACCACAACAACATATATTTCTGGTGCTCATAAAAATCTGAGAAAATTACAGTAGCATAGTACTACTCTAAGTAGACTACCATAAAATTTTCATGGCATTTGGATAACTAAAATAGCCTACACAAAAATGACAAGGCATAAATGCTTAAAAAGGCATAAATAGGAAACCTTAGTTAAAAGTGTCAACCAACAGATTTCATATTTTTCCTAGTATCATTCTAGCATAAGAATAGCACTCACCAAATTTTACCTTTACTGGATCTATAGAAAAATTATGAAAATTCACACAAGTATTAATCAATGATAAAAGTAAAATCTCTAACTAAAAAACCATACATGAAATGACTCTCAAATTTTTACCAGAGCTTCTACTAAGCAAGACTAGCATACCTACAAAATTTCATAATTTTTGGACCACAGAAACTCAAGATAAAATTCAAACAACTTTGCATGCATCTAAAAATACATTTCAAGTTCCTATTTAATTCATCCAAAAATTATACTATAAGTGCTGATGTTATATTTTTCTTAAATACTAGACTTCACTCAGATCCTAACAAAATTAGACTCACTCAAATTGGATCTACAAAACTTGATATACAAATTTCACAAAATAGCATCAAAATCTGAACAAATGCACTAGCTTTTCATTCAATAGACGCTGACAGCTGGGGCCCTCCAGCAAATTGGGCCCGCATGTCATCCACACCAAAACAAAGGAGGCGGCTTCGACGGCGTGGAAGACGGCGTAGCTCGCCGGTGGCGGCTTCACCGGCGACGCGGAGGGTACCTCCGTGCACGCCATGACCTACCACGCCAAAAGACCTCCTAACCCTAAGCTCTAGCGGGCTCTAGGGACGTCGGCCACGACCCACGGCGGCTCGGCCATGGCGCACGATGGTGCTCCAGCGAACCCCGGTGTTTGGTGGCCAGACAAGGCGCGCGTAAGCTTTTAGTGAACAAGACGGACCTTCCTACGCTACGGCTACCGGCTACGGTGAAGCGGTCAGGCGGGACCGCGTGAGATCACCGGCGGCGACCATGGCGGCCATGCCGCGGTGGTGCATGGTTCGGCAATGCCGCTCACCTAAGGCTTGGCTGGCTCCATGAGGGCGCTGACGAGGTCCGTGAGGCGATGGCGGAGCTACGGGTAGGATGGTGGTGGCTGTGGCGCCACGGCGAGCTCGAGCGAGCTTGGTGGAGCTGATGGCGTCGGTGGTGCGCTACGGCTGTGAATGGGGAAGGCAACGGAGGAGTGAATGAGGGCAGAGCGCGTGCGGAGGGCAGCAGGGTGCGCTCCTCTTCAAGGCAGCCAGCGCGCGGCGTGGTCAGGGCGAGTCGAGCGCATGGAGGACACACGGTGGCCGCCATCTGACCTCGGTCGGCCATGACCGGTCTGAAGCCGAAACACTGTAGCGCGATTCAGTCGAATCCTCAACGTCTGACAGCAAGTTTTCAATGACCAAAAACTCATAAACGGTGACGATCTAGCTCTAGGTTAGGTTGACAAAGTTGGAGACTGAAGTGAGAGCTACAACATTTCCAATTGGCACTTGAACTGATTCGGTCAGGTTAGGGAGATACAAGGCTCCAAACAATGGTATACGAACTGAAAATCAACATCCAGACTTAGAAAATTCTAAGTGTTGAATCCAACCCCAAATTCTGACTTGTGGGACCATTTAGAGCATGTTGTGGACATTTTCATGACTTGGTCACAAAATAACTTTTGTTCCTTATATAATTTGCTACAACTTTGTTTTAGGTTGCTTAGACATGCAAACATTCTAAGCGGTACTTTTTGAACAGTCAAACCAAAAAGTCCTAGGGTCAAAACAAGTCAAACCATGACTTGGAAACTTAATTATGCAAAATGATCAACATGAACATTGTTCCTAATGACCTTCTAAGTATAGCTAAGTTGTTTAACAATATATTTAGCCATACCACACATTGGTCACACAAGAATCAAGCACTGAATGTACTGAAATGATGAAAAACAATTGAAATGATACTTTTGTTTCATAGTCATGTTTCACATGTTTCACGATCTTGTTGCATTACAATAACTAGCTAGGTTCCACTAAAGTGAGTTGCACATGTTGCACTTGGGTGTTGCACACTCTTTAATTCACAAAAACAACACTCATGAAATATACAGTATGTTGAAATGTTTCGATAACATGTTTCATGTGATATAAGCTCATGAATGGATGAATGATGCTCATGTTCATGGAATGCAAGTGCAATTATGCAAGCATAACACCAGGGGTGTTATAGCCCTCCCCACTTATAAGAATCTCGTCCTGAGATTTTGAGTTACGAACCATTTGTTATAAAAATCCTTATAAGCATTTTGTAGATATTCTTCTGTTTCCCACGTCACGTCACCATCATCGTGATGACTCCACTGTATCTTATAGGTTCTTAGCACTTTATTCCGAGTGCTATCCTTAGTGTCCAAAACTCGAACCGGTTGCTCATGGTATTCCAAGTTTGATTTGAGCGGAATGCTCTGAGGTTCTATTCTCTCTTCTGGAATACGCAAGCACTTCTTCAACTGTGATACATGGAAGACTGGAAAGATCGAACCCATCGCTTTGGGTAACTGTAACTTATAAGCCACGAGACCCTTCTTTTCTACGATCTGGTATGGTCCTACAAATCTAGGTGCAAGTTTTCTTTTTATTCCAAACCGTTGTACTTTCTTCATTGGAGTAACCTTCAGATAAACATAGTCACCAACTTGAAATTCTAGCGGTCTCCTTCTCTTATTGGCATAGCTCTTCTGGCATGACTGTGCCGCCTTCATGTTTTGTTGGATAATATGGACCTTTTTCTCAGCATCGTCAACAAAATCGACTCCGTAAAACCTTCTTTCTCCCGGCTCGACCCAATTCAATGGTGTCCTACATTTCCTGCCATACAATGCTTCAAATGGAGCCATCTTGATACTCTCTTGGTAACTGTTGTTGTAAGCGAATTCTGCCAAAGGTAACCATGATTCCCATGAACCCTTAGACGATAACACACAAGCTCTAAGCATATCTTCTAGAACAGCATTAACTTGCTCTGTCTGCCCATCTGTCTGTGGGTGGTAAGCTGTACTATGAATCAAGCTAGTACCCAAACCTTTATGAAGATGCTCCCAAAAATGAGCGGTAAATTGTGACCCACGGTCAGACACGATAGTCTTTGGTATACCATGTAATCGGACAATCTCTGCAATATACTTCTCAGCATACTGAGGTGGTCGGAAAGTTGTTTTGACTGGTAAAAAGTGAGCTGATTTGGTAAGGCGATCTACAATTACCCAAATCGAATCATTCCCCTTTGGTGTGGTGGGGAAACCGGTGATAAAATCCATACTTATATCATCCCATTTCCAATCTGGTATTGACAAAGGTTGCAACATTCCTGTGGGTCTCATATGAAGAGCTTTCACTCTACAACACGTGTCGCAACGAGCAACATATGCTGCAATCTCCTTCTTCATCTTCGTCCACCAATAATGAGGTCTCAATTCTTGGTACATTTTGTTACTTCCAGGGTGGATAGACAACTTAGAGTGACGAGCTTCATCCATCAATTTGTGCTTGAGCTCTCAATCTTTCGGTACAACCAAACGGTCCTTAAACCATAACACTCCTTGTTCATCCACTCTAAAGTGCTTAGTCGGTTCGTCCCTCATTTTCTCCTTGATATAGAATATTCCCTTATCTATTTTCTGACCCTCAATGATCTTGCTCTCCAAGGTAAAACTAACCTGGATATTATGCAACACAGCAGGATGTAACAAATTGAACCCATCCTCAAACAATGGTTGCACAGCAAGAGAATGCGACTTCCTACTTAAGGCATCTGCTACTACATTTGCCTTTCCCGGATGATAGTGCACATTCAGATTATAATCCTTTATCAACTCTAACCATCTTCTTTGTCGCATATTCAATTCAGACTGGGTAAATATGTACTTGAGACTCTTATGATCTGTAAAGATATTGCACACATTTCCAAGCAAGTAGTGTCTCCAAATCTTTAGAGCATGCACAACCGCCGCAAGCTCTAAATCGTGTGTAGGATAGTTAACCTCATGCTTCTTCAACTGACATGAGGCATAAGCAATAACTCTCCCATCTTGCATCAGGACACATCCTAAACCATTCTTTGATGCATCGCAAAACACATCAAACGGCTTCTCTATGTCTGGTTGCGCCAGAACAGGAGCAGTGGTTAGCAATTTCCGCAAGGTGCAGAAAGCTGCCTCACACTCCTCTGTCCAAGCGAACTTGTGGTCCTTTTGTAGCAAACTTGTCATCGGCTTGGCAATCTTTGAGAAGTCCGGGATAAAACGGCGATAGTATCCGGCTAATCCGAGAAAACTTCAAACCTCATGAACTGTGCTTGGTGCCTTCTAGTCCATAACCTCTTGTACTTTGCTCGGATCTACTGAGATTCCATTCTCGGATAACACGTGACCGAGAAAAGGAACTGTCTTCAGCCAGAACTCACATTTACTAAACTTAGCAAACAACTGGTGATCTCTGAGTCTAGTCAAGACAATTCCTAGGTGCTCAGCATGATCTTGTTCGTTCTCAAAGTATATCAGAATGTCATCAATGAACACAATCACGAACTGATCCAACTCCGGCATAAAGACTGAATTCATCAGATATATAAAGTATGCAGGAGCATTTGTCAAACCAAAGGACATGACAAGATACTCGTACAAACCATATCTAGTGGAGAACGCAGTTTTGGGTATATCTTGTGGTCTAATCTTGATCTGATGGTACCCTGATCTCAAATCTATCTTGGAGAACACTTTGGCTTTTGACAATTGATCAAACAAGATATCAATCTGAGGTAAAGGATACTTGTTTTTAATTGTCACCGCATTCAGTGGCCGGTAGTCCATGCACATCCGTAAGGAGTTATCCTTCTTCTTCACGAACAGTGCGGGACATCCCCATTCTGAGGAACTGGGACGAATCAAACCCTTAGCCAATAGATCATTGAGTTGCTTCTTCAACTCGGCTAATTCATTTGGAGGCATCCGATACGGCCTTCTTGAGATTGGTGGTGTTCCAGGGATTAACTCAATGGCGAACTCAACATCTCGGTCCGGTGGAAGACCAGGTAACTCATCTGGAAACACATCCAGAAACTCGCACACTACTGGAATCTTAGCCATAAGTGTAGTTTGGACTGCACAAGTTGTACTGGCCAGCTCTATTCTCCGAGGTAAAGCTACTTGAAATGTACCTTCTCCAACAGGTTCCTTGAGAGAAATGTTCCTTCCTCCAACATCAATTACTACTCCCATCTTATTCATCCAGTTCATTCCCAGGATTACATCTAGAACTAACCCTGGCATAACTATCAAGTTAAGCTTATACTGCCTATTTGCTACACACAGGGTTACCCCCCGGATTATCTGATTAGTTAACAGATCAGCCCTAGCTAAACTGATCCGATAAGCACATTCCAATTCAACTATCTTTTGCTCATACTTTCTTGCAAATGCTTGACTTATGAATGAATGAGATGATCCAGAATCAAACAAAATGACTGCAGGATGATTGTTGATAGAAAACATACCGGCTGTCATGGGCTCTCCTTCCAGGATGTCATCGATGGTGGTGTGGTGCACACGAGCTTGGTACTGAGTCTGCTGCCTCTTGGGATATGGGAAAAACTTCACAAAGTGCCCAATTTGATTGTAGTTGAAACACAGTCCTCTTACTGGAGTAGCAGCTCCAGATGAACTACCTTGTCCGGTCTTGGCTTGTGGCACCGCCATCTTAAATGGCTTCTGATTCCTCTGAGGTTGCTGGGCATTCTGATTCCTCCGTTGAGGTGGCCTGAACCTTGCACCAGGGGCAAGCGAACGATACGCCGAACGGTTTGCCATCGGGGCCCTTGGCTAGGACGGACCTGACTCAAAAGCTCTCTTGCGAGTCTTGGAAGTAGCATATACATTGTTGTTCTTCTCTTGCTTTAAGCAGTCACTAACAAAGTCATTGAAACCCGTTCTGGTGTTAGTACCCACATGCTTCATCATCTTGGGATTCAGACCTCTCTTGAAACTATTAATCTTTTTGGCATCGGTATTCACCATGTCAGAGGCATAGCGACTTAGATTATTGAATGCATGTAGATACTGGGTCACAGTCTTGGTGCCTTGGGTCAGTGCGAGAAATTCTCCAAACTTCATTTCTGTCAGACCAGGTGGAATGTAAACTCCATGAAAGGCTTCAGTGAATTCCCTCCAAGTAATGTGGGCATTAGGGGGAAAAGTGGTGCGGTGGTGCTTCCACCACATTCCTGCCGGGCCTTGTAGCTGATGAGCTGCATACTCGGTCTTCAATACTTCTATCATCCTGAGAACACGAAACTTATCTTCCATGGTGTTTATCCACTCTTCTGCATCCAATGGCTCTGCAGCTTCTTTGAAAATTGGTGGTCAGGTGTCCATAAAGTCCTTGAAACTGCTATGCTGATTCGCTTCATGTCCACCTGGGTTTAACCCACGGCGGGTGTTGTCAGCAATATGGCGCAATGCAGCTTCCATGTTCTGCTGCATGCCCTCCATGTTGCGTTGACTTCCAAGGAACTGTGCGAAGAACTGTTCCGCAGTGTATGGTGGAGGAGGAGGTGGTGGCGGTTCACAGTTCTCATTTCCAGCAGCACTACCACCTGCCTCAGTAGCGTCATACACGGTGCGGCGAGTGTTCGGCATCTGCATATTTCAGCAATAGTAATCATTAGGCGATGTTGTAGAAATTACAGGTGAATGGAAAGAAATTATGCCGTACTGAATTCACTAGAGAGAATAAATTCATACAATAAAACAGGGGCACAATAATTCATTCCCATTAACACAACATCACTAATTAGATTACTTAAGCACACACATCGTGTCCATTACAACCGGGTTGCCAGCATACATACACTGGACTTTTATGCGTTCAGATATCGCAGTACTAGCCAAGTTCCAACACATGCCAAGTCTCATAAGTTCGAAACAAGATACATCAGGTTACAAGCGACAAAAGAAAAGTCACCGCGATAGGACCTACACACTAGCGCAAGGCCACTAGACAACTCCTCGGGGCCGTCGTCGGGGTCGGAGACGTCACCATCGCCCCTAGGTGAAACTACAGGCTCGTCCTCATCGTCGATGTCCATGCCAGCAGCGTCTGGAGGAGCATATGGGCCAACCCCATTGTAGAGCGCGTGAAACTCCTCGTGCAGGTTGACGTTGTACTCCTCTAGCTCATCGACCCTCTGCAGCAGCAGGTCCCTTGCGTTCCAGGCTTCATTCCTTTTCTGAACCAATTGTCCAATCATGTGGTCTGCATTGTTGTTGGCCTGAGTCAACGTATGCACCCGCTGCATAGCTCTATCACCTCTCTCTACTGCCTGGTCCCGCTGTAAGCTCATATCAGCCAACTGCTCCTGCAAACTATCTATAGCACGTGTCTGCTGCTTCTTTTGCTTTCTTGCCTTGAGCTTATCATCACCACGCAAACCAGTCAAAGTCTAGTAGGTACACTCAAGACCCTGGTACGCTCTGATAGCGGCAAACATAGCACTCATAGCATGGTTGTTGCTAGCCTGCCCTTCAGCTGGACCTCTGACCAAAGCACTTCCCTGAGGCTGAACCCAAATAGCATCACGAGGATCATCCCTAGGAAAGGTGCCAGCTAGAGCTGCTGCAAGCTCCCTGGGAAATCTGCTCATGATGTCCCTGATGACGCGGAAAGCTGCTCCCTCTGCACCCTCAACAGGAGTGCGACCCTCAAACTCCAAGTGCCAACCATCCCACTCTGGAGCATCACCAAGAGCAAGAACGGTGATCTCTACCACTGCGAGTCCATCCTCTGCTAACTGGCTCTCATTCCAAGAGTACACCAGCTCTTGACCCTCTGGGTACCCCACATCATGGAGCACTCTCCAAAGCAAGGTCGGCATGCCAAACTCGCTCAAGAAGGTGTTCGTGGTGCGATGCTCCCTCAGGGCCAACTGACATCAAGGTGCCCTTCCTCCGGTGGACTTACGGGCAGTCTGCTTCGTGCGAGCCATCTGTAGCAAATTGTTGTTTTATTACCTACATGAGAACAAGGTTAAGTTGTCATTTTTATCAAAATGAGATAATCAACTTGTAAGGGGAGGAACAATGCCATGAATGATATGTAACAATATGATGCATGCACGTTCCGTACGTTCTTACAAACTTAGGAAAAATAACAATCGCTAGCGGCATAGACGGTGGCATACAACGATCTCTCATAACGTAGCTAATACGTACTACACGATAGCGCTGTTATGTACCTGCAAAAGATCCACTTCAGCCCAAGCCTGACATTATGAAAATGATGCATGAAAGCAGTAAAGTAATCTACTCGCTCTACCCGCATCCCCTAGATACGCGTACAACGGTAGCAACTACCCGAACCATCGTCCTATCGACGGCATCGTCACCATTGGACGGAATTCCCCACACATTGGATACCTTCATACAAACACGCGTATGGCATGTAAATAATCCGGCATCATATAAACACTTCCCTAGGTCGGCAGTGCGTCTGACCATGCTCTCACAACTCTCACTTACCGAGGCGTAGAGGCAATGGATCCATACATTACCACTCAAGTGAATGGCACTCATACAATAGCACGCCGTATGAGCGACGAAATAGAAATATGATGCAAAGACCCCCAAGTCAGTACTTAAATAAGCCACCTAGAGTTCTTAACTGGGCATACTGGATATGACCACTGGCACACTCTTAAGTTTTAAATTAAAGGTTGAAACACCTATATACTATAAGTTCATAATTAGTTTTGTAACACAAAACCCTTTTGTTTTAAATACACGCATGAACAGTAACCTGCTAAACCTTGCTCTGATACCAGCTGTAACAGAACCGACCAATTATACGAGATTAAGTAAGAAAATCTTCCGTCGAAGCAGATAATTTAGCAAACTTAAGCCCGTATAACCCGGTAGTCCGTGAAACCACGAAGGATTTCAAACCAATCGACATACAAACCAAGATCATACAAGTTTAACAAGTACCGTCACACGTTACATAAAGTTCACAACGACAGTGGATACATTAGAGTTTAGAACATAAAGTTATTACAAACCAAGTTCAACTGAAATAGCGGAAGTACATAGTTTTAAAGCCACACACACACTTTTAGTTTAGATACAGTGCCAGTAGGTAGTCATCTCCAACAAAAGCATCAGATGAGAGATACGGAGTGACCAATTGCCCTTGGTCCTAGTTGTCACCCATCGCCGGGTACAGGCAGTTAATGCAATAACCGTAGTACATTTGACCATCTGCAACAACAATAGGAACAATGCCCTGAGTGCGAGAAAGTACTCAGCTAGACTTACCCGTCTTAAACCAAAATAAAGCGACACCAAGGATTATGCAAGGCTTTCTTTAGTGGGCTAGCTGACTTGTTTGCGAAAAGCATAAGCTATCCTGAAGACATCCTTTTAAATACTTTGCATCTTCTTTAGTATAACCTATTCATCTAGGTAAGCACCTGTACTATAGCAATCACATGATTAACCATTAACATCCAGTTACCAATTTAGCTTTAGCATGTCCATACCATCCAGATAACCATCATTGTTCCATAATAATTACTACGATGCCGTAGCTCGAGTCAAGTGCTCACTATCCAGGAGTGATGGCGATTCGAATCGATTCCTAACCAGCTGGTGATTTGTTCCTCACACAAACCACACCCACCGATCAAGTGAGCGATAGATCACCAATGACACTTTTCAGGTAGTCGTGGGACAAACTAGAGCTGCAGTACCCAGGGACCGCCCGACTGCCAGGAATCAGGTCACACTTGCCCTTGGGCTCACTCTTCGCGCCCCTGTCATACCCCCATCAGCACCAATACGCGCACCCGTGTAGATCCCGGCCCGAATAGTGCCACTAGCTTCGCGGTCGAAAGGTACTTTATTCGGCCAACTAAATGTGAGGCATGCGTTCAACATGACAAGAGGGACGAGCAACGATCGGTCCTTAATCAACACAGATGGAAACTAATAGCACCCCAGAACCCTGTCTGGTTGCCTCCAACTTTTCCATCCGGTCTCCAATTTTCCATCACATATGGTTAATTCCAGGATATCATTCTTCCCATAGCCAATTTCTTCCAGTAACCACCTATAATGTAGGTGATCGGGTATCACCGATCGCTACCGGTCTAAGCAAGGCTAAGCAGTTATTCGATTCTGACCTAACAGGGAAAAGGTAATAAGGTAGGCAAGGATAGTAAGGAATGCATCAACGGTTTCAATCAACTCCTACAACTTAATGCAACAATATATAAACTCATATATATATAGAAAGAATTTTTTTATAAAGTAGGAGACTTATAATGCTCCGGGGCTTGCCTCGTTCGAATGAACTAGGTTGATGATCCACGCACTCCGGCAAGTCCTCTCCTTGCTCCTCTTCCTCTGGCACCTCCTGTGCCTGGACTTCTTGTGGATCGGTCCCGGTCTGCTCTTCCTGAACGGTTACAAGCAACTCCTCCTGCGATCCTGTATGATGCAGATGTATAAGTGCTAATGCATAGGTGCATAGAAGAGGTAACATGTAATGATCATGATGCATGAAATGTGGATGAGCATGTTTAACTTCATTGGACATAGTCGTAGCGAAGTTCTTCTACAAGGTAGTCAACATCATCCAAGAACATGTACTACTATCTACTACGACAACCACTGTACTAACAGGCTAAATCACTTCGGCAACTTAAGATGCTTCAAAGATACACCAAGGCGAACATTATCAACTAAACTCGCATTAAAGAAGATTATTTTATTTCATTTTAACTAGGGCTACCACAGCAACATATATTTCTGGTGCTCATAAAAACCTAAGAAAATTACAGTAGCATAGTACTACTCTAAGTAGACTACCATAAAATTTTCATGGCATTTGGATAACTAAAATAGCCTACACAAAAATGACAAGGCATAAATGCTTAAAAAGGCATAAATAGGAAACCCTAGTTAAAAGTGTCAAACAACAGATTTCATATTTTTCCTAGTATCATTCTAGCATAAGAATAGCACTCACCAAATTTTACCTTTACTGGATCTATAGAAAAATTATGAAAATTCACACAAGTATTAATCAATGATAAAAGTAAAATCTCTAACTCAAAAACCATACATGAAATGACTCTCAAATTTTTACCAGAGCTTCTACTAAGCAAGACTAGCATACCTACAAAATTTCATAATTTTTGGACCACAGAAACTCAAGATAAAATTCAAACAAGTTTGCATGCATCTAAAAATACATTTCAAGTTCCTATTTAATTCATCCAAAAATTATACTATAAGTGCTGATGTTATATTTTTCTTAAATACTAGACTTCACTCAGATCCTAACAAAATTAGACTCACTCAAATTGGATCTACAAAACTTGATATACAAATTTCACAAAATAGCATCAAAATCTGAACAAATGCACTAGCTTTTCATTCAATAGACGCTGACAGCTGGGGCCCTCCAGCAAATCGGGCCCGCATGTCATCCACACCAGAACAGAGGAGGCGGCTTCGACAGCGCGGAAGACGGCGTAGCTCGCCGGCGGTGGCTTCACCGGCGACGCGGAGGGTACCTCCGTGCACGCCATGACCTACCACGCCAAAAGACCTACTAACCCTAAGCTCTAGCGGACTCCAGGGACATCGGCCATGGCCCACGGCGGCTCGGCCATGGCGCACGGTGGTGCTCCGGCGAACCCCGGCGTTTGGTGGCCAGACAAGGCGCGCGTAAGCTTTTAGTGAACAAGACGGACCTTCCTACGCTACGGCTACCAGCTACGGTGAAGCGGTCAGGCGGGACCGCGTGAGATCACCGGCGGCGACCATGGCGGCCATGCCGTGGTGGTGCATGGTTCGGCAATGCCGCTCACCTAAGGCTTGGCTGGCTCCGTGAGGGCGCTGACGAGGTCCGTGAGGCGATGGCGGAGCTACGGGTGGGATGGTGGTGGCTGTGGCGCCGCGGCGAGCTCGAGCGAGCTCGGCGGAGCTGATGGCGTCGGCGGTGCGCTGCGGCTGTGAATGGGGAAGGCAACGGAGGAGTGAATGAGGGCAGAGCGCGTGCGGAGGGCAGCAGGGCGCGCTCCTCTTCAAGGCAGCCAGCGCGTGGCATGGTCAGGGCGAGCCGAGCGCATGGCGGACACACGGCGGCCGCCATCTGACCTCGGTCGGCCATGACCGGTCTGAAGCCAAAACATTGTAGCGCGATTCAGTCGAATCCTCAACGTCTGACAGCAAGTTTTCAACGACCAAAAACTCATAAACGGTGATGATCTAGCTCTAGGTTAGGTTGACAAAGTTGGAGACTGAAGTGAGAGCTACAACATTTCCAATTGGCACTCAAACTGATTCGGTCAGGTTAGGGAGATACAAGGCTCCAAACAATGGTATACGAACTGAAAATCAACATCCAGACTTAGAAAATTCTAAGTGTTGAATCCAACCCCAAATTCTAACTTGTGGGACCATTTAGAGCATGTTGTGGACATTTTCATGACTTGGTCACAAAATAACTTTTGTTTCTTATATAATTTGCTACAACTTTGTTTTAGGTTGCTCAGACATGCAAACATTCTAAGCGGTACTTTTTGAACAGTCAAACCAAAAAGTCCTAGGGTCAAAACAAGTCAAACCATGACTTGGAAACTTAATTATGCAAAATGATCAACATGAACATTGTTCCTAATGACCTTCTAAGTATAGCTAAGTTGTTTAACAATATATTTAGCCATACCACACATTGGTCACACAAGAATCAAGCACTGAATGTACTGAAACGATGAAAAACAATTGAAATGATACTTTTGTTTCATAGTCATGTTTCACATGTTTCACGATCTTGTTGCATTACAATAACTAGCTAGGTTCCACTAAAGTGAGTTGCACATGTTGCACTTGGGTGTTGCACACTCTTTAATTCACAAAAACAACACTCATGAAATATACAGTATGTTGAAATGTTTCGATAACATGTTTCATGTGATATAAGCTCATGAATGGATGAATGATGCTCATGTTCATGGAATGCAAGTGCAATTATGCAAGCATAACACCAGGGGAATGTTAGGAATTTGTGGCCGGTGAACTACGTCCTGTTGTCGGTAATGATGGTGTTTGGAACCCTAAACCTGTGGATGATATCGGTGAAGAACAGCACCGCCTGCTTGGACTTGATTCGATTGATCGGACAAGCCTCGATCCACTTGGAGAACTTATTGATTGCTACCAGCAGATGGGTGTAGCCCTCGGGGGCCTTCTATAGAGGCCCAACCATGTCGAGCCCCCACACGGCGAATGGCCATGTGATAGGGATGGTTTGAAGGGCTTGAGCCGGGAGATGCGTCTGCCATGCGTAGTACTGGCATCCATCGCAGGAATGTACGAGCTTGGTGGCATCAGCAACCGCTGTTGGCCAGTAGAACCCTTGGCGAAAAGTGTTTCCGACGAGCGTCCGAGGCGCTGCGTGGTGACCGCAGGCTCCTGCGTGCAAGTCCCAAAGTAGGGCTCGACCTGCCTCGGTGGTGATACATCGTTGGAGGACGCCAGATGGGCTTCGTCCGTACAATTCGCCGTCGCTGAGAACGTAAGTCTTGGTCGCTGGGCAAGCTATTGGGCTTTGGTCCTGTCAACAGGAAGCTCTCCTCGGACAAGGCGATCAAGGAATGGGACTCGCCAGTCCGTGTCCTGGTTGGCCTTGGGAGGCTCCGGGTTGACTTCCATGACCTCAGGCTCGGCCGAAGGGGTCTCGGTGACCGAGGGGGCCACGAGCCCTGCGGTGGGCTCGACCGGCGGGCCCTCTCCCGTTGCTGAGGCATGGTCGATGGAAGGCTTGTGGAGGTCTCTGGCGAAGACATTCGGGGGGACCGGGGCCCATGCCGATGCCATCTTTACTAGTTCATCCACGGCCTCATTGAATTTATGCGCGATGTGGTTGAGTTTGAGACCGTCGAACTTGTCTTCAAGGCGACATACCAGCTTGAAGTACGTCTCCATTTTGGGGTCATGGCAGTTCGACTCCTTCATCACTTGATCGACAACGAGCTGCGAGTCACCCCGTACATCGAGACGCCGTACTCCAAGTTCGATGGCGATCTGCAAGCCGTTGACGAGGACTTCGTACTTGGCTGCATTGTTGGAGGCGGCGAAGTGGAGCCGAATCATGTAACGCATGTGTACTCCGAGGGGCGAGATGAAGAGCAGGCCCATGCCTGCCCCAGTCTTCATTAGGGACCCATCGAAGTATATGGTCCAGTATTCTGCCTGGACTTGAGCAGGTGGCAGGTGTGTGTCGGTCCATTCTGCCACGAAATCGGCCAAGACCTGAGATTTAATTGCTTTCCGAGGCGCAAAAGACAGGGCTTCCCCATGAGTTCGATAGCCCACTTGGCTATCCTACCCGAGGCCTCTCGGTTATGGATTATCTCCCCCAGGGGGAAAGATGACACCACGGTGACCGGGTGGGACTCAAAGTAGTGACGCAGCTTGCGTCGAGCCAAGACTATGGCGTAGATCAGCTTCTGGATATGGGGGTAGCACGTCTTGGTCTCGGAGAGGACTTCGCTGATGAAGTAAATAGGTCGTTGGACGGGTAGGGCGTGCCCCTCTTCCTGCCTCTCGACCACCACTGCCATGCTGGCCACTTGGGTTGTTGCGGTGACGTAGAGTAAGAGGGGCTCGCCCGTGGCTGGTGGTACCAGAACGGGAGGATTGGTGAGCAACGCCTTGAGCTTGGTGAGGGCTTCTTTGGCCTCGGGGGTCCAAGAAAAGCATTCCAATTTCCTCAAGAGGCGGTACAGGGGCAAGCCTTTTTGCCAAGGCGCGAGATGAAGCGGCTCAGGGCCGCAAGGCATCCCATAACCCTCTTCACTCCCTTGAGGTCTCGGATTGGCCCCATGTTGGTTACGGCCAAGACCTTCTCCGGGTTGGCCTCGATGCCGCGTTCCAAGACTATGAATCCTAAGAGCATGCCTCGGGGGACCCCAAAGACACACTTCTCAGGGTTGAGCTTGATGCCCTTTTCTCTGAGGCATTTGAAGGCTATCTCCAAGTCGCTGACGAGATCACTAGCCTTTCTGGACTTGACCACAATGTCGTCTACGTAGGCCTCGACGGTCTGCCCGATGTGCTTGCCAAAAACATGGGTCATGCACCGCTGGTATGTGGCCCCTGCGTTTCTGAGGCCGAACGGCATAGTCACATAGCAGTACATGCCAAATGGTGTGACAAAAGAAGTCGCGAGCTGGTTGGACTCTTTCATCTTGATCTGATGGTAACTGGAATACGCATCAAGGAAGGATAGGGTTTCACATCCCGCAGTGGAGTCGATGATTTGGTCGATCCGAGGTAATGGGAAAGGGACTTTTGGACATGCTTTATTTAGACCGGTGTAGTCCACACACATTCTCCATTTCCCATTTTTCTTCTTAACTAATACAAGATTAGCTAACCACTCCGGATGGGACACTTCTTCGATGAATCTAGCCGCCAAAAGCTTCTGCACCTCCTCACCGATGGCCCTGCGCTTTTCCTCGTCGAATCGGCGTAGGCGCAGCTTCACCGGCCTGGAGCCGGCCCGTATGTCTAAGGTGTGCTCGGCAACTTCCCTCAGTATGCCCGGCATGTCCGAGGGACTCCATGCGAACATATTGGCATTCACGCGAAGAAAGTCGACGAGCACGGCTTCCTATTTGATGTTGAGGGTGGCACTAATCCTCAGCGCCCGGTCATCGGGGTAGGTGGGTGTCGACGAAATATGGTCGGCAGTCTACCGAGGGGGGTGCCCGTGGTGGTAGATTATCGGTAGACGGTGCGTGTAATCTGGAACCAGATGGTGACACAAGGCGCAGAGACAGCGATTTAGATAGGTTCGGGCCGCCTAGTCGACGTAATACCCTACGTCATGTGTCTTTGGTGTATTGTATTGAGATGTATACAGATTAACCTATCCTCTAGGGGGCCCTTGTCTCTCCTTATATACTCCGAAGAGACAAGGTTACAAGTAAAGTATCTAATTTGGTACTATTACAATATCTAGTACAACTTGTAATCTTGATGTGCACGCCTTGATCTTATGGGCCGGGCCACCTCGGATGGTGCGGCCCATGTACCATCTTGTGGTACCCGGGGGTATATCCCCCATAGTGGGGTCAACCGGGACAAGTTTGACGGTCTCTGCGGGCTCGAAAGTCCTGGCATGACGCTTGGAGTCGGGTACCTCGCTACCGAGTTGGTCGAGGTTGACGATGAGGGTCTTGGCCTCTACGATAGCCTCGGCGTACTCGATGCACTCGACGTCGCAGTCGTATGCATGCTCGTACGTGGACTCGATGGTGATGACGCCGTTGGGGCCCGGCATCTTGAGCTTGAGGTACGTGTAGTTGGGGACCGCCATGAACTTGGCGTAGCACGGCCGCCCCAAGATGGCATGGTAGGTTCCCTTGAATCCAACCACCTCAAAGGTGAGGACCTCCTTGCGGTAGTTGGATGGAGTACCGAAGCAGATGGGCAGGTCGATGCGCCCGAGGGGCCGCGTACGTTTCCCCGGCACGATGCCGTGGAAAGGCGCGGCGTCACCCCGGAGCTGCGACTGGTCGAGCTCCAGGAGCTCCAGGGTGTTGGCGTAGAGGATGTTGAGGCCACTGCCTCCGTCCATCAATACCTTAGTGAGTCGGGTGTTGCCGATGATGGGGTTGACGACAAGTGGGTACTGCATGGGGTTCGGGACATAATCGGGATGGTCGTCCCGGTCGAAGGTGATCGCCTCCTGAGACCAGTTGAGGTACCGAGGAGTGGCCACCTTTACCGAGAAGACCTCCTGGCGCTCCCTCTTTCGCTAGCGTGCCATGAGGCACGCTGAAGGCCCGCCGAAGATCATGAAGGCGTTGTGCACCTTGGGGAACCCGTCGTCCTTATCGTCGTCCTTGTCGCCGGCACCCCCCCTCTTGGCATCGTCGTCGGGGAGCCCGAGCTTGGTGTAGTAGCGCCGAAGCATGGTGCATTCCTCGAGGGCATGCTTCACCGGGCCCTGGTGGTATGGGTAGGGTTTCTTAAGCATATCATCGAAGAGCCCGGGGCCCCTGGGGCCTCGGGGATTCTTGCGCTCTGTGGCCGTGACTAGGCCAGCCTCGAGGGCTTCCTGCTTCCCCTGGCGACCCTTCTTCTTTTTCTTGGGGAGGTGGGGAGTCAAGGCCCCGGAGGCCTCGTCCCTCCGCTTCCCCTTGGCGTCGTCGTCGGGGAAGATGGCCCCAACGGCCTCTTCACTCGAGGCGAAGTTGGTGGCGATGTCGAGGAGCGCGGCCACCGAGGTTGGCACGTTCCGGCCCAACTCTTGGACTAGGTCTCAGCAGGTGGTGCCAGAGAGGAAAGCCTGGACAATCTCCAAGTCGCCGACGCTTAGCAACTCGGTGCATTTCTTAGAGAAGCGCTGGATGAAGTCTCGGAGAGACTCGTCCGGCGCCTGGCGACAACTCTTGAGGTCCCAGGAGTTCCCAGGGCGCACGTATGTGCCCTGAAAGTTCCCGACGAAGACCCTTCACGCCAGTCGTGGATCTGCGAGGGAGGAAGGTGTTCGAGCCAGGCTCGCGCCGAGTCTAACAGGAACAACGGGAGGTTGCGGATGATGAGCAGGTCATCATCTGCGCCGCCTAGCTGACAAGCCAGGTGGTAATCGGCTAGCCAAAGTTCGGGGTTGGTCTCGCCGCTGTACTTCATGAGGTTGGCCGGTTGCCAAAACTGGGCCGGGAAATGAGCAACGCGGATAGCTCTGCTAAAGACTCGAGGGCCAGGTGGCTCAGGAGAAGGACTGCGGTCCTCCTCGCTGTCGTAGCGGCCACCTCAGTGCATGTGGTAGCCTCGGGCAGGCCCCTCGCTGTCATGGCGCCATCGCCTGCCGACCACCTCGTGGTCATCCCGCGCCTCGCGTCGGTTGCCAAGTCGGTCGTGCAGCAAGTGGACCCTGTTGGGTGTCGGTGCCCGAGTGGGCTCGGGATGAACCGAGGCCTCCCTATCCTGCCGAGGCGGTGCCGTGGGAAGCTCCAAGGCGTCTCCGCGCTGTCGGGAGGTGGAACTTTCGGCCTGCTGCACCGCGGCAGTTTCGAGGAGATCCCGAAGCTCGCCACGGACCCGTTGCCCCTCCATGGTAGAGGGCTCGGGCATTGTTCGGACTAGCATTGCCACAGCCGCGACGTTTTGGCTAGCGCGATTGAAGATCGGGGGTTGCTCACCCCCGTCATCGTCGTTGATGCGGTGGTGAACATCGCGGGCCCTTCGCCGGGCTCCTCTGCCATCACCGCGACCTCACTGCTCCTGCTCGAGAGTGTCTCGGAGCTGTTGCAGAAGGAGTCGATCCTGTTCGACCTTGGCCTGAAGCTCACGGAGCTGCTCTAGGTCTGGGCGTCGAAGTGGTGCGGGGGCGGGGTTCTCGTTCCGCATTGCCAGTGGGACAATGCGTGGAGGTGTGGCGTCGCCTACCCCCTGGTGAAGTAGGGAACGACTGCCTGCCCCTTCGTCCTCATCGCTTATGCTCGGCATCCCGAGTCCGACGTGGAAGCATTCGCGAGTGGGATCGTAAGTGCCTTCGTCGTCAGAGTCGGAGTAGCCGAAGTAGTGGTCGCTCGTGGCCAGGAAGCGGCGCATGGCTTCATGGTTGCGAAGTCCAGAGAAGTCCACCCCAGCCCACGCCTCATCCTCCTCCGAGGAGTCAGCATGGGTGTGGGTCAAAATCGTGGTATCGAAGTCGAGGGCGAAGCGTTGGTGGTGTCCTGAGGGTTCTGCGTGAGCAGAAGTATAGGCGGAAGCATAGGTGGCGGCGGCGTTTCTCAACCCAAAGGGGTACGGGGATGGCGCCATCGCCAGGCTTTGCTCCGCCGAAGTCGACTCCTCAGGAGGCGGCGGGGCAGAGCTTGATGACGGGGCGTCGCCCCCCGCACGCCACCGGTGTCTTTCCCTTGTCCGGGCTCAGGCTAGACAGGTCCCCAACCAGGGACCTTGCGCCAACAGCATGGCATGGGACATCGGCAGAACGCGGTGCGTCGCCATGAGCTCGTGTGGTGTCAGGGCAGCCCCGCTCGCGTCGTGCTTGGCGAGCACGACGAGAGCGGCCACCCGGGCGCCGTCTGCGCCTGGGCTGCCGGTGCGTGACGTCATCGTCGTCGGTCGGTGGGGCTCGAGGTGTGAGGAGCACCATGTCGTACTCACATCCTAGAGACATGAACTCTAGGCTCCCGGACCAGATCACCGTGCTGAGACGCAATGGTCGTACGGGGTCTGCCATCCGGAACTCGTTGGGATGATGTAGCTGACACGCAGAACCCCCTACCTGGCGCGCCAACTGTCGGTGTTTTGGACCGGCAGGTCCTCAACCAACTAGTGAAAATATACTGCGTGCCCCTAATCCCGGATGGTGATGCAAAGAGACACAAGGTTTATACTGGTTCAGGCAATAGGTGCCCTACATCCAGTCTGAGAGATCGATCTTGTATTCCTTGCACCGAAATGCTCGTAGTAGGGGGTTACAAGCAGGGCGAGAGAGGGAGCTGGTCCCAGGTCCCGGCGTAGAGTGGTGTGGGTTGCTTGAGATGTTGATCTCAAGCAACGGGGAAGTGTCCGTGTTACAGGGTATTGAGTGCGTATTCGTCTATCTCGTGAGCTCGTATGTGCCTGAGTGTGTGTGAGAGTGAGAATCCGCCTGTCTAGAAACAACCCCGGTCCCTTCATTTTATAGTTGAAGGGGGGACAAGGGGGAATATATGTGCTAGCTACGTGGCGTCGTGTGAGCGGAGACGGCATGTCCGAGCCCTGTAGCCTGTTACTGTGGCGGCATGGTTGATGGAGTGGTTCCGCCCTTGAGGTGCTGGAGCAACGCGCCGATCACATCCGATCCTGTGCGACGTGGGAGCTCTAGCGATAGCTTGACGTAGGGCCTGGCGAGCGACGTGCCGGTCGCTGTGTGTTGACCACGCGAAGTGCCGAGGCTCGGTTGGTGCCGAGGCCGAGCCATCGTGGGGGCTCGGCGGGCGCGAATCCCAAGGTTGTCGAGACCCTGAGGTAGACTATCGAGGCGTGGGGGGAGCAGTTGATCCTGTACACTGATTTCGAGGCTACAGTGACCCAGGCCTGACTCCCCACGCCGCGTTGTTCCTGGAACAGGGGTTAGGTAGCACAGTGCATTGCGGGCGCCGGTCGTGGGCATAGTACCGAGCACAGCGGCCGGTAACCCCTGCCTTGTCCTGTCCTGGACAGCATGGCGTTGATGTGACTTGCGTCTCGTTGGCCACTCCGCCGTGTCGAGCCATCGTCCGGCTGATGTCGTGGGAGTGGTTGGTCGCATTGATTGGGCGTGACGTTCTGTCGGGGAGATCGGTCGAGGCGGAGGCGACGGGGTTGTTTGCCGAGCCGGCCCTGAGCGGGGCGGAGAATCGGTAACTCGTCCGAGGCCTTCTGGACGGGGCCTCGGGCGAGTCGGAGAATCGGTTTCCTGTCCGAGGCCTCACGAGCCGGTCTCGAGCGAGACGGAGAATCGGTAGGCCGTCCGAGGCCTCTCGTACGAGGCCTCTAGCGAGGCGGAGAGTAGGTGGCCTCGGACGAGGCCGGGGTTTAGCCAATAGTTGTCTCTTGGCTCTGATTTTTTAAAGGGTTTAAGCAATTAGCTTTCGCTCTTGCTTAGGGGATCCCTTTTTATGGTACCCGACAAATATATTTTTTGTAATATATTTATTTAGAGATATAAGTGCTAATACTATTTACTATAAACTCCGTTAAACATGAGCTAGTTTGACTGGCACGGTTCTCATAATTATATTCTTTTGTGGACAGAGGGAGTACACAAGATCATTTAATTGCAAGGTAATTAACAAGTGTTATATAGGGGGTTTAACATGTTGTGGCAACCACAGCTTAAGTGTAGATCCGCCAATGAGGAAGCGTAAACCTGGACAGGCGGTGGACGATCTGTTGTTGCTACCTCTCCAGTCTCCACTAACACGGCGAGGATGAAGTAGAGGCGACAAGGCCGTTAGGATCGTGGATCTGCTGCTCGATGGTGCAGGGGCCGTGGATCGCGCGACGATCGGCAGACCTGCATCGAATCACGGAGAGGATGAAGTAGAGGCGGCGAGGCCGTTAGGATCGTGGATCTCTTGCTGCTCGATCGTGCAGGGGGCGTGGAGCACGCGACGATCGGCAGACCTGCAGCAGTCGCAGGATCCGCGGACTGCAAAGCGATTCGACGATGACCGGTGAATCTCCCTTGCAGGTCGACAATTGATTCAGGGGCGAGGGACACGCTGATCGTAGAAGGCGTCGTTGAATTTATTCTTTTTTTTTTGGAACATGGAAGTAGAACTCCATTACTCAATGACGGCGGCCAAATCTTTGGCCACAAGTACCTGGGTACAAGCTGGAACGCTGTCTCTAACGGAGTCAGCTCCCGGACTAAGACCAGGCCCAAGAGCAGCTAGAGAATGAGCAACAAGAATCATTTTGGGATCGCGTACTGAATCCTAAAGGAGTGAAAAAGTTGAATGCCCCTCCCCCGAGCATCCCCAACGGGCGACTCGGGGGCACTCGCCGGCGCCGCCCCAGCGCCCCGCTCCTGCCTCCTCTCCGGCCGCCGCCACCACCCACTGGCGTGCAGTGGCGGCGGCCCGAAAAAGGTCACCGTCGCGCTACACCACCTTCCCCCCCTCCTCCACCACCTGCCTGTTCCCCGAGCTTCTCCAGCGGGTCGGCCGGTCGGCGGGCTAGATCCGGGCCGCCTGGGCTTGGCGATGGCTGGCGCTTCGGGAGCCTGCCTCTGCGCGGTGGCTGCGGCTTGGCAGCTTCGGCAGGCCGGGCCCGGCAGCGCCCTGCGGAGGCCCACGTCTCCCCCTCGCCCCGGCAAGCGTGCGTGGGTAGCGGTCTCCAGGCGGCCCGCGTCACCATCGCCGGATCTCGGGCCAGCCCTGCCAGCACCGACTTTGGCCTCTTCCCCTTCCTGCGCGCGGCCGAACAGCGCCGGCCGTGGCCTTCTCGGCCGGCCCCACAACGCTAGTGACCGGGGCCGGGCCGGCTGTGGCCCGCCTGTCGGTGCCCTGGCTGGAACGCCTTCTGTCGGCTCGCGGCTGCCAGGGTTGTGGCCTCCAAGCGGCTGGCTTGGTCTCGCTCAGGGCCGGACTGCGCCGGCCGTGGTCTTCTTGGCCGGCCCCACAACGCTGACGGCCGGGGCTGAGTCGGTCGCTTGCCGGTGCCCTGGTTGGAGCGCCTTCTGCCGGCTCGCGGCTGCCAGATCTGGCGACCGGGAATGCTTCTTTCCGACTCTGTGGTGGTGTGGATGTTGCTGTGGTCTTTGGTGTCCGTGCTGGCGGCCTCGGCCCTTCGGTGCCGCCGCTGCGGGTGCCATGGGTGGCCTGCGCCTGGGAACGTTCGGGAATTGGGTGCAAACCCTGCCCGGTTCTTCTGGGCCGGCGGCGGTGGCGCAACCACGCCATCTACCTTCTTGAAGGCGTCGTCGAAGTTCATGTTTGTTGGGGCAAGCTAGGCCCAAAGACCTACTCGTGTGCTTCTTCCAGCGTTGTTGGCGTCCGCGGATATCAAGGTCCTTCTTGAAGGCATCGTTGGAGCACTGCTGCAGCCCATCTCCCACTCTCTCGTCGGAGTTGCTCCTGCCTGTGCTGCGCCTGTCTGTGCTTCAAGGTCGTCTTCGCATTGGTCTGTTCAGCATGCTTGGTGTTGCCGCCGTCGTTCGGTTCTTCGCAGCGGATGCTTGGCCGCTTGCGCTCAGGCGGATGCTTTGCCGTCGACGTCGCTTCGGGCTCCCTCCTCAGGCAATTGCTGCTGAGTGCGTGTTGGACCCCATCTCTAGCGGATACTTTGTTGCGATGACTCTGGCGGATACTTTGCCGCCGTGGTTTTGCTTGGGCGGATGCTTTGCCACTGTGGTTCTTGCTCGGGTGGATGTTTTGCCGCCGTGATTGCTTGGGCGGATGCTTTGCCGCCGTGTTGCTCGGGCGGATACTTTGCCGCCGTGCTCTCGTCTCTTCTCGGTGGATGCTTTGCCACCGTGGCTTCATCTCCTATGCTGGCAGCTTTGCGTTGATGTATTTTTTTCTTGCAGGTTCAGTCGGTTAGGTTTGTGGTGGGGGCTTCTCCCTACCGCCTTTATTTCCTTTTTATGTCATTGGGACTGCGGCGATAATCCTTGGATTACTTACGGGTCCTTATAATGTTTTTGTCAGTGTTTCTCGGGTCCCCTTAATGAAATACGTGCTAAGGCACAGTCGCGAAAATTTTTTTGGGATCGCGTCATCTAGTTTTAACTATTCTTGTGGTCATCGGTTTTTTAGGGAAAATAACGGCGGTGATTTTTCGGGAGGGTCACGGATCGCAGGCACGCGGTGATTTGCCGGCAGTGTCGCGGATCGCATGGCACGCGTGATTAGCCGGGTGGACTTTCGCGAGGGGAGGTGAGGTGAAAGCCGGGTGGATGATTCCCCTCCATAATTTTTAGTTGTAGATACAGATAAGTCATTGACAAACCTTTTCAATTGCATCTCCTGGAGGTGAAGAATCCCACATACATCCGTTTGTCTTATTATAGGAATTCTATAAACCCATATCGATGGTGAGGCTCAGGAAAACAGATGTTGAAACCTTAGGAGCAGTGACCTGTTCGTCCAGGATAGCGAAAGAGAAATTCCTCCTAATGAAATGTAGTTCTGTTTAAGAATCAAAACGCAAAAGAAAAAAAAAGGTGACTGGTAGGCATCAATTTTCACTGAAATAAAAATACCTTCAAATCTCTCTCAAAGAACCTCAATTTATAAATCGTGACATGTTATCTCTGTCAACGATTCCATCTCCTGAACGCGAGATAGCATAAATCCGTGGATAAGAGAACATTCTTGTTGACTGATGAGTCGGATTGGTTGACATCCCAAGATCCATCTTTATGCTGGTTCTGCAATATCTACTCGACAGATTCTGGGAACCCAAACTACCGGCGAGTTTTCCAGCGAATGGACGGCATTACCTTGGTCTCTCCCACGGCGCGACACCTAGTCACCAGATCTGCAGGCGGGGCCAGCCGGATGAAGGCACCAGAAGTACGTGGTCGACGTCGCCGGTGCCGCGGTCAAGGCCAAGGGAATGGCGTCCATTGGCGGCTTCAAGGTCGTCCCGCTCCAGTCCTCGCTGCCGCCCATCGAGGTCCGGCCACCTCCTCCTACCGGCCTGTACCGGATGGGTTTCTAACCTGAGGAGATCGCAGGGCCCGGGCGCGGCGTGGCAGTGGGCATGCGACGGGAGACCAGGACGCCGTGATTTGAGGAGAGAGTCCGGCGTGCGAGGAGCGGGGGCGGGATCGCGGGCGCGGGCAGAGCTACCGGTAGGATGGGCTTCCCTTATTTACAGAGGAGCCGAGGCGAGGCCGGGCGGAGCGAACGCGCCAATCACGGGGCCGAGGATAGCCGGGTCAGGATGGCATGGCAAGAGCGGGAGACGAGGACCGGGCAGACTGCCAGGAGTAGAGAAGTAGAGATAAAGGGTTGGGTAAACCAAGATAGTTAAAACTAGATCAAACCTTTTTTTTTTTTTGCTATCGTGGCCCATCTATTTGGCCGCCGACCGATTCAATCTCCATCCAGTTCTGCATTTTTCTGATTTCTTGTGATTACATTACTTCAAAAGAATTATGCACGTGTGATTTGGTAGTGCAACAGCTAATCAAAATGGTGATTCCTTTTTATCCGTTCGTGTGCGCATGTTTTCCATGGATGTTCGTGACTTCAACCTGGGTCTCTGTGAATGTATATGTGGAAATTACAAGGTAGGGACGTAGGGTTAAAGAAACGAAGAGCAAGCCTTTTGATGGATGATGCCTTCCCCATCCTATGTAGACTTGGAGAGGATGGCAGGATGGTCCTCGCAACTCGCAAGGTTCGGGGCTTCGGGCACAGATCAGCGCTCAGCGGCCATGCTCTCCGCTGGGGCACAGCGACGACCGCCTCTTGTTGACCTCGTTCCAGGTCTCGGTGTGGGTTTGTTCTTTCATAAGCTGATGTTGGAGTACTTTACCTCATTTGAAAATCATACAGCGACTGAGCGAGTTGCAAAACCAAATAAAAAGCTGACGCACTGTAACAGAACCAACCAAAGAAAAGTGGAAATAAGAAAGGGCAGGCCACAAACAAACAACACTGGCAATGTATGGCTTAGCGGTTGCGCAAACTATTCTGGTGCTCTGTGAAACATGCGTCAGGTTATCTTATAAACCAACCAAAGAACAGCAGAAATAACAAAGGACATGCCATAATTCAGGCCAACGGCACTGGCAATGTATAACGATCGGCGAAACTATTCTTCGGTCACCGTATATTGAGAAGACTCTAATATCATATTATGAGGCAGTCTGCAGTGTTGACATCTTTCAGCTACCCAGCATCAGCATGCAATAGAAAACGTTAGGGGCATTTTGTAGATTAACAGCAGCAGAAGCAAAGTCTTATGTCTCAACTCCCAAGCAAGTTGGGGTACGGATCAAAATATAAGGCACCGATGAAAAGGTAAAAACTTACGAAAATAAAGGTTGCAGGTGAACAGTGCTAGAGATATAATGAGATGACATATAAATCTAAGATCTTACCCCTTTGAAGTGAATGCATGAAGATGCACTTAGTTCCTTAGCCTGAATCCTTGCTAAGGCTTGTCTATCTTTCTCTGCAGAAAGTATGATTACCATATCGACACGGCGGTCGAGCAAGTTGAATGGGCATATGCCATCGTACACAATAAGCACAGATCCATTTTTTTCGTCTCTCTGAAGATTCAGTGCATAATACAGACCAAGGACCCTGACGAGTCAGAACAGAATTTCCAATGATTTCCTCCAGATCTCTACGGACTTCCTCTGGCTTATTCTCAGCATCGTGCACAACAAGATATATCCTACTAGCATTCAAGGCTCTGCTTAAATTCAGGAGGGCGCTGATTTTTTTATCTGGTGCAACTTCCACGTAGTACTTCTATGCTCTTATCTCTCCATGAGCCGGCTTCCCTGGGACTGGCTTCCCTGCAACACAACATAAATTATTACATGATGATTTCATAGGAAAAGATTAAGACAAATTAGAAGAAGTCATAATATCAGTCAGTAGCAGAAATTATTACATGATTTAATAGGAAAAGAACCAAAAAAATTTAAACTAGTCAAAATCATACCAGCATTTAGAATTTTCTGCGTCTTTTGAGTGAGAGTGAGCCTAAAAATTGGTAGTCCATTTAGATAGTATGCCCACTCTTCAGCTGATTTCTTATGGGATGCTCAAGAAGACTGCCCTAAAGTATCCAAGGTTTCAGAAGAAATCAGCTAAAGAGTGGGCATACTATCTAAATGGATTACTAGTTTTTAGGCTCACTCTCACTCAAAAGGCGCAGAAAATTCTAAATGTCGGTATGATTTTGACAGTTATTTTGACTAGTTCAAATTTCTTTGGTTCTTTTCCTATTAAATCATGTAATAATTTCTGCTACTGACTGATATTGTGACTTCTTCTAATTTGTCTTAATCTTTTCCTATGAAATCATCATGTAATAATCTATGTTGTGTTGCACGGAAGCCAGTCCCAGGGCTCATGGAGAGATAAGAGCATAGAAGTACTATGTGGAAGTTGCACCAGATAAAAAAAATCAGCGCCCTCCTGAATTTAAGTAGAGCCTTGAATGCTAATAGGATATATCTTGCTGTGCACGATGCTGAGAGTAAGCCAGAGAAAGTCCGTAGAGATCTAGAGGAAATCATTGGAAATTCTGTTCTGACTCGTCAGGGTCCTTGGTCTATATTATGCACTAAATATCAGAGAGACGAAAAAAATGGATCTGTGCTTATTGTGTACGATGGCATATGCCCATTCAACTTGCTCGACCGTCGTGTCGATATGGTAATCATACTTTCTGCAGAGAAAGATAGACAAGCCTTAGCAAGGATTCAGGCCAAGGAACTAAGTGCATCTTTATGGATTCACTTCAAAGGGGGTAAGATCTTAGATTTATATGTCATCTCATTATATCTCTAGCACTGCTCACCTACAACCTTTATTTTCGTAAGTTTTTACCTTTTCATCGGTGCCTTATATTTTGGTCCCTACTCAACTTGCTTGGGAGTTGGGACATAAGACTTTGCTTCTGCTGCTATTAATCTACAAAATGCCCCTAACGTGTTCTACTGTCAGTCCAGAGAACAAAGTGCTCAAGCTTGAGCTCCTTGGCCTTGTTCAATAATGCAAAAGCCGCTTTGGCCTCAGCTTCTTGTGTTGATTTACTTCCAACACCTCGGTAAGTTAAGGAGCTGATTACTTGATCATTGTCCCATATGATTGTTGCGAGATCTGCTTTTCCTTCACACTCACTCTTAACCTGACCATTGTCCGATATTTTTGTTGATGTATCTGCTGCTCCATCTGCATGAAAATAGGCTGCATCACATTCGCCCTTGTAAAAATGAATGTCAGAGCCAAAGTCCTTAAGACCATGGTCATACATTAGATGTTGAACTGTGCAAATTGAGATCCATTCTTCAACGACAGCTATTCGCTCATCAACAAGGTAGTTCAAGAAGAAAACCCAGTGTGCCTCCAGTAAGCCTACCAAATGAACCATCAGGTCATAGGATGAGATAAACCTGGGTTTCTTCTTAGTGCGCCCGTGTGTCTGATACGTAAGCCAGTGCGTGCATGTGTCATCGAATTTGTGCTTATGTATCAGCATTCTTGATACGAGTTCTGGCCTCACCAACCTGTGATACATTGGTTCCAGAACATCTTTGCTGTACCTCTGGTTTGTCACTCTCAGTGATGCCTTTATCTCAGATTGTAACTGTTGACTGGAGCCATAACCATCAGCGAAATCCTGTGTCTTCACTTCCAAACTGCTGATAAAATTCTTAGCCCTCTTTGAGCATAGGAAATCAGGGGCGGGTGGTTCACGCCCAGTTGAGAAGCAGCGGTGAACCTGCGGTGACTTTGCCAGCTCTTTAGCAGCAGATTCCCATGATGAACTGCTACAACGCATCTGTTGAATGACACGCCGGTCCTTCAGATTCAGACGAGCAAATCTTGCCAGTGCCCTCATTGTTATTATGCAGATTTTGTATCTGGAAGCTTTGAATCCTTTTCACCTGCAAGTGCATTCCACCCATGTTATTATGTGTACAAGTAAACCCATGAAATGCAAGAAAAAAACAACATTCATGCAAATATATTGAATACAAATAAATTTGGCAGACATTAGCACTGATGCAGCCATTTTCTCATGTGTTCATCAGTACATGCAAACAACATCAAGCAACTGTATAACTGTTTGGGTACTGGAAGAATAGGAGCAGCTATACTGTACAACCTGAATGCAACATCTACTCCTGTCTAAGCACAATGAGATCAGAATTTGAGATCAGCACATGCAAACACCTAAGTTTTACATCAGAAGTTGAGATCACAGAAGCAAATACAGATCAACTACTCACTATAACAAAACGATCAATTCTCCAGTGCTAGAACTATCAAATTCAAATCCATCACCAACTACTGTTGGTGCTACTAGTAACCTGTAACCCTATGCACGATGAGATCAGTATATGCAAATACCCAAGTTTTACATCAGAGGTTGGGATCACAAAAGCAAATACAGACCAAATAACAACCCGATTGACTCACCAGTGCTAGAACTATCAAATCCATCATCGACTACTGTTGGTGCTAGTATTAACCCCATGCATGATGATATCAGTATATGCAAATACCCAAGTTTTACATGAGAACTAGAAATCATCAAAGCAAATACACACCAACTACTCACTGTAACAACACGATCGGCTCACCAGCGCTAGAACTATCGAATCCATCACCAAATACTGTTGGTGCTACTAGTAACCCTATGCATCTAATCACAAGCAAAATTGACCAATCCACACCAGTACAACTAGCTGATCGCAACCAAGGCAACGGATCTCGCCTTAACGAGGCCTCCTAGACAAAGCACCAGGGCAACGGGGGACGGGTGAGAGATTACCGAACTATAATCGATAGAGAGGAGATTCGGTTGTCCCGTCATCTCCGCCGCGGCCTCTGCGCTCGCCGCCGCCGACGACGACGACGTGGAAGATCCGATACCCTCCGCCTCCGCCTCCGCCTCCGCCTCCGCCTCCGCCCCGAGACGAAGAAGTCGAGCGAGGCCGCTCCCGACTTCCCGAGTCACGAGTCCGCCTCACGACTGGCCCGGCTAGTGAGCCTGGTGCGCGGCGCGGTGGACAGTTAGACAAGCGGCCCGTTGGCAGATTGGTTTCCAGACTAATAAGTCCTGACTGATGCTCCTATACTACGACTGATAAGCTCCGGCTGAAATTGACAAGAGAACAGGAAAGTCACAAGGATCCAACGCACACGCGAACAGGCTGAATGTCACAAGGGTCCGACGCTTCCTCAAAACGAGCGGCTGCACTAGCACCGTAGGATGTAAAATCTATGGTTCAGGCCAATGTTTCGAATTTTGAATTTTGGATTCAAATGAACCCATTTCCTTTGTTGTCCTGCTAAATGCAAGGGAGGGCTGGGCCCAGCGGAAAGCTGCCAAAAAAAAAGAGCTTGCTTTTTTACTCTAATCGGAATTGGAGTAGCTTATACTTTCCTCCATTTGTGTTTACTTGTCAGTAACTTTTTACTGTAGTAAATTTGACCATCTATTTTTTCTTCTAAAAAAATCTTAGATACTTCAATATATATAACACTAATGAAGTATGCTCAATAAAGAATCATATATATGAAAACTTGATATATCTAAAAATCTTTTGTAGAAAAAAACGTATGGTCAAAATTGCTACCGTAAAAATTCGGTAACGAGTAACGAAAACGGAGGTAAGTATAATGGATCGAACCGAGAAACGAACACCTCAAATTGTAAGGTAAGCTTATATAATGTAGCTCATTGCTTATGTTATCTATTACTATATATTATATTATATTATATTATATTATATTATATTATATTATATTATATTATATTATATTATATTATATTATATTATATTAAATTAAAGTGCTAAAATTTATGTCACTAATAACTTTTCGTCGAGCTTAAGGTCTCCTTTGGCGGTGCTCTCAACCCGCTCCCACAGCCGCTCCCCACTGCTTCATCTCCCTCGCGCTCCCTCCAGCTCTCCACTGCTCCCGGTGCTGCTTGGTGGAGCTCCCTCGATGGCTCCCGCTCCTAACCAGCATCTAGGCAGGGGAGGGCAAGCTGTGGAGGCACAAGGAGGCGGCAAGATCGATGACCTCCGCAAGTCCGGTGGCCTTGGCAAAGTTGACGACGACGGCTAGATCTCGGCGAACTCGATGGCGGCGGGCTGGATCTCGGCGAACTCGCCGCCGGCGGACTGGATCTCGGCGAAATCGACGGCAGTGGGCTAGATCTCGGCGAGCTCCATGATGAAGAGGACCTACCCGGTGGAGTGGTGCACGGAGACGAGCTCGACGGAGGGGCGCGACGGCGGCGAGGGACGCGAGAGAGACGAGGGAGCGGAGCGGAGCGGCGGAGAGCGGGTTTTTCCGCTCCCCACCCTGCGTGCAAGATGGGCGGAGCGGCGAGAGCGCTTTCCCCTCGGAGCAGCGCGGAAACGAGGCCTTTGGCAGCGCTTCGCCGATTCTCATGGGAAGCGGAGTCGCAAGAGCGCTGCCGAAGGGGTCCTAAAGTGGCTCGGTCTCAGCCATCATGGAACCGTATGTTTTTTTTGTTTTGCGTGGAAGACGTTGTCATCCGCGTGTCCTTCTCTGGTTCCGTTTCTTTCTGTCTTTCTTCGTCAGATGGAAACCCACGTTTGGTTGTGTAGGTGACTTTTTCCTCCTTTTTATCTCCTATTTTTTACAAACAAAAACAATAAATAATAAACATAGTATTATGGGACTTTGAACTATTTATCCTTTTTATAATAAATAATTCTGTACCTATAATAATAATCAATATCTACCTATACCTAATATATATATTTATATCTATATATATATATAATAATAAAGAGACAAAATTTTAGCCTTTTTTTTATCCACCTCTTCTAACCAACTCCATGAATGTTGAAATTGTCTAAGTTCGTGTCTGTCTACCGTCCTCCTATTTTATATGTGACATAATATAAAAGGCTTCCTGAGATAATCTAGATAGCTAGGAGTTCTAATTTTAATCAAATAGAGCTCTAAGAGAGCTCTCAGATCCTGTTTGATATTACGAAACATGTAAGACTTAAGAAACCTGAATAGAAATTCTAATCTAATTCAAATTGAAAAGGATAATCTTAGAGCATCTCCAAGAGTTCCCTAAATATCCTTCTAATCCTTATTTTTTAGAAAGATGAGAAAAAAATATTCTCCAACAACTCCTAATATTTACTCCTAATCTTTTAGGACTCGGAAAAAAATGGGCCAACACGCGCAAAGATCCGCGCTCTCCCCGTCCGCGTATCCTCCCTGTCGCGCGTCTTCCTCCTTCGCACACCGCAGGGAAGGTTTCCCGCGACCTTTTTCCCGGCAATCTTCTCCAGAGACGCAACGTGCGAGGTTGCAGCAGCTATGGGCCGACTCCAGCAGCCGGCGTGGAGGGGCAGCGGCGCCGCATCTCCTGCACTGTGGTGGCTTCGGCCGCGTCGCGCACCTCCCGGCGCTCCCCGGCCGCCGCCACCGATGAGGACAGCTCGCACGCGTCCGCACCGCCACGGAGGCACGGAGCCGAAGCCGGCCACGGTTCCGAGTGGTGTCCAAGTAGAACCAGTGCGTGCGCAAGCAGATGGAGCAGGACGAGCAGCTTGCCACGCGCATGTGCGGCCTCCGCATCCAGAGCAGTTCACCGACGATAATGTCTGCCTCCGCCTTGTCGAGGTCCGGCCGAACTGCAACCTCCTTGATTCCACGTTAACTCAGCGTGCTCTCTTCTTCTATAACCACGCAGGTGGCCGGTGATTTCACGTGGGGATGCCCTCTTCCTACTGTGGCCGTCGTCAAGCAGGTGGCCTCAAGCAGGATGTGGATGCGGTCGTCAAGCAGGTGGCCTCAAGCAGGATGTGTGGAAAAAAAAGAGGACCGCAGAAAAAAGGTCAAATGGGACTGTATTTTATTTTTTTAGAAGTTAAATATTAGGAACTATTGGAGATGAACTTCTTTTTTTCCTCTAAAACCTGTTTAGGAGTTGGTAAACATAGACTTTTTAGAAGGAATATTTAGGGAACTATTGGAGATGCTCTTATCTTATCCGTCGCACAGAAGGAAATCGCTCCACTCTCGCCCCGCCCGTCGTTTACTGAGTCCGCATCGTCCGCGCGTCAAGGAGGCCGAACGGAAGTGGAGTCCGGAGTCCGCCGCGCGTCAGGGCCCACGTCCTACGGACTCAGGTGCTAAACGAAATCACAAACGAACTCGGGTGCTACCTACCTCGCCGTTTATTCTTTATTTAATCCAATGTACGGTTTCTCAAAAAAAAAATCCAATCTACGGAAGCTGTACTGACCGACGACTATCAGAGCTGCTGACCTGCTGTTGTTTCGTCGTGGTACCTGCACCAAGAATCGAAGTTGTAGCTGCCCACGAATCGAAGGTTGAGCTGCGTGCGGAGAAGGGCAAGAGTTCACGTGGAATCTAAGTTAGTGAATTTTGCTAAGCGCATACAAAAAGCTACCAAGAGTTGAGTGGCTATTTGCTGGACATACATGAAATTGTTTCACGTGCTTTCATCAACTACAGCGTTTCATCCCGGTACTGTATTTTCTGTATTTTGCTAAATATGTTTACCTTAAAGTAGTTTCCCATTTTGCTTAGCTTCGCCATGACCGTACAAGGCACAGGGCAGAGTGTCCCTAATGTCAGGTGTACCTAAACCAGTGTTCTAGCATGGCCAGTTATATGTAGCGCTATCAAGAGCAACGGCAAGATTGAACATTAGGATCTTAACCGTGCCAGTTATTGAGAGGGACATGAATAAGGGGAAGGGGGAGAAGAAACTAGCAAATGGTATATTCACGAACAATATCGTGAGGTTCTAACTCCATAGAATAGGTAATTTCTTTCGGCAATATATATTTTTCTCCATATGGTCAACAGTACTCTAGCTTTAAATATCAATAAAAAGTTTTAATGCACGATGCTACCAACACAACTAGGAGAATTGTAAGGACTGACTGTTGGTGCTTGCCGAGACAATAATCTTAGGATACTATTAAGAAGTCGTGACATTTAGGTGTGTCGAAGGATATAATTAGAACATAATTGCTCCTCTTACTTCTAGCCATGCATAAAATTAAATTTGTAATATTGATGATTCAAACATCATGTTCGAAAATTATTCTTCTGGTGACAACATACGATCATACTTAAACTATCGTACCATTATTATTTACCCAGGGCCGTCCCAACAATTTCTAGGGCTCTTGGGCAAGCAAGACAATGAAGTCCCGGCAATCTAATATTTTAATATCACGAGATTGAACTATATAGTACTACTGGTAATAAGAGTTAACTCGCAAAATATAGTTCGTTAAAAAACGACAATACATCAAAGAAGCTTAAAGAACGATGAAATTACAGTAACATGAAATGACTTAAAATTTAAAACAAATTATGGGCAGCCTGCTGCCTGTGGCATGTCCATAAGTTCCTTGATGAATTAAATAATTAAACTAATAGATCAACAATTCGCTGCACTATCGCTTGATGCCTGTATGTATTGGATTGCAAGGTAAAAAAGAAACTGAAGTTTTCAGATCGAACAAACAATAAATACTGATGAACTGAAACCATAATCACTTACCGCAGAGAGTCGGGGACAAAGATGAAGGGACTGCAGCGCAGCTGGGTTAGTGGGCGCCTGCTGGGATCACGGGATTCCAGATTACGGAAATCGGGATTTCAGGATTTGGGAACGCCGGAACAGCCGCCGCGGCGCAACAGCACGCATGCTTTGACGCGGAGTCGCGAATAGGAAAGGGTTGCCGCGCAGAGCCGCAGACTGAAATGAACGTGACCGTATGGAGCCAAATACATGTACTACATATACGTATACTCATGGGCCCCTAGTGCCATGGGCCCCCGGGCGTCGCACTGCCTGCCCTCCCCCATGGGACGGGCCTGTATTTACCTGTGCAACGCACGAGCATTTATCTAGGATCATGCCCGCACATTGTAACATGAAAAGAATAATACCCAGCCACTTTAGCATGGGCCAAGCGGCAACCAAAGTCAAGGTCAACTAACATCAACTAATTCCTTTTCGACAATCAAATGTTAGAAGTACATAATTTTATGGCTTCCGATCAAAGAAAGCACATAATTCGATAGTATTGTAACAATACATGTATAGTATGAAAACTAAAGCTATATGGTATATTTACATGTAAATATTTTTGTGCTTTGCACGGTAGAAAAAAATCTTTCAAAATAGTATTTTTGTATACAAAGTCATGCATTAATTTGATATAAGTTTAATAAAACATTGTCATATTATTGGCATCATTGTAGCTTTATAAAAGTAAAACATAAATAGATCTACAGCGTTCCTGTTCTCATTTCCTATGAATATTCAATTGCATATTTTCTCCCGTTACAACACACGGACATATTTATTAGTCTAATATTAAAAAGATAAAATTTCTCTTCACCTATTTTTGTCCGGTCCATTCTATTCAGCCCAACCGTCCAACACCGGCTCCCCTCGCGTCGTGTTGGTGCGTCCGTTTTTTCCCCTGTTTGGTCGACTGTGGAGTCCGCTCAGGAGTCGTTCTGCCAGAGTCCGCCCAACAGTCCCGGGAGTCGCTACTTTCCGTTTTGTTCATGTAGACTTGCTTTCCGTTCTCTATGTCCAGCCGATTTCTTTCCTTTTGTTCCCACGTGCACCCACCTCTAAAGTATCTCGCCTTTTCTTATATAAAAATAAAAAATTTAAAACAAATAATGGATACAATATTACGAACCTTTGAACCCTTCGCCTTCTTTAACAAACAAATATTCTCACCACTGAGTTATTCATATAGTTTTGATTATAAATAAAATTTATTTTTGTTAGAACATGGATCAACTAATGGTTTCAACTTATCCAACCGTGAATTGATTCTTGAGCAACTTTTATCTAATCTAATCTAAATAAATGTAGTATTTTCAAGTTAGGGTGAGTTGCACGGCACAATGTCTGTGACAGCCAAGCTGCACAGCGCGATGGACAAGTGGGACGACCGAACGCTGAGGTGATGCAGGTGGCAGGAGCAGTGGCGGCGCGAGGAGACGAACAGATGCTTGGGCTATAGAAGGAGAGCGGAGGGGGAAGCGAGTGGTCGGATGGTTGTGCTTGAATAGAATGGGTCACACAAAAAGAACGGAGGAGACATTTTGACTTATATATATATATATATATATATATATATATATATATATATATATATATATATATATATAGTGAGAGTATATTCAGTAGCCAGCTATAAAATAAGTTATTCTGTAGTCACCTCCATTTACGATAATTTTATATACTAATTTACGATAATATCAATACATATTTACGATAGTTGGGTTACTATAACACATGGGGATATTTAACATAACGTTATAGTAAACCACTTAAGGGGTTACTATAATCTCGTAAATTAACATAGTAATTATCGTAACTCAAAGTGGCTATAGAATAAGTTATTTTGTAGCCAGCTACAGGGTAGTAGTTCTATATATATATATATATATATATATATATATATATATATATATATATATATATATATATATATATATATGTGTGTGTGTGTGTGTGTGTGTGTGTGTGTGTGTGTTTTTCTCTACGGAATATGATATTTTGTAGCCGGGTCGTTGTGTCGCGCCGGGCTGATCCGGTCCGACCACATGTCGTCCCAGCGCCTCGATCCTCATTCACCGCTCCAGTTGGTGCCTGCCGCCGACGCCGCCCTCTTCGTCGTGCCTCGCGCCTCTTCCCCGCACCCGCGTCTCGCCCCCCGCTCCTGCCGCCCATCCCCTTGCCCCCGCACCTGCCTGCCATTGAAGACCCTGATCGGATTTGCCGATGCCCTTCATCCTGCTACAATCCGATATCACCGCGCAAGAATATGATTCGGCTGCTTCTCCGTATCAATGCCGGATTGATCCAGAAACGAAGGAATATTCCCCAAATTCCGTTGCAGCTTCCTCTATACTGCAACCCCCTACCACGGCATCCTGATTAGCGCAGTCCGCTGCTCTTCTTAGCTGCTGGAGAGGCCCCAATCCTCCATCGGAAGTGGCTGCTGCAGAGGCCCCAAACTTCCACGCCGGGAAGCTGCCTGCTCGTTTCTCTGCTGTCTGCTGGGAAGCTGCCTGCTCGTCTCTACTCTGCAGATCCACATCAGGCTAGTTATTTTCCTTTTCTGTTTGCCTTCGCAGTCCCTGTTTACCAATGCACATTGTTGGTCTGAGTAGGCATCTCAAACCGAGCTGCATAAGTTTACATGATTCTTGTGATTTTAATTAGTAATTGATGTTCCTGCTTTCAACCGAAATTGTGCGGATCATTCTAGCTAGTTTAAGTAGTAATTGATGTTCTTGTTTATGGTAAATTTGATCATTCTAACTAAATTTTACCGTCAATTTTAGTACTTATATTCACTGTCCACATGTCTCGTAAATATACTGTAAGTTCTCGTAACTATTCTCAGTGCAAAATATTTCTCGTAAATATTACTGTAAGTTCTCGTAACTATTCTTAGTGCAAAATCTTGTAAAAATTTCTCAGTACAAATTCTCGTAAATATTTATTACTTCAACGTATTCATACTATTGTCGTAAATATGCTTACCACATGGCTTACTGTTGATTCTTTCATAGGAAATGAGGCCTCCTAAACTTGTTCAGGGGAGATTGAAATCATTCACCCTGCACACCACACAGGAGGATTTCAACATTGATATAAGTGACGTCACTGGTGTATCTCACACACTACCACCTCAACCAGTTCATCAGCAGCCACCACATTGTCCAGGACCATCGGCACACCCTCGTTCAGAGGAGAACGATGATGATGACGACTTCATGCAACCCCCAACTAGGCACCCGGTAATGAACAATAATCAACGCCGTACTACAAATGTTGTTGTCAATGCACGCAGAGATGGAAAACTGTAGAAGAAAAATGCCCCTCGCACGGATCCACCTATGAAGGTATACTATTGCAACTAAATTATTAATTTTTGTTTGTTCTGTGTACTATATTTTTTTTGCCATTTTATTCATATGGATGTACTTTTTTCCCAAACAGTATCCCATTACATTCTTACCATAATGGTTCCTTCTTTTCACTCTTTCTTATTAATTAGCACTTATTTTGAACAATTACACAAGTCCTATGTCTCCTTTCTACAGCCTAAACAGCAAAAGGTTACCAAATATCTTCATGCACCAACTGTTCGATGTGCACCTTCAATTTTCAACTCATTTATTGATCTCCTCACCATGAGCCAGCGTACGAGAATCAATAATATGAATTTGGCCTCCTTCAGATCCGAATAGACAAGCTAGTTAGCAAAGAAATGTTGAAGTATTTATATGACAGGCTAGACCCTGATACTATGGTATTGGTTCTTGGTAAAGATAGGGTTATACATATCAACCATTTTGCTGTTAAGCAAGCGTTTGGCATTCCAGACAGTGGCGAAGAATTATCTCTACACACAAACCAGGAAGCATGCAAGGCCATGTATGCTTTCAAGGATTTTATTGGTTTACAAGAAGATGAGGATGTGCACACCAAGTATCTGCAAGAGATTTGGGAGGCCGACATTGAGTTAGATATCTGTTGCTAATTGTATTGGTAAATGCCTGTTGCAGATCCTCATGAAACATGCAACTGCAGTTATGTACTTATGTCTCCACTAATTTACATTTTTTTTGTTTCAGGATGTCACTAACCAACACATACACCAGGAGGCACATGTGCCACTGCAACAGAACAATCCCACGAAGGCAGCGGCACCACAGCCCACTGATGCCACAGCGAATGTCGAGTCAGAACAGGAATTGGATCATGAACACTCACCGGTTTGATCTCTAGTTACCATATGTCCAATCACATTAAGATTGCAGTGTATAGCTATACTATTTACTATACAACTTTCTTAGTCAGTCAATAAACATGTGATTTTTGTATATGCAGGTTCACACGGATGTGACAATTGGTGATGTTGTTCCTCCAATTCTGGATCAGGCGACGGACCAAGGAGGCACTGGACAAGCATCACAGATTGGCAGTATGTGTTTTCTTAAATTTGTTTGATCAAATATCATCATAATACTTACTTATATCAGCTGCAGGCCCCAACGTCAATGTTCATGGAGGAACCTCATCCCTGGATTCTCTAGTTGACCTCATTAGTGCATCTGTTATACCTACTGCCCACACACAAACTACAACAACTGACACGATGACATCAGAGGCTGCTGTGCTCAGTGGCGGAGCCAGGATGAGCATCTCAGGGGGGGCTAATCAATAGAGATTTAGAACAAATGTCGAAGATTAACGATGAAATCGTGTTTTTCTACAGTAATATCAAAGCAAAATCACTCTCACGGGGGGGGCTGCAGCCCCCCAGCCCCCCTGGATCCGCCAATGGCTGTGCTTACTCAGACCCAACATCAGCTTCCTGATGAGGTGACTTTCACACGTTCATTCCCCCCTTTATTGTAATTTTATCAAGCTGCTTACTAGAATTTTACTATTTGGGGATGAGCACAGATTCTAAGACCTAATCCCACCATTGACGATGAACCCCCCCTACCTACTACCCACCAACAAACTACAACAACCGACACGGTGACATCAGAGCCTGCTGTGCTTACACAAACCCAACATCAGCTTCCTAATGAGGTGCCTTCCACACGTTCATTCCCCATTTATTGTATTTTTATCAAGCTGCTTACTACAATTTTACTGTTTGGGGATGAGCACAGGTTCTATGACCTGATAGCACCATTGATGATGAGCCCCTCCTACCTGCTGCTGTTTATCCAAAACCACAACGCCTTACAAGACGCCCATCCAAGTACGTGTCGCCATTTAAAGGCGATCCAATGTGAACACGAGTACCAATGTCAAAGGCACTAGCTGTGAGGAAGAAGTTTCTCCCTAGTCTCAAGAGTTTAAAGTATGGCTTACGACCCCTTCTCAAATTTTGTATCATCCTACAAGTTACCGACGACCACCTTTTTCTCATACCAGTCAGGTTTTCATTAGCACAGGGTTCATAGAATTCACTGGCAATGAAATATTAGATTCCTTCCGTGATGATCAGGAGCTTTCGAGCAAATTTATGTCCTACCTTGTTCAATGCTTGAGCCATGACGAATCAGTCCGCATGCCTGATGGTGGTGGCTACAGGGTGTTCCTATCCCACCGGATTAGGGTGAGTCCACACAAAGAACACCATAACAACCGTGCCAACAAAATTTCAGCTTATTACTAATATGTCTCAACTGTCTTTCTAGGAATGCGTCAATATGGAGGATGAGGAGGAATTCGAACAGTGGGAGTTTCATAATGCCCTTGAAATTCTAGAGAGTGACATTGCTGCTGTTGACACTACTAATGTTAAGCTAGTAAGTATTACTTCTCATTCCATGAAATGTATATTAATTACAGTTTCCTTACTAATATCTTTTTGGGAATTGGCAGTTCTTTTTGCCGATTATGGAGGAGGACCACTATACTGTTTACTGCATCAACCTTATCCATGACCGAATAGATATACTCGATTCTAGTCCTGATGACCATAGGCTTTACCATGAAGTTGTGGGAAACAGAATTATTCCAAGGCTCAATCTTCTGTTCCAGGAGGCCACAGATGGTAAGTTTAAGTCATTTACTCGATTCAGGCGACCCATCCTACCTGTACCGCTGCAGCGCAATGCCACCGACAGTGGATTCTTTGCCATCAAATTCATGGAGTTATGGAATGGTGAATCTTTCCAGTTTCCATCTTCCAATCCTCACGGTACGTCCTAACATTGTACTTACTTTGTCATCCAAGACTGCCTCTCTGTTGCAATGTTGCTGATCTCCTTTCACTGCAAAACCAGGAAAATGCGGCAATGTATAGAGATCAGCTTCTCTATTACGCCATCTATCACCAAATCAACACTATTGAGAAGCTTCCTGCTGGACTAGCCACGTCGATGAACATCACGTTGGGACCATTCTCCTTTGGAATGAAAGAATAAATATGGATGCCTCAGATAATGTGTTTTTACTTCACCGCTACTGTTGGTCATCGACGAGCCAATTTACCAAAATCAAATTTGAGACCTTGTTTTCGTAGTTTCACTTCTTATACGGGATTCTTTGTGTGACATATTTATCTGTACTCCGAACCTATACTATGGTCACTTTGTGTTGAAATCTACTATTTTTATTTGGATATTCAACTTTGTCAATTTTGTGGTTTACCAATTGTTAAACTATTCTCGTAAATCCATATCTTCATAGCACCGAATTCGTAAATATTATTGTGAGTTACGGCCGGAGCAGTATGCATTATACAAAATTCTCGTAAATATTCCCTATACAAGTTCCTGAAGATAGTTGTAGTCCAATTCTACCATGTTATCTTCTGATATCCAACCTCCTCAGTATGTGGTTCCTTGATATTATTAAAATATTCTCGTAAATCCATGTGTTCGTAGCACATAAGTCTCCTAAATATTATTGTGAGTTCGGCTGGCGTAGTAGTCATGATACAAAATTCGCATAATTATTGAGTCATATTGATGTCATGTCGTAACTTTTACCAATGTCTCATCAGTAATATAGTAAATACTTATATTCATCAATCAAAATGGTCCTCGTAACTGTTTCTTGAATATCCAACTTGTCAATTGGTACGTGCTTTATTCTCCCTAGAATAAATTATTCAAATATGTTACCACATTCAAAATATTTTCAAAGATAAATTCAGATACAAATTCACAGAGACCACGTACCCCAAACTTAACCACACAATACTTATATATTATTACCACTTTTCATAGTACTTAATTATTCATACATCATTACTAGTAACGACATTTTAAACAAAAAATTTTCTGGGTTTGTGCACCAATCCACCCATTTCATGCGACATCATCAAACTCATCCTCCAATTGCCTTTTTGTGGGTGGCCTCCCTCTCTTCCGTCCCATTTTACCACGCAAACTACCACTGCCTCCTCTTTTCTTCGTAGCATTATCTGGGTTTGTAGGACATCCCGTAATATAATGGCCCTTCAATCCACAATGGGAACAAATGCGGGTGCCCCCTGACTTCTTGTTACAGGTCTCATCTCTTTTGGGCCTTTTCCCTCCGCGCTTCCTACCCTTTGTCATTGCCTCCCTCGGTGCACACTCTGATATCAGTTCATGGTTTATATTTGGAGGTGACTGGGGATCCAAACCAGTTTCAGTTTCCTCTCCTTCCCCAAATGTAGGAGCTTGATGTTCTTCTCTTACTATATTTGCCGCAACTCCTTCATTTCCATTGTCCCCAATCAATGTTGCTCCAGTATCTCTAGCAACGGATTCACCCCACTCAGCTAATGCCATGAAATCTTCACACCCTCTCTGAACTCCAATTTTTGTTTTGCGGAGTGCCCTTACCGCCATCATTACAACTTCAACTAGCTTCTTGGTATTATACCGTTCATATTCACAGTCTTCTCCCAAATTCACAATGTCATTCCTGTCCCAAGTTACCATCAGCCTAGGATCCCTGGTGTACCTCTTCTTTATATATTCTGAAGGTATATTTTCAATTTGCAGGTATGTGAAAGCTTTAATAAGATGAGCACAGAACAACCCTGAAATGATCAATTTTGTACATATAATTAATATGATTACCATAACAATATAATGAAGAAAATATACTAGCCTTACTTTACTAAAACACTATCTTACCGGTATGCTCCCATGTCTTGCACTCGCATGTGTATTTACCTTCTCTCACATTTGCCTCCACTTTGAAAGAATGTTGAAACCATGCATATTTCCAAGACTGATTCGTGTGGGTCACCAGGTAACTATCAATGTTGTCCACATCAGGATCAATACGAAATGCGGTACTGTATAAATAAGTATCCCTGTACTTTTTGCACACAGCCCTTGTGTACACCCTGCTCAAATGGCCATCAAAGCGTTGCAAGGTCACACGGAAATTATCAGCCTATTTCATATACAAACACACCAAACATTTAGTCAACATAAGCAACAGGTAAATCTTTATCGTATTTAGATAGTATTTATATACATACAAGTTGATACTAATTCAGTTTCAACGACTGCTTATGATCTTACCTATGACCAATGTGTTTCTCCTGCCGCCGTGTGATTTGTGTGCTGAATGAACTCAAGCATCTTGCGTGCAAATTTGCTTATGCATGTCATATGACCTGTGAAATGCCTACTCTTGAGCATCTTATTCACACTTTCACTTCTTTGTGTAGAAGTCATCCTCCCACAATACAAGGATTTCAGATAAGCCTCAACCCATAAGTGCCTATTCTGCCAAAGACCCTGAATAGCTTCATCTTCACGTATACCATATTCATCCACCAACGCATTCCATGCTGCCTCAAACTCTACAGGTGTAAGCGGGTGATTCATCACAGTGAGCAATTTTATCTTGAGACCCTCATGCAACTTGTGTAGTTTCTTCAGCTCGTTTCGATATTCAGCATGTGCCAACGACACAACCTGTGTTGAGTTTTTTTAAACACCCTACTGATGGCTAAAGCCATGGCCGGATCCTGATCTGTACCACAAAACATGAAGTTAAAAATCATAACATACATCCACGAGATATAATCATGAGAATTTACGAGAAGTCAAAACATTTTTAAGACATATTTACGAGAATTTCCACTAAGAAGTATTTACTAGAATTAGCACCAAGACATATTTACGAGAATTTGCACTAAGAAATATTTACGATAATTTGGAACCAAGAAACATTTACGAGAAATTGCAATAACAAACATTTACTAGAATTTTGTATCCTATCTTTGAGAAATATTTAAGAAAATTTTGTTTTCTAACTTGTGAGTATACATCTTGGATCACGACTCCCAGTCATGCACTTTTGGAATGATTTAAACAACCACTCAAACGTGTCAGCTTGCTCATCCTGTAAAAGTGCCTGCCCAAACACGACATTTTGTAGGTGATGGTTTGAACCGACAAACATAGCCACAGGCATGTTATACATATTAGTTTTGTATGTGGTGTCAAATGTGACAACATCTCCAAAATCTCTATACTCTGCACGCTGGCTTGCATGACTCCAAAAAACATTCTTTACAATGTTTTCGTTGTCCACCTGCACCTCAAGTCTTCATCTCCGAAAAGAACTCTAGCAGCTTGGGAATATCGTTTTCCCTCTCCGCCTTGGCAGCTGCAGCTATCCTGAAATCACAATATCAAACAAATCCATTTAAACAGATAAATTACTAAATGAGATGAGATGTTGTGAAAGTACTGTGCTATCTACATTACCTATTTTTCAAGTCCATCTCTGTGAATGTGAAGTTTTGCCGACCACCGTATATGTCTGACAACACATTAACGGTTGCATTGAGGGGTACATCACACCTCTGCATCTAATCAACAATCCCCATGATCGTTGGGTCCTTCTCCTTGTGCGCCTTCATGTATTGTGTTAAGCTTGGCGACGGATGCAGGGGTGAGAGTGTTCCAACCGTATCCTCTCAAAAAACCAATACCCCTTCTTAATGTTCCATTTAACCTTCACAAATGCCATGCATCCACACCTCATTGACATTTTCTCTCTGACTCTGTCCTCCCCGGGCTTATAGAAATCCCAGTGCCCTTGTTTATTGCAGTTCAACTCAATAACAGTTTTATGGCTCTTGGTTATGCGAACGTTGAATCCTGCTTTGCTCGCATATTTGTAGTAAAACTCCTTAGCTTCATCAATACTGTTGAAACACAACTCATCGTTTGGCACCATTGCTTCAGGTAACAAGGGTTCCTATTTCACAGACAACAACTTTATGATCACACTGAACATTTACCGGTCATACAGTACAAATTATCCTAACACCGTCGATAGATTCTTATGTACACATAGTATATACCATAGTAATTAAAATTTTTCCACTATGATTGCAGCAGTTCATATCAAGAAAATTTACCACAATTGGCACAAAGAAACATTTACAACAATTTTCACTAATAATATTTACGAGAATCTGCACTACGAAATATTCTGTACTAATAATATTTTTTACGAGAATTTACACCAAGAAACATTTACGAGAATTTTCAGTAATAATATTTACGAGAAACTGCACAAAGAAATATTTACGAGATTTTGCGCATTAAGAAATATGTCGTAGACTGAATTTAAAAAACAGTACAAATCAAATACTAAATAAAATATTTCTCCTTATCATACGACTTCCATGCTACTATTCGAAGCTAGTAAATATACTCACATGCATGTACGTCTTCTCCTTATCTGGAGTCACCATGGTTGCCGGCGATACTGGTTGAAGAGGAGTCACTGTAACTAATCTGGCTGGTGTAAGGCATGGCGATGGTGAAGAGTTGCTCGCTGCTGTCCCATTTGGCATCGGCGTCACCGGCGGCGCCGACAACCCAACCTGCACCAACTCTGTTGACTGCTCTTCCTGGCCGCCATGGATGAACATGGCCGATGGAACTGATGAGTCCCCGGCCGGCGATGTTAGGCGACTCACGTATGAATCTAGAATCTGAATGGGTGCATTGGAAGAGCGCAATGGATGTTGGCTACGTACATGCAAGCGTTCAACGCCAATAATCAAGCACTAGTGCCGGAAAGTAGTAAATGCACCCACGCTCATCAGTTACTTGCGTGCATGCACTAGTGCTATGAGCGCTACTTAGGACTTCATGCGACGGAATTCTCTGACAAATACGATAAAAGCAGCTGCCTTGACCGCACATAAATGAGCCATCATCAACGGGAAGTACCCGTCAATCCCAGCAGCTCCGGTCATTTAGGTTCCGGTAATTCTCTGTACCGGTAGTTAAAGCTCCTAGCAGGGTACGGTCAATAATTACTAGACTGGATGGAATTACGGGAACCAACGAGCGCGCGCCTGGATAGGCATCGCTGCCGGTGGATGGTGCGGTCGGACTGGGCTACAAAATAAGGTATTACGAACTCAAAGTGGCTACAAAATAAGTTATTTTGTAGCCAGCTACAGGGTAATATATATATATATATATAGCCTTATTTTTCTTTTTTATTTTCCAAACTGCCTTTACACCGTCCATGTCTCATATGTGACTCGCACTCATGATTCATGCCCATACGAGTTAGAATAACTCGCGCCAAGCAATGATATGGATCCTATTACAAGATGTGCCAAGCGATGGTATAGAGTCCGATTCGATTTCAATACATATTGGAATAGATGACTTCCGAGCCACAAGTTGCGTTCAGATGGATGGCCACATGTAACAAGTTGCACATTCCGTTGCAACGCACGGGCACATTTGCTAGTTAATTAAAAAGACAAAATTTCTCTCAGCCTATTTATCGTCCACCTCCTCTAACTACCTGGCTAGTGGATAGTTTCTTGCGCCCCTTTTTTATACTTCTCAAACTGCACTCACATCCTCCGTGTCTCTTATATGATCCAGTCTCAGGACCCCATACTCATACGAGTTAGAGCAACTTGCGTCTAGCGATGATAAATACGGAGTCTGATTCCAATACGTATTGGGTCACGCCCTACGTATCTCGTATATGTCCCGAACTCACACTACTACAAAAAAAAATTTTATGAGGCGGTGCCCAAACATTAACCGAGGCGGTCACAAAATCCAACCGCCTCGTAAAATACCCGACGATTAACAGAGGCGATCGTTTTATTTACCGAGGCACCAAAAAATGACTGCCTCGCAAACTCGATTTACCGAGGCGGTTGTTTTATTTACGGAGGCGGTCACTATTGCTCGCCTCATAAAATCGATTAACCGAGGCGGTTCAAAAATAACCGCCTCTTGAAATCGATTTACTCTGTTAATTGTGGCCAAGGCCCAGCCAAAGCCCAAATCGGGCTCCTACCGGGCTCATATAAATAAAGGGACTTAGGGTTTCACTTCAAAATCAGCTCTCTCTCTCTCTCTCAGCCCCTACGCAGCGCCCCTTTCATCCCCGACGCGGCGTCCTCTCTCCCTCTCCGGCATGCCCTCTCTCCTCCCCCCGGCGGTGCCCTCTCTCCTCTCTCCCTCCGGCGGCGTCCTCTCTCCTCCCTCTGGTGGCGGCGTGGCGCAGGGAGGCCGGACCCGGTGGCAGCGCAGCCCAGGGAGGCCGGATCCGACGGCGGCGTGGCACGGGGAGGGCAGATCCGGTGGTGCCTTTTCTCCCTCCTGCGGCGCCCTCTCTTCTCTCTCCCTCCGATGGTGGCGCGACATGGGGAGGCCGAATCTGGTGGCAGCGTGGCGCGGGGAGGCCGGATCCTGGCGGCGGCGCGGTGCGGGGAGGCCGGATCCGGTGGCGGAGCGGCGCGGGGAAGCCGGATCCGGCGGCGCCCTTTCTCCCTCCGGCGGCACCCTCTCTTCTCTCTCCCTCCGGTGGTGGCGCAGCGCGGGGAGGCTGGATCCGGTGGCGGCGCCGCGCGGGGAGTCGGATCCCGACGGCGGCGGCGCACGTGGAGGCCTTCCCCAGCGGCGGCGCTTGGAGTAGCCGGATCCGGCTGCGGCGTGCATGGGGAGGCCTCCGGCGGTGGTGGGGCCCGCGCGGAGCAGACGGGCTTGACGGTGGGCTTCAAAACGGGCTCGCCGGATGGATTTTTTTTTATTTTTTTAATCAATTTTCGCAGGCGGGCAACTCGACCGCCTAGGAAAAAAGGCGATTTATGTAGGCCTTTGGACCGAGGTGGTTGCAATATCCGCCTCAGTAAATCGAAAACGCCCGCCTGCAATAAAGATATTGTAGTAGTGTCATAACCCACGCTCATACGAGTTAGAACAACTACGTATTCAGTTTCGTTGCATAATGAACACAGCCATACATATCCATCCATTGTCCTACACACCAATATCACCACAGCACAGACAGACATGGCCGTAACTCTATGGCACATACAGTAGTAAGCAGCACGGTACACGTCGCACGGGTACGCCCTCTCGTGCTCCGCTACCTAGTATCGGTTGTCTTCCACCAGCTGCCTGAAGTTTATGGGCGCGGCGAAGTGGAGCGAGCCGTTGTAGATGGCGGCGGCGGCGAGCTTGGAGGTGGCGTGCGTCGGGTGCAGCAGGTCCCAGAACAGGTACTCGTGCCGGTTGTCGCACAGCGTCGCGTTGGGCGTGCACCCGGACTCCCCGTTGAACCGGCCCGACCCGCAGCACGCGTTCGTGACGTCCTTGAACCCTGCACGTACGTCATTCTCAAATTTCACGTCAAACCCGGACACGATTCTCTCAAGCCTGAACCGCATCGATCAGCTATCTGATCAAAGCGTCGTAGCTGTTCAGGGCACACGTACGTACCCAGCCTTTGAGGGTGCTTCATGATGCTCTGCACGACGGCATGGGAGCTCCCGACGGAGTACCTGAACCCCTGGAAGCTCAAGCTGAGGCCGTGCATGGCGGCCTTGACGCCCTTGTTGAACCCGCGCACCAGCTCGTTGAGGACGTCGATGCAGGCGCCGAGCGGGTGCAGGCTCCTCGGGTAGGGGCAGCACCCGATCGGCGGGACGTCGATCACCGCGAACTTCCTCGCCCCGAGCACGTACAGAGCCTGATTGAACCGCCGCCGGCCGGCCGGCCGCAGCGCACGTTTCGTTTCAGCGAGGTTTCTCGGCGGATCATATCATGGATCATGGTTCAGAGAGCACGGGGCGGCGGCAACCTACCTTCACATGGTTCTGGTACAGCGCGACGAGGTTGCCGACGAACCGCTGCTTGTCGGCGTCCGACGGCGTGCTGTTTCGCGAGAAGAAGGCGAACAGGTCGTTGCCGCCGGTGCTGACGAGGAACAGGGACCGCGACAGCAGGGTGTCGGCAGCTCCGTTGCCGGCGCGCGAGGAGATGTTGCGCTGCACGGCGGCGAATTGCTCCACCTGCTTGCTCAGCGGGATGATGGAGCTCCCCTGCACGAACAGAGTCATCCACGTGTGTCATCTTTGCTTGCAGTTGCAGTGCCCGTGCAGGAAAGTAAACGGGCGCTAGCTAGCGGTAACTCTGGTCACGAGTGGCTTACTGTTGTGTCAAGAATGCCTGATCCTGCAGAGGCGAAGTTTACTCCCAGGAGACCTCTGAAGACCTGCTTGTTGGTCTTGTTGGCCACGGCGAGGAATGGCGGGGGGCTGCGCTTGAAGCCCATGTTCACAGCTGATAGAGTTGAACGAAAAGCCTGTTAGTTTTAGCACCAGATGAACATGTTGACAGCACAATTCTCCTGCTCGCTGCAGTACATCATTTTCGAAATTGTTCTATCCCTACTTGTACTCGCAGACAATAACTAAGGATTGGCAACAGCAAATGTTCAGAGATTTCAGTTTTCAGAGTCTCCAAGGTGCTCAGGAAAAAGGTCGTGGAACTGGAGAACATGTGTGGGGGTGAGTCTGTGACCATGGGGTGGATATATATTTACTGTTTCTCATGTGACATGTGCCATGCAGTTTTTGGAAGCCATGCAGAAGAGGTGCAGACGTGCAGTGGTTGCGTGGTGTCCACTACTCCACTGTGTGGTGGCTCTGCTTCCTTCAAGCGCCAACGCCAAGCGAGTCGGTCAGTGTGCTCGGAGCCTCGGGCAGACGCTCATGTACACTGTGTGTTATCTGAGCGACAAATGCCAAATGCGTTAAGAGTAGCACAGCGAGTGATGGAGCCCTTTTACCACGTCTGTTCACAGTGTGCAGTGGCAATTTATTACGTATAGTTCCATCGATTCTCTGAAACACTGCGAGAGCAGCTTACACAGTTTGGTTTGGTGGTTTCAGAAATATTTTTTTCCCCGTATATTTCTTGCCGTCACATTGGCCAATGAATTAGGCTCATATATGGAGTATGAATCTATTTAGACTTTACTATTGACACAAAATATCCGATTCTGACCAAATTCATACTCCCTCCAGTCAACTTTGAATGACGTTTCGGAATTCGGACAAGCATTTTTGTTTGCTTGCAGTTCTACTCTTCTGTCCGAAACGTCATATAAAGATGACCGGAGGTTGTGTTTTTTTGTTTCTTCTCGTCTTGAAGATGCAGAGATATTGCTATCTACCTGGTCCTGAACCTCTTTAACTGAAACCTAACGGATCGCGGCAACATACTTGATGACGCTTGTTTTCTCTGTTATATACTATAAAGTTGTCAACTCTGGAACTCAAACTTGTCTGGAAATTCGGAAAGCGTTAAAGCAGTTTAAAGACACTCTGCAAGTCTTCACTGCAAACTCTAGCGCCATCCAGGCTAAGGTCGATTGGGGGAAAGATATATTGAAGTGAAAACGATCTCGGTAGTGTACCGTGCATGCAGCAGGCAGAAGCTATGACTCATGAGCTCTGCTCAAACAAAATTCATCTGGACACAGCTCACACGATCCTTCGTAATACTGAATCGCAAAACTCGCAACCACAAATGAGTGAATGACCTTGAGAGCTTACCCAAGAAGTCGACGCCGTTGTATCCGTTGCTGAACCTGCCGGTGGGGCGCGACGTGGGGAAGTCGACGCCGTTGTGGGGGAAGTTGGCCCGCGGCACGTCGCTGCCCGGCAGGTAGTTGTTGTTGCCCACGTCCGCCGTGGAGTCGCCGAACACATAGATCGCCGGCACCTTGCTACTCCCTGCCGCTGCCGCGTCCACCGCCGCGGCGCAGGCGGCGAGCAGAACATGCAGGACTAGCACTGGCGGCACGGTGGCCATGGCCGGCCGGACGGCTGCGATTGCCAGCCGCTGATGCTCGGCGTAGGGCGCAGCTAGCTAGCGATGATTACTGGGTTTGGCCTGTGGGACTGGGGGCGGGCGGTGGTGGCTGGTGGCTCCCTCGATGGTCGCTGCTGCTCGGCTTTGGGAAAGGGCCGGGCCAGCCGAGACCGGCACGGCTCGGCGCTTTAAAGGGAGGTGGCGGCAAGCTGTAGTGGCTCGCTTTATGACCGTGCCAGCCAGCGGCATGGCACCACGACTGGTAGTGGTAGTACAAAAATGGCGGCTTTGGCAAAGAGGACCGTGGCGTGATGTGGCTGAGTTCGGCAAGTGCGTCGTCGTCTTGGGTCCGAGGGGGCCGACGTATCCACGCCGTCGTAGACGGGAGCGGTGACTAGAAAGTATAGAAATGAGCGGTGGGCAGGATCTCCTACATGCTGTGCTTGTGAATCTCTCGTTTGGTAGAACTAGAGTACGGAGTACTTTGGAGAAGGGAAAAACACAGACAGGAATTGTGCTGTGCAAAGGCAGATCTCTCGGTGTGTGCTTTAGTGCCATCAGAACATGTTGGAATCTCTACCTCTTGATCTCCATTCACTCACTTCAAGTGCTGTGGTCCTCTGCTATAGGATAAGTGCACATCGTAGTCGTAGAACAATGAGATTGGTTTTCCTATTTTCTGATTGAAATACTGGCCGGAATGAAGTATCGTGGCTTAACTGAACTGGTTACTTGGAACTGTCACATTGTCAACAGAATATATTCTACGAACAAACACCTGGCCAGGAGTAACTTGGCTTAATTGAACTGATTACTTCGAACAATCACAGTGTCAACAAGAGAATATATTCTACCTACCAGTGCCAATTGCCACTGATACATTTGTGCACGCATAATGCAACCCCAACACGCTTACGAACCTTGAAAGATTGAAAAGGCCAGATGGAATCCACGAGTACCGCAGTTAATACACTAGCTAGTGGGATGCAGCATCCTAAGATGGGCACACGAGCTTTGCTCAAGCTTATTCTTGTACGTTTTATTTATCGGTTTTCCTTTGCTCAAAGCATCCAATAATTCTGTCTTTACGCTTAGTGCATTTCATACTGTTGTTACCATTCCTTACGTTTTAAGCTATAGCGTGTCAGTTGCAGCTTTTCGCTTGGCGGACAGAAAAGAAGATCCCATTGCATGTATCCCACTAGCTATACGTGTGACCTTTTTCGCCCTTTGCAAAGCAACAAAAATAAAACGGCAGCAGTGGCCACCTTTTTCTTTTGAGATCGAGATGAGGCCAGAGGGTAATCTGCGATTCACTTTCTGATGATCTGATGCCCTGCACATAACAGCTTTTACATGTTTTATTTACCGCGTGTCGCTGTTCAAGCTGCAGCAGCGTGCATCTTTACCTACCGGATCTTCGACTACGTACGTACCAGACTTTAGCGGTATGACTATTTATCTTTTAGTATAGTATGTAATAACCATATAATAACATAGGGTAGTTGAGTATAATAGCATCTTTAGGAGTTTTTTTTTCTTAAGCCTGCTCTCTAAATTATCATTTAGCGTCATTTAATAATAATATTATCTATATATTTCAATCATCCAAAAGCTTTTCTATATCTTATACACATTGCAGAGAGCATGTTCTCTATTTTCTACTAGCGAGAAATTCAAAATAGAGAATAACAATATTTGAAGACACTACCACAAAAACATTTTATGGAGATAATTGTAGCTCTTAATACAATTTACAACTTTGTAGTTGAAGTGTTTTTATTTGAAGTCGTTTGGAGTCCCAAATATGTGTTTTAAGTTCATAGATTTTTTAATTCAAAAATTTGAATTTCTAAATAACCTCGAGTGTTCACATAGTCAATACCAAAGTTGTAGCAGCCGACCTGATCTGCATATTTGTTGTTGATAAGTTTTTATTCGAAGTTTTTTAATGTCTCGACTATTTGTTTTAATTCACATATTTTGATATTCAAATTTTGAATTTTCAAAAAAATCTTGGATGGAGACACGTATTATACTAAAGATGTAGTTCATGACAAGATTTGAAACTTGTAGTTCAAACTTTTTTCATTTGAGTTTATTTAGCAGCCAAAATATCCAATACAAGATTATGAATTATTTATAAAAAGATAGAATCCTATATATACTCACAAGTGAGCGTGAGGGTACGATGGTAAGAAGGTGTTATTCCTAAGTACGTAGTAGGTTGTGGGTTCGAGTCTTGAGAAGCACCTCTGAAACAAAAATATGCGCACATCTAAAAATCTTTTCTATACTAGTGAGGACTAGTTAAAGAAAATAATTGAAGGTCATGTTTTCACGAAAAACTCCATTCCTATCAATTTATATTATGTTCAAATTTTAAATAAGGTTATACATTTTATTTGAAACATTACGTCATAATCATAGTGGTAATTTAATTTAGACACTCTATGTTTTTTTATAAATAATGCTGCTATATATATATAATTCTTTGATTAGTAAATTTAACATCTCGAGTGCTACAGTTCAAGCAAAAATGAGTGTTCATGCCATATAGTACCTAAGAGTGTAGAATAAAAATCTAGAATATTTTTCTTAATAAAATTAAAAAATAGAACTTTTAAAGAAAAAATATAATAAGCACTAGAACTTCAAGTTAACACTGGATAAAAAAAATATTGCAACAATTGATAAGACAAAAGTTAAAAAAGCTAATATATAGATTCACAATTTCACATAAATGAATGCAACAAGAGTTTACATAATTTAATCTTAAATTTTGGTTAAATACATATCACGTTAGAAAAAATATAAATCTTAAAAATTATAACTAGAGATTCCAACAGTGCCTCTATGTTAATTCTCACACGACACAATAGAAAAAGGCAAATCCTATAAACTGTCACAAAATTCAAAAACATCTGGCCATCAATTTGGTATGTCTATGAGAGTCTAAAATTGCATTCTTTTTGGACCAAAATGGGAGGCTAAAATTACATCATTTCTCGGACGTAGAGAGTACCCACCTATGCCATTATGAAACGTAATGTAAAGTGATCCTAAGTTTCCATGTACTCAGCCCATCATTATGAAAAGATAGCCTACATATCTCCTCAAGTTTGTCTCTAAATTACACTCCTGTCAATGTCATTGTTAAAAATACTAAAATAACTTCTCAAATTCATGTTTAAAATACTGACATATGCTATTACGATTGTAGCATGTGGGCACGGTGAACTAGTACTTAGTAGAAATCAGCTGCCACCATGAATATACTGTTCAGAAATCCGTGAGGCCTTTTCGTTCTGTCGTATTTTATTGCCTCCTTTTCTTCCACTACTACAGATGCACAAATAATTGTACTCCCTCGGTCCTAAATGGCTGTCGTTTTCGCTTTCTGAGAAACAACTTTGACTAAATATATATTAAAAAATATTAATATTTATGATACATAATTAATATCATAGGATAGATATTTGAATCTAGTTTTTTAATAAATTTATTTAGAGATAGAAATGTTGCACGTATTTTCTATCAATCGAGTTAAAATTATCGACATATAAATTGTGGCGACTTACATTTAGGGACTGCGGCCTTGTTTAGTTACCCTCCAAATTCCAAGTTTTTTCACTCTCTCTCCATCACATCAATTTTTAGCCGCTTGCATGGAGCATTAAATATAGATAAAAAAAATAACTAATTATACAGTTTAGTTCGAAATCACGAGATGAATCTTTTGAGCTTAGTTGGTCCACGATTGGACAATATTTACCAAATAAGATGAAAGTGCTACTATTCATCGGGTTGAAATTATTCACAATCTAAACAAGGCCTGCATTAGCTTACGAGGCATCTTTTCCTACCGCTCTTTCCCGTGTGTACCGTCGAACACGCGCTACAAGAACATCAGCGCACGTTCTAGCTGTAATCATTCCGATACAGGTCGATCGATCGATGGAGATTCCATCTCGTCTCATCTCTCTCCTGCTTTGTGGGTGAGACCGTGAGACACTGAGACGTGAGTGTCAGTGTGTCACCCGCGTTAAAAATACCGCCAGTGACCCCACCTGGCGATGACTGACGAGCATGGACCAAACCGTGCCGCGCCGCCACCGCCCGTGCACCGCCGAGTTGTGGGCATGGCCTAGGCTATATATGTTGTGGGCATGGCCTAGGCTATATATAGGGTGACCCCGATGCGGCGATGGCATGATCTCGGCCTTACAAGCGTCATCATCAGCCTTGCAGGAACTGGCCACCAGGCCCAATTTTTTTTCTCGTTTTTTCCCAGTGCATGCGGAAGCGCGTGCAACCACATGTACGATCGTACCGTGCGCGTGCGACCACTTGCGCCTTGCATGCCCTAATAACGACGATCGGTTCAATGCGAGCACGGTGCATCAGACCAAAATTGCTCATCTTGTGCCGCAGCGATCGGTTCAATGCACACCGGAACGCAGCGACAAGACAACTACGTGAATACTCCCTCAGTCTTTAAATAAAGACGTGATGACATGCGTGCTGGTCAGTTTTTTTACTAGATTCGTAGAAAATATTAATAATATTCATATCTTTAAATAAGTTTATTATAAATATATCTTCAGCGATTTATCTAATTATACTTCCTCCACTACTATAAAAATGATTTTGCGCGACACCCCCCGGAGGCCACCGAGGCGGGCACCTATTTTTTCCCGTCACGGTAAATGCCACGGTTTACCTAGGCGGACATTTTTTTATTTACCACGGCAGACATTTTTGCCCGTCACGGTAAATCGATTTACCGTGGCGGACGTCCTAAAATACCCGCCACCTAAAATGTGGAGGCCCAACTGACCCAAACCGAGGTCCAATAGCCATCTCCAATATAAAAGGAGGGAGTTAGGGTTTCACTGAAACACATCACCCACATCCCTCGCACCATCGTCGCCGCCTCCCCCACTCTCTCTCTGTCAGCTCCCCGCCTCCCCCACTCTCTCTCTCAGCTCTCCGCCTCCCCCACTCTCCCTCTGCATCCCCTACAGCGGCGCGTGGCGCGAGGAGGAGAGCGGCGCAGGGTGGCGCCGCACCGAGCGACACGACAACGGCGGCGGACCCCTCCCTTCCCCGTCGGCGGCCTCCTCCAAGGGCGCGCGAGGCCTCCAGACGGCGGATCGAGGGCGCGCGAGGCGACGGCGCGCGCGGGACGATGGCGACGGCTGCGCCTTCCTCCTCCCCCACGGATCCTCCATGAACGACGACGGCGCGGGGCTAGGGTTTCAAATCCAGTGAGTTCATCTCCCTCTTCCTCTCCATCTCCCTCTTCCTCTCTCCATCTCCCTCACTCCTCCCTCTTCCTCTCTCCAGATCCGGCGACGGCGACCTCTTCCTCCATGGATCCGGCGGCGGCGACCTCCTCCCCCACGGATCTGGCGGCTGCACCCTCCTCCTCCATGGATCTGGCGGTGGAGCGACCGGATCCGGCGGTGGATCTCCACCACGGCCACGACGCCGAGATCCACCACGGACACAACGCTGGGACCACCACGACGGGCGAGGACGCGTCGGCGCGGCAGGCTCCCTCCACCACGGCGCGGCGGGATCCGCGAGGAGGCATGGGGATCCGCGAGGAGGCGTCGGCGTGGTCCCCTGCGAGCGACTGGCGAGGTGGTGGCGGCCGTGGGAAGCCCGGATCCGTCGCCGGTGGGCTCGAGAACGGGCTCGTCGGTGGGCTCCTGGTTTTTTTTGTTTTTTTTAAATGATTAACCGCAGCGGGCATCCTAATGTGCTCGCCGTGGTAAAAGTATATTAACCGCGGCGGGCAAGGCCGCCCGCCGCGGTTAAGCCACGATTTACCATGGCCTCTAGGCCGCGGCGGAAGGCTTTGCCCGCCACGGAAAACCGAAAACGTCCGCCTCCAGTAAAGTTTGTGTAGTAGTGCTCAGTCCACATCTCTTATGGGTCTGAACATGTTCTTTATTCTAGCCTTGGTTGTAGGCCATCTTCTCCACAAGAGTGGTCATAGCTGGAAGTGTAAGTGACAAGAATGCACCTCCAGCAGCAGCATCCATGGTCTTATGGGTACTATTGGTCAACCCGTGGTAGAACGTCTGCATGTGTAGTCAATTCTCCATCCCATGATGAGGACATTCTGATATATAGTCTTGAAAGTGTTCCCATGCCTCAAGGACAGATTCATCATGTTGCTGCTAAAAACTTAAAATTCTCCCACGCAGAGCATTGGTCTTGCCCATGGGAAAGAACTTTGCTAGGAAGGCAGTGGAGCAGTTATCCCATGTAGTGTTTCTATCTTTGTTGACGTAGAACCATTGCTTCGCTTTCCCCAATAGTGAGAATGGAAAGAGGCGAAGTAGTATGCCATCTTTGGAAACTTCCTTGATGGTGAAAGTGATACAGATCTTTAGGAAGTGTTGGAGACGAGCACTCGCATCTTCATGTGTCTTTCCACAAAACTGGCTGGCTTGCACCATGTTGATAAGAGCTGGCTTGAGCTCGAAACCATTGTCTCTAACATTGACCGCCGGTCCAGTACGGATGCTAGCCGTAGTTGGAGCAGAGAATTCACGGAGAGTCTTATCAGCCATGGCTTCAAAAACTGGTGTTAAACTTCGTCTTGTCTGGTTGTCTTCCGATTCTAAAGCTGAGACTTTCTTAAGTTTGGCTCTAGTTCTCCTGATTAATGCTTTTGGATCTTCAATGTAGTTTTCCAAAAGGTTAAAAGCGACTTAAAGAACGGCGTAGATGCAACCTAGAAAGCGGTGGAGAACCAACATTGCAACGCGGAGGCTGACAGGTGGGCCCAGGGGCCGGGCGGCCCCACCTAGCAACCCCTCGTTCTTTGCCTCGACGTGGTGTCCTCTTGTGTCCGTTTCGCGGTGGATAAGCGCAATTAAATCTGATATGTATGTCCACCTTAACGGTTTTCTGGATAAACCCTATAGAAATCACAGATTCACCAAAACTCATGGAATTTATTAGTTTAAACTCCTAGACCTTTGTTCGTGATCTCAATTGTGCCCTTATGCATATTTTATTGATGGTTTATAATGGTTGTTAACTAACGTCAACACAACCGCCGATCTTTGACGCCGACGCTTATACTGACATCCCTGCCGCGACTACTTCGACGACGTCGATATCCCCGATGTTGTTAGCGAAACAGATCTGCTACTTCTACCTGCAACTAAATTTGCACTGTATCGACATGCATCGCGTCATCAAGCAGGCAGATCTACAACAATGTTAAACGTCCTACGCGGTATGTATCTACTAACCACTGCCCTACGCGGCACGTGAGGTAGATTAGATTGACACCATGAATCAGGTATGAAAGAACCACAGCTTGGAGATTGTGTCTGTCCCGACCATCGAGCCGGGTTTTGCCCTAATTTTTCTACCGTAGTGGATCAAATGTACAAGCAGTACATGCACACAGTTCAAGCAATAGCATGTAGACTCGTATGCTTGCACACGTATTCGTTTGTCTGTCGTATAACAGAGTTTGCATCTAGGTTTGATTAAAAAAACAAGAAGGTTGAGTACATGCAGTGCTTGTGGCTAGATTCAAATTGCCAACTATTGAAGGCACCCAGCACTAATCGGCCACCGCAGTGGCCACATTAATTACCCTCGTATGTCCTCGTTAAGTCATTGGCGAGTGATCACACTTGAACGTGGCCATCAAGAGTAGCCACTACACTCGCACGCGTAAGGGTCCGTAGCCAAATATGTCGTCCGCAATGCCACCGGTAGGCTCACGTCTGACACCATGACTCATCAGCCAGCAGACTACACGCTGCTTGCCACCTCTGCCCGCGGCTCGCATGCCACTACTGCTCCGGCCACAACGAGCACGTCACCCCATCTTTGTAGGACCTCTGGTTTTTCAAATGGCTTGAACGCCACTGCCCGCCCTCACACGCGACAAGTAGTGGCGGTGCTGCAATGGATAGAAGAAAGCAAACCCGGCGGGGTACTTATTGGTTATTGCCACGTTCACTTCGCTGAAAAACAAGCCGAAACACTGTTCCGGCTAATTTGTTGTGAGAGAAAAACACTGTTCTGGCTGAAAAAACAAATTAAAAAAGACGGATTATAAGAGAAACGAATAGGGTCTATAAGGGTCGAGGCCGGACATGCCTTCGAACCAACCAAACTGAACAGAGGAAAGAAATACGGGCTAGAATCAGTCTAATAAAGAAGTAGATCATGCTGCAAATAATTTAAGAAATAAAACCAGAAATTGAGGAAGGAACTGTAGATTCAAAATTCATTGAACAGTCCTTGTTTCCTGTAGAAACTATTTATAGGCCTGGTATTCTTGGAGAATAGCGCCTATACTTTCTGGAAAATGCAGATTTAGAATATTTTAGCATGAAATTTAATTAAACCTAGACCTTTTGTTTGTACATATTTACTGTATTTCTTATACCCGCATGTATAAGAGATTGTATACAACATTAAATCTGTAGTTTAATTATTGTTGTTTTGCCTAGCTTTATTTTTCCGAATTAAATAGTAGATTAATTCTAAAAAATTTCTACACTATGAAATTAGTTCTGAAAAATATGCTAGCGCAATATCATTATGAATTATATGCCATGTAATTATAAGAATAAAATCTTGAATGATGACATTAGAACAAACATGGTATAAAGTATATGGCCTCACTAAATCCTGGAGACCTTAGACTTATTAACTTTGAGAGGCTCATATTTGTTTTTCCTAGCATATTGATTTTTTTGGGATAAATCAATAGTTGGTATGAAATATGAAAATTGCATATACCATTATCCTGAAAAATGCTAGGATGCTTCTAAGAATATTTTGTATAACCATCCACTATCTTTTTGCACCTTGGTACTTGTTTACACGTAATAAACTCATACGCACATGATGATTCCGGTAATAATAATATATGAATACCTTCGTGAGGAAGGAATATCCTAAATTTGTCCTGAATGACAGAATTATATAACATTGTCATTTATTAAATCCTAGTAGGATATTCTATTATTACTGAAGCCGAGTTGACCTTAAGCATTATACTTCCTTATATTACTCTCAAAGAATGAGTATGTGACCAATCTAAATCCCGAAGGTCTTATGGGACTCACTGAATGAGAAATTCTAGAAGATATCCTACATTATGATTGCATAATGCCAGAAATATTGAAAAATGAATTTTCAAGCTATATGACCATATGGGATATAATGTTGCTCTATAAACAAATAAAATAAGTTTGAAGCTTTATGATTAAAAGTCATAGAAGACGAGATGGTAAATAAGACTTAGTCTAATTTTAGAAGAAATATTTCTTGAAATAGAAAGACCGAGAGCATTGAAGTACTAGAAGTATTCCAATTTATCATCCATAATTACTCAATTTCAAGTAAAAATTGAGTTAGAATTTTTGGACAGCATTATGAATCAGGATATGTGACTTGCATGTGTCGTACTCCTAGAAGGATCATGATTACATATCACAACTATAAAGTGGAGCATGCATGAAGCTGCTAAATGTCAAGCATAGAAGCTAAGACATGTAAGAATAGACAATGATTAGAATTTAAAGGTTCTTTTGAAGGGCTTAGCCATGTGCTTATAGACTTGTATGTCTTTAAACTTACTATCCTGAAGTATTAGTAGTAGTGGTGATGATGCTTTAAGTTTTAGTTCCCATTGAATTAAGTGGATTATGTAAACTCATAGAAGAGTTAATGGTTACTTTATTAGCTTGAAGACTAATACGAAGTATTTATATATTCTTAGTTGCAATTCTTACTTGCAGTAATATATGTCAATCTTGCATGGAATAAATAAGTTTTATATGTTTCGCATATAAATAATTATTTATTTTTACCTATCTAAATAAGTTTGCAATGATTTATCCACAAAGAAGCCTCAATTAACCATGAAGGTTATAGTTCTTTGTGCACTACTACCATGTATGTAGAAGGGAAACTGGATTTTCTAGAAGCACATGAACAATTGGACTATACTGGCATATTAACTGATCTTGGATGGATCGATTTAGCCAAGAAATAGTATAATCCTAAAACTAAGTATTTAATACGTTAGCCCGAAAACTAGAAGTTTATGTTTTACCCTGAATATATAGTTGTACACTAAATAGTACACTATATATGTGAATTTCATGCCATAATCAATGAATACTAGAAGTATGATTGGATTTTTTGAAACATTAGGAATGATTATTCATAGATGATGCATGAAGTATATTACCACTTGAAGTAATTGTGTCATGAAAAGGGGGAGCAATTTTGGGTAAAGGTATAAGAAAATATGGGTAATATATATTTAATAGGCATAGCCTTTCTAAATTTATCTTTAAGTGCATGTATCAGGACTTGAAGTTCTAGCCGTGTCCTCTCCGGCCGAGTTAACTTTCTCTACATCGCACGAATTACAAGCAAGCTTGTAGTTTTGCATTTCGTTGTTATCTGCTATGTTGGATTGAATACCAACATTTCATATTACACATGAATGTGTATCACTATGTTGTGCTCTCATTGAGCTGCAACTTCTCCACTCCTACATGAGTATTAGCATAGAAGCTATATTCGTAGCTTGTAGCTACTACCTTTTCCTCTCATAATTAAATTGGCTAGCTAGCACGCTAGTTCTCGTTGAACTAAGAAATATTTTGCTTTCAATGTGTTTGCATGCATAAGCAATACATTGGTTTATGGCCAAGTAGCCTAAGATCAGGGGAAGTCCGTTAATTTGAAATTAGCTAAATGGAGAAGTGACCCAATTGATGGGATGAATAATTGTGGAATTAAGATGGTGGATAACACACTTAGATGATTTGGGATTTTTGAAGAAAAGGCATTTCGAGAATTTTTGCATTAATGGCAATTAGAAATTTCTAGAAGAAATTTCATGTGATTTTGAATGTTGCGTATTTTATACATTTGAAGTATATGGTCTATTTTTTATGTATGAGTAATTGGATCATTTTTTTGCTAAACAACAAAGAAGCTCGATAATGAAATAGTTTTCTAAACCATGATATGTGCAAATCAGGGGGAGAATATCCCTGAGTTTGTAGGAATGCTGAACATTCTTAAGTGTACTTTATGTATTCTAGCTCGCTGCATTTTGTGAATAATAACCCCATGTTAAAATACTACATCATAACATACATGAATAAGCCTCCACTTATAGCTGGAGATACATGAATTTGAATTATTTTAAGCCCATGATAGAGGATATCTTTTGAAGTATGCTATTAAAGATCTAATATTGGCATTAGAGGGAGAGAAAGCCTATGTTGAATGCCAAATATTACTTCCATAGAAGGAAAATTGTCTAAAGAGAAAATTATTCCTTGAAGCTTGAAGCAGGAATAGTATCACGCACTAAATCAAACAATAGTTTGACTAATGCTCTTGTGAAGCATGAAGCGGAGCATATGCTAGATATTTTAGAAAATGAGAGATGTAACTTGAAGTTATAAACCAGAAGTTGTGTTTATTAGTAGTAAACTAAATGTTGTATACTATCAAGCTAAAATATATGGGGACGCCTGTGGATTCTAATTTAGTGTATACTTGTTAAATAGAAATAAAACAAAAATCCTCCATTCTCATGAAGAGAACACCTCATGAAGAAGGTTAAGCATCTCATGAAAAGGATCATCATGAAGATGAAATCCAACACACTAAGCGTGCGCATCATAGTGTTGGGTACGTAGAACAATAAATTATCTCTTGTTTAGGAAATGACAAAGAGATAGAATAATCTCACATTATGGGAGTGTTGGGAGAAAATAATAGTTGTCAACAACGCTACCTCTATAATTGCAAATGTTTCTCTTATGAGAACCCGGATCCGGAAAACAAAGTCCATGGCAAAGTCACCTGTAGCGATTATATCAGGTTAATGAAGAAAGCAATTGAGATTGAATCTCCTACTAAGAAGAAATAAATGTTCTGCTATATCTCTAGCAAATGAAATGAATGAATATGAAATATGTAGTTAATAATTGGATTATGAAGATCCATATAGTTCCTGAAGAATGTAAATCGCAACATATGAAAATTAAATCTAATACCAAGTATTAAGAAGTCTAAGGTAGAATGTATATTCCTGTATGAATATTGAAGTCTCAAGAATAGTATGTCCTAGAAGGAAAAGAGTCATTGAATGACTTTATAATGAATAACACTATTTTATTATGTATATCGCATAAATATCTCTCATATAGTAGAGAATATATCTCATAGAAGAGAAATGTTATTCGCTAAGAATGAGAACATCCTTCATGAAATTAATCCATGAAGGATTTACCAGTCGATTCTTAAATAAACACCATCAATCCCTGAAGTGAATATAGACCCGAGAAAAAGAAAATGAGAAATCCTAAATACCATAAAAGGTATGAGAATAATGGTGATTTTGGCAATTGAATTATCCCCTAAATGCCAACTGCAAGACTGGATTTATTATTTAGTGGTACAATTAAAGTCCTAAAGATTTGTAGAACATATAATTTGAAAATCTACTAAGGAATAATTATAAGTATTCAAATTCTAGTATAAGTTTGATGCACTATCTAGAAGATATTGAATATTATAAACTATTTAACCCCATAATCCTCTGAAAGGATTTATTATCTTGAAGGATAAATTTTATTTGCTTTGCACAACTAATAAGTGGTCATGTATGCATGAAGCATATTGCTCTTGTTTACTCATATTATAATTCATAGAAAAATTGTGAGGCAATATTTTGAAGGATATAGTATTGTGGTACTGCATACCATTATTAAGCACATATTTATGAAAAGTGTGGTTTGAACAATGATGTTCAAAGGATGGCTTTATGATGGGGAGCAATTTGATTGAATCTACCTTGAAGGTAAGAAAAACCACTAGAATTACACAGATCAAGTAGATCATATTTGCTAAAACATTGAAGTTTATGCATTTATCATGAAGATAATTATCTATTCATGAAGAATAGAATATTTTGAAGAATACATGACCAAGAGGGTTAAATGTTGTACTCTTTTTCCCTATGTGAGTTTTTACTTGAAGGTTTCTCACACAGGGTTTTTAATGAGACAACATGTGCAATGCAATTAACGAATGCGATGTACTCTTTTCTCCAAGAACCGTTTTTTCCACTGGATTTTCAGATGGAGTTTTTAATGAGGCATGTGCATATCGTGGAAATAGCCTAAGGGAGAGTGTTGTAAAATATATGGACTATTTCCTAGAAGGAAAGGAGAAGGAGGAATCATAATCCTAATCCGTTTGTATGTGGGATCTTACTAAACTCTTGGACCTTGGCAGGACTATATATATACGTGGGAGCTCTATGTTGTAATTACCAATAATTAGAGGAATAAAGAATAGTATCCCTATCTTGTGTGTATTTGTTCTTCTACTTTTAACTACTGTGTTGATCATGAGAGACGGAGAGGGAAAGGTCCTAACCGCTGGCGATATGTTTTATAACATTTTCAAATCTCCAATGTAATTTTACCTATATTTTTTCCAATATTATGATTTTGCCTCTTCTTTTTTGCCACTGAAGGCAACAATGTTTGCCTCTATTCCTACAAGAGGACTTGTATGAAATGAGATTTAAAAAGACTAGTTTGTCTATTCAGAACTATCTACTTTTTGACATGAGATTTAAACAAACTCTGTCATGTTACCCCTATTTTGACATTTATAGCATTTTGAATGAGACCAAATTAATTTTAAGAAGCTATTTGACAAAATTTGAATATATTTTAAAGTTGAGAAAACTTTAACAGACACTTACATTCAAAAGTCTAAAAGTGCATGAATATAAATTACAAGGTCACAATTCTTTGGACGTTTTCACCATTTTAGTTTCTTCACTCCGACTCCAATCAACATCGTTAAAAATAGGGGCAATAGTTCTTTTGGGTTGTAAAAGTGAAGACAAAATCACAAACTCAAAAACTTGGATAAATCATAATTAGTTTGCACACTAGAAGCAAGGACGTCATTAAAAAAATCACACAACAAACAAAGACGTCCACGTAAATGCATACACACTCAACCCTACAAACACAACGTACGCACCTATGCACTACCCCTATAAGCGTGAGTAGGGATGAAAACGGTATGGATATTTTCCGACCGTATTCGAAACCGAATCCGTTTAGAGGGGTTGAGATCTGTCCGTATCCGAGTCCGGATATTCAACATCCGATATCGTATCTGTATCCAAATACTCAAATCGCATATTTATGATGTCGATATCCAATCATATCCTATCCGACATAGTTGACACTATCCGTATTCGAATCCAAATCCGGACAAAAATATGAAAACAAATGTAATATCGGTGATATCCGTCCGTATCCGATCCGTTTTCATCCCTAAGCGTGAGATTAAGATGACATATCTTAAGTGTGAGATTAAACTAACAAATCTTGAGATGAATACATATATTCTACCATTGAAAAATAACGATCATTAAATTGTACAATAAATTTAGAAAAATATAAAGACTCATATCAAATCGAGACACAAAGAACCTAGAGCTTCACCAGGAGCTCCCCAATACCATTCCTATTTCCTCATCCCCATAAAACTATCGTATTAGGGAAGATGAGGCAATTTTGTTGCTCTAGACGCTCCGCAATAGCTCTTTCTTTTTTTGGTCACCAATATCTTCTCCATCTCCCCTCAAATAAAGAGGGAGATGCATCTCCCCCAACAGTGTTAGGATCACAACAATTGTAATATTTTTCCTCCAACATCCTCTATTCTGATATGTGGGTCTCATATATTGGGGAAGATTATTTGTGATTTGCTGAAGCAACTCTCCCAATATTTAAAAAGTATTATTGGTGGCCACCAATACCATTATATTGGTTATTGGGGATGATTTATTGGTGAGCTGTTGAAGGTGCTCTAATTGAGCTAGGCTCCATTATCCTGTGCATCAACCAGAGATAATGGTAAAAGATACAAGTAGGCATGGGTGTTCTCATTTTTCTAAATTTATTCTAGGATTTAATGGTGCTATGCTTTTAGTGGTAGGCGATGTCTCCGTCGACAGTGAGACGTCAATGGTGATTTTGTGAATTTCAAAATCTGCCGGCTCAGTGTAACAACCCAGGTTTTCGTGCAACAAAAAATGCGAGCTTTTAAAAAAAATTCTGCAATTGTGTGAAGCATGTAGCCGCTAGGTCAAACCCGAGTCTAACCCACTAACAAATCATTGCATCCATTTAGATTTGTTTGCTGAAGTGTGCCTGTGCTCTTGAGTCAGTTTTGTGTCTGAGTTTGTTCGGAGTCTGGAGTGCATAGATCCATAGCAACTTCCTCTCAATCCTTTGCGATTTCTCTCATCTCTTTTGAATCCCCTCAAATCTCTTTTGAAATTCCATCTCTAAAATCCTTAGATCATAAATGGAAAACCCTCTTCCTCCTCTTGGGCCGAAACCCCCTCCTTCCCTTCTATTCCCTCTTCCACTCGGCCCAGCTCACCTTCTCCCTTCTCTTGACCCAGCTCGCAGCTGCAGCCCAACGCTCCTCCTTGCAAGCGCCTTGGCCCAACCCCTCCTCTCCACCCGATTTTTTTACATTTTAGCTCTTTTTTGAAAGTTTCTCACAAATAGACCCCTAGAGGAAAGATTTCAGAATATGGACCCTTAGCTCGGCGCCATTGATGCTGGCGCTGAGCTAACACGTCTCGGCGCCAGCGTCCCTAGCGCTGAGCTCCTAGGCTCGATGTGAACGTGGAAGGTGACATGGCAGGGAGCTCAGCGCCGTAGATCTTGGCGCCAAGCTCGGCGCCAGACACTCTGGCGCCGAGCCTTTATTACCTATGGGCCCCGCCCCTCTCTTCCTCTCTTCCTCTCCCTCTCTCACCCTAGCAGAGCAGAGCCGAGCTTCACCGCCGCCCGCGCCCACGCCTCCACCGGCCGCCCTCGCCGGCGCCACCGCCACACCTACTCCTGCGCCCGCCCCCGAGCCCACCGAGCGCCACCGCAGCCGTCCCGAGGCCACCCCATGCCATGCTACCTTGGACGACCCACGCCCCGCGGCAGCACCGTGCCTCGGTGTGCAGGAGCACCGCGACCCACGGCCACGCCGCCCCCCTCGCGCCACGCTGTTGCCGCCGGCGGCCAGCGCCCCTCCGCCCGTGCCCTGGTCCCCTCACCGGATCCTGCGCCCACGCCGCGCCCTCTCCTCGCCTTGGCCTTGCCCCACCTTGCCACCCTCCCCCGCCGGCCTCGACCGCAGCCGCCGTGCCTCCTGCGCCCATCGAGCCGGACTCGCCACGCGGAGCCCTGGGCATCCCGCGCCCGCCGCGTGCCACCGCTGTCGTCGGCCGCGCCACCACCGACCCTGCCACCTGCAGCGGCCGGCCGTGCCATCGTCGGCTTGGATCGTCGGTCTGACCCACGCTCATCGTCCGCTGTGATCCGTCGACGTTCGTGGATCAGTCGTTGGAAATGTAAAAATTATGAATATGCAATGTACCTACTTAGTTAGCATTTGTTATTTACTAGTTAATATGATGACTCAGGTAGTTGATTTAGTTAGTGATCTAGTGAGATATATATGTAGATAGATAGAAACATAGATACATAGGTACATAGATATAGTTAGATAGCTACTTAGATATGTAGTTACATATTTAGTTAACTAAATATTATCTAGCTATTTAGTGAGTGTACTGTATATATACGTAGTTATTATCCTATTTACTTAGTTTGTATTTAGAAAGTACTTGTTAGGTACTATCTATCGTCTAATTTGGACTAAAGGACATGCCTTTCGTTACGTGTTTGAACTAGATGGACAACCTAGTGACCATATATCATAGAGGCACCATTGAAAGCGATCGCTATGGATAAGTTGAGTTTGTTGATATGCAAAGCGTGCCTGTGCTATTTAATGATAGGCCTTCATTTAGTGAGATGGTTGCATGGGCTCGGGAGGAGCTGCATTGCCTTGGAGATGATGGCATTGCAGTTGATGGTGTACTACACCTAGGTTCTCCTCCCAACATCTTTAGGCGAATGATCTCAATTGGTTGTGTGGATCAGTGGGAGAACTATGTGAGATCGACTATGAAGAGCCAGCTATAATGTTTGGATGTGGTTGTGCATCGGGTGTTAGTTGATCCCATCCCTCATGGGTTTTCCTCAGTAATGGATCAGCAAGCACACATCGACCCTCCCGTTCTAGAACCTTATATGCATGTGGAGATTGCACCTATGGTTCCCAATGCTCAATCTGCCCCCAATGCGGTAGTTGGAGATGGTTGTCAGACTCATGTTTCCATGGTAGATCCTCCTCATGAGATACCTTTGACACAGAATCATCCGAGTAAGTGTCTTAACCGCATAGTTTTTGGGAGCTTACCCTATTCCTTACATCTATTTCTTTCTTTCTTTCCTCATTTTTCTACTTATATTGCAGGAGACATTCCTGAGAATGTGGATGTGCCCCCTATTGCTGCGCAAGTGCACTTTGGAGATGGATTCCGTGGCTCCAATAGTGTTGAAATTATGCATGATTCAGAGCCATATGAGATGGCTAGGACTCTTGATTCTGATGATGATCGCCCTATTGGAGAGCTGACGGAGAGTGATGTTGAGATGATGAGGCATATCTTTCCCAGCCACCATGATCCTAGAGTTCATGAGTTCAGCGATCTTGCTCATTCCGATTAGGCATTTGTAGAAGGACATGATGATGAGCTCCTAGAAGCTCTTGAGGCCGGTCCTAACATGGTAATTGAGAATGGGAGGGTGTTCAATGACCTCCCTGCTTTGAAGAGGTGGTTGTAGGCTTTTGCAGTGATACGAAAGAGACCTTACAAGGTATTGCATTCATATGCAGAGCATCGTTACACAGTTATGTGTGACAAGGAACGCTACCAATGGAGGGTTTGTGCAAGGAAGCAATAGGTCACCGGAAAATGAAAGATCACAATAGTTATCGGGCCACACAATTGTGCTGACCATGAGCTGACACTGAGGCATTTGCAGTTGACATCTACCCTCATTGCCAAGCGGTTGATGGGAATTTTGCAGGGAGAAGCCAACATGAAGGTGAGGATAATTATCAGGACCGTTGAGGCGTTGTATGGAGGTTATGTGATAACTTATGGTAAAGCATGGAGGGCTAAGCAGCGAGCGTGGAAGATGATATATGGGGACTTAGAGGATGGGTATGAGCAACTGCCAGTTCTTTTCAATGCAATCAAAGCGGTGAATCCAGGCATGCATTATGAGTACATCCCAAAACCAAATGCATGGAAGGATGGGAGGCAGATATTCTTTCATGCTTTCTGGTGCTTCCCTCAGTGTGTCGAGGCCTTTAGGCACTATCATCTCGTCTTCTCCATTGATGGTACGTTCTTGATTAGTAAATACCAGGGCACACTTCTTATAGCCATATCCTATGACGTGAACAACAAGTTAGTTCCTTTGGCATTTGCTTTGGTTGAGAAGGAGAACAATGATAGTTGGGGATGGTTCTTGAGGCTAGTTCGGATACACATGGTTGGGCCTGGTAGGGAGGTTGGCGTCATATCTGATAGGCACCAGGGCATACTTAATGTCGTGCGAGAGCAGATAGAGGGTTATGCACCTTTGCACCATCGTTGGTGTACTCGGTACCTTGTCGAGAATCTACTCCAGAAGGATGGTGTGAAGGGTAACTTTGATATGTTCTAGGAGGCTGCTCGACAGCTTGAGGACAAGTACTTTCAGGAAAAGTTGGAGCAGGTCAGAACCGCATCAAATGCAGAAGGTAGACAATGGCTCACAGGTTTGATGAGGGATTTAGAGAAATGGATGAGAGCTCACAACACCGGTGGATGGAGGTATGAGTTTCAGTGCAACAACATGGCGGAGTCATTAAATAAGTTGCTATTGGGGATACGTGGTATGCCTGTGAATGCAATTGTTCAATACACCTTCTATAAGCTTGTTGCCTAGTTCAACGATAGACACGCCCATGCATTGTAGTTGCGGCGTGATGGAGAGATATGGGCTCCAAAACCAAAGGCACACCTAGAGAAGGCAAGAGAGAGGGCTAGCACACATGAGGTTACATGCTTTGACCATGCCACATGGGCTTATTAGGTCGAGCATAGGGGCGGTACAATGTCCTACGGCGAGGTCCGAGAGTCAAGGATACATGTGGTTGTCCTCCAAGATTTCAAATGCACTTGTGGTAAACCAAGGTAGTACCACTTTCTATGTTCTCATTTGGTGGTAGCAGCTAGCCATCGCAACTATAATATCGAGAGGAGGATACCTCACGAGTTTAGTGTCGACATGCTTGTGCACACATGGAGCCCCCGCTTCATGCCTTTCTGGGACCCTGGAGAGTGGCCTCCATATGATGGGCCAAAGTACATTGTGGATCTAGCTTACCATTGGAACAAGCATGGATCAGGGTAGAGGATGAGGCACATGATGGTTATGGATCAGATACCCGAAAGAACGAGGCATGGGAGAGAAACTCCATTTGTTACTGACCCCGAGCAGTACGAGTGCGACAAGTGCTGTAGACTTTATTATTTTATATTTGTGAGGTGCCATTGGCATTGGCAGATTAGTGAGGTGCGACTATTGGTTGATTTTATTATTTTATATTTGTCATATTCATTTAATTAATTATGCATGTCTCAATTTATGCTTGTATTTGTGTCAATTACTTATGCATTTCTAAGTTCATGTTTCATTGTATATTGAAATTCTAATTCATTCACTTTTTTTCTAGGATGACTCAATTCCACCTGCTCGACCCGACGTATGAGGAGACCCACCGAGGACGTCTCATAGCACTAGGGTAGGTAATAATCTATAAGTTTTGTTCAAAATTTGGTGAGCGTATATGTGTTCGTGAAGTAATAGGAGACTATGTTTTATTCGATGCTGGACCTTCCGCTCCTTTGTCCTAGAATCCACAGTGGGTTCTTGGACATGTGGTACGACGACAGGTACACTCCTTTCCTGCAAAGAGCTGGCCTAGATGTCATATCTTTTCAGGTTCGTTGTGGGTTGCCCAAGTTCAACTCAGCGGCCATAACTGCGTTGGTTGACAGGTATTAAATTGAATCATTGCCCCCATTCATGGCCATTTGTTCATGCGATTGACTTTTTGACAAGTAATCTTGCTTTGTCTTAAATATAGGTGGCGGCCAGAGACTCACAGCTTTCACCTACCTTTCAGGGAGATGACAGTCATGCTCTAGGACTGTCAGAAGATGCTAGGCCTAAGGATTCACGGCAACCCAGTCACCGGGCAGTGCAGGTCAGAGGGCTAGAGAGCATGAGTGGAGGCCTTCCTTGGGCGTGAGCTTGGCGAGCAAGGGGCTCGCACTTCTGGAGTTCCCATCTCCTGGATACAGGAAGAGTTCACATAGTGCTCCGAGGAGGCAGATGAGGAGACAGTTGGGTACTACTGTAGGGCATGGATCCTACACCTATTTGTCTGCGTTCTCTTCCCCGGCACCATGGATGATAGTGCGTTCTGGATGTGGATCCACTGCCTCAGTGTCTAGGACCAGGCAGGTCACTACAGCTGGGGCTCTGCTATCTTGTGTTTTCTATACCGATAGCTGTGCGAGGGTTGTCGTCAGTCTTCATCCAATGCATCACTTGGTGGATGCGTGTACCTGTTACAGCTGTGGATGTGGGCTCGTCTTCCAGTTGGCCATCCAGAGGTTCTGGCTCGTCGTGAGTGGTTCCAAGGTTAGCCTCCAAGTCGACAGCCGATGTGGGCGTACCTTTGGGACTAGGTCAGGGTTTCGTACGCGAGGTTAGACCGGACATACATTGAGTCCATGAATGAGCTAGACACGCTGACGACGTCTAGTGTAAGTAAATTTTATTTTCCATGCTGGTTTGAAAAGGATTAGTATACCATCTAACATCTTGTTTGGACATGTTGTAGGTGGAGTGGGAGCCATACGGTGGAGAGGGCGCACTTCCTTTTTAGTTGAGCAATGTTTGTGGGTTCGACGATGACTTCTATAGGATGAGGTGCCCTCTAATCTGCTTCTATGCTGTCGAGTTTCACCTGTCAGTAAGTGTTTTGATATTTCAAATGTCTCGTGATGGTCCATTTCTATTAATATGGTGACATGTACATGAATTCAAGTAACGATTTTTGGCCGTCAGAAGATTTTTGACTGGGAGAGGCACCACCAGTCCTTCATTGAGCAATGGGAGGAGATGCACGACAATGTGGATGACAACAACGAGCAGCACATGAACCATGAGTTCAGGCAGTACCAAGCTTGGTACCAGCGTGCGACACATTGTAGGCTGAGGGTACAGTGGACAAAAGATGACTATACCGACATCGAGTCCTCCGACGATGAAGACACGATGTATGACCAATCGACTCGTGTAGGAAGGCAGGTGGAGGCAGGACCGATCTTGGATAGAGTGGTAAGCCAATTGCCTTATTTTTCTATGTTAAGTTGCACAACAATACATTAGGCGTTCTAGGACTGACATTAGGAGTTATCTATTTTAGTTAGTGCCACCTTTGAGCCATATCACCCTTATAATACGTTAGATTCTTATACAAAAGAAAACAAAACCTATTGCTATCTATTCAGAAGTATTATTACTGAGAACTTTGTTGCAGGGCAATACACTCAAATGCTCAGTTGAAGAGATTTAGCGCATTCGGCCGATAGTCAGGGATGACTACATGCTTAGCTTCCTAGACGTAAGATTAAAAATATTCTTTCAAACATATCATTAATATGTTAGATTCTTTTAGTTAACATAATTTTGTACAACAGAGACTGTCACGTCATCTACGCCGTGTGGCTAGTTGTTGTGGTTGCAGGACAGACATGACGCAAGATGTGTACATTTCTTCCATAGGTAGAGGAGGCTTGGGTTCCTCTAGCCATGCAGCTACAGGGGATGGGGACGAGGACAAGGAAGACAACAACGACGACGACGTGGACAAGAGGCACGAGGAGCTTGGCCCCTCTCAGCTCCATGATGCTCCCTCGACTCATCCTACATCGCCTCTAGGCACTAGGTGACGCCGTCCGCATGACCCTTACACTCTAGGTACAAGCGCTCTCAGTCACAAGGGTAAGGGCAAGAGTAGGAGACAGTGAGGGATGTGGATGTTGTTAGTATGCGCTATTATGGATTTTGTATTTACTTTTCTGTAACTATTTGGGACTATATGGACATTGTGGACTATTTGGACTGTGCAAGACATATTATGTTGAAAATAATTTCTTACATTAAAACGACTGCATGTGTAGAAGCAATGCGCTGCTGTGTCTGGATGTTTCGATTGAAAAACATGGGCCAGGAAACCACAGTCACAGTTAGGGATAGGGAGGTCAGGAGGGACGGGGGCATCTTTGCTAGACGCGTCGGGGTATAATTCTCGAGGACAACACCGTTTTTGCCCAAACTCCTCCCGAAACATTTCTTGCATCTAATAAAACGATGTAATTTAACAAACATAAATTAAAACAGCACAGATAAATGTCAATGAGAACCATAACTACAATACAACCAATTTCTTCCTAAGAACCAAAAGCAGTTAACATTAAACCCTAAACCTAGGGCTTCCCATTTGATGCACAACAATGAACCCATAATATAATTACACGCGCCTAGGTTTGCTAGCTTTTCCACGCCTTAGCATCATCCTACGTTTGTATAATACATATATTGAGGGATAGAATGAAACCCTAAGTGATGACGATTATTACGTTCAAAAATCCAACTAATATATACCGAATCGACGTGAAAAAAACTAGGAGGGGAGCGAGGATACCTTGCTCACAAAGATATACGAATCAAATCAAAGTTTCCATGGTCCAATATGCCAATTCATGAGGTAGGGTGAAGTGGGGAGAGAAAAAACCCAAGAGGGAGAAGAAAGAAGAGGAAGAACGCTTGGGCTGGGTTAAATGGCAGGGAGCTCAGCGCTAGTCACTCTGGCGCCGAGCTCGGCGCCAAGATCTACGGCGCTGAGCTCAGCGCCAGAGTCACTGGCACCGACCTACCTACCATGTCACCTTCCATGTTCGCGTCAAGCCCAGGAGCTCGGCGTTAGGGACACTAGCACCGAGACGTGTTAGCTCGGCGCCATCATCAATGGTGCCGAGCTAAGGGTCTATATTCTAAAATCTTTCCTCCAGAGGTCTATTTGTGATAAACTTTTTTTTTAAAAAGGCTAAAATGTAAAAAATTTAGCCTCTCCACCTTGTGTCGGCCTAGTTCGCCTCCCACTATGTGAGCGCAGTAGCTGGCCCAGCAGTGCAACACCATAGCCCCCGCAGGCCCACCACGAGCCCTCGTAGGCCTGCGCCCCTACCTAACCCTAGGCGTACCCCTAACCTGCTCCCAGCCGCCGCTCGATCCTCAGCTCTAGACACCGCACATGCCCCAATGTTCGCTGCATGCCTGCAAGTATAGATGTCGAGGCATCCAGCCATCGGTGCCCCAAATCCCTAGCACTTGCCACCCTATAAGAATCGCAGTCGGCTGCTCTTCTCCTCCATTTCCCCATCCGCTGCCGCCCTCTGCTTGCCCCCTTCTTCCACCACCAACCTGGCTGCGCCATGCCTCTACCACCGCCGGCCACGCAGCCACCAAGCACCACCACGCCGCAGCTCGCCCGCAATGCCACCGATGCCTTGCCGTGCTGCTCCACCAGCCAAGCCTCGCCACCAAGCCGCACTAGAGACGTCCGTAGTCACCACGACCTTCCCCACCTCCGAGCTCCTCCTGTATCGAGCTTTGCTAAGCCTGCGATGCTGTGCACCTCTCCTTCCTCACCATGAGCTCCTACGCCACCTCCTCGCTGTGCTCTGTCCTTGTCACATCGTGCCTCTTGCTCCTCTGTCCACGCCTTGATAGGAGACATGGACGCCGATCGCGCCGTGCCGAACCACGACAACGATAGCATCATGGCAACCTCATCGCCGTGCTGCCACATTGTGCCACATCTACATCGTGCCTCTACTTTGCCCTTGTCACATCGAGCCTCTACCTCTTCTCCACGACGCCGAGCCGTGACCACCTCACATATTAGCCCAAAGGCCCAAGCTTTTGCTTTCCCCATTTCTGACGCTGCTCCTGACCATCTTCCTCCCTATGCTGCCCGGCTCCCCGACGACCGCCTCACCAAGCACCGTCCTCCTCTACCTCGCTAGGACAGCAGCTACAACCGGGAGCTGAACCTACTGCGCACCTCCACCTCGGGCGCCCACCAGGAGCAGTAGCTACCGGAAATAGACGCATAGGAGCTCCTCCTCGCCCTCTGTTCATGCCCCAACATCAACCTTGGCATCCTCTGCTCTGCCTTAACCTTGCCGGAGTACAACAACAGTCACCACCGGTGAGCCACCATGACCGAAAGCCTCACCTTTTTCCTTCTTGTCGATGATCTTGCCATTGTCCTTTCCTAAGACCGGCCTTCGTGCCGCTGTTCCTCACTGCCGAAGGAAAGCAGCCAACCATGTAGCACCCTTCGTCGACTCCGTCGCCCCTCTGGCCGCCTGCTGCCCCGTCCTAGCCGACCACAACCATGAACAACCACCTATAGCTACGTCTAGCCAGTCGGCAGCTAGCTACAGCAAGCCGTAGCCAGCCGCAGCCAGCCAGCAGCAAGCTACAGCCCGCCGAGACAAGCTGCAGCAGTGAAAGGTCCTAATGGCTAGAGGGAGGGGGTGAATAGCCTATTTAAAAATTTCTACAGCAACACTTAACAAAACGGTTAGACAATTATGAGGTGAAGCGAGTGTTGCGCTAGCCTACTAAAAATGCAAGCCACGTACCACAATTCTAGTTATGTAGTTTCTATCCACACAATAACTATGTCACTACACTAAGTTAGCATGCTCTCAAAAGGCTAACTAAAGAGTCACACTAACCAAACTAACAAGCTCTCACAACTAGCTACACTAAAGAGCTTGACAACTAGTTTGCGGTAATGTAAAGAGAGAGAGAGCAAGATAGTTATACTGCCGTGTCGAGGAGTGAACTAATCAATCACAAGGATGAATACCAATGAAAACCAATCACCTCAGAATCAAATGATGGACACAATGATTTTTTACCGAGGTTCACTTGCTTGCTGGCAAGCTACTCCTCGTTGTGGCGATTCACTCACTTGGAGGTTCACGCACTAATTGGCATCACATGCCAAACCCTCAATAGGGTGCCGCACAACCAACACAAGATGAGGATCACACAAGCCATGAGCAAAATATGAACACCAAGTGCCTCTAGATGCAAACACTCAAGCAATGCACTTAGATTCTCTCCCAATCTCATAAAGATGATGAATCAATGATAGAGATGAGTGGGAGGGCTTTGGCTAAGCTCACAAGGTTGCTATGTCAATGCAAATGGCCAAGAGAGTGAGCTTGAGTCGGTCATGGGGCTTAAATAGAAGCCCCCACGAAATAGAGCCGTTGTACCCCTTCACTGGGTATAACACGGGGTGACCGGACGCTCCGGTCATATTGACCGGACGCTGGATCTTAGCGTCCGGTCACGCGATGCGTGCCACGTGTCCCCTCTCTTCAAATGTTGATCGCCCGATCTCAATGGTCAAGTGACGATCGAATGCAGCAGCTCAAAGTGACCGGACGCCGAACCCCAGCGTCCGATCGTTTCTAGTAAGCATCTAGAGACAACTTTTCATGACTGGACGCGTCCGGTCATGCTCGACCGGACACACCCAATGTTCGGTCACTCGGCGACTCCTCTGTCTACTACCACATCAGTAGGACCGGACGCACCCTGTCAGCGTTCGGTCACTGAGTGACCCAGCGTCTGGTCAGAGATTGACGCTGTGCGCCCTCTGCTGCTACTGACTGGATGCGCCGGTCCAACCGAGACCAGTGTCCGGTCACTTACAGTGACCTCCGTCTTTTCTATCTAGGGTGTCGATGGCACCGTCAGACTGTCCGCACTCTACGGGCGGACACTCCGCCGGTGAAGTTCCTAACCCTTGCTCAAATGTGCCAACCACCAAGTGTATCACCTTGTGCACATGTGTTAGCATATTTTCACAAACATTTTCAAATGTGTTAGCACTCCACTAGATCCTAAATACATATGCAATGAGTTAGAGCATCTAGTGGTACTTTGATAACCACATTCCGATACGAGTTTCACCCCTCTTAATAGTACAGCTATCGAACCTAAATGTGATCACACTCTCTAAGTGTCTTGATCACGAAAACAAAATAGCTCCTACAATTTATACCTTTGCCTTGAGCTTTTTGTTTTTCTCTTTCTTCTTTCCAAGTCCAAGCACTTGATCATCACCATGGCATCATCATCATCATGTTGTGATCTTCATCTGCTTCACTAATTGGAGTGTGCTACCTATCTCATGATCACTTGATAAACTAGGTTAGCACTTAGATAAACTAGAATATAACTACTTGGAAATGAAATCACTAGATAAACTTATGCAAACTAGATTTTCATTTCATCACTCAAACCTATAACTAGCATACACCACAAAGCATGAATATTGAAATTTAAAACTTGTGCCATGCAAGCAAACATATGAAATGCACATTCAAATGCATCATACAAGTTCATGAGCTTGCTCCCCCTACTTGTGTGCTCAAAATTTTAATTGATCCCTTTCCTTTGTCATATCTCTTGCCATATCTCTCCCCCTATGTCAAGTTCTCCCCCTATCACTTATATCTTTATTTCTTTCCCCCTTTGTTGTCTTTTCACCATCTTAGTACATTAATATCTTTGTTCTTCTCCCCATGTACTAATATCAGTAATATCTTTGTTTTTCTCCTCCTTTTTCATCAATGACCACAAAGGTTCAAAAAGTAGATAGGTTGAGATTATCAATGTCAATCAATGGGGTGAGGATCATTTTCCCAAATTTGGTTCAATCTAGAATACTTGCCAAAGACATTTAACTTGGTTTGATCCAAGGACAAGCTTCTTCATACCTCTAAATAAGGGTTATCTTGTACTATGTTGAGTTAAACACTTAGAGCTCATTTTCTAGATCAAACACTAGGTTTACAAGCCCACAAACATGTCATATGCTACCACTAGATCAAAATAAGCATAGAAGCAATAGTGGTACCATACAATCATCAAATTCATTTGATTTTCATGAATGAGCCTATTAAATGTGAAAGATGTCTAGATGCACTAAATAAGTCCTTAGCAAGGATGTATGCCATCCCAATCAATTTTTACCTTGGATTGCTCGAAGGAGAGGCATGTCATATGAGTGGGGGGTGCATCAACACATATTTGAGAAATCCAATATGTTCAACTCATTCCTTAGCTTGCAAAACCTTTTCTCATCCAATGGCTTGGTGAATATATCGGCAAGTTGATCTTCGGTGACTAGACACTCAAGGCAAATGTCCCCTTTTTGTTGGTGATCTCTTAAGAAATGGTGGCGGACATCAATGTGCTTTGTTCTTGCATGTTGAACTGGATTGTTGGTCATCTTGATTGCACTCTCATTGTCACATAGCAATGGCACTTTCTTGAACTTGATTCCAAAATCACTCAAAGTGGCCTTCATCCAAAGTACTTGTGCACAACAACTACCGGCGGATATGTATTCGGCTTCCACGGTTGATAATGCAACACTATTTTTACTTCTTTGATGACCATGAAACAAGTGATCTTCCCAACAATTGACATGTGCCCGAGGTGCTCTTCCTTTCAACCATGTATCCCGCATAATCCGAGTCGAAGTAACCAACTAGCTCAAACTTTGCTCCTTTGGGATACCACAAACCAACATTTTGTGTATGCTTCAAGTACCTCAATATTCTCTTAGTAACCTTCAAATGACTTTCACTTGGTGAGGCTTGAAATCTTGCACACATGCATACACTAAACATGACATCCGACCTTGATGCAGTCACATAGAGTAGGCTTCTAATCATAGACCGATATAATTTTTGATCCACCATATTTCCACTTGCATCACTATCCAAGTTGCCATTTGTTCTCATTGGTGTGCTAATGGCTTTACTATCACTCATACCAAACTTCTTGATCATGTACTTGATATACTTGCCTTGACTCACAAATGTACCATTCTTCAATTGCTTGATTTGAAGACCAAGGAAGTAACTCAACTCTCCAATTATGGACATCTCAAACTCATTAGCCATCATCTTTCCAAACTCATCACAAAAATCTTGATTGGTTGATCCAAATATGATGTCATCAACATAGATTTGCAACACAAACAAGTCTTTTTCAATCTTCTTGACAAAAAGAGTGGTGTCAACCTTGCCCATTATGAACCCTTCAGAGAGTAGGAAGTCCCTCAATCTCTCATACCATGCTCTAGGTGCTTGCTTCAAGCCATACAATGCCTTATTCAACTTATACACATGGTCGGGCTTCTTATCATCTTCAAAACCGGGAGGTTGCTCAACATATACTTCTTCATTAATGTAACCATTGAGAAATGCACTCTTGACATCCATTTGATAGAGCTTGATGTTGTGGGCATAAGCATAGGATAGCAAGATTCTAATAGCTTCCAATCTAGCAACCGGGGCATATGTTTCTCCAAAGTTAAGACCTTCAACTTGGGTATAGCCTTGTGCTACCAATCTTGCTTTGTTCCTTACTACTATCCCATCTTGATCTTGCTTGTTTCTAAAGATCCATTTGGTTCCAATCACATTGTGTCCCTTTGGTCTCTCTACTAATTCCCATACTTGATTTCTTGTGAAGTTATTTAACTCTTCATACATAGCATTCACCCAATCAACATCCTTCAATGCTTCATCTATCTTCTTTGGTTCAATGGATGACACAAATGAGAAATGCTCACAAAATGAAGCCAATCTTGATCTAGTTTGCACACCTCTTGAAATATCACCAATGATAGTGTCCAATGGATGATAGTTGCCTCGCTATGACCACCGGGCTCTATCTCTTTTGCTCTTTTATTCTCCTTTGCTCTTTTGTTCATCCTAACCACCTCGTATGCTTGTGCCACCTAGACCATGACATTTCTTTGGCACTCACGGTGACAATCGCATCGCTAGGGACCATAGAGATAACCTTGTGCCGATTCAATTGCACCTTGGTCATGGAGCCTTACGAGTTGGTGTGGATCGATAGACTGTAGGGTTTGTGTCTCCTTCAACCCTAGCTCATCCCCATGGCAAGTTGGTTAGAAGAATGGGGAGACTGTTCTTCTCTCCTCTCTTCTCCCCCTATCGATTTCCGTTGATCTAGTAAGATGGGGATTGATCTTCTTGTTCCAACATCTTTGGCTCATGTCCTTGCCATGACATGTAGATCAAAGAGCTGTAGAACTAGAGTAATGACATGTAAGTCAAAGTTTTGTGGAACCAAGTTCCCTTTCTGTTAGTTTGGTATTTACTGCTCTCTAGATTCTATTCCTTCGATTCCTGTCGTTTGCTATGGCGAGTGGATCAAAGGAAGCTGAATCCCGTGTCCCCCTCTTTTTGGTTATGTCATGCTTAAGCCCTTGTATGCTTGTACGTATTTAGACCATAGCATTTCTTTGGTTCTTGCGGTGACAACCACACCGCTAAGAACCCTAGGGATGTCTTAGTGCATTTAGTGGACCAAGGTCGTGGTACCCTACAAGTAGTTTGGACACTCGTGTTCTCTTGTGTGTTGCTCCTTTCGATGCCCCATCTCTTGCAATGGTGTGTGGATTGGAAGAACTAGACCACCCCCCTTCTCTTCTCTCCCCATTCCACCCTCTCTTGATTCTCGTTAATTATAATGGCATATGGATTTAGAGAGAGATCGGAACTGCTTCCTTTCCCCCTGGGGGCCGCTCTTTTCGATTCCCATCAATCTCCATGATGCCCAGATCGAAAGACCGTGAGCCATGGTGTTCGCTTAAGATGAGCTAGGGTCTATACCATTTTTATTGAAGCCGTACAGGTCGACACGATCGACTTGGGAAGTACTGTCTAGGCTAAGACTTAAGCTTGTGCTTAGCAAACAACCACTTTAGTTTCTTTTGGCCCAAGGATCGGACATCTGCCAAGAGGGCACCTCTAGTGTTACGAGCTCACTTAGGACCTAGGTTAGACCTAAGAGAAATTAGCCAATAATTTTTTGGGTTTTAAAACACACATGGAATGATGAGTGAGTCTTATGTCGTTCGCTTTGATGGACTAAACAAAATATCTGAGTTAATTCACTTAGTGCGTAAAAGTATTTAAAATGCCCGATAATGATTCTAGCAAGTAAATGGCGAATGACTTGTTCTGTTGCATTGAGTATGAAAATAGTTTTTATAAATAAAGTAAAATATAACTTGTATTTAGAACTTAAATAAAATTTGAAGTGCAAGTTAGTAGTTGAGAATGCAATTTTTGTTTTGGTGAGTAAAGGTTGTCCAATAGTATATTTGGGAGCTTCGAAATTGAATCCGTAATTCAAACTAGAACGTTTCGTTCAATCGGCGGGGCAATGACTTATGTTGCGGATGCCATTTTTGGTAGAGTATTTTGGCCAAAATAGCTAAAGGGTGCTTAAGTATCCCGCTTCATGTGTTAGTATGTAGTGCGGGCTAATGAGTGAAATATTCGTTGGGCGAAATTAATAATGTTTGGGCATCCCAAAAAATTCAATAAAAGTGGTAGTAGCTGTTAGTCTAAAACTGAGCCTTAACTTTGAAATGTTGGTAGGCAATGCCATTTTGACAAATTAATTATAGAAAATCTAGTTAAACACTAGTGCTATATTTTTATTTAGTGGGTTGCACCAAACTAAGTACGTTGTGATGATATGGTTGTTGGTATGTTTGGAGTTTGTTTTGGCCACTAAATAATTATGTTAAAACATTAAGAAAATGAAACGGGTTCGGCCATTGGGCCTTTGGCCGCGGTAGCAGTGAACAGCAAGTCAAGCAAGCAAGCACACGGGTAGGTAGCACAGCGCAGAGCTCGCACTTAAGCCGGTGACCGCTCGACCCACCTCTGTGGCGTCATTACTCCGCATGCACGCTCCGTCGCCTCAGCACCACCGTCGTCGCAGGCATGCGACGCTCGCTAGCCGACGCCAGGCTACTCTCCTACACCGCACTGAGGTGCAACTGCCGCTCGTTTCACCTACCCCTGCGTTCACACTCACGTGGAGGCCGAGCCTCACGCTCCTTCCCCCTCGCTCTCTTTTTCTACTACTGAGGAGGAGGCGCCCCAGCTCCAGTCCGTCATCGCCCGGCCCCCTCACGAGCGCTCTGCAGGCCCATAGCGCTGCCCCTCTCGAGCCCCACATTGCCCCGCTCCATGTCCCCTCCGTGGCCGCATCGCCACAACCACCCTCAGTGCGTCGTGGCCACCCGTCGTCGCCTCCCCTGCCGTGGCCGCATGTGGCCACCGTGCTGAGCTCCACGTCGGTCCACACCATAGCTAGGCGAGCCTGGTTGTGGCCGCGCACCTCCCCGCGCCGCTCCATCTCCGCTGCCATGCCCCACAACGCTATCCTGCGTGAGCCCGAGCTTGGCCACCGCCGCTGCCATCGCACCAGTCCGCCACCGCCCCGCCGCTGTGCACATGGCGGGTGGTCCACCGGCCCCGCCTAGCCGTGTTGTTGCCATCGACGGGGGCGATCGGAGCCGCTGATGCCCCACGCATCGCCCCACAATAGCACCGCCGCCGGCGAGCCGCCCCATCGGCCGACGGAGTACCTCCCTTGCTCGATGCTCTGTTTCAAGGTAGAAGAGGGACTCAAGCGTAAATAGAACTTTTTACTGTGTTCACTTTGCAAAATGCTAGACTCATAGGTTTACAAAAAAGGGCTTAGTTAATTTCAGGGAAACTTAGGGGCCTCTTCGCAAATGTACCACCGCTTTGCTGGGCCGCTCGCGCCCGCCCCGCCCCCGTGCTGGGCCATCGGCCGCGTGCCCCGCTTGGGCTAGCCATGTGCCGCCTGCGCTGGGCCACGTGCGCGCGCTGTATGCCTGGGCCACCCGTGCCGTTACCGCCGCCGCTGGGGCGCGCCTGGCCAGTAGGTTGCACGTGCGCCTATGGGCCAAGCCGGCTCGCCGATCGTGGGCCACGTTGAGGCCGCACTCACCGTGGGCCGAGTGGGGTGTGGTGCTCTTTTCTTTTTCCCATGAATTAGTGAAGATTTCCTAAAATAAATTATGCGTTGATTTTGTTATTTAAATATAAATTCATTTAGGAGTCCAAAAATTATGGAACAAATTTCGTTGAGTTCCTAAATCATTATCTATCTGTTAGCGTAATTGGCTCATATAGTTGGTGCTGTTTTTAGGGTTGCTCTAATTATTTTAACATGCTTAATATTGATAAGACATAAACTTGTAGGAATTTCCATGATAAATCGGTGATAGTGTTGGCTCTAAAAAATTTACAGTAAATTACTAATATTATTAGCTACTCACTGTGATTTTTGTAGCTCTAGAATAATTAGTTTGCTAGATAGATAATGATACCCTATTTCGAATAAAGTTTAAATCGATATAATGGAATGACGAAACAACCGAGTTTGTATAACTAAAACGTTCATTGGGAAATGACACCTTTCTTTACGATGTTGATGCGTAGATTAGTACGTTAGTCATTAGAGCTAACTTGCCAGTTCATAGTATGTACTCTATTTTAAGAGTTGTTGTTGCATTGTTAATTAATTGTTGCATCATCTCTGCATTGCATTGCATACCATAATAGGGACGATGATGGAAAGTGGAATCAACTAGAGTAGCGGAAAAGATGGTGCCAGGGATCAGGACACAAAGATGGAATACTAACTTTTGGTTATATTTTACCCAGGCAAGCCCCGATGTATATTCCCTATTATTCTGCACTTTATATTATATTTGTGCATTAAGTTTTAAGGAGTTGAATGAAACCCACTTGTATATATATATATATATATCTTTATCCTACGAGTCTTACTAGTATGACAGGATCGTGTAGATTGTGCTACAGGACTCCAGTAGAAGTCGAGTGATTGTCTGTCACTCGCGAGAGATAGGAAATATATTATTGTTGTTACTATATTATTATCACTTGGAATATATAAATGGTGAAAGAAAAAATGGAGACCGGACAGGGATATAATTTGGGTAATGGTGGGTGTAATGGGCTGTGTCCTGCGGCCAACGAGGCATAGCTTGGTTACACTGTTTTCTCTGTCTGTGTCGGTTAAGGACCGACCGTTGCATTGGACTCTAGACAAGTCATAGACTTATTATCCCGAGCGCATACTTGTGTATGGGCACATGGAAGACTTATTACTCTCTTGTCATGGGTTTCGACTCTTTCTGGACCGACTTTCAGGGTGGTTTTTGGGTGAAGGTCCAAGCACCGCACTGAGTCCGGGACTCAGGGGTGGGGGCTTGGAGTTCAAGTTTGGACAGGGACCTAGACCCCGTGATAGGAGGGTAGAGGGTTGGTTCTGCTTCTGCCTAGGGTACAAGTGGGGCGTGCATTTCGGGGTACCCAGCCGGGCACATTGATTTGTGAATCGCCGCCGTGTCGGTACGACTTGTCTACAATTTAGCACCATAGTAAGAACTAGAAGATGAAAGATGGTAAAAATGATTCTACTTGCTCACCACCTGCTTAAAAGTAGCACATGTGCTTACATAGAATGATTAGTTAATGAACTAATGCTGACTGCTAATAAAAATTGAATATAAGGACGCACTCTTAGTAATGTTTCCTACAGCTGCAATAAACCAACAAGTCAGATAGCCTTACATATCCTTGGAGTCTTTTCTTTTCTCCTATCGGGTAAGTCTTGCTGAGTACAATTGAGTACTCAGGGTTTTATTCCCCCCTGTTGCAGGTGACAGGCAGATGCTAGAGCTGACTCTTGTGTGTGGATTCCTCCTAGTGGGCTTAGAGGGTATTTCTTTATGCTGCGATCATAGTTTTATTTATAACTCTCACCAAATATTTTTATAAATGGAAGTTCTATAATCTGTTGTCATAGCTTATATACTAATGCTTCATCATGTCATGAATAGATATTTATTTTCACTGTAATTATGATCACATATTTATATTCCGTTGTTAACTTAAATTGTTCATAACTCTGATAACATGTTCATATTCCGCTATTATAAATAATAAATATTATACTCTGATATTGCATTAAAGTGATGTAAGAAATTGTTAATAATGATGTAAGTTGTATTCTCTCATTTGTGATCCTGATGAAAAAATGTGGATTTTCGGGTTCTCCCTTGGGGCGTGCTCGATGGAACTATGTAGTTTGGTGTCCTCCCTTTAGTAATTAGTGTCTAATGGAAGACAAGTACTCTTGGGAGGCATTAGATTAGGCGGTTCTACCACAGCTAAGTCATTTTCCTTGGTGTTCTTTCGGTGTAGTTGTTCTTTCGTGTCTTGTTGACTTTTTAGAGTATTGATTGCTTTCTGTCTTGCTTGTCACTCTATCGAGGTAGTTGCATCGAGGATAGCGTTGATCGGACCAGAACCCGTTGGAGGAAGGACACGTAGACGACAGCAGGACTTGGAGGAGAACGACTACGAGTACACTGAGGATCTCGGAGTCGATTAGTCAACAGGTGCCACGTCCCACCCAACCTCGTAGAATCCTACTAGACATGCAATAATATAGTTGCTAGTGCTTTATTTTCATGCAAATGAGCTATGATAGGTTGCATGGTAGAATTGCTTGAAGCCATTACCTTGACGCAACCTATACCCCTGCACACTTGCTGATAGGCTAGATGCTCGCATACTACTTACTGCTTACTTCTACTACGCATTATATCTGTGATGTAGTGCTTGGTGGAGGATTGTTTGTGAGTGGCTAAGGCACATGGTGCCGCTAAAACTGGTGATAACTTGGGGAGATCTTGGCGTGCGTTTTGGGTGTCTAATGAGGGTTGAGTCGACCGTACAGGATTCTACGACGAGTCCTTGGGACAAGTCTTGCCAGGAGGGTGTGACCTGAGCATCCTCTATGATAAGAGGTACCTGTGGCGGGTACATGTGAGTGGAGTAAACCTCGGGATACCTCGCATGGGTGAGCCCTTGGGGAGGAGGTGCCATCGAGGCACGGGGTGTCGGTTAACCCCACTTAATAAGATGTCCTGTCTGACCCCCCTAAGGACTGGTATGTCGAGAGAACCGGATCATAGGACCCTACGTACAGACCACTCATTCCTAAATGAGCGGGGGACGAATATTGCCGAGCTAGGGCGGTGCCACTACTGCCTAGGATGTAAGTGATAGTGTAGGGAGGTATGGGCGTATGGCTCACATCCTCCTAAGATAGTGTAGTGACCTTGAGGGCTCGGTACTACGTCTCATAGTCTCAGCGTGCCAGTGGACTCTGGGGTGACTCAGGGTTGAGTGGTAGGGTGGCATCGTACCGGTTGGGAGGTAGCCCGGTGTCAGCCTAGACGGTGGCCACCGTCGATGATGGTGATCTTGTGGTTCTAGGTGTACACGCTCTGCAGAGTTGATCGATCTATACGTATAGCCGTGTCCACGGATATGGACATTCCTATGACCTACGCTTCCCTTGATTAGTGAGAGGAGTCCTTTCTTCTTCTCCCTCGAGGTTTGTTGGATTTTGGCTGTTAGCCGATAAGGCAAGGCACGAGAGGGAGTCGTCCTTACCGCCTAGAGAGTGAGTGTGGTGAGATGTGTGTGATGGGATGGGTGAACGTGTGGATGAGATGGGTTAAAACTTGAACTATTATAAATACTGATGAACTTGTATAGGAAGACTATAGCCATAAATAGGCCTTTTGCTCTACCCTTGTATTCCACTTATCATAAAAGCAAACACAAAGCATAGGGTGGGAGACAGTGGCCAGTACAAATCGTACTGTAAGATATTTGGCAGGTATTGGACGTCATCTACAACGAAAACAATGAAGACTTGAAGGATTAGGATTAGGTGGTCTCGTTCCTACGCTCAAGTTTGGTTGAGCAGATGAAGTCTACGCTCGCTGACGCACTACACCGACTCTGATGATAACCCGCGAAGGAGGAGCCTTCACCCGCTGACGCGCTACATCGACTCTGATGAAGATCTATGTGCATTTCCGCTAGAATAACGATGTATTTAGGTGTGTCACCAAATGTTGAATGCCTTGTAATCTTGTATTTCTGCGATGTATGAACTGTGGTATCAACTGAATAATGATAATGTGATAGTTTAGTCTTCCTGGACTATCACATTATGATTAATGTGGATTTTCCTTCGAGGAAATCGTGGATCGTTTCATTCAGTCATTCGGAGGTGCTTATAGGGGTAGGGTTTATATGCGTGTGTTCATAGAAGTGAGTGTGCGTCTACATGGTACCGTGTAATTCTCAAAACCAAAAAAAAGACAATGCACTGGATAACAAGTTTCTACAATGATAAAATCCAAATGATATTTGACAAGGATCACAACGGGATACTATATATATGTGCTGGGCAGAAACCAAAGCAATTAATGCATAACAATGTCCAGGTAGCCCAGCCGAATTACAATACGCAACTGATCATAATTTAACAAACCCAAGTACACAACATCCAGAGTTCCAGACCCTGACTTGGAACCAAACTAAAGCTCGTACCAAAGCATACACAAGCAGCAACGCTCACTACCAGTACTGGTCGGGCTTAAAGCACACGGACCTTGACCACGCGATCCACCTTGAAACAAAGTTGGTAAAAGCAAACCAGAAACCAAACACACGCCAACGACGCTTCTGATCGCCCATCAAGGCCCGGCCAGGACACGCTAGCTGCGACCTTAGGAGCTGGTCTTGTGCTCGCCGCCGGCGTCCTTGTGGTCGTCTTCACCTGAGCTCTTGTGGTAGCCGGGTATCTTGTCCATGATCTTGCCCAGCAAGCCCTTCTTCTCCTTGCCATCCGGGCTGCTCACGTCCTCGGCGTGCGGTGCAGGCGCCGGCGCGTGGACGGCGGCCGGTGCGGCAGCGGCAGCGTCTGCTTCTGGCTTCTTGTGGCCCCCGGGGAGCTTCTCCTTGATTTTGTCCAGTAGGCCTTTCTTCTCCTCCTCCGGCGGTGCCTGTAGGGTCTCCGTCTTCACGTCGTCCTCGACCTTCTGGACGACGACGCCGTGGTCGTGCTGGTGGACGTGCGTCTCCACTCGCGGGGGAGGCGCCGGGGCCGGGAAGTGCGGCTTGTGCTCTTCCTCCTGGTGGTGGTGAGCGTGCGTCTCCACCACGGGCGCGGGCGCCGCCACCGGGGCGCCCTCGTGGTCCTTGTGGTGGCCCGGCAGCTTCTCCTTGATCTTCTCCTTAAGGCCCTTCTTCTTCTTCGTCTTGACGATCTCGCCGTTCTCATCGATCACCTCCTCTTCCTCGTCGCTCGACTGCACGCACGATCGCAGTCAGAAAAAAACAGTACACAAGGATTAATCGTGAGAAGCTGCTTTACTGATCCGAAGGAGTCAGTTAGCAGATCATCATGTTTATGAACTTACCGAGCTGGAGCTGGAGCTGGTGCGGTGCAGCTTGGCGAGAAGGCTCTCCTTCTTCTCGCCGGCCTCGTGCTCCTCCTCCTTGTGCTCGTGCTTCTCGGGCTCGGACACGGTGACCTTCTCCATGCCGGTCGCCAGCTCCTCCTCCTGCTTCTTCTCCTGGTCCTCGTGCTTCTTCCTGCCGAGAAGGCTGTCCAGGAGTCCCCTGTCCTTCACCTCCACCTGATCGGCGGCGGCGTTCTCATGGGCCTCACCGCCCTGGTGCTGCTGGGTGTTCCTCTCGTCCTCCATGATCGCCGAAACAGAAGGCTTTCCCAACTAAACAACAGTAGAACAGATTAGCAGGCTAGCTACTAGAACTCGCTCTTAAATGACTGGTTTCTATGCCTTTGGCTTTCGGATGGAGAAGGTGGTGAGGCCGGAGGCGTCCTTATATAGAGCATCGGCAAGGTAGGCAACCGAAAGGTGGCCGCTCCAGCTGCGTTGATGCGACGGAGGTAACGTTTCGTTTTCGTACGCGTAGGCTACGCGACGCGAGGAGGGCAGGACAGATCAGCCGCGGGCGGGAAACGGGAGGTCGGTTGCCGACGGGGACATGGCCTGGTTGTGGCCAGTCGCGCCACGACGCGTGTCAGGACCCGCGCGTGGAGCGGCCCGGTTCCGACGTGGCGGTGCCTCGAGGTGCGTGGACGGCGTCAGAAGAGGTCGGCGCCATGTGGGCCGGGCGGCCCGGTGACGCGCGCGGGCAAGAAAGCGTGGACGGCTCGCGGCCATCGCCCATCGGGCACGGGCAGGTCGCTGCTGCTCTGCTCCACTGCTCCACTGCCGCTTGGCGTTACCCACCTGCTCCGCTGCCCGCGCGACGCTTGTCTTCCGTGCATCAGTTTTCTACGATTTCATTAAGTACTTTGGTTTATAGAAAAATGGTAGTAAGCGTTTGTCGTTCGCTTTGGATTCGTCAGACTTGAATTGGGGCACCCAGGCGTTAGCATCAGTTTTTTCAGCCGGATGCTCTCACCTCTTTCTTTATCAGAATTCAGAAGACGTGTCATGTGTACTCATCAGTTCCACCTTTGCGTTGCCAGATTGAAGTTTGCAAGTTGCCAATGGGCGACGCGACGCGGGCACGAGAGTGATTGACTGATTGCACTGCACGGGGGGTGCATGACTCGGACGACGGGAGAGGTCTAGAGGCTTCGACGTTGACATGTGGGTCCGGGCACAGATCCGTCGCCGGGCCGGGCGGCAGCAGAACCTTAGCGAAAGCCGGTGGGTGGGGCTAGTGACTACGGGCTAAGCAATCCGGCCAGGACGATTAATCAACGGCCCCAAAAGTCCTGCACTTGTGACCATTTTCCTCCTCCTCTTTCGCTTTGATGAGCTTTCGCTGGGGAAATGTCGGTGGCGTGTCGGCCTTTTGGTCTCTTTTCGCCGTCCTTCGCCGTGGAAAACTCTCTTGGCAAGCGCGGGCCACGCCGGCCGGCCGGCCGGCGTGTACGCGTTCAGCTGTGGATCGGTGCGAGGGAAAGGTTTGGCGCCGCGAGAGCAGGACGCGATTTGGACTGGACGTCTGGACCAGAGCGTTGGTTCCTGGTCCTCATGGAGATCTTTTTACCGCGCGCCGATGAAGTGAGAGGGGATAAACTAGTCAAGGCATTGGATCCCGCCTGCGCCTGGAAAGCAGTCCAGGGACGAGGGGCACCTGGGACCCTGGGGGGCAAGCCCTTCGGCCTTTGCACCGGCGTCGTACCACGGAGCAGACACGGGCTCCAGGAATCGATTCAAGTGCAGCGGCACGCCGAGGCGCTCACTTGATTCCTCGCCACATGCCTGCACAGCGGAACTCTGTACTGCGTCGCTTGGCGCGAGGATATTTTAGGGCTCTGTTCCCACGGCACGTACTCCGTACGCACGAACACAGAGCGTTTTGCCGACTTGCTGATCACGGATTCGCCGCGTTGTTAAGGGAGGGACCTGATTCAAAAAAGTCAGGCGTTCGGCTGAAAGTTGACTGAAAACACTGTTCTGAATTATTATGAGAAAAAAATACTGTTCTAATTGAAAAAACAAACTAAATAGTATAGATTATAAGGTAAGTCGAACGGGACCAGATACATAAATGACAGCACGGCACCGTTGATCAAGGATGAGCTCAATCCTACGTACTGGAATGCATCGCCGTTTGTCGATGAACATTCTTGTTGGTTTCAGCCAGGATTTATCAATTATGGTACAATATTTTTCTCTCACAACAAACCAGCACCAGCCGAGCTTATCAGCCCAAAAACCAACCAGCGAACAGGCTTATTACTTGCATTGCATGCAACCGTGCGTGGTGTATTGGCGAGCCTATAAGCACCATGTATATGCAGTGGCGGAGCTAGAAGCTAAACGAGCCGGGGGGGGGGGGGGGGACACTAATTAAAATGTGAACGAGTGTTAGATAATTATAAAGTGTCTTAATAGAATTAAGGGAGTAAGAACTGGAGGTTGTCCATGCTCCACATTTAGATTGTCTGTTTCCTTTTGAAAAAAATCGTTAATAGAATTCTCTTTTGTAAAAAAAATTGCACGCTTGTCATTGTCTATATAATAATAAAAAATCATATGAACCGGAAAGTTACGGAAAAGACAGCAGCTCTTGAGGTTCAGAAGCATGGAGTAATAAAAAAGTAAAAACATCTACTAGTTGGTGCCTGCCTACACTTGAGCTCATGAGCCGTGACGGGTGGCCAGGAAGCCCTTACGGCTTGCGCTGCGCAGCACTACTAATTGCAGTTTGGAGAGCGCAGCAGCAGTTTGGAGAGCGCAGCAGCCGGCATCCGAGAAGGCAGAGCGAAGCGAGCGAGTGCGGGGATGTCAGCTGTGGGATGGGAGTCGGGCACTGCCGCTCCGGTCACGCCCGGTAGGGCCAGCTGCAGGCAAGGGGGGCCATGACCCAGGTTAGCCGACGTATAGCTCCGCCGGTGTGTATAGGTACTATGTGCTTACACCAAAATCTGTTAATTTATTGCCTATGGAGCTTACTGATGGGAGCTGACGATTTGGTGAATATTTGTGAAGAAACTTGCGGCCGATTGGTTTGGACTGCTCAGTAAGCCATATCAGGTCTATAATGGCCTCGTTCGGCTGGTATAGAAAAGTTACTTATCACAGCTGAAAACACTGTTCATACTAAAATTCTGTGAGAAAAAATACTGTTCCAGCTAAAAGAACAAGCGGATCAAGCCGGATTCAGGGTCAACCGAACAAGGCCAATAAAGAATCAGATTTGTACAAGTTGAAGACCAGGCATGACATTCTATTTTAATTGCATGAATATGTGTTGAAGAAGCTAAATCGATCTTTCGTTGCCACGCAAGAAAGACGGTGATATTTCCGATACTCGGCAAGGAGCGGCAATGATGTGCATCACGTGAATAGAAGAAAAAAAAGGCAACGAAATATCAGCTTGGACTCGAAGTATCTATCTAAATGTGGGGGGCATCACGTACATGCAAGAAGAGAAAGGGAACGTTGTTTAATATAGAGTAAAGTGCACCAACGGTCCCTAAACTTATACCGCTGTGTCATCCCGGTCCCTAAACTCGTAAATCGACCGTTTAGGTCCTTAAACTTGTTCATCTATGTCATCTCGGTCCCTAAACTTGTTCGGCTGTGTCATCCCGGTCCCTAAACTTACAAATCACCCGTTTAGGTCCTCAAACTTGTTCAGTTGTGTCATCCCGGTCCCTAAACTTGGCTTTGAGTCTCATCTAGGTCAAAAAAGGGTGATCTAAAAAACTTTATATTAAAAAATAATTCATAAATTTTTCATATGAACTCGAATGAAGATAAACTTTATATCAAAATTGAAGCCCTCGACGCGATCTACGACTTTATAGTTGAAAAGTTTTTGAATTAAAACTGTTTATGGTCCAAAAATATTATTGTATGTTTATAGATTTTGAAAATTGAAATTTAAAATTAAATTTTGAGACACTAAATGACTTCAAACAAAAAACTTTTCAACTACAAAGTTGTAGATCGTATTGAAAACTATAACTTTCATATAGACCATATCAATATCCAATATTATTTGATAATTTTAAATTTCAAATTTTAATATCCAAGATTTTGAAGTGCTTGAGCCCTCGCATCTTGTGATGATGTTCCTTTTCACTTGAAGAATTATCCCTTGACCTTATTGATGTGAGGGCTTATTTCTTGCATGTCTTCTTCTTTGTCTTAGGTGTGGGCTTGTTTGGATAAAATTCCATAAAGTGCCCCAACTCATCGCATCCATAGCATCCTCTCTTTCTTTGCTTATTTCTTTGATTGGTGAAAATAAGATCTTGGACTTGGATAGGCACACCATTGATATTGAGCCTTTGGATCATCTTCTCCACCTTATTGATTAGTGTGATTGATTCTTCATCAAGGTTAGAGGTGGAGAAGAAAGATTGATCATCTTCACTTGAATCTTCATCATCATCATTATCGTCCTCATCTTGTTCTTCATCTTCACTTGAAGAGCTTGAGCTTGAGCTTGTCTCAACTTACTTGCCCTTCATCTTCTTTTTCTCGCTTTCTGCAAGAGCTTTGCCTTTACTCGATGAAGAAGCTTCGTCTTAACCCATCTTACGTGACATTTCAAATGCCACTATCCTGCCAATGACTATACCCGGGGTTATGGTGCTCAAGTTCTCCATGTTGTAAATGATGGTGATGATGCTTGCATATTTCTTTTGTGGTAGCACGAAGATGATCTTTCTCACGATATCCGCATCATCTAGCTTTGTTAATCATATTGAATGAAGCTCATTAATAATTAGATTCAAACAAGAATACATATCACAAACAAGCTCATCATCATTCATTATAAAAGAATCATAATTTTGTTTAGCTAGACAATATTTTTGCTCACGGACATTAGATGTGCCATCATGGAGCTCTTGAAGTTTTAACCAAATTTCATGTGCTGTATTTAAAGTGAACACTTGGTTAAACACATCCATACTAAATGATTCAAACAAGCAATTTTTAGCTCTAGCATTGAAATGCATTTCATTTTCTTCACTCTTCGTAGGTTTATCGGGATTCCTAATGGGTTTCATCCCGTCACGAGTGACTCTCCAAACACCCAAATCAACCGTCTCAAGGTGATAAGCCATTCTAGCTTTATAATAGGAAAAATTAGTGCCGTCAAAGTGCGAAGGCCTAGAGGTATCCATCTCATCCACTCTAAAAAGCGTCGACTCAACGGTGATTAAGGCAAAGGTCCAAATTGAGCCAACCTGCTCTGATACCACTTGTAGGGGTCCATGATGCCTAAGAGGGGAGGGGTGAATTAGGCAACTTAAAATTCTACTTCAAAATTATGACCTCTTTTACTAACCTTAGCAAAACCTATGTAAAAGATAAACTATCTAAATATGTGCCTATGGTTTTGCTAGTGTGTTGCTATCTCTACCGCAAAAGAAGTAATATAATCAATATAAATGCGGAAGCTAAAGAGCAAGGTAGAGATATGCAAACTCCCATCGACGACTCCAGTATTTTTACCGAGATATCCAGAAGCACACAAGCTTCCCCCTAGTCCTCGTTGAAGCCCCTCGCAAGGAATCCCTCGCAACGGCCAAGCTCCCAGTCGGATAACTCCGTGGATAGCCTTGGACCTTCCCCACGCGCAAGTGGGTCTCCAACGTGCCTTTCGGCAAGCCTCTCCTGGATGCTCCCCATCGTCTTCACTATCAAGCTTTCGGTTGAAGCACCGCGGGCCTTGTTCCCTCCGGTACACGTTGACGGCCACACCACAAACGCAGTTGGTGTGATCTCGCAAGACTACAAGCCCCTTCGATGTACAACAATGGTGTGCGCAAGCACCGAGTGGTAAGAGATATGCAAACCTCACTAAACACTAGACCTAAACCTAGAGCAAGTGCATAAGCGATGGTCTAATCAACCTAAGCACTTCGCAAAGCACCTACGCTAATCACCTAATGAATCATTAAGCACCATCCAAGTGGAGATCACTAAAATGATGTATCAACACCCTAGATATGTTTCCTCAGCACCACCCACATCAAATGACCGGTTGAATGATCTATTTATAAGCCCCACTGAGAAACTAGCCGTTGGGGACGAAATCCCGCTTTTCTGCTACTGACCGGACACTGATTACGTCCTGACCGGACACGTCCGGTCGTCCTGACCGTTAGAGCCACGATCAACTGATCGGACACTGCCAGCGTCTGGTCACATGCCACCGGACGTGTCCGGTCGCAATTTCACCGCTCTGAAACCTCTCTGTACTCGATCGGACGCTGTTGTTCTACGTCCGATCGATTTGCCGCCAGCGTCCGGTTAATTTACTTGTTCAGTATTCGGTCGCTGCTGCTAACGCCTGTTGTAGCTGAGTCACTAATCGAAGCGTCTGGTCCAGCGTTTGGTTACCTTTGTGAGCTTGTATCTTCGCGATCTTGCGTCCGACTTGGTTCCTATCTTCATACTTGGACTTTGCTTGATATCTTGAGTCTTCTCTTGTGCTTCTAGGGTCTTGCTTAAGGTGTTGATCATCGGATCATCACGACGCCTTCGTCCAAGTCACGTCTTGCACCCTTATTGAACTATAAAACAATCACTTGCAACTTCATTAGTCCAATTTGATTGTGTTGGTCATTAAACACCAAAATCCAAACTAAATGTACCTAGGGTCCATTTTCCTTACAATCTCCCCTTTTTGGTGATTAATGACAACACGACCAAAGCAAGCAAATAATAGAATTTTGAAATTTAAAAACAACCTACTTGCTATGATGCAATGCAAGGGGCAATGTTATATGATGCCAAAAGAAACTACTTGTAAAACTAAAGGATACCACATAAAAACGTATCTTGCCCTTGCAAATATCCCCATGTGGCATTATAGATTTAAGTCTTGCTTCCTATAAATTTTTCAAATTACATAGACCAATCTATAATCCACTATCCTCCTTTTCTCAGACCATTACCACTTGTAGACCATTATCACTTGTAAATTATTATGATGTAGCTTTTGGTCCTACAAATTAATGCTTGCTTTTGATCATCTAAATTCTCCCCCTTTGGAATCAAAATACCGAAAAGGAAGACATTGGTAGCACAAGGGAGGGTCAAACTTTGTGATCCTTTGTATGTAGAGTGGAATAGGTCATAAAATTTAACTCACATTATATTGACTAAGCTCCCTCTAAATATATGCATACATATGGTAGAAGACAACATATGCATAATTGGCAAATTTTTGCTCAAAAGAATTTAATCTATATAATGCTTGGAGAAAGCATATAAATATCAAAATGAAATCAACATGATGATATTGGTTTAAAAATACCACATATAGAAACCAATTTGATTTATATCACTTACAATAGGTGGTGGGTATTTGAAGTATGATGCTTAACTCCGGAGACTCTATTTTCCTTGCAATGAGACTACTACACACATGATAAGCTTGAAAAGATGTTAGTCTCAAGACATCCAACTTGTAGAGTAGCCTCCCCCGAAATTTGTGCACACAAGTATAGAATACTTATAGGAAACATGCACATTGATTTTAGAATAAAAAATACCACTTGAAAGATGACATCACATGAATATGAGAGTCGTTTTCGAAGGTGATATTCGAGAGAAATTATCTATAATTTGGACTTTGGCACATATTAGATGAACAATCGAAAGACAAGCTATGTGCCGTGCTCCTAAACAATTTTAAACCATATAGGATTGCTCCAAAGAATAAAAATAAAACCGAGCAAGCCTACCATAAGATATACCAAGTGTATGCATGACAAAAGATATAAACATGCGAATGCAAACCTAGGCATGAAGAGTAACTAGATCCTTAAAGATGCCACTTGTAGGAGATTAAATCTAGTACCATTTGAAACAAATTGAATCTAGTTACCTTACATGTGAAGGAAAATTTGGGTCCATAGTATTCACTAACCCACTTGGCAATGATTTTGTCCATCATGATGCACCCCATGAAATGCATCCATACTTTGCCAAGTTTCCAAATTCCCCGAAGTCCAATTGGACCTCTCACTTCTCTTTCGAGATCCAAACCTTCTTAGTGCTCTTCATGTTGGAAATGATTTCCTTTGGCACCCAAAATCGTTTGATCTCATTGTTGGCTTTCTTGTTCACCTTGATGGCCACCACCTTGTCATTTTTCTTCTTTTTTAACAAGTATGGTGTGGATGCCTTCTTATCCACCTTGTTGGTGTAGGTGTTGAAGAGCTTGCTTGTTTACTTTTTCTCTTTCTTCTTCGCTCCTCTCCCATTTTTCACCTTGCACTCATAGTACTTGTGACCTTCCTTGTGACACACGTAGCAAACCACTGTTTGTCCTTCATCAGGCTTTTTCACTCCCTTGACGGTGTTATCTTGATAAAGTTGGGCTTGCTTCGCCTTGCCTTTCTCTTGAATCAAGTCATTGGTGAGATGAGCTACTTCTTGCTTGAGTTGCTCATTCTCCTTTGCAACCTCTTGTGTGTGTATCCACAACTTTCTCAACACAAACTTGGTTGCACAAGGGGTGAGTCTAAACATAAATCATTACAAGAAGTAGAAGCATCTTTTTTAGGCATGTTAAAGATAAAACTTTTCTTTTTAGATGCCTTGGTGGAGGTTGTACCGACGGCTTCAAGATTAGCAACTTTATTAATTAGATCATCATAATGTTTGCACATGGTTTCAATTTTAGCCAGCAAACTTTTATAAGCATCTTGTTATCTAATTAACTTTTCTTTTAATTTTTTATTTTTCTTTACAAGTTGCTCATCATTGATTATGCATGCATTTGTTGTTGCACTAGCCTTAAGTTGCTCAATTTTAGTAGATAGTTTAACATTGAGATTAGCAAAGTTCTCATATTGTTCAAGCAAGGTTTTGTATGCTTCTTATGAACTATCTAGCTTTTCTTTTAATTTTTTAAGCTTCTTTTGTTGACTAGTGCAAACTTAGCATAATTAAGATTTTGTTGCACAATTTCATCATAGGAAGGTATTTCATCATCACTATCACTCTCACTAGAGGATGAGCTTTCGTTACCTCGTACCATAAGGCACATGCAAGAGAAGCTTGACGATGAGTGCTTACGCCCTCGTCTCTTGTGATAGTGTTCTTCTTCACTTGAAGAATCATCCCATGACCTTATTGATGTGAGGGCATGGTTCTTGCATGCCTTCTTTGTCTTATGTGTGGACTTGTTTGAACAAACTTCCACAAAGTGCCCCAACTCGCCGCATCTATAGCATCCTCTCTTTCTTTGCTTATTTCTTTGATCGGTGAAAATGAGATCTTAAACTTGGATGGACACACCCTTGACATTGAGCCTTTGGATCATCTTCTCCACCTTGTTGATTAATACTCCCTTCGTTCCTTAATATAAGCCATATAGATTTCTAAAGAAAATTCCAAAATATAGGTACGTATCAGCTCCCACGCCGATTAGTTTGGAAACCTTCCCACCGTACATAGCACATGCCCCAACTAATCCCTTAGATTTAGGAAGCAATCTAATTATGAGCGAGAAGATGGCCTAATTTTCCTTTTTCCCTCGGTCTCACATCCTTCCCCAAGCCGTGCGTTAATATTGGTGCTAAAAACTATATGGCTTATATTAAGGAACGGAGGGAGTATGATTGATTCTTCATCAAGGTCGAAGGTGGAGGAGGAAAATTGATCATCTTCACTTGAATCTTCATCATCATCATTATCGTCCTCATCTTGTTCTTCATCTTCACTTGAGGAGCTTGAGCTTGAGCTTATCTCAACTTGCTTGCCCTTCATCTTTTTTTTCTCGCTATATGCGAGAGCTTTGCCTTTACTTGATGAAGATGCTTCGTCTTGACCCATCTTACGTGACATTTCAAATGCCACTATCCTGCCAATCACTATGCCCAGGGTTATGGTGCTCAAGTTCTTCATGTTGCGAAGGATGGTGATGATGTTTGCATATTTCTTTTATGATAGTACGGAGATGATCTTCCTCACGATGTCCGCATCATCTAGCTTTGTTAATCCTATTGAATGGAACTCATTGATAATTAGATTCAAACGAGAATACATATCACGAACAAACTCATCATCATTCATTGTAAAGGAATCATAATTTTGTTTAGCTAGACAATGTTTTTGCTCACGGACATTAGATGTGCCGTCATAGAGCTCTTGAAGTTTTAACCAAATTTCATGTGTCGTATTTAAAGTGAACACTTGGTTAAACACATCCATACTAAATGATTCAAACAAACAATTTTTAGCTCTAGCATTGAAATGCATTTTCTTTTCTTCACTCTTCGTAGCTTTATCGAGATTCTTAATGGATTTCACCCCGTCACGAGTGACTCTCCAAACACCCAAATCAACCGTCTCAAGGTGATAAACCATTCTAGCTTTATAATAAGAGAAGTTAGTTCCGTCAAAGTGCGGAGGCCTAGAGGTATCCATCCCAACCACTCTAAAAAACGTCGACTCAACGGCGGTTAAGCCAAAGGTCCAAATTGAGCCAACCTGCTCCGATACCACTTGTAGGGGACCGTGACGCCTAAGAGGGAGGGTGAATTAGGCAACTTAAAATTCTACTTCAAAATTATGACATCTTTTACTAACCTTAGCAAAACCTATGCAAAAGATAAACAATCTAAATGTGCGCCTATGGTTTTGCTAGTGTGTTGCTATCTCTACCACAAAAGGAGTAATACAATCATTGTAAATGCGGAAGCTAAAAAGCAAGATAGAGATATGCAAACTCCCATCGATGACTCCGATATTTTTACCGAGGTATCGAGAAGCACGCAAGCTTCCCCCTAGTCCTCGTTGGAGCCCTCGCAAGGAATCCCTCGCAATGGCCAAGCTCCCAGTCAGATAACTCCGTGGATAGCCTCGGGCCTTCCCCACGCACAAGTGGGTCTCTAACGTGCCTTCCGGCAAGCCTCTCCCGGATGCTCCCCGTCGTCTTCACTATCAAGCTTCCGGTTGAAGCACCGCGGGCCTTGTTCCCTCCGGTACACAGTGGCGGCCACACCACAAACGCGGTTGGTGTGATCTCGTAAGAGTACAAGCTCCTCTAATGTACAACAATGGTACGCGCAAGCACCGAGTAGTAAGAGATATGCAAACCTCACTAAACAATAGACCTAAACCTAGAGCAAGCGCATAAGCGGTGGTCTAATCAACCTAAGCACTTCGCAAAGCACCTACGCTAATCACCTAATGAATCATTAAGCATTATCCAAGTAGAGATCACTAAAATGATGTATTAACACCCTAGATATGTTTCCTCAGCACCACCCACTTCAAATGGCCGATTGGGGGATCTATTTATAAGCCCCACTGAGAAAGTAGCCGTTGAGGATGAAATCCTGCTTTTCTGCTACTGAGCGAACGCTAATTACGTCTTGACCAGACACGTCCGGTTGTCCCGACCGTTAGAGCCACGATCAACTGATCGGACGCTGCCAGCGTCCGGTCACATGCCACCGGAAGCGTCCGGTCGCAATTTCGCCGCTTTGGAACTTCTCTATACTCGATCGGACGTTGTTGTTCTACGTCCGGTCGATTTGCCGCCAGCGTCCGGTTAATTTACTTGTTTAGCATCCGGTCGCTGCTGCTAACGCCTGTTGTAGCCGAGTCACTGATCGAAGCGTCCGGTCGATCACCTTCCAATGTCTAGTCCAGCGTCCGGTCACCTCTATGAGCTCGTATCTTCGCGATCTTACGTCCGACTTGGTTCCTATCTTCATACTTGGACTTTGCTTGATATCTTAAGTCTTCTCTTGTGCTTATAGGGTCTTGTTTAAGGTGTTGATCATCGGATCATCACGACGCCTTCGTCCAAGTCGCGTCTTGCACCCTATTAAACTATAAAACAATCACTTACAACTTCATTAATCCAATTTGATTGTGTTGGTCATCAAACACCAAAATCCAAAGTAAATTAGTCTAGGATCCATTTTCCTTACACTCTAAACCGTGAGATATGTCCATTCCCAAGCAACAGCTCTTTGTATTCTTTGCTGATGGATCGGGTTGGATGTGTCTCATGATCCCATGGCTATTATGAACTTGGTTTTATTGTTGCTTAAGGCTGATGATGACACAAGGTTATTTTATAGAGGTGGCACTGCTTATGCTTATATCTCTCTTTGTGCTGGGTTCTTGGTTCTCATGGCTATCATCAAAACATGTGAGACGTCCATACCCAAGTAACTGCTCTATCACTGATCATGGCTTGGGTTGGACGTCTCTCATGCTTCTTCCATGGCTGTCATGATTTTGGTTTTCTACTATCTACATTTGGCTTCTCCAGGCAAACAAACACGCCCTCCTCTGTTTTGCTCTATTTGCTACTTCAGTAGTGACACCAATGACTGTAATGAGAAGGTATTAAATCATGATTTTGTCTGAGGCCACATACCTTTTTCTTTTGCCTATGATGTAGTGCATGAACAACTAAGGCATTTGTACTCTATTCTAATATGTCTGTGATGTCTACATCTTGTGCCATGTGTACTACAACTGTTTGTTTCTTGAGCTTGTCTACCACTTCAAGTGGATTAGACAGCCTCATTGAACAAACTGATGGCTTGCACCTGAACCTATTTGGACTGAGGCTTTCCTTCTTCTTAACTGCAGACCAAATGTGTGCCTGGTATGTTGCTTTCAAGGGCAGGAACCTAGGTGTGTACAGCACCTGGGCTAAGTGCAGTGAGGAAATTTTGGGGTACAAAGAAGCTATGCATAAGAAGTACAGTTCATATGAAAGTAATTCTGGATTTCAACTCAACTATCAACTCAATTCCTTCTTCCAAACCTTCATCTGCTGGTACTACAGAAACTGCAGCATCAACAACTTCTATTAGTTACAAAACTGTATGCATTATCTTCCTTTGTGTTGTGGTTTGTCATATGGATGAAGCTGAACAAGTGCAACAACTGTTAGTAGTGGTCATTGCTTGTATCCGTTAATTTAGCATTACGAAACTGTGTTTTATGGAGTTGTAATCTCGGTTCAACTCTTGTAAACATGTGTTGTTCAATTATCTGCTCTATGCCTTCATTGTGTGCAATTCTATTATCTCTGGTGCTTGGGCGGGCTGTCTAGGCAAACAAACACCATCCCAACTTAACAGTTGGGTGGTGGTTGAGAACAGTCACCTGATCTAAGCAAACAAACATAGTCCCGCATGGACCTAGCCCAGTTGAGAATAAAGCCCAAACAAGGTGCTGTTGCACCTGTTTGGCCTGGCCTTACCCAGCCTGGCTGGGCTGGTCCATGCAGGCTACCGACGTCTAGGCAAACAAACACGCCCATAACTATATTGCATCAGATGGGAGAACAGCGGATACCTAACTTGATGCCGAGGCACACAAGCACAAAGCTGCTGAACAAAGAAATTTAGCAGACATGAAAAAAATATATCTTTCGGCTACAGCTCAAATCAAACTAAAAACAATGGCACTTGACATTGACATATCATCAACATTCTAGGAACATATATAAGGTAATGGAGAAGATCAGTGGCCAACACAGTTATGCAGAATGATGGTCATAAATTGCAGCTGGTGTAAGTGAAGAAACCGTGTACCAATTGCACTCAACCATCTAGTAACTCACTGAAATCACTTCTCTGAGGTAGAGCCCAATGGAAACTAAATATTCATACCTTTGTTTTAGTGGTCTTGTACCATCGTACCAGTTCACCTGGATTGAAAAAATTGGGGTGGGATGCAGAAGAATTTTGTAAGATGAACATCTAGCACAATTGAGGCTAAATATTCTGTGAATATATGTTTCATAAGAAAGTTGCAAGCAAATGTGAGATAATCTTTACCCTGCTATCCAATTGTATTTTTTTTGTGCCCGTGACATCCTATCAAAAATTAGAACGGCAAGGTATGAGAGCAATGGACGATAACTAAATCAGAGAACAACGGCCACCTCAGTTGAGACTAGAAGAAGATAGCAGGGCATGAGTTAACAAATAGCAATTACTTAGCTGTGAGGTAGGAATAGCTAATTGGTCCCGTCCTCCTTGGGATCCACGGAGAAGATGAACAGTGGAGCAGCAGACATTAGAGGCAAAACCCTAGAACAGGAATCCAAGTCAATTTGGATTTGGGGACAAATCAGAGAGGCAAAATAAAATTACAAAAACAGAGGAAACTGGAGTACCTGAGTGACGGTGCCGACTGCTGAGGTCACTCATTACTCTCCGCCGTCCCAACTCATGCCGTGCCGGCTGGACCTCCTCCACCACTGGGATCTGAGAGAAGAAAAGATCGTCATCAGACACCGGATCGAGATCGACATCGAGATCGAGGAGGGGACACGAACCTGAGAGTCAGGATGATGGCCAGGAACTGGAGGATGACGGCATGGCCCATGGTTGACGACGGAGATGAGGATGAGGGCGGCCTCCTGGTAGCGCTACCGCTCTGTGCCCGCCCGAGCCCCAACGGTCGTCGCCGTGACCACCGCATCGGCGCACGCTGCCACGAGGGGGGAGGAAGCGGCATCGCCGGTGGAGATATGCACGGCCGGGCGCGGCATCCGCGTGCGCTGCAGCCGGGGGAGAGGAAGAGGACCAAGGAGGCGGCGGTGGCGAGGCGAGGCGAGGCGTGGCTGTTTTTCCTTTCCCTTTTTTTTGTTTTTGCTTTGGGATGAGTTAAGGCCGACCGGTTTATTTTATTTATTTTAGGGAGAGGCAGGGATCGGGAGGCCTCCGCGCGTCCAATCGTGGAGGGCGACGCGTCGTGCTGGGGTAGGCCAATAGACGCTGAGTGTTATCTTATCTTATGCGGCCGATGAGAGTAAGTCGTAGCGACGTAGCCGAGTAATATATAGAAACTGTTTCGTGCCGTGCCATGTTATGGGATAGCTAAATCCTCATAATAAAAATACATGGTTCATACGATAATATAATAATACTATAAAATTAAATACGACGTTAAACTGATATTTAATTTAAAAAATGAAGTTCGTAAAATTAACAGTCACTGAGAGCACGACGTCGCAAGCTCACAAACTCTATTATATAGATCTTTTCATGATGCAGCTAAGATAATATTTTATATCGGTAGGAAGAAATTTCCATGACAATAGTAACGGCAAAACAATCTTACCAATATAAAAAAAACATGATCTGAGTTAGGTCGGTGGTCCAATAATTAATTAATATCATTATTGAAAAATAATTAATTAATATACCATAAAAATCAATCTACCAAAAAGCAAAGAGTCACGTCCAGCAAAAATGAATCACCTAGTAAAGTGTGTTGCTCAAATTGACAGAAGCAAGTTCATGATACAATTACTTGTTGGTTTCTCTGACAACACCCCCTTCGAGCCTTCTTCCTCCAAAGCTCAATACTTTTAGTTAAAAATAAATAATTATAATTTGAGCTACTGCCAGTCAGCCACATATCACTTGCCCGGTTGACAAATGATTATTTGGTATACATTGGTAGTTTAAATAACTTGCTAATTGCAATATTTATCCATAACTTGCTAATTCCATTTTCACTCACGCATTGACGCTCCAAAGAGAATAAGCTGTGATGGATGGAAATGTGACATCAACAATTTGAAAGACAACTGCAACATAGTGTAATGTCTCAGGTACCCTAAACTGCCGTGCACTATGCGTATCTCCACCCTCTAATAAGACTGTAAGAAAATATTTTGTTCATTATGCAACCAGTATATATTAGGGGACTTAAATGATAGCATACAAGTGCAAAAGCATAGAATCTAACAAATACCTTCAAGAACATTTTGAGCATAGCATACGACAGCACACAGAAGCAATGGCAGAGGAAAAAGATCACCAATGATGTGTCTGCAGCTGTAACAATGATAGGAGAATATAATCGAGGTATCATGACCCTTCTTTAGTCCATTGTATTAGGACTTGCTAGGCCCGTAGTGGCTCTGCGAAGAACTTCAGAAGTTGTTTGTGCTTATATTGCCATATAGCTTCCCATAAACAAATAAGCCTTGAATGTATTACAATTACAAAACTGTATAAAAAGAAACTTACATCAGCACACCCTCTTATCAGTATTGCCATATTATTGGAGGATTGTTGTTATTAGGCCATTTAAGTCTTAAAAACAAAAATTGTAGGGGCGACGCTTCTTCTTGCATATGAAGCAGACATTCCATGCATATGATCCAATGCCAAATTTGATCTCTCTTAAGTATTTTAGCTAAATACCTGGCACCAGCAAGCCATTTAAGTTATACGGAAATAAACACATGATTGGTAAAAAGTTTGGCCAAAGATAAACTTATTTTTTTAGACCGACAAACCTGTTTATTAAGTCCACATATTAACTTTTATTGAAGTATGATACTTATGAAGCTTGCAAGGTGGGAAAAGACAATCCCATGGCTTTTGCAATAAGAATAAACCTTGTCCAAACCGGCCAAGGAAATCCATGAATCTTAGCCTCACCCTATAGGGACACGCCATATTCCTGATCAGTGACCACAACAGATCAGTAAATTTAGTAATTAGGTAAAATTTATTTAGAGATAGTCTGACACTCTGACTTTGTGGATACTGACAATGAACACCAGAAAAATTAAACTTTACGGCCAGGCTCTATCTCACATGTATGAATATATGATATTTTGGTTAGTACGAGAAAAAATAGGTTGAAATTTCATCTAGCCTGGTCATGGGATTAACCACACATATAACTTTCAGAGGACACGTATTGAGATACATATGAAATCATCTAATTAAGCTACTATTCTAATATATATCACGGCAACACACTGCTGCACAACTACCTGAATTTAGTGAAATCATAAAAAAGATTATGCTCACCAAAATAGCTTCCAATTTATTTATTATCCAATGGCACAACTGAGCCATATTGCAATTGAATACAGCCAAATTTAACCAATTCGAGATGCAGCTGAACAACAAGATAATTGAGGATTAATGGTGAATTTGGTGAACTGTGAGAGCATCAGAAGAATTACAACATGGAGACATGTTCGCAAGTGTTGCCATGGCATGACAAAAATTGACAGAAACGAAATCGAACCTGATAGATCCCACAAAATTATGGAAAGAAACTTGGGCGTACCTAGTGAAGAGAGCTCCCGCTCTATGCGGGGGTCTAGAAAAGGGTGTTAGTGGCAAACCTTATCCTCACCTGTGCAATGCGAGGAGACCGCGACTCGAATCCGGGACCTTCCGGTCACATGCGGTAAGACTCTACTGCTTACACCAGGCCCGCCCTTCTATGAAAAGAAACTTGATATTACCAAAAATAATTCACCAATATAATTTTACATGGGAATAAACATTGAAGGGAGGGGATAATACCTGAAGAGGGTTCAGCTTTCCTGGGAGGTGATGTCCTAGGGCCAAGGAATTGGTTGGCGGATCTCCAACCGGAATTGGTCCTTGCAGATGAGGAAGAATCGGTCGTGCTGAGGTGCAGTGTGCACAACATATATCATGCTGAACTGTTGTGAATCTACAGTTAGGGAACATTTTAAGAGCAAAAAGCTCACCTCTTTATGAATGAGAATTTTCTTGATGTTTTCATTTCCAAGCATGTGGATCAAAGCCAAAGGCAGTAGCTTTGCATACTGCATCAACAAATAAATAATAATTCATCACATCAGTTATATGAGTAAACGAGTTTTACATCAGTGCAATTTAGTCAATTGGAGCGTCTAGTTATCTTGTACTAATATCTTTATAGCTGCAGGTCACAACAAAGGTGAGTAATCTTCCTTTTTGTTTATACACAATACCAGTTTGAGGGAGTCTCGATTTGATATGCAGATTGAGCAGCCACATGAGTGATTCGGACGTGAACTTGAAGGTGGTGATGGCGTAAGGGAAGGGTATGGCTTTTAGAACCTTATCAACTCACAATTCAAAAAACAATCTAATTAGAAGATTCGATTTGGTTAAACAACCGCATTAGGAAAAGACCTGAGAAACAGGATGAATAGGATTAGGACACGCACCAGCACTCACGGCACCTCCTGATCGAGCCAAACCAATGCCGAGCTGGGTGCGTGATGTCGCCCTCCCTGTTGGTGCGGTGGTTCCTACAGCGCACCTCACATAGATCTGAGCATGCGATGGCCGACCGTGGATGGATCGTCTAGTGAGGAAGATGAAGGACGTCAATGGCGAGGGCGATGACGGCGAGGACCGCCTGCGACGATGATGACAGCACAAGATCCTGGCGGGTGACGGAAAAAATATCACAATAATTCAATTTTAAATGTGTGATATACTATTAAAAACAATATTTTGAACATGATATTCGCAACACCCTAGCTAATCATCAATATTACAAGAGTTCTCACAAAGCGTGAACAATTAGAATATAATATAATAGTTCATATTTTTTATGTGAACAAATATAGAAGATTACAATAAATGAAGTCATAATGTCCTCTTTTGAATAATTTATGCAACAACTAACATAAATCAGTTTAAAAATTTTCACATCATCAAACAATTTTCCGTATGTTATTGGTGCTACATGTGTGCTCCATCAATCAAGAAAAACTATATGTTACAAGTGATAAGCAACAACTTCTATTCCAAACTACAAGACGTTTTGACTTTTCGAAAATTCCATCTATAAACTACAACATACTTGGAAGTGTGCCAGCCACCTTCGTCCTTTTCTCAGGATGTATATTTCTGCCTCAAACTTTTTTGTATGTCTTTAGACTACCAGGTTTGCACACCACCTAAAATAGTACAAAATGATAGTGCATCAACATTAGAGATTGTTCAATCTCGATATTGGAGACCTAGAAATTGTGTAACAAAGACTAAAGATCACAAATAAAAGAATTGTATAGATCTTTTGGTGATCACGCAACAATGTACCATGATGCAAGGCAGTTTCCAGACAATTGGATATTTCTAAAACTTCTCAGAGCACTTTAAAGTTAGGAATGTTGTTTATAAAAAAAAAGTCAGGAATACTAACTTGGCCACGCTCGACATCACCATGCTTAAGACCATGAAGAAGAAGACCAATGGTGTTACCAGCCTGCACACAAGTTGCATGTATGATACTCTGGATCAACAAAAGGCCTGGCACAATCTCCTTTCACCATCATTATCTCTCCATGGTCTAGTATGTTTTTGAACATCTCTTTTGCAGGTAACTATAGTCTTCAGGGACCTCCACGGTCTAGTATCTTTTTTAACATCTCCACCATTGTAACTGTAGTCTTCAGGGATCACTGTGCGACCAAGAATAAATTTCATCACAACATGTCGTTGCAGTGGGTACTAAATCACAAAAATGAAAAATAGAAAATTAGAACTTTCTGCTCTTGTGCTTAGCTATGGGTTTGATTTACAAATAAATCACCCAAAAATTAAATAGTCAAGGAAAAAGTGGGTTGTATACTAAGTTGGTACTAATAATAGCACTGGTCTTGTGCTTAGTTATTGTCTAACATTTACAAATAAATCACCCAAAAAACTAAACAATCAAGAAAAAGTGGGTTATATACTAAGTTGGAGCTCATGTCTTGCACTTGCACCATGAGGGCCATGACCATTAACCAAAACAGTGACCTGGGCAGCTCTAGAATTTAAGACATCTTGGTCCCTGTTAACTACTAACATGCTGGATTTAATAGACAAACAACTCATTCAATTAAAGAAATTAAGATCTCATACTTCAAACATTAGAAAGTAGGATAAACATGCAATAATTTAATAGTATCATAAATTCGATCTCAAGCATTCAAAAATTAAGATCTAACCTGTGTCAAACCCAAGATCTCAACATCTTCACCAGTTTTAATTGCTACCTGCTCAACACGCCCATTAACAATAGTCCGACCCTGCACATCAAACAGGCTACTTAAAATCATATGATAACTCCCTCACAATAATTTTATTTCTTTGATAATTCAATGAACAATACTGCATTGGGATGCCTAATAACACCATCAGTGATTCAATTTATAATTACCTTAAGAACATGACAAGCATGAAAGGAAACTGCAGGCAGTTCAAAAAAAAGAAAGGAAACTGTAGGCGTCAATGCCACTGAAAATACTTTACAATACTAAAAGAAAAAAAATGTAGAGCACAAGTATAGTCCAGTAAAGAATGTCTACTGAAACCACTCTTTTTGGTTCTACGCAGTAGGAATATAATATGGATCAGACGAACCATTGAATCATTGCATAGTACATAACTGGAAACAAGAATGTCTGGCTCTGAAATAATTAGCAAATATTTAAAAATGTACGGTACATTTTTATCAATGATTTTTTATCAACATCAAATTCATTATGTCAATCTAAAAAAAATTAGATGTTCATAGTGTTTAACCAAAGCAGATCCAAGAAATAATTGCTGTTTAATTTTCTAGACTCCACAACAATCATTTGTTCACACATAAATAGATCTGAATATAAAATGCCTAATACATACAACGATGTTGAAAAAGGTTCAACTACAAGTCAGTTGTAGACCACACGAGCACGCCTGATTGGTGCTTGACCGGATGACCCGAGGCGGAGCGGAGGGAGGACCCGGAGAACCTGCAGGACGGAGAGGAGGATGGAGAGCCATCTGGAGATGTGGCTCGGGGGCTTGCAGGCCAAGAACTCCTGTAAGGAGGCTCCGTCGCTAGCACTGCTTTGCAGTGTCGTCAAGAACCCTAAGCGACGCTTCCGCTTCACCACCGACATCGAGAAGCGTGGCGAGATGGAGGCCACCAAGCACACACCACGTGCGTCCTCCGCTGCTGCCGCTTAGTTCCACCAGGATCCACGGCAAGGCAAGCGGAGATTTGGACCTGGGCGAGGAGCAATGGGGATGGTGTTGCGGCAGGGACATGGGGTGCGGTGACAGGGAGCGGCGACATGTGCGGCCGCAGGGTGTGGGGATGGGTAGCGGCGTGCGCGGCGGCGGCCCTGCATGATTGGAGCGGGATCCTGGGAGGAGATAGAGAGTGATTGGAGGAGATGGGTCGCAGGAGCGGGTCTCATGGACAAATCACGGGGGAGCGACGGGATGGCGGTTTCCTTTTCTGGGCCAGCTATCGCACGGGAGAAGCGAGGTGAAAACAGACGGGGATCGCTGGGGGCGGACCGACGAGGTGAGAGGACGATTGTCGCGCGAAAGAATTTTTTTTCGCACGGGCAGCAAGAAGGTGAGGCGAAGTTTTTGTCGCACCAAAACGGAGAGGCAGACCCAAAACAAATGTCGCACTAAAAAGTGTCCACGCTTTATTCTTTTTAGTTGTAGGAGATGTCTTAATTTTATATGAAAAATTCGAGTAGGTGCTGCTGTCAGCTCCATAGATGTTTTTTTAGGGAAGTCAGCTCCATAGACGTGAGGGAAGCATGAGACAGGACCGTTTCTCACACACTCACTGGCTTCGGCCCGTAGACCGGGACAAAATAGGGCCTCATCTACCAATGCAGATGATGATCCAGCCCATTCTTTCGGCCCGCTTGGCTGAACCACGAGCATACGTGTTGGATACAAACAAGATTCCTAAATCTGGTTGGGTGGTTGGATCATGTATAAACCTCGCCCTTGTTTAGTTCACAAAAAGTTTTCCCAAAAAGTGCTACAGTACTCATCACATCGAATCTTGCGATACGTGCATGGAGCATTAAATATAGACGAAAAAAAAACTAATTGCACAGTTTAGTTGAAAATTGCGAGACGAACGTTTTGAGCCTAATTAGTGTATGATTGAACACTAATTGCCAAATAAAAACGAAAGTGTTACCGTAATCAAATTTCCAACTTTCCACCAACTAAACACGGGAACATAAGGATATCTCTAGCTGTTTCTAACTCGAAGCAGCTTTTTACACCTGAAAAAGGCTTCTTTGTTGCTAGGGGCACCTACAACGCAGGCATACTGAGGTACCCACTAGATTCCATGTTGACCGAGAAAAAAATAGAACCACTATGCCACCATCTCCTTTTATCCTGCTCCTGCACGGCAAAAAGAAGTGGGCATGCAGCACCTTTTCTCCTTTCTCCCTCCCCGAGACCACCATCTATCGACCACAGCGTGCTCTTGAGCGTTCTCCTTGCTCTTTCATCATGTTCGCTCGTTATTCAGTCAGTCAATAGTATTTTTCTCTTGCAACAAACTAGCATCAACCAGTCTAAACCAACCCAAAAACCAACCAGCGAACACGCTGTTTGTCAGATAGAGCTACTACTTCTGCAGACTATCACAGGCCTCTATGAGACCACCAGACGAAATGACATGGATGGTTGATGCGAGGTGGAGGCTGGGGCACTACGCCACCTTGGCGCGTTGGAGAAGCTATAATAAGATCACATAAAGGACCACCTAGACAACAAGGAAAAAGATAGCTCGATGTTAAATTTGGATATTTCTGTTTCCTTCTACGTTCACGTCACAGCTCCCGTATCTCCGGACTCCATCATTCGTTGGGACCGTGGCTTATGCTGAAATTTAGCTTATACTGAAATATTGTGAGAGGAAAACACTATTTCATGGCTGAAAAGTAGCTCAAGCGAACATGGTTGTTCTTTTTATCTTTAGCATGGCTCTCTAGCTATTTATGCATGCTTTCCCATATTTATTTTTTTACATTGGATTATTGTCAGTGTCATAATTCTTTCTTCTGAAAAATGCACAGGAGAACTGCGTATCTTTCTATTATAGAGAGGAAAGAAAGGGTCCATAAACAATACCAACATGCCAAGGCCATATATGAGATGGTTGGAACTTGGAAGTACTTACAACACCATTAACCGAAAAACACTTTTAACGACCAAATAGCAAGGAAGAACTCAAGGGAGAGCTCCTACCTATCCAGCCTAGAGCTTGGAGTTTCTCAGCTCCGGCTAGACACCGTAATATATACTTATCCCTAAACTTTCACAAAACATCGCTAACAGAAGGGGAATCCCCATCAAAGACACAGACATTACAATGTTTTTGTAGCAACCACGCAGTCAAAACAACGAGAGAATGTGCTCATTTCTGTACTTCTTATTGATCATGCGGATTATCTTAGCCCACCACTTAGCAAACACAAAAATCATCGTGTCTAGAAGCTGCACTTCCCAGACGACCCAAAGGGTGAAAGGTGACAAAATGTTGAACCAAACTTGCCGTGCAAACACACAACCAATAAGTAAACATTGAACTGTCACCTCCTCTTGATCACACAAGGGACACCTTTTTCGGATGCGATGATATCCTAGACGAGCTAGGTGATCTACCATCCAACAACGATTACGAACAACAAGCCAAATGGAAATCGTACATTTTTCTAGGGCACATGATTTCCAAATAGGGCGCCAAGGTTCAAAAATCGATAATAAACCATTAAAAATAAGCTCTATATGATGATTTAGCTAAGTAAACTCTTGAAGCATCAAATTTCCAAACATGTTGGTCCTCCCTTTTGCTAGCCTGACCTCTCCAAGACAGTCATAAAAGCCTGAAGAACTCCATGAAACCAATCATAGTTAGACCGTACTGGATATCATTCATCCAGGTATTATTCTCTAAAGCTTGACCTACTGCTACTGTGGGCTTGTTTTTAAGCCGAGGCCACACACTTGCTACCACTGTGTGTGTCATAAACTCATAATTCTCGATACGCTAATGCTCTACCGCGGCCATCCGTTCCTTGGGCCTGCGGACCGGCGGCTCAAGGTCCTCAACTCACCTCTCCACTGTGCGTGTTCCTAAAAAAAATCTCGACTGCCATTCCCCCCACTCACCCAACTGCGGCTACGGTCGAGGTAGCCTCCACTGCGCCTTACGCCCGCCGCGGCACCACACCGCCCGTCGCCACAACATCTGCCGACGTGGCCACTCCACCGCATCATCTGCTTGCCCCACTCTGTCTCGCCCACCGCAGTCATCCCCTACCACAGCCTAGACCTGAGTATTTTGGGGCCGGACCGGGTTCGGGTCGGGCCAAAAAAGGCTGGTTATTTTGGGCTAAAAAAATCCCGCCCACGACCGTCCAACTGGACCAGTCGGGCCTAATTTTTTGGGCCGAGCCCGGGTCTTGGCGGGCCGCCTGCACATTTTACATTATAAAATAGCAAGAAACAGTGTTTTAGGCCGGGTTCAGGCCTGTGGCAGAACCGCCTAATCCAATGCCTCTCAGGAGTATTCGTCTTCCATTGGATACTAAGTATTCAATGGAGGACACCAAATTACGCAGTTCCATCGGGCACACCCCAAGGGAGAACCCAAAAATCCACATTTTCCATCAGGATCACAAATGAGAGAATAAAGCTTACAACATTCTTAAACCATTTCTTACATCACTTTTAATACAACATCAGAGAATAATATGTATTGTTATAACAACGGAATGTAATCATATTATCAGAGTTATGAATAATTTAAGTTAACAGCGGAATATAAACTAAACTACGATAACAGATTATAAAACTTTCATTTATAAAAACATTTAGTAAGAGTTATAAATAGAAAATATGATCGCAGCGTAAAGGAAATCCTCTCTGAGCCCACTAGGAGGAATCCACACACAAAGGTCAGCTCAAGCCTCCACCTGTCACCGGCAACAAGGGGAAATAAAACCCTGAGTACTCAATTGTACTCAGCAAGACTTACCCGACAGGAGAAAAGAAAAGACTCCAAGGATATACAAGGCTATCTGGCTTATGGGTTTATTGCATCTGCAGGAAGCATTACTAATCGTGCATCCTTATATTCGATTTTTATTAACAGTGCATTAGTTCATCAATTAACCATTCTATGTAAGCACATATGCTACTTTCAAGCAGGTGGTAGGCAATCAGAGTTTCTTTTACCATCTTTCATCTTTCAGTTCTTACTACGATGCTAGAGTTTAGACAAGCCATACTGGATTGCCCGACGATTCGCGAATCAATGCCTCCAGCTGGGTACCCCGAAAACACATGCCCCGCTTGTACCCCGGGCACAAGCAGGACCAACCCACTATCCTCCTGTCATGGGGTCCACCTCCCCGTCCAAACTGGGACTCCAAGCCCCCGCCCCTGAGTCCCAGACTCAATGCGGTGCAAAGACCTCCTAACCCAAAAACCACCAAGACAGTCGGTCTGGAAAGAGCCGGAACCCATGACAAGAGAGTAACAAGTCTTCCAAGCGCCCATACCCAAGTATGTGCTCGGGATAATAAGTCTGTGACTTGCCTATCGTCTAATGCAATGCTCCATGGCCACAGGATACAACCTCTTACACCCACCAATACCCAAACCATATCCCTATCCGGTCACCATTTATATTTTCCAAGTGATAATAATACAATAATATATTTCCTATCTCTCATGAGTGACAGGCAATCACTCGACTTCTATCGGAGTCCTATAGCATAGCAATCTACACGATCCTGTCATACTAGTAAGACTCATAGGATAAGGATATATATATATATATATGCAAGTGAGTTTCATTAAACTCCTTAAAACTGAATGCACAAATATAATTTAATGTGCAAAAAAGTAGGGGTTGTGCACCGGGGCTTGCCTGGGTAAGATTTAATCAGAAGTTAGCTTTCCATCTGAAAGCATCTAGGCCCTTTGTTGGGTTTCGGTGATTAATGACAATACGAGATTACTGTGACTAACGTGTGTTTTGCAGATGCAATTAAGTTAGGTCATGGTAATGGCAATTGATTGGGCAATCATGGTTGTCATGCCCCTACGATGGAAATCAGTTCGGTTTTTCAAAGGATGGACGACAAGGTTAAGGATGGACTAGTTCTAAGTTTCATTTGGTGTTGAAGAGACACTTAGAGTAGTTTAGGACTTTGTTTTTCCTTTGGCTGTACTATTAAGGGGGGTATGGACGGGTAGCTTGACCTAGGTGAGTCTAGTAGGTTAGGTGTGGTGCACACTTATCAAATCTAGCACTAGGTAGCTCCTAAAAAGCCCTTAGATCAATTGAAGCAAACTTCATTCACATATGATTGCGAGTTGGAAGTGAATGGAGGGTCAAATGCTGATCGGACGCTGGCACAGAGTCCGGTCAGTTCATTTGATCAAGGTGAAGTCGTCTGGACGCGATCGGACGCTGAGTGGTGAGTGACTGGACGCTGGGTGCCATCGTCTGGTCGACTCCAGTAAGGGTCCTGAGAGGGAAAATCCTGATCGGACGCGTTCGGTTAGTGCTGACCGGACGCTGGTCAGGTTCTAGCTACTGACCGAACGCTGAGGAGCAAAGTGATCGGACGCTGGGTTCCAAAGTTCGGTCAACATTAGTAAGGTTCCAGAGGGTAGTTTTTCTGACCGGACGCTGACCAGTGTCCGGTCACAACTTAAACTGCACAGAGGCGGGTGAACTGACCGGAGCGTTCGGTCACCTTGACCGGATCGTCCGGTCATCCCGTAGAGGCACATAACGGTTCATTTTGAATGAGGGGTTATAAATACTTCCTCTATTCACTCAAGGGATCACTTTTGCTCATTCCAACAGCTGAGAAACACCCTTGAAAGTGCTAAGAAGAGCAAGGTCCTAGTGAGGTGATTGAGATTTGAGAATCCAAATGAGAGGCCTCATTAGTGAAAGCAAGAGTAGCAAAGTGTGCATCCACCCTTCTCATTAGGCTTGTCATGGTCAAGTGAGAGACCGTGCTTGTTACTCTTGGTGATCGCCATCACCTAGACGGCTTGGGGTGCTTGGGAGCTTGGTGATCATCTGGTAGAGCTTGTGGATGACCCAACTCAAGTTGTGAGCGATTGTGGGTGATTCACCGTGATAGAGTGTCAAAGAATTAACCCGTAGAAAGCACTTGATCCTTGCACGGATCAAGGGGGAGCTACCCCCTTGCGTGGGTGCTCCAACAAGGACTAGTAGGGAGTGGCGACTCTCTGATACCTCAGCAAGACATCGCCGTGTTCCTGCTTCTCTCTTTACTTTAAGCATTTACTTTGAGCAATTCAATTCTTGTCTTTATATTCATAGAATTACCATGCTAGTGTAGGATTGGAACATATGTTGCTAAACTTTTGTGCGTTAGAATAATAAAAACACTTTCTAGGCACAAAGGGTGAAGTGGGCTAACCTTAGGGTTCAATTACTGCAAAGAATTTTAGAATTAGCCCAATTCACCCCCTCTTGGGCATCTTGATCCTTTCACAATCATGGTGACACGATCTCCAAAAGTACTATTTCTCTAGCAACTCCTAATGACTCCGTGATCCATCGGCGTCCCAATTATGATATGCAATGCGATGCAATGCAAAGACATAATTAATCGACTGCAATCGTGACTTGTAAAAATACGATTTACGCCTCTCAAGTTAACGAGCTAGTTCTAATGATGATGTTACTTAGGCTACATATCCATGTTGTGAAATAAGGCATTATTTCCCAACCAATGTTTTAGTTATACAAACTTAAGTTGTTTCTTTATTCTATTCTATCGATTTAATCATCATTCGAAATAGGGCATCATTACCTATCTAGCAAACTAATTATTTTGGAGCTACAAAAATTACAGTGAGTAGATAATAATATTAGTAATTTACTGTAAAATTTTTAGAGTTAATACTATCATTGATTTCTCACAAAAATTCCCACAAGTTCACATTTTAACAATTTTAAACATTCTAAAATAATTAGAGCAACCCTAGAAACATTTTCAAACTAAATGAACCAATTACGCTAATAGATAGATCATGATTTTAGAAGCCTAACAAAATTGGTTTCACCATATTTGGACACCTACACAATTTTATTTTGATTTTACAAATTTATTTCTGAAACTAAACTAGCCCAATATTTTCTAGAACAAAAAGGCCGACGGTGGCTAAGCGGCCCAACAGTCCAACGCAGACGCGCAGCCCAGACGCGTGTGGCACTGGACCGGCCCAAGCAGGCGCGCGGCCGATGGCCTAGGCCGTGGCCCAAGGCGCAGCGAGCACAGCCCCCTGCGGCGCGAACGGCCTAGGCACGGGCGGCACCATGCCGGCCCAAGCGGGGGCACGACCGGTGGCCCAGTAAGCTAGCCCACATGACCAGGCAGGGTGGCGGCTGCACTTTAGCGATGAGACCCTGAGCTTTCCTTGAATCAACCCGTGGTACAAATGCACTATTCATGTGAGTCACGTATTTACACCTAGAACCCTGAAAAAAATCTTCTATTCTAATTCTCACCCTTCTCTTCTTCAAAAGTAGAGCACGGCCAGGGAAACCGACTGGCGCCCAAATCCGGCCATGAGGTCATCAACGGCGGTGAGGAGGTGGCATCGCGGCTTGACCGCTGCCGGGCGCACCCGCTGGTGGACACGGCTCGACCATAGCTAGAGCACGGAGCTCCAGCCATGTGCGTCGGTGCTCAGGACCAGGCGGATCTACGGTGAGAGCACACCGACGGTGAGGTGAGGGTGCGGTAGCTAGCGAGGGTGGTAGGGAGGCGCAGCGACGTCAGTGCAGAGGAGGCTCGAGGCGAGGCGGAGCTGTGCGGCCATCCTTCGTGTGATGGCGGACCTCCTCGACGACCCAGTGGTAGGGGACGCGTCGGCGCCACAGCTGCGCGTGGCTCAAGGCAAGCGGCCACTGCAGCGCAACTCGGTGGCTTTGGCCGCACGTGTGGGTGGCCACGGCGCACCCGTGGGTGGTGCGGCACGACGACCAGCGCGAACAGGCTCTATGGCACCGGCAAACCTGGCATGGGCGCACACAGTGGCGTGGAGCACTGTGGCTACTACAGGGAAGGCGGTGCGCTGGCCAACGGAGACTGTGGGGCGGCACGTCGATGATGATGTGCCAGCACGGCCGTGGCACGCAGACTGTGGAGGAGGCGCTCAGAAGGGCAGCGGTCCAGAGCAGACTGGGAGGTCGCACGTGGGGAAGGAAGGGGAGGGGCAACACCGTGGAAGCTGCTGGTCTAGCGTGGAACCGAGCGGGCTCGTGCGCCCTCAAAGGTCAGGAGGCGAGGCCGACGATGGAGGCAAGCAGTGAGGGAGGAAAAGCAAGGAGCGGCTCAGCAGTCTTCAAGCAAGGCCACGAGAAAGCAAACACACATGGCTTACTGCACTCGTCCAAGAAGAGACACGCAGAGACAGTCAATCAGAGAAAAAGAGATAAGCAAGGCATGGATGGTGCCGCAGCGATGATGCGACGAAGCGGGCAGATAGACGATGGTGTTTAGCAGGGGCGTGGGCACGACGGAGCATGTTCTCCCATTAAAATTCAGACAAAACGCTAGCGAGGGAGAGAAAGACAATGGCGTAGGCAAACAGACACGTCGGGGTGCAGAGCCACGATGGGAGACGGGGCGGTGCATAATTGCAACGCAAGGCGAGTACGCTGTACGACGCACCAAGAAAAGTAAATGAAGCTGATGTGCTATCTCTCGTCTGTTACGTGTTTTCACACCAATTAGGTTAAATTTATGAGGCGGCTAGACGGGCAGCTGTCGCGGGTACGTTACCAACTTGTCATAGGGACTAAAACAAGTCTATACTTAAAAACATGTCACTAGACCAAGGCTTTTCAACTGAGCGTACTTCCCAAAATAAACATGTGAGTGTATATATATATACCTATACATATTTCTATCGGTTTACTAATTTAGACAATTAGCAACATCTAGGCACAAGGAGATTTTCAACAAAGCTCGAATTTAAATTAGATTCAAAAGCTATATATATATATCGTTCTATTTATTAATGGATTTTATTTTATTTATAAAAGTTGTCTTTCATGCTTAATCTAATAGAACAAACCATTCGCTATCTATTGGCTAGAATTATCGTTCGATATTCCTAAATATCTTTACGCACTGAGTAATTTAACTTGGGCATTTATTTGAGTCCACAAAACGAAGTCACATATGATTCACTTATCACATCAAGTATGTTTTAAATAAAAAATCCAAGAAATCTGTTTCAAAAAATTTTCTTAGGCCTGAATCTCGGTGTGAAATGAGCTCATAACACTAGAGGTGTTACAACGAACCCCCTTAAAAAGAATCTCGTCCTGAGATTCGAAGCAAGAACCAGAAGAGGAGAAACACGATTACATTATGTAGATCAGAGATCATACGAAAGATTACACGACTTCTAATGCTAAACCATACAGGGATTTAGAGATACATGGTTAAGAGCAACCTAATACAACCAAGACTTAATCTAGAAATCAAGATAGACGAGGACAATGGAGAAACAACAAGATAATGATTATTCAAAATATGGCGTATGACCAACAGATCCAAAAACAGTCGACTAAGAAGTCAAACATCGTGAACTCTAAGATCGACTAACCAATGGTAGACTTGAACTTCTTCGACAAAACTAGATCCTTTCTTCTCAGATTACACCATCATCTCAGACTGACTAACCTAGTACAGGATCTCGTAGCTCTGCGTTGGATTCAAAGGGATGGGGATGAAGAAGAAGAGCAAGGACCAAGGGTATCTTATAGTGGTGAACAGAGGTGGGGCACAACACACCAGAAGTGGAGGCGGCATGATGGCATACACAGACGGTTCATGCTGCGGGGATAAACTCAGCCATGGTGCGCTTCCTACACGAGCAGCAGAGGGGGAAATAAAGGAGAGGAGAGGGGGTCCGCTCGATGAGGCAAGCGTGCGGGCGGCCGTGTCCCCAAAAGAAGAAAAGAAGGGAGGGGAAAGAGAGGTCTAGTATGGGGATGAGGCGTGGGAGTCGAGGGCCGACCGGATGCTAGGGAAAAGGAGAAACACATAGTACACAAAGACGGCGAGTGGGTCACGATGCCACGACCACGCTAAAAACGGGATGCAAGAGGGCCCAACACAGATGGCATCTCTAGGGCACGTAGCAAAATAACCCAGCATGCGTAGTGCGGTCAACTAAACACAGGGCTTGTGACATGACGTCCACTTAGGCTTTTACAATCACACCCGACTATCCACTGCTAACTTTACTTACTACTCTTTTTTCCTTTCCTTCCTTGACCACATCCTTCTTTCATGTAAACCAAGACCATGTCATATGTTCTTCCTCCAAAACCACCTCACCTTGTTACCTCGAGAGAACACTATTTCATCAACCCATTGTGGATTTCCCGTTTGAACACCTAAATATTTTCCAAGGGGAATATTTTGTAGCAAAAGCGGTATGGAGGTGTAACTTGGTAAAGGTACTTGGTCAACAAACTCGATACCAGCGCGTGCTGAGCAGCGTCACCATGTGGCAGTTATTCCATAGAGAGCCCTTGGTGTCATCACAACACCATAAGCTATTAACCAGGCAACTACTACCAACTTACACGCAATGAAGGCAGTGGGGTCATAGAAACAGAATAAGAGTGTTGCAAGGGAAGATTCAAACAACAAGGGTTCCCTTCACAACAAGGGACAAGGAATTCAAATCGAACGGCGGATTTGGTTTAAAGAGATTCAAGTGTTTTACTAGGACATCCACAATTAGTCGATGCAATGTCCAATGTTCTCCACTCACGGCTGGTCTGCTGGCAACTAAATAGTAACTTCTCTTGTAACCCGCATAACATCACCATTGAAAACCGTAAGCATGCCTAACGAGACTTAAGATAGATGGACACAATAAACACAACAAAATAACAAAATGCAGATTCCAAAGGTCTTATATGGGTACATCATATAGGCATCCAGTCTTCCATTTTCGACACAACATTCCCTATGGTCGGATGATCTCAACAACTACGAACGAAAAACAATGGCAAAAGTATAATACCGGAGGACAGCGACGAAAAGGACTACTACTACAAGTACAGCATCCCAAGGCAACTAATCTACTCTGGACCATGTATCTTCATTCCTGGGCTTGGCGGATTCTTCTACCGCCCTTGCTATGGATCTACCACTTCTCTTGGCAATGGCTGAGTGAGAGGAATCAATGGTTCTACTTTTCACACTTCCAAGGGAGGAGGTGCTAGCGGTGCTGCAATACTAGTTCTCCTTCTTTCTGGTAGATGGATAGGGATTCCCTCCGCAATCAAGGGATCCTGCTGTTCCACAACTAATGTCCTCCGCTTGGCCCTGGTGACAAGATAGGCCTCACCCAACTGATGGACATGACAATCTTTAGCCTCCTTCAAAGCTTTCGACATAGCAGTCTCCCGACTCTCAGTAGCTGCCGCACTGGCATGCGCTTTGGCAACTTGAACCTAGAGCATCTAGGTGAAGATCTTGGCTTCCTCGGCTCAACAGAGACACTTCCTTATCTCTGAGGCTTGCTGGTCATACTGCTCATCTAGAGCAAGCAGATACGTGGTCAAGTGCACCATGGTAGGACTATCTTCTTATGCATCCCGTCCTTGCAAGGCCTCCATGCAAGACCTCCATGCCCGTCGATTCTTGTCCAAAGGTGGAAAGAACCTCATATGAGTACGAGCAATGGGATCTTCATAGATCTAGGAAAGGTACCGCAAGGCTTTGCGGGCCACAACCTGGTAGGTGTCGATGAAGCAAAACCCGATTGCGGTCACACTCTAGGCTTCAGTGAGGTCAGGGAACTCTTCACTCTTCTCAATGTAGACGGTAACCTAACACCGCTCGATGCCACGCTTCTCATACTCACGGCCCTCATACTCAGGATGATCTTTGACTCCGAGCTTTTGTAGGTTGGCATGCAGGATTCTAGGAAAACCCTTAATGTTCAAGTAGTAACTACTAACCTAGGCTCCTGCCATCCTTGGTGGTGGTTGTGAGGAAGGACTAAGCGAAAAGCTTGCTCAAAGGAAAAGCTAGATGAGCTAAAGTGCGCCGAGTGGTGGTACCAATGGCTAAGCTAGGCTCTATTTATAAAGGTAGAGCGCTCAGTGGTCCTGGCATAGTCCACTAGGGTTCCTATGCGGGGTCACTACAAATGAATCAACAAAATCGTTTGCGCATTTGAGGCGAGCAATGTCCGAGGCCATTACTAACTAGTATGACTATAGGGCAAGGGTTCGACAAGAGCGCAGAAAAGGGGTACTGGGAGACATGGGTCATGACATGCGTGAACCATGGGTGAACGCGGAGCATGAAGCCATAGTGCAGAAATAACTCCAGAATAGGACGAGTCAGTCGTGCACAATACGACACGCGTGACACCTATGGATTGCGTCTCTGCAAGCAATACGAGCACTACAATTCACAAACAGGATATGCATGAATGCACGTCCTATACGCCCTTCCACCGTTGCCAACATATAGCTTACAACATTCTCCATCGGGAACACCCCAAGGGAGAACCCGAAAATCCACATTTTTCATCCGGATCACAAATGAGAGAATAAAGTTTACAACATTCTTAAACCATTTCTCACATCACTTTTAATACAACATCAGAGAATAATATGTATTGTTATAATAATAGAATGTAATCATATTGTCGGTGTTTCGAGTAAACAATAACTAGTAAATTTGTATTTGTTGCGCGTTGGGCCCAGATGGTGTGCTAAAAGACACAAGGTTTATACTGGTTCAGGCAGAATATCCCTACGTCCAGTTTGCAGTTACTACTCATGTTATTAGCACTGAAAGGTTCATAGTAGGGGGTACAAACGGTCAAGAGAGGGACATGTCCCAAGTCTCTGATGGAAAGATTGAAATGGTGCTGAGAGCTTGGTTACTGCTCTGCTGTGTGTTATATGATGCGTGGTGTGTTGAATTGATCCCCCTTAGTGGGGTGCCCTGCCCTCCCTTTTATAGATCAAGGGGGAGTAGGGATTACAGATGGGAGAAAAGAAAAACCAGAGGCAAAGAAGGTCCTTTGAAGGTGCTGGGTCTTCCTTTTCCTTTGAACCTACCCTGCTGACATGGCAGATGCTGCCAGGGATAGCATGTTCGGTGATCCTGATAGGGCCATGCTCTGGCTTCGTTCAGCAAGTGGTCACATCCCATCCCGCCCTAGAGGGTGGCACGATGCACTAGGGTGTCGAGTCATGACCCTACGGGGAGCAGACGGCGTAGAGGCCCCATGTTTGTTACTATAGATGACATGAGTTTCTTCCTAGACCACAGTAGTTGTCGTATGTTTTCAGCAGGATTCATGTTCGAGGGCAAATGTCAACGCCCATAACACTGTAGGACAAATATCGATGCCCACAACACGCTTTGGGCTCTGACATGCCTAGAAGGGCTTAAAGCGCCCGTCTGGTCATATCCTGATGGTACTTTCCTAGAGGCATGTAAGGTATGGTCCTCGGTATTGCGGTTGACTTGAGTGCCCCATCTTATCTGCACGCGTAGTTATGAAGGAGTAGCACATAGACGTCAGGCGAGGTGGAGTCTGCCCCTAGACATCGGGCAAGGCGAAGTCCGCCCTTAGATGTCGGGTGAGGTAGAGCCAATCCTCTATCGTTGGGTGATGCGAAGTTCACCACTGAACATCGAGCGAGGCGGAGTCTGCCCCTAGATGTTGGGCGAGGCGGAGCCCAGCCCCTAGATGTCGAGTGAGGTGGAGCCTGCCCCTAGATGTCTAGCAAGGTGGAGCCAGCCCGTGGACGTCGAGTGAGGTAGAGCCTGTCCTCAGACATCAGGCGAGGCAGAGCCAGCCCTTAGTCATTGGGCAAGGTGGAGTCTTCCCCTAGACATCGAGTGAGGTGGAGTCTAGCCCTCGGGGGTTGGGCGAGGTGGAGCTAGCCCTCGGACGTTGGGTGATGCGGAGCCAACCCTCAGGGGTCAGGCGAGGTGGAGCCAACCTTCGGTCATTTGGGCAAGAAGTGTGGTTGCGTTCTTGTCTATTCAGAACCATCAATGTTTTGATGGTTATTAGCTCCTCTTTGGGTACCTCGATATTCAATCCTCGATAGTAGCCCCTGGGTGACTCAGATAGAATCGCTTGGGGGGTATTTCAATTCACAAGAGGGTGCGCGCAAGCGCACCCGATGGGTGTGGCCCCTAAGCCCCCAAGAGATTCGGATAGAATCGCCTAGGGGGTATTTTGATTCATCAGAGGGTGCGCGCGAGCGCACCCGATGGGTGTAGCCCCCGGGTGATTTGGATAGAATTGCCCGGGGGGTATTTCAATTCGCTAGAGGGTGCGCACGAGCGCACTCGTCAGGTGTAGCCCCTGAGCCCCCGGGTGATTCTAATAGAATCATCTAGGAGGTAATTTGGACCCTTCATGGGTATGGCTATGAGATTTGGTGTTTTAATAATTGGATAGTTTGATTAGAGTCCTGGTATCCTGTTCATGGGGATCTGGTAAGAGTCAGCCTGGCTGAGACTCAATCGTGGGTCGAGATGCTAGTGACACTCGTGTGCCTAGGTTTTGGTCGCTTGTGGGCCCATCCTTCATCATAAGGCTGCCTTGGGATGGTCGTCGAAACCGTTGATGGGCCAATTCTCAAACTCCTAGGCCTAGGCGGGCCAAAGGAACACTTTTTGACCCATATCTCTTCTGTCGGTAAAGAGTCCTAGTCCACCCGGGAAGGCGAAATGCCCGACATGTCTTTGGAGGGAAAGGATAGGGATTGCGGGCGCATATCCCGTGTGGTGATGTGGTGGCGAATCATGGCAGACGTAGAGATCTAGGTGGATGGTTGCCTTCCTCGCATCCATCACCCCTATAAAACCAAAGGATTCGCCCCCAAGGTTTCTTATATTGCCTCCTTGCCTTTGCATCTACAATCTCCGTCACCAATCGCCTAAGCCTCCCGCATCCGCATCTCAGCCACCGTTAAGTTCGCATCCATCCATTCCAATCATTTAATGGAGCCATGGTGTAGATCCGATGTCATCCTCCAGCACCTGGAGGGCCTCGTTCACCGTGGCCTTCTTTGCGTGTGGACCACCGCTGAGGAGTGGTGGCTGCCTGGCAATGAGGATGTGTTGTCACCGCCCGAAGGCTATGTTGTGTCCTTCGCTCACTTCCATGAGCGGGGATTTGCTACCCCTGCCCACAAGTTCCTTCGGGGGTTGCTGCATTACTGCAAGGTGGAGCTGCAGCACCTTACTCCCAATGGGATTCAGCACATTGCAGCGTTTGTCGCCCTGTGTGAGGGGTTCTTGGGGATTAGTCCCCACTTTGACCTGTGGTGGTATTTCTTCGCCATCACCCTCCTAAAGAAGTGAGAGAAGAGGCAAGAGCTGAATGTGCTGATGGGATGCGCCAGCATCTAGCTCCGCAACAACTGAGTAAATGAATACCCACCGATGCATCTGTCGACCTCCAACAAGGGGTGGCATTCGCATTGGTTCTACATCAAGGATGACGTAGCCACCCCCTTGCCAGCGTTCATCGAGCGCCTCATCGAAGAGGTCCTAGAATCATGGAGGAAGTGGGGGGTCTCGGATAAAGACAAGAAGAAAATCTTAGACCACCTCACCATCATCTGCATCCTAAAAGAGAGGGGCGTGAAGGGGTTGGGAATCATCGGTGCCTACCACATGCGGAGAGTGGCGCTGCTGATGAGGCGCGCACTTCCCTTGCACATGATGGCGCCTGGGGTGGCGCTTGATGGGATGGTCCTCGCTGAGGGAGCACTCTCCCCCTCCGAAGTGGCACAGCGTATCAAGGAGGCAATGGAGCCTTCGCTAGATGACACCGGCGCCATTCTTTATTTTGTGTATCTGGTGTCAGGGCATTCCCTAATGCGGCCAGAACCAGGGTACATTGACTTTGTAAGTTCTCTTTCCCCGTGCCTCCTTTTTAATTGAACTCCTAACCCCTCGATGCTAATATTGAGATAGGGGGACCAGCCAAAGAGACTCATCTTTATGGATCACCAGGCCCCGCTGCCGAAGGACCCGCTCATGGCGGCGCTGAATCGCACCGCGGTCGAGTGGCAGAAGAAGGCCAAGGAGGACAAGAGGAGGAATAAGCAACAGAAGTTGCGGGCACAGGAGTGAGGAGAGGAGAGATACAGTGATGACGATGACAATGATGATGATGGGGATGACGAGGTAGTTGCTGACATTGTGTGGGATGACCCAATGAGTGAGGATACGCTGATAGGTATCCACTCATCCGTGTAGGGGCCTTTCCCGTTCCACACGAGGGAAAGAGTGTCCACAGGGCCGGTAGAGATGGGCTGAACCATCAGCCTACCCTAGGAGACAGTAGGAGCGGGTGGGTATTTCGCTGCGCTCGAGATGCTGGTGCAGGGGGGTGGCCCCGCCGCTGCACCTCAAGAGCTACCAGGGACGGGCAGATCTATCACCGCGCTAGAGGTGTCGATGGATGGGGCGGCTTCGCTGCCACACCCCCAGACACAAGGGAGGTGGACCCCTCTGCCCAGGAGCAAGGGGCAAGCTCAAAATGGTCTCGATCCAACGAGGCGAAGTAGGGGGCCTGGGGGTTCGTCCCCCAAACGTCTGCACCGCCCAACAATGCCAACGTAAGTCACTAGCTTCTCTGTTTTCTCTGTTTTTCTCTGCTTTTGCTTGTTTTCATCATGACTCACGCGTTTTGTTTCTTTTGTAGTGTCGGGAGACGGGTCAGACGGGGCACTTCTTTAATGCTGGAGCCCAAGAAGAGCATCGCCCTTCAGGTAAGGTGGGGGCCATTGCCTGATGTCACTCCCATTTTGGGTGAGAGCGGAGCCGGCGTCATAGCCCCGTTGGCCAATTAGGCATCGCCCGTAGTGGTGCCCGTGCTCTCAGTGGGTCAAGTGGTCGGTAAGGCTGAGGGGGTGCCCTCGAAGGTTGCTGCGCAACCGGCGATGGAAGCGATTCCGCTACCGACGTCGGAGCGAACAGAGTTGTCAGCCGCACTCGTTGCGTCGACCACGGCGGGCGTGGCACAGCTAGACAAGGTCCCGCCAACGGAGGCAGAGGTGATGGCCTCTATGATGGATGGGTCATAGCTAGAAGCTATAGGGGTGGCGCCTGAGGAAGTGGCGCGTCCTGTGCTACTGGTGGCCCTAGAGATGATGCCCCTCAGGGGTAGGACGGAGGGCATCGTAGCCGAGGGACCCCTAGACACCACGACGGTTGTCAAGGAGACTGGTAGGAAGTTGTCCCTAGTCCTGACATCAGAGGGCTACCACCCGCCCATGTGGGATGAGCCCCTGCTCCAATGGGTGAATCCGCGGGACCCATCGTTGGAACTCTTCACCCTCGATGATGCTGTCGAGGGCATGGAGCGGGAGAGTCTCAATGAGGGGATCACAACCACGTTGGAAGCTCTGAACTAGGCCAGGGGTGCCTTGTGAGATGTCATCATTCCCATCGGCCGGGTATTCACTTAGTCTTGCATCTCGCTCTCTTCTTTCTTCATCTATTTTTGTTTTTTGACCACCGTAATTTTCTCAGTCTCTTATTTCTCGTAGCCAGGAGAAATCTTGGTTCCTTCATGAACATAAGGAGGACTAGGACTACCTCATCGATGTGGCATGGCTGCATAGGAATGTGACTGCCCAGCTCTGACAGAGGGTGGCCGAGTTGACTCCCCTTGCCTCAGAGGCGGACAATCTTCGACGGAGGGAGGCCGAGGCCCACCGGGACGCGGAGGACGCTGAGAATTCTTTTGATGAACTATCGGAGAGGGTGCAGTGGGATGAGGAGGAGGCTGCTAGAGTGCAGAATGAGTGGGACGAGCTGCTCTAGTGGGATGCCGAGACCCACCAGTGGATCATCGACGTCCTGGCCAAGGCCGAGAAGCAGCGGGATCTCAAGCTAGGAGCTGAGGAGAGGTCCGCGGCCCTAGAGCAAAGGGCAAAACTAGATGCCAAGGTAGTCGCCCAGCTATGCAAAGATCGAGATGAGCTACACCATACTACGGAGAGGCTCTGCTCAGAGCTCGGCGTGGCCCACGAGGAGCACGACCAGGCCGTCTGAGAGTGCGACGAGGCACAGCAGAGGATTAGCTCCCTCTAGGTTGAGCTTGGAACCACGAAAGCCTAGAAGCTAGAGGCTGAGGGCTCCGCTGCCAAACTGGCCACAGATCTCAATAAGGTGAGGAGTCTTCTTTAGGTAGAGAGCGACAACCTCGATGTACTGAAGGTTGCCCTTGGCGTAGTCTGTGACGACCTATAGGTAGTGCAGGCAGAGGGGACTAGCTCGCTCGTGGCCCATGCCATAGATATCATGGCGTGGGAGCGCCAGCTAGAGAAGGAAGCACTTCGCTCAGGGATCACCCAAGCCTTCGCTATCGCCTGCTCGCATTACGATGAAAGCATCGACTTGGAGGTGATGAGCCTTAGTTACGCGCCAGGCTATGAAGCCTCTAAGCTGGATGAAATAGAAGCAGCGGTGGCTCCTCTTGCGGAACCTCTGGTGAGCAAAGTTGAAGATATGGTTCTCTCCCGGAGGGGGTAGTTAGTCGAATGGGTTTGATGGATATTATCTTTAATTTGTGGACAAGTGTCGGCACTTTTGTATCTTAAAAATAGATTCATAGTTTCATTTTGTTCGATTGAACTTGCTTTCCTCCCTTTTTGCATTCGAAAAAGGGGCTCATGTAATCTGACCCTTCCATTTGTTTAAGACCATAGGGCCCGAGGTGTGTAAGAGGGAAACTTTGATTATGCTGGTGAGCAAAGTTACCATAGCCATCAGGGCGTGGGTTTTTTGTAGTCTGACCAGGCATGCTCGGCTATTCATTCCCACAAACCTTGCCACTAACTTTAACCTAAGGAAAAGGGCCGACGCAGCGACTGTTTTGAAAAAAGGAGGTATTTATACCTTTATTAGCCCCCGAGTGAGATTCGACCCCTTGCGGTTGCTGGGGTCGAATGTCACTGAAGACTGAAGAGTGGATAGCGAAACTACTTTCGTACTTGCATGTACCCCTTCCTTAGGATTTTAGCTATCATTCTACGACCGTGCGCTTGGTCGCTTTATAAGTCCAACTTTCCTCGAGCCCCCACGTGTGGTGGGGATTTGGTCAAGGTTTGGCTCATTTTTGTGACCGCTGCCCCATCCATAGTTTTCGCAACCGAAGGGGTTGAGGTAACATCACTTGCCTCGATGGCTTGAGTGACGTGCTTGATGAGATCGCTAACAGGGATGTTCGAATGGAATCCGGTCCCATCGCTCATGATAGGGTCGACAAAGCCCTTGGGTGGCGTTCCGTTGCTCCTTAACCCACCTTCCAACAGATTCACCCTCAATGGGGATTCTATTGGCTCGGCTAGAGGCTGGATCGAACAACAAGGTTGAGATGACCCTATCTGCCTCTATGCGGGTTGGGCGAAGGCCACTGAGGCTCACCTATGTTTTCTCCCCTGGCTCTTATTCGACGTGAGGCGACCTCAGGCCCTTCGCAGACCAACCTTCGAACCTTGGTCTCTTGATGTAGGATCGGGCGGCTTGAGCCCCTGAGCCCCTTGGGGTTTGATAGGGGTCGGCTGTGTTTCATGCGTTACCCTATCCTTGGTTTCCATAACCAGAGGGGCTAAGCTAACGACATTTGCCTCGATGGCTCAAGTGCTACGCTCAATGAGCTCGCTAATGGGCATGTTCGAGTGGAATCCGGGTCTGTCATCCGCTGACAGGGTCGACCGAGCCCTCATGTGGCATTCCACTACTTCTTAACCCACCTTCTGGCAGATGCCCGAGCTGTTCGATAGGCTCGGGTGGCCCGTTGGCCTCTTCTCGACGAAGATTCTATGGGTTTGGCTCGAGGTTAGAATCAAACGTGAAAGGTCGAGATATCCCTATCCGCTTCTGAGCGGGGTCAGGCAAGGCCGCTGGGGCTCATCTTAGTTTTTCTCCCCTGGATCTATTTGACATGAGGCAGCCTCGAGCCCTTCATGGGCTAGCCTTTGAACCTTGATTAGTTGCCACTCATATCGAATGAGGAGACTACCGCTTTGTGACACGACGCGAAGTGTTGAGACGCAGTAATTGCATATGCAACGCTTGGATGTATGGGATGAATGTACGATATAATGGAAATGAAGGCGAGGGTCGGTGATGTTACCTTGGTGGCATGAGTGATGGGGAGCTCATATCAGGCATGTTTGTGCGTGGTTTGGGTCCAACATTTGTGTCAAAGCCGGTGTAACCTGCACGAGCATCGCAATTTTTTGTTTCTATCTCTCGACAGCGATCCAAGCCGTTCGATCGACTTGGGCGACCTAACAGCTTCTCCTTGGAGGAGATTCCACAGATAGACCCCTCGAAACCCTTCTTGAGAAGGTGGATGCTGAAGCTTGGGGTGCGGGGACAAAGAATTCGATCAGGCTGGTGAGCAAAAACGCCATAGCCGCTAGGACGTAGGGTCTAACGGTTCGACCAGTTTTACTCAAAGTTTACACCCACACACCGTGCCTCTGGTTTTTAAATGTACGGAGGGTCAAGCAAAGAGGATGTCTAAACGAGTAGACACTCTCGACAGCCCCTGAGTGATGTCCGCGCCCCTACTGTTGCTGGGGTCGGAGGCTCGGTAGTGAAATTGATACGTAAAGTAAGTAAATAAGGGTGCATATCTTTTGGTGGCCATTTGGTTCCTTAACCTTGTCGCTCGGTGTTTGCCTGGGCCATCGATAGACTCAACAGGCCCGTTGGTCTCCCCTTAATGGAGGTTCCGTCGTTGGGCCCTTCTAGGTCCTGCCTAGGAAGGCAGAGAGTCGCCTGCATGCGGCTATGCTTTGTTTGTCATGCCTGGAGTGCAGTAGTGGTGGGCTATGCCTAGGCCATGTCCTATTTGACTAGGCACCATCTCATCGACCAGGGCGCATCCCGTTGGTCCAGACGCATCCCATCGAATTCCTATCCGCATTGAATAGGGGAAGGGAGATGGTTTTTCGCCCCAAACCTTCGCCTTCCTCCAACTACTACGTCTCCTCCTTAAATAGGGGAAGGGAGAGCATTCTCGTCCTGTTCCTCTACCAATTCTTGAGCTGCTACCTCTCCTCCTTCTTCCTTCTTGCCAAGTGCGTTCATGCGTCACAGCGGTTCCCAAGTGAGAGAGGGTAAAGCGAGGGAGAGGAGAACTCATAGATCCGTTCATGAATCCAGAGCGTGATGTCGAGCTGGAGGTCATCCAACATAGATAAGATGGTGCTGGCCGCCTTCACCGAGAAGGGGCCACTTCCGCCGAAGGAGGAGGCACACTGGAGGGTGCTACACGTCACCAGCTTCATCACCGTCTACGAGGCCTTCGTTGGGATGGAGCCATACATAGACTTCTCTAGGTGAATCTTCTCTGAGCGAGCCTTGTCGGTGGGGAAGCCACCTAGGACTGCGCTGATGGGGTGTTTCACCCTTGCAGCTGCTTAGGTCGGCCAGTTCATCAAGTTTGATGAGATGTCGGAGACATCCACCAGCCTTGGCGGCCATACTTCGGTGGGCAGCATCCCGATCCAGGAGCTACCTCATCCCAAGGTGCCACTGTCAGGGTTGTGGTTGATCATGATGGCGTAGTCCTTGGATGCCCTAGCGAAGACACCATGGTCACCAACGTGGTGCTTGACATTATAGACGACGGCACCCTCAGGGATCCCGCGGAGCGGTAGGACGTTGCCATTGGAGAGCGTGGCACAATGGTCACAGTAGTATTTAGAGTAGAAGTGGTCTACAAATGTAACCATTTAAGTTGTGGGGGCGCCCCCGTGTGAATAGTTTTTTGTATTTATGAATACATCAGTCCCTTTTTGTGATGAAATCAATTTGTAAGGGGAAGCTCAGCCCATCCATTTCTTGGCAATGGTCGTGCCGTTCGGTCAATTCAGGCTACCTACTGAAACAAGAATTTCCTATGGATATAAAGCATGTGGACATCCCACACAAAATTTAGTTAAGCAGGGAAGCCAGGCGGCGAAACTTGTAATAAATTGACAAGCTTTCAAATTTTGTTACAACAAACAGCTTTTCAGCTCTTCTCCCTCTTTTCTGCAAAAGTGGTTTAGTGTCTTCTGACCCTTCCCATAGTTAAGTTCATAAAAGCTTGGAGCGCGGGTGAGCTAGCTCTAATCACACTAGTGAGCAAAGGCACCGTAGCCACTAGGGTGTAGGTGTCTCGCAGTCCGCCCAGTTTTACTCAGAGCTTGTTCCTAAAATCCTAGCTCTTAGGATTTACCGTGAGGAAAGAGGGCAGACATAAAGAATGTTCGTAGGATAAATGAACTCATATCAGCCCCCGAGTGAGACTTGACCCCTCGCACTTGTAGGGGTCAGATGTCACAAAAGATCAGGGATTGCAATGACAAAACTAATAAGAGAAAGTATGTGTTTATTTAGGGTTAAAAACGACGTAGCTGCTCGATATTCTAGGCATTGGTGAAGACCTCACCATCAATGGTTTTTAGCTTGTAGGCGCCTAGCCGGAGTACTTCTGTGATGATGTACGGCCCCTCCTAGGGCAGGGAGAGCTTGTGGCAATCCTTGTTGCTCTGTACGAGACAAAGGACCAGGTCCCCAACGTTGAAGGCTCAGCCCTGCACCCGTCGGCTGTGGTACCATCGCAACGCCTATTGGTACTTGGCTGAGCAGAGGAGGGTGACATCACGTGCTTCATCTAGCTGGTCCATGGCATCCTCATGGGATGCCTCAGCTCCCTATTTGTCATATGCCCTGATCATTGGTGCTCCATAGTCGAGGTCAGTTAGTAGGATGTCCTCGAAATCGTGGGCCATGAAGAAGGGCGTGTAGCCGGTGGCTCGACTAGGAGTTGTCCTTAGGCTCTAGAGTACCGCGGGGAGCTTGATGACCCACCGTGCACTGAACTTGTTCAACCGGTTGAAGATCTTGGGTTTGAGGTCCTATAGGATCATGCCATTTGCATGCTCGACCAGCCCGTTCGTTCGAGGGTGCGTGGCGGCGGCCCAATCAACCCGGATGTGGTATTCATCGCAGAATCAAAGGAATTTCTTGCCGATGAGCTGTGTGCCGTTGTCTATGATGATGGAGTTCGATACTCCAAAGCGATGGATGATGTCAAGGAAGAATAGCACGGCTTGCTCAGACTTGATCGCAGAGATCGGCTGAGCTTCTATCCATTTTGTGAACTTGTCTATGGTGACAAGTAAGTGGGTGTAGCCTCTGGGCACCTTCTTGAGAGGTCCAACCAGAATGAGCCCCTAGACCATGAAGGGCCACATGATGGGGATCATCTAGAGTGCCTGGGCCGAGAGGTGAGTTTGCCGAGCGTAGTACTAACACCCTTCGTAGGTGTGCACGATCTGCTCGGCCTCAACTACTATAGTGGGCCAGTAGAAGCCCTGTCGGAATGTGTTTCCAACCAAGGTTCTAGGCATGGCATGGTGACCACAGACCCCACTATGGATATCACTCAGCAAGCGCTTCCCTTGCTCAATGGGGATGCAGGGCTATAGGATCCTGGTGTGGCTTCATTTGTATAGTTCGCCCTCCACAAGGACGAAGGACTTGGCATGGCGTGCAAGTCATCGAGCCTCCGCCTTGTCCGTCGATAGTGTGTCATGGAGTAGGTAGTTGAGATAGAGTGTTCCCCTATCAACCAGAGGGTCGGGCTCTATTACTGGATCTTGTTCAAGCTCCATGACCTCGGGGTCGGACGGAGCCGAGGGTTGATCGGCCCCTGAGCCTGGATCGGGTGGACCGTCATCGGCCTATGCCGACCCCTCGTAGCGAACCAAGGGCTTGTGTTGGTTGCTGGTGAAGACCCCTGTTAGCACCAGCTCTCAGCCGGATGCCGCCTTTGCAAGCACGTCGACCGCCTCATTGAGGCGCCTCGGGATGTGATTGAATTCGAGGCCATCGAATTTGTCCTCTAGCCATTGGACTTCTCAATAGTATGAAACCATCTTAGCATCGTGGCAGCTTGACTCCTTCATGACTTGGTCGACAACTAGCTGGGAGTCGCCCCGGACATCGAGGCATCGGATGCCTAACTCGATGGCAATGCATAGGCCATTGATGAGTGCTTCATACTCAGCCACATTATTGGATAAGGGAAATAGAGATGAACCATGTACCTCATGCATACCCCGAGGGGTAATATGAAGACCAGCCCCATGTCGGTGCCCCTCTTCATCAGCGATCCATTGAAATACATAGTCCAGTACTCTTGATCGATGACCGCTGGGGGCATTTGGACCTCGGTCCATTCTATGATGAAGTCCGCCAACACCTGGGACTTGATCATTGTTCGAGAGGCATACGTAATGCCCTGATCCATCAACTCGAGCGCCATTTTGTGGCTCTTCCCGTGGCGTCCTGGCTTTGGATGACCTCACCGAGGGGGAACGACGTCACGACCGTCACCAGGTGTGACTCAAAGTAGTGGCATAGCTTCCTCTTTGTGATGAGGATGCCGTACAAGAGCTTCTAGATTTGGGAGTAGCGGGTCTTTGAGTCGGATAGGACCTCGCTGATGAAGTACATAGGGCGCTACACCTTGAGGGCGTGCCCCTCTTCTTCCCGCTCCACTACTAGGGCGGCGCTGACCACTTGCGTGGTGCCCGCTATGTAGAGCAGGAGGGATTCTCCATCGGTAGGAGGAACTAGGATTAGGGCCTTCGTTAGAAGCTGTTTGACCATGTCAAGTGCCTCCTAGGCCTCAAACGTCCATTCGAAGTGATCGGCCTTCTTTAGAAGTTGATAAAGGGGGAGACCTCGTTTGCCGAGGCACGAGATGAAGTGGCTGAGTGTGGCGAGGCACCCCATAACCCATTGTACCCACTTTATGTTCTGAATCAGGCCCATCCTTGTGATGGCTAAGATCTTCTCTAGGTTGGCTTCGATGCCACGCTCGAAGACGATGAAACCAAGTAGCATGCCCCTTAGGACCCTAAAAACACACTTCTCAGGATTGAGTTTGATGCCATTCATTCGGAGTTTTGCAAAGGTCTGCTCAAGATCAACAATGAGGTGGTCAGCCCACTTGGACTTGACCACGATGTCGTCAACGTAGGCCTCAATGGTCCACCCGATGAGGTCCCCAAAACACTTGAGCATACAATGCTAGTACATAGCCCTAGCATTCTTTAGACCGAACAACATTGAGACATAGTAGAATGATTAGAAGGGTGTGATGAAAGATGTCGTGAGCTGGTCAAACTCTTTCATCGCGATTTGATGGTACCCGGAGTACGCATCAAGGAAGCAGAGGGTTTCGCACCCAGAGGTAGAGTCAACTATTTGGTCTATGCATGGCAAAGGAAACATATCCTTTGGGCATGCTTTGTTGAGACCTATATAGTCGACACACATCCTCCATTTCCCACTCTTCTTTCGTACAAGAACAGGATTGGCTAACCACTCTAGGTGGTATACTTCCTTGATGATCTGACCACTGAAAGTTTTGCTATCTCCTCGCTGATGGTCCTATGTTTCCCCTCATCAAAGCCATGCAGGCATTGCTTTACTGGCTTGGAGCCTGGGCAGATCTTCAAGGTGTGCTCAGTGACTTCCCTTGGGATGCTTGGCATGTCTGAGGGTTTCCACACGAAGATGTCTCTATTGGCGCGGAGGAAGCCAACGATCACCATTTTTAAAAGCATGGTACCAACGCGCACTGTTTATCCCTTAGTGCTCTTGAGGTCTATCAGGACCTCCTTAGAACCTTCTGCTAGCTCGAAGGACCCGGTCGACCTTTTGGGGTCGGGCGCTTCTTCAGTGACCTCCTCCTTGATGGCGACGAGCTCTCTGGAGGCAACAATCGCTGTGGCGTGACCGCAGCACTCGACCTCGCACTCATAGGCGTGCTAGAAGGAGGTGACGATGGTGATGACCCCGCTGGGGCCTAGTATCTTTAGCTCAAGGTAGGTATAGTTGGGGACGGCCATGAACTTCGCGTAGCATGGACGTCCTAGGATGGTGTGGAAGGTTCTGGGGAACCCGACCACCTCAAAGGTGAGGGTTTATGTCCTATAATTAGATGGATCCTCAAAGGTAATGGGTAGATCGATCTACCCAGGTGGCATGGCCTGCATTTCGGGCATGATGTTGTGGAAAGGTGCTCGGGTTGGGTGGAGGCGTGTGCGGTCGATGCCCATTTTGTTGTGCATTTTAGCGTACATGATGTTAAGGCCACTCCTCCATCCATCAGTATTTTGGTGAGCCGATTCGGGCCGATGACCGGGTCAACCACAAGCGGATATCTCCCCAGATGCGGGACGCTCTCTAGGTGGTTGGTCTGATCGAAGGTTATGGTAGACTCTGATCATCGGAGGAAGACAGGTGTGGCCGGTTCGGTCATATAGACGTTATGGTGTGTGACCTTCTAATGGCGTTTGGAGTTGTATGCCGCTGATCTTCCAAAGATCATGAGGCAATCGTCTGGTGTCAGAAAGCCATCGTCCTTCTCCTCAGCGTCATCCATGGTAGGGTCAGGGTCCTTCCCATGCTCTCCTTTATTGGAGCCCCCAGACAAGAACCGCCATATAAGGCTACAGTCCTTGTACAGATGTTTGACCAGGAAGACATGGTTCAGGCATGGCCCCTCCAGTAATTTCTTGAAATAGTTCAAAGTGTCCTCCGTGGGCTTCCAACCACCCTTGCGGTTAGCAATGGCCACAAGGGAGCCCACACGTCGTTGCTTCTTATTCTTCTTTTTGGTGGAATGATTGGATGCGCCTTCACCGACGTCCTCGTCTCGTCTTACCTTGCCATCGAGACGATCGAAAATTGCTCCGACCGCTTCTTTGCCCAAGACGCGGCTGGTGGCAATGTCCAGGAGTTCCTTGGTGGTTCACGGGCCCTTGCATCCTAGCTTATGAACTAGAGATTCGCAAGTGGTCCAGATAGGAAGGCTCCTATAATGTTGACATCGGCGACGTTAGGAAGCTCATTGCACTACTAGGAGAAGCACCGATGTACCCATGGAGGGTCTTGCCAGTCTTCTATCAGCAGTTCTTGAGGTCCCATGGGTTCCTAGGGCGCTTGTATGTGCCCTGGAAGTTCCCCACAAAGATCTCCTTTAGATCCGCCCAACTCTGGATTGCGTTGGACGGCAGGTGTTCCAACCGTGCTCGTGCCAAATCGGCTAAGAACAGTGGAAGGTTGTGGATATGAAGTCATCATTATCCACACCATCGGCTTGGTAGGCAAGCCGATAGTCTTCGAGCCATAATCCAGGGTTTGTTTCCCTAGAATACTTTGAGATATTGGTCGGTGGTTGGTACCTTGGCGGGAAAGTAGCGTTGAGGATGTGACGGCCGAAGGCCTGAGGGCCCAACAAGCCAGGGCTCAGGCTTCGGTCCTCGCCGCTATCATAGCATCCACCGCAATGAGGATGATAGCCACAGCGAGTGCCTTCTCTTAGGTCACCGTAGGTATGTCTGCGGGCGTCAAGGGTGCTGCGTGTGTCGCGGTTGCGACCAAGACACTGATGTACCAGCACCGTGGTGCGCTGCCTGCCACCCTACGGTGCCTGGTGGACCGATGCATCCCTATCAAGCCGCTCGGAGAGAGTTCGTTGGCTGATGTCGAGTTCGAGTCGCCGAGACAACACACTTTCTACCTGTTGTGCCGCTGCATGCTCGAGTAGCGTGTGAATCTCCTGGTGGGCCCGATAGTCCTCAGGCGTCATGGCCTCTGGAAGGCCATGGAGCAGGGCTGCTACAGCGGTGATGTTTTGGCTTGCCTGGGCGAAGCTAGGGAGGGCTTCATCATCGGTGATGATCCTCCAGTTTATGTCGCGGGCCATGGCGCGTGCGCGCCCACCGTCTTTGTGGCGCTCGATCTCCCGATCAAGCTCCACACATTCCTACTCAAACTAGAGTCATGCATCCTCGATCTCCCAGTGTCAGGCTTTTAGCTGCTCCACCCTCATGTGAGGTGGGGCCGCTGTCTCCCCCTCGGCCTCGTCGCTGAGGTTGTTCGCCGGGGTAGCCTCCTCCTCAGGGATGCTTTCGACGTGTCCCTCAGGGGTGCTCATCATGAAGCATTCCCGGGAGGGGTGATGGCTCCCCCTACTGGAGTTAGAGCTAGAGGGGGACCTCGGCTCCTCTATGAGGAGGTCATGGAGAGATTCTATGACCTGTTCGATCACTCCCACAAACTCATTGTTCGTGGGGAATGGGATCACGCGATGTGCCACAAGGTGGCTAACGATCGTCGCGGCATTGCGGAGACCGAACAAAAGCGCTGCCGGGGTGCTTCGTGTGGGGTGTTCTAGAGAGAGGGTAAGGCGGCGTAGGTCCTCCCTAGTTGGCTAGGGTCCAAGGGAGACATCGAGCTAGCGCTTAAGCCTCCCGTAGTTGAGGCTGATGGAGGGGAGAGGTTAGATGGCGACATGGGCCAACGCCAACTCTCCTCCCACCATGACGATGAAGTCTAGCTCACCGAAGCGCATGTGTGCGCCTAGGACCTAGCTGATTCCATGGCCAGCCATCCATGGCCTGATGTTAACACTGGAACACGCAAAGGTCCCCTACCTGGCGTGCTAACTATCAGTGTTTCGAGTAAACACCAACTAGTAAATTTGTATTTGTTGCGCGTTGGGCCTAGATGGTGTGCTAAAAGACATAAGGTTTATACTGGTTTAGGCATAATGACTCTGCGTCCAGTTTGCGACTACTCTACTGACTCGGTAGGTCAGATCCTATCCCGCCCCAGCGGGCGGCGCGATGCACCAGGGTGCCGAGTCGTGACCCTATGGGGAGCAGGTGGCATAGAGGCCCCACATTCGTTACTATAGATGACATGAGTTTCCTCCTAGACCATAGTGGTTGTCGTATGTTTCTGTCAGGATTCGTGTCCGAGGGTAAATGCCGTAGCCCATAACACTGTAGGACAAATGTCGGTGCCCAAAACACTGTTTGGGCTCTAACATGCCTGGAAGGGCTTAAAGTGCTTGTCTGGTCATATCCTGATGGTACTTTCCTATAGGCATGCAAGGTATGGTCCTCGATATTGTGGTTGACTTGAGTGCCCCGCCTTATCTGCACGCGTAGTTATGAAGGAGTAGCGCATAGACGTCGGGCGAGGTGGAGTCTGCCCCTAGACGTCGGGTGAGGTGGAGTTTGCCCTCAGACATCGGGCAAGGCGGAGCCAGCTCTCGATCATCAGATGAGGCAGAGTCCGCCCCTAGACATCGGGCGAGGCGGAGTCTACCCCTAGACGCTGGGTGAGGCAGAGCCTAGCCCTGGACGTCGGGCGAGATGGAGCCAACGCTTGAACGTCGGGCGAGGCGGAGCCAACCCTCAAACGTCGGGCGAGGCAAAGCCTATCCTCAGACGTTGGGCGAGGTGGAGCCAGCCCTCAGTCATCGAGCGAGGCGGAGGCTGTCCTTAGGCGTCGGGTAAGGTGGAGCCAGCCCTCAGTCATCGGGCGAGGCGGAGTCTGCCCCTAGACATCGAGCGAGGCAGAGTCTAGCCCTCAGGGGTTGGGCGATGCAGAGCTAGCCCTCAGGGGTCAGGCAAGGTGGAGCCAACTTCGATCATTTGGGCAGGAAGTGTGGTTGCGTTATTGTCTGTTCGAAACCTGTTGACATAGAATTTTTGTCCTGTGCCGAGGACACACGCAGCAAGCCGGAAGGGTCTGCTCGATGGAGCTATAGATCCGCCTAGCTTCAGCGCAGGGATGGTCGATCCTACGCACTCCTCCTAAGACATGTTAGTCAATTTGACCCTATAATTGACTAGGAGAGAAAGCTTATCAGTAATTAAGGGCGGAACTTGCCGATGTTGCCAAACAGTCTCGAATGTGCGGCTCTGAGAGCCGATATGAAAGGAGATCGACTAAACAACCGATTCTAGCATATTCATAAGAATAAATCGGTTAAAGCTCATTGGGTTGTATAAGAAGAATCGGTTATCATTCAAGATAAATGTCATTATTTGAGCAGATATTAATCAATGGCAATAAGATGTCAACAATGATTGGTTTATGCTGAGCTAATGATTACAAGCAACCGGACCCCTTTTATATAAAGAAACAATTCAACACCATTTAACCGTTTAATAAAGATAAATCTAATAAACATGTTAGATATCATCTATCGTTATGACCAGTGGGGCTGAGGTATAATCATGTAGGCCATAGAAATAACAATACACTCAACAACCCTAACTCATTACTAATATCAATGGGGCATGAGGTAGAATCATGCAGGCCGTAATACAATAGTAAGATCATGGGGTTAACACATCTTTTAATCTATCTTTACTTCAATGGTCTCGTGATGCGAACTGCTCGTGAAAGCACTTGATATCGGCTAAAACAACCAAATTAGGCATAGCGCATAGTTAAAGTCATGCCTTATCAAGAATAGATCTACCGAATAACGATCCCCACTTCACGGTGCTAACAATGGGGTGTGAGGCAGAATCACACAGGCCATGATAATGGGCCATGTAATGGTTTTCGCTAGCCAATAAATCTACTCAAGACGCAACATGCTTTAACCGCACGCTATGCACGATCAAGATTGATGTAAAATAGTTGATAAAACGTAACTCATCATTTAATGTATAGATTATATTAGTTTTAGATTAACAAACGATGGGCTAAACAGGATATAAGGCTGATCTAGATCAATCCCAATTGGGCAGAGTGATATTGCTGTAATTTAGATGAATAATGAAAGCAATAAGCAATATTGGTAACTTAATGAATCTACCAAAGACTGCCATTCTAAGGTAGAGCTGATAACTTGACCTTGATCTAGTTCATGCAGTGGGGGTTGACCGGATCGATGTAGCCATACTTGAACTAGGCAAGAATCGATAACTAACTTATACTAGAGTCGCAGTGGAGGTCGACCGGATCGATGCAGCCGTACGAACAGAGGTATAAGCCATGACGGTACTTACAATAAGCAGTGGAGGTCGACTGGATCGATGCAGCCGTACTTGCTGAAGAACTTGCCAAGATCTACTCTACTCCTACTCCTAAGGGGTGGCCGGAGACGAAAAAGTAAATGACTTGTATATTGGATTGATTGTTGTCCTTTACAATAGCCGGGGTTTGGTATTTATACTCGGAGTCTAAACATGAATCCCACTCAAGCATGATTCATTACAATTTTTGCCATAAAAGAAAACATTCCTAATTTAAGATAACTTGGACCCTAATCTTTTCCCTTTTGTAGAGTCCATCATGTTTCATCCCGGCGCCAATCGTAGCCTTTGTCATTATCTGCTAGCGCTACCTGAAGAAAGCTGATTCCGGTGCTGCATTTGAATCAGCTAATTCCAATCTATACACAATTACTTCCTTGATGACATGATCTTAGGAGCTTTTAAGTCTCCACGAGACTCTTTCCAAATTTTGGTGTAAACACATGCCCCTCAATTTTGGGATAAAAGTAATTTTATTCCAAAATTATCATATCTGTATCCCTGATTCGTCCGCAGTCACGGGCAGAGAATCTTGATCTGGGGTCTACTATTTGTCGCCATCCGCAGCTCATGAGCCTATGCCTCAAAACTTTTACAAGAGCGTCACTGCTTCATGGGCACTTGGATTCATCATTCTGGGTTGGCTATAAAATGTTTATCTGACCCTGGTGAGAGCAACTCAACAATCCAGCCATGTTTTTCTTCCATCTGCTCCCTTAAGTGCTTCTAGCTCCATCAAACCCTCCATGGTCCATTCTTTTACAATGAAGATCTTGAGTGGTTAGAAGAATCCTTGTGCATAGGGTGATTGTGTCGCACATTCTAGCGCCTTGTCGAGCAAGAGGATCAGCTACTGTGGCTAGAAGAAGTCCTGTGATACCACCTGTGTCTTCTCACCATGCTCACATAGCTGTTCTAGTGTTTGCAAGGGCTAAAATGTGTGGACATCTTCCCCTTGTTCGTTCCACCAAATGCTCACAGAGAAAGCCACAGGCTTCTTTCTCACAGTTTCCTAGCCACCGAGAATTAGCTGGGCATCTGTTGGGTGGCCTTTCCCCTTTTCCTAGCATAATTCTATCAATGGGCCAACATGACTCGGTTCACGATGACCTTTGGCCTTATGGGGATCCGGACTCCCTTCAATCCAAAGAAGTCTTGGTGGGTCGGTCTCTAGTCAATGTAAATTCTTCGTATCCGCCCCATGATATTTTGTAATTTAGGGAAGTAATAAGTCTGAATTTGTTATTTCTTCATTATCTGTCCCCTGAATTTCTAGAGTGTCGATCCATTTCTGTTCCTGATTTTAGTTTTACACCCCCAATCTATATATATGGGTCATGGCTCTAGATCGAAAAACCACCCGCTTCGTCTCAAACCTCCTGCATCCTTAGTATAGTTTCTATTTTTTCCGTAGGCTTGAGATCATGGAGAACAGCAATAGATCTATTGAGGAGGCTCTTGATGGATCTGCATCATTGCGCCAGCGCATCCATCATCAAAAGGGTGCACCTCATCATGCTCCTATCATTTCATAGCAGAGGGCTGACTTTGCTCAGCCTTTGGGGTCATCCTCAGCACCAATTTGTCGCCCGCTCCCCCGCTATCTGAGGAGGCTAAGAGATAACGACGACTTGATCGCTTCCATTGACCAAACCAGTGAGAAACTTGTCAACTGCCTCACTATTATGGAGTTAGCTCTGGCCATAGTCTAGGGCCGATCACCCCCTAAGGCTAACCCGGTGCGAGAGAGGCTGGCCAAGGTTGAAGCCAGAATTACTGGTAAGACATTTGCCATAATTTTCTGTTTCTTCTTAACTTTTGCCTCCAACACCCTGATCACCTCTTCCTTAAATCCTTTAGATCTATCGGCTCAGCTAGAAAGCCTCCATTTAGCTACGGACCATGTGGCAAGATTCGTCAATGCTAGGGGCGCCGTTCTGGTAGTTCGCTTGTATGACATCCCAAACTGTGTCAGAGAAGTTGCTCTTCATGGCATTCGTCATGGCGCTGCCATGGCGCTGGCTGCTGCACAAGTTCACTCCGGCCACGATCTTTGGCTTCTTCCCCATGGAGCTCCAGCCACCGGATACCCTAGAGATTATGAGCGCCTAGTCGAGGATTTCTCTAACGCCGCCAACTCTGTAGTCCGGACCTCCTAGGCTAATGATATAGTGAACAAAGTGTTTTTTGGTATATAGCTTGTAATAAGTGACATCAAGCAAACAATTCCATCATCTCCAATGATTTTCCTTTTACTTCATGCACCACTTTGTCCGTGTTTGCCTCGCTCCTACGGGTGACACGTATCGTATCGTCTTTTATTGTCTTTGAAGATTTTCATTTTTTTGAACTAGAGGCGATACCCTCCTGGTACCGGCTATTAGAGCCAAGAGCGAATCAACTATCAAGTGTTAATCAAATGTTAGGATAACACCCCGCAGAACTTTTCATATCAAAGGTCAAACGATTAACCAACCCAGGTCAAGCGTCCTATTAAGCAAAACAGAACTCCTTTGAGAAATCCATTAACTCTGAATCGCGCTTGCACTTTGACTCAGCATTCATATACGTCAGCCTAAATCCATCTCCAAGACTCAATGTTTATTTTTCCTTTAATTCAATGGCCGACGTGAAGCCATGACTTTTCTACTAAAACAAACTCTCAGAGCCGATCGCTTGCATCGGTTGTTGGCTTTCATTGCTGATCTTAATGAAGCCTCCTTCCGATGACTTGCTAGAAAAACATTTGAAGTCTCCTAGTCCCCAAAAGACTGGATCGGCTGTTGCGATGCTCATGGACTCATCAGCACGAACTGGTTCGACATCATCTCCATGCCATTGAATCAAACACTGATGCATGGTTGATGGTATACAACAGTTCGCATGAATCCAATTGTAATTAAGGAGCAAACTGTATGACCCTTTTCCATCGATGACGAAGAATGTTGTGAGCAGAGTCTTGCTTCCGATTGTTAGTTTGACGTTTATTGCCCCCTAGGTCTTAGACGTATTACCTCCAAAGTCTTTAAGCATCATGTCAGTCTCCATCAGATCTTCTGGTCCTTTGCCAAGTTTACAAAAAGTAGTGTAAGGCATAAGATTGATAGAAGCACCTCCATCCACCAACATCTTGTTCATCGGCTTCCCATCAACAAGACCTTTCATATATAAAGCTTTTAAGTGCCGATGTTTGACTGGTTTGTCAAATATTGCTTGCTATACAACCGTTAACTTGGCAACTATCTCCTCATACTCCGATTCATCAAAATCTGAATAAACTTCTTGATCTACCGGAGCTTTGAATTCTGATGGCAATAGAAAAGCCATTTGGATATTAGCCAATGATTCTTTTCTATCGGCTGTCTACTTGGTACGCCATACTTGAGGTTTGCCGGATGCCTGAGCCTATTCCATCTCTTTATTCCTTAGGTGTTGCACCATTCTCTTCTGGCTTCTTGTTAAACCTCCTAGACACCATTGGCCCTCCTGCCAAACATATTTTCTTTCGTTGCCTTTCTCTTCATGATCAGCCCAGTCCTGGTCAATAACTCTCTTTCCAAGCCAATCATGAACACTTTTATTTTTTAAGCGCCGATCCATGTTATTACGATGATATGCGTCTTGAGCATGGATAGACCGGCGGTAGGTTTCAGACTTCCTATACTCCCGATATTGATTGCTACATTCTAGATAGTCATGTCTAGTAGGCAGCTTCAAACCTTCATTCCAGCAATGTCTGAAGAAAGGACAATTCTAATGTAATTTGGCTTGTTTCCTTTCATACCTCTCTTCATTCAGTTAATGCTGGTACGCTTGATCCTTTAACCAATGCTGATAATCCTTTTCTTTCTATCACTGCCACTTATTCAACAGAATCCAAGATGTAACCCATGGCTTTGTCGTCTCTGCTTTTGATGTCTCCCCTTGCTTGTATCGGCTCTTTTGCTCGACACGACGTCTTTTAATCTCTCTATACTCGTCAGCCGATATTTGCATCTTGGGATTGACTATTCTAGCTTCTTTTGATTTGGTTGATATTAGGACCTTAGTTTTTCCTTTGAATAGCCCAACATCAACCATATTTAGATCTCCTGGGAAAGGATTATCGTTAACTTTCATTTTCCGAGGCGTATCAAATTTGAGCCTCCCCTGCTGAAAAGCTCTCTGTATATGCTGCCAGAAAATTCTGCATTCATTGGTGGAATAAGAAGTAGCATTATGGAACTTGTAGAAATTCTTATTCTTTAATTGATCAGGGGGCAACATGACATGACCATTGGGCAACTTGATCTGCCCTTTCTCAAGTAAGAAATCGAAGAGCTTGTCTGATATGGTGACATCAAAGTCATAGCTCTCCTCAACTCCTCTTCCCCCAAGGATTTGACACCATCACTATCTTCTTGCCCCAATTCCATTCAGCTATAGTAACCTCTTCTTCTTCATCTTCATAGTCATCATCGATTGAGTATGGATCATAAGCTTCAGCTACTGTGGTACTCTTTTGGAACCGGGTATCTCTGCGCATACTCTGAAATTGGCTATTGAGCGCTGCTACTCATTGAGCCAGTTGACCCAAGTTGTCAAATTCTTGTCCCAGCAGCTTTTCTTTCCACATCAGCAGCATTCCTTGAATAGCTAAAGCAGCTAGTTGATCATCGACCAAGTTTAAGGAGAAGCACAAGTTTTTGGTTTCTCGGAACCTCTAAAGAAATTTAGTGCCTGATTCATTAGTCTTATGTCTTATAGTTGTCAGATCGGTAATCTTCTTTTCTCCAGTCCTAGTGTAAAAATATGTATGAAACTTCTTCTCCAAGTTAGCCCAATTGGCAATGGAATTGACTGGCAATGATGAAAACTAAGTGAAGGCTGGCCCTAATAAGGACAGAGAGAAGAAACGAACTCGATGGGCATCCTCAACTGATGCTTCGCCCAATTGTGTAAGATACCAACTGATATGTTCTATCATGCTTGTACTGTCTTGGCCTGTAAACTTAGCAAACTCTAGGAGCCTGTAATTTGTGGGAAGAGCGACCAAATCATACCATTCTAGATATGGGCATTTGTACAAAAAGGTCAGCCCTTTTGGCTTTAGACCGAACTAATTCTTCATCATCTCGGTCACCCTTAGCAGTAATTCATTAGCTTGCAGATTTGGATTTCTTTGCACCTACTGACCCATCTACGGATTGAAATCCCATGTGCCTTGGTATCCTAGATTTGGCATCATATGAAGGGTGTTATAATCTGTGCCATAGTGATACCCTTATGGAATCTCAATCTGCTAGGCCCTTTGTTGGCTTGCTGCTTGAAGTCTCTGATTATAGACATAAGGATCTATATCTCTATGGATCCTTTGAATTGATGGTGCTATTTTTTGAGCTGACGATGGTATGTGGCCTGATGTGCCAAAATTGATCACCTGGTTCTGACTTTGCCCCGCCGGCTGTTGCACATGCTGTACTAATGGTCCAGGATTGTACTGTATCTGATTTGTAGTAGTTCCTTGAGCCTGTTCAGATGAACTCTAAACTATCTGGACATCGCCATTACTAGCTGGTGTTGCTTCTTGATGGCTAGTACCGACTTGATTAGTCCCTTGGGTCAATGGATCTAGAATATTGTAATAAGTCGGTCCACCTTGACCAACTAGAAATCCATGAATCGCCTCTCTCATGGTGTTGTGGAATATGTTCATGAAAGCTTCGTTATGGCTTGATATGGCATCACGAATAGATTTATCTACAACTTTCTTAAAGAAATGCTTGTCTTCAACTTTAGTTGTATCTGTCTGCCCGTGTAACAGAACTCTTTGTAGTGGAAATTTCTAAACAATTGTGTTGTCACGTGTTTTGGTGTAGGACAACAAACATTTGTTCTGAAACTCTTTTGTAGCTTTGCTGATGACACCCTTATCCGCATCAGGTAGATCTTCATAATGCAGCATAAGGATGTCGTTGTTGTTGTGAACTGCCATGATGATTGTGGGGTCCCACTGGGCATGCCAGAAATGTGTGTCGACATAGAATTTTTATCCCGTGCCGAGGACACATGCAGCAAGCCGGAAGGGTTTGCTCGATGGAGCTGTAGATCCGCCTAGCTTTAGCGCAGGGATGGTCAATCCTACGCACTCCTCCCGAGACATGCCAGTCAATTTGACCCTATAATTGACAAGGAGAGAAAGCTTATCAGTAATTAAGGGCGGAACTTGTAGGTGTTGCCAGACAGTCCTGAATGAGCGGCTCTAAGAGCCGATATGAAAGGAGATCAACTAAATAGTCGATTCCAGCATATTTATGAGAATAAATTGGTTAAAGCTCATTGGGTTATATAAGAAGAATCGGTTATCATTCAAGATAAATGTCGTTATTTGAGCAGATATTAATCAATGGCAATAAGATGTCAACAATGATTGGTTTATGCTGAGCCAATGATTACAAGCAACCGAACCCCTTTTATATAAAGAAATAATTCAACACTATTTAACCGTTTAATAAAGATAAATCTAATAAACATGTTAGATCTCATCTATCGCTATGACCAGTGGGGCATTAGGCAGAATCATACCGGCTGTAGAAATAACAATAGACTCAACACCCTAATTCATTACTAATATTAGTGGGGCATGAGGCAGAATCATGTAGGCCATAATACAATAATAAGATCGTGGGGCTAACATATCTTTCAACCTATCTTTACTTCAATGGTCTCATAATGTGAACTGCTCATGAAAGCACTCGATATCGGCTAAAATAGCCGATTCAGGCATAGCGCACAGTTAAAGTCATGCATTATTAGAAATAGATCTACCGAATAACGATCCCCACTTCACGGTGCTAACAGTGGGGTGTGAGGCAGAATTACACAGGCCATGATAACGGGCCATAGAACGGTTTTTGCTAGCCAATAAATCTACTCAAGACGCAACATGCTTTAACCACACGCTATGCACGATCAAGATTGATATAAAACAGACGATAAAACGTAACTCATCATTTAATGTACAAATTAGATCAATTTTAGATTAACAAATGATGGGCTAAACAGGATATAAGGCCGATCTATATCAATCCCAATCGGGCAGAGTGATATTGTTGTAATTTAGATGAATAATGAAAGCAATAAGCAATATCGGTAACTTAATGAATCTACCAAAGACTGACATTCTAAGGTAGAGCCGATAACTTGACCTTGATCTAGTTGATGCAGTGGGGGTCGACTGGATCGATGCAGCCATACTTAAACTAGGCAAGAATCGATAACTAACTTATACCAGAGTCGTAGTGGAGGTCGACCGGATCGATGCAGCCGTACGAACAGAGGTATAAGCCATGACGGTACTCACAACAAGCAGTGGAGGTCGACCGGATCGATGCAGCCATACTTGCTGAAGAACTCGCCGAGATCTACTCTACTCCTACTCCTAAGGGGTGGCCGAAGCCGAAAAAGTAAATGACTTATATATTGGATTGATTATTGTCCTCTACAATAGCCGGGGTTTGGTATTTATACCCAGAGTCTAAACATGAATCCTACTCGAGCATGATTCGTTATAATTTTTCAGCATAAAAGAAAACATTCATAATTTAAGATAACTTGGACCCTAATCTTTTCCCCTTTTGTAGAGTCCATCATGTTTTGTCCCGACATCGATTGTAGCCTTTGTCATTATCTGCCAGCGCTGCCTGAAGAAAGCCAATTTCGGTGTCGCATTCGAATCGGCTAATTCTGATCTGCACGCAATAGCTTCCTTGATGACATGATCTTAGGAGCTTTTAAGTCTCTACAAGACTCCTTCCAAATTTTGGTGTAAATAGAACCATTAACGTTTTGATGGTTATTAGCTCCTCCTCTTTGGGTACCCCGGTATTCGGTCCCTAATACATATTATCAGAGTTATGAACAAGTTAAGTTAGCAGCGGAATATAAACATGTTATCAGAATTACAATGGAAATAAATATATAGTCATGACATGATGAAGCATTGATATATAAACTACGACAATAGATTATAAAACTTTCATTTATAAAAACATTTAGTAAGAATTATAAATAGAAACTATGATCACAGCGTAAAGGAAATCATCTCTAATCCCTCCAGGAGGAATCCACACACAAAGGTCAGCTCAAGCCTTCACCTGTCACTTGCAACAAGGAGAAATAAAACCCTGAGTACTCAATTGTACTCAGCAAGACTTACCTGATAGGAGGAAAGAAAAGACCCCAAGGATATGCAAGGCTATCTAGCTTATGAGTTTATTGCATCTACAGGAAGCATTACTAATCGTGTGTCCTCATATTCGATTTTTATTAACACTGCATTAGTTCATCAACTAACCATTCTATGTAAGCACTTGTGCTACTTTCAAGCAGGTGGTAAGCAATCAGAGTTTTTTTACCATCTTTCATCTTTTAGTTCTTACTACGATGCTAGAGTTTAGACGAGTCGTACCGAATTACCCGACGATTCGTGAATCAATGCCCCCAGCTAGGTACCTCGAAAACACACCCCCCCTTATACCCTAGTGTCGATGTTTTACCACCGATAGCCTGCCACGGGGGTCCCTAAGGCAATATGTTTGGGCTTCAGCGTATGCGGAACTCGACGGTTAACGCAAGAGACAGTCGATTTATCCTGGTTCGGACCCTCAATCTTTGATCGAGTAATAGCCCTACGTCCAGTCGGCGTTAGCCTTTATGTTGGATTGATTGTAGAGTGTTGTGTTGTGTACAATTGTTCTCTCCTCTCGATTCAAGGAGCCCTGCCCTCCTTTATATAGTCCGGAGGCCAGAGTCCTAGTTGGTTTACAATGAGAGTTCCTAGTAGGATTACAGGATAATACTACTACTAAGATTACAGGGAAAGAATCCTAGTCAGGCTAGTTCTTCTCCCTTCCTTGCGGGGTATCCCGTGGGTCCTGCACCGACAAGCCCCCGAGCACTTCATGGTTGAGTTCTGGAAGCCTCGTCTTGTTCCTTCAAGTCTTATCGAACAGGAACAAGCATCGTCCGAGTGCTTTCTTGAGCGAAACCATGTAGCACTTCGTGAGATCTTCGCGTGGTGTGTACCTTTTTGAAGAAAAAAGTACCCTCATTTGGATGTAGCCCCCGAGCCTCTTGATGTTTGGCACAAGGAGCTTGAGGGTCTTTTCTTGAAATCTTCCTGATTCTTCGTTGAAAGGTTCCCCAGCTTCCTTGTTGAAAAGAGCTCTGATTTAGCTGTGTTCGGGTTCTTTTTGTCGGAAAGGGCTCGGATATATCTATGTCCGGGTTCTTTTTATCTTGTGGCATTGAAGTCGTCTGTCTTGAAGAAGTGTTCCGAGTGATGTGCGCTTTTTGAAGAAAAAAGTGCACTCACTGAGTGTAGCCCCCGAGCCTCTTGCTATTTGGAACAAAAAGTTGGAGGGTCTTGAATCTGAGTTGTTCGACAGAACTGTATACCTCTCCTTTTGCAGCACCCGAGCATATATCCGGGTTGTTTTGTTTAGGAAGAACTCAGATGTAGAGTCTTGGCGTATTCTCTAGTAGTCTATTGTTGTTAGATGTAGTTGTATGGTGGTGGTTGAGTGTAAATGCCTTTTGTTCACGGGTTGTACTGTGTTGATATATTCTTCCGAATATGCTTGTCTTCGAGTACTATTCCCTCTCGCCTGAGTCTTCCATTATTGAGCCCTGTCTTTTCACTGTGTCCTTTGTTAGGCTTGTTTCGTTGGTACTCCTAGTCCATGTGCACTGCTCCTTCGATCTATAAATACCCTCCCGGAGTGCTTGTTTTTATTCATTGAACATTCTGTTGAAACCTTCGTGGTCATGAACATGGTAGTTTGCGAAGTAGAGCAGCCCCCGAGCATGTTTTGTAGTTCCTAAGTGTCTTGTCGTAGCTGGAGGAAGTCTTGTGATCGGGATTAGAGGTAGGCTAATCCTGCAGCAGCATTGTACCAGGATGTACATGGTGGTAGTTGGAGGAAGTCTTGTGATGTGGGCTTCGTTCTTCATCAGGCAGTTCTGGGTTGATCCTCGTCGCCTGTCCTGAGACTATCCGGTGCAGATCAATACCATATCCAGCATCACATTGGTCTTGGGTAGACAGATGCCTGCCGGCCTTCTCTGCTCCATGTTGTCCCGCCGTGCTGCTGATTTCTGCCTTGGATGCACTGCGTCCATCCTTTGAAGAAAATAGTGTAGCCGATGGCGATTTGTCCTTCCGAGTAGCAATTTAGGACATGTAGTCATTCCAGAGCCTAGCCGTGTCCGGGTTCCTCTTTGCTACTTTGCTTTTTGTGGTACCGAGTTCGTTGGGTCTTATAAGATTTGTAATCTTCTATTTTTGAAGTCGCTTGTAATGGAAAGGATCTTGTCTTCTGAGTTGTCATTTATTTTTCTGCTGTAGTCCTAGTTGTTCATGAGATTCCTGAGTTCTTTCTGTAAGAACCAAGTTCTTATGCTCCTTGTGAGGTGGCCCTTCTTTTCTTCATGGTTGATGGGTTATTTTTTGCAGTAATCTGATAACTCCATCGTAGTGCTGGATGGATAAGTCTAAAATCTGCCTATTGAATTGTACCATTGTGTGGATTTGTGCCCTCCATCATTTTAGCTGTGTCAGTAAATGGACCGTTGCGTTTTCACACGGTGCTTTAACGGGCCTGATGGGCCATTTTTATCGCTGTAAAATCTATTTAAAGACCCTTCATCTTCTTTTTCTTTACTATCCTTCTCTTGCCTTGAAACCCTAGCTCTCAGAAATCCGTCGTCGCCATTGCCGCCGCCATCTTAGCGCCGTCGTCCAAGCTTTCTCTTCCCCTAGTTGCTTTTTGCCTCCGTTAGTACATGGGTAAGAAGAAGGCCGCGAGCAAGTCCCAGGCAACCTTCATGGATGAAGAATCATCACTTTCCGTGATTCAGAACCAGGAGTTCGTGGCCATGAGGGTTGCCCAGAAGTCTTGGCCGGCTCCGACGACTACCGAAGATCAGCTTCGGGAACTTATCAGCGATGGTTCGATCCAGAGCAAGGCCATTGCTGAATGGAGAGTTCCAGGCGAGCATTGGGTCCTTGCTCCAGGTCCTGGTGAGATCGTTCTTTTCGTCTCCTTCATTCGTGCTGGACTTTACCTTCCTGCCTCTGCCTTTCTTCATCAATTTCTCAACTATTTTGGGATTTGCCTAAATCATCTTGCTCCTAATGCAGTCCTTCACCTTTCTGTCTTTGTTCATCTTTGTGAAACTTTCCTTGGAATTTCCCCTTCTCTTTCTCTCTTTCATTACTTCTTTCACCCGAAACCCCAACCCCGCCGTGAAAACACCAGTGTTCTTGGTGGCTGTGGGATTCAATTTTGCCAGGGTCTTAAGAGTAAGTTCTTTGACTATGACCTGGTTGATTCTATAAGGGATTGGCGTGCTGACTGGTTTTATGCCACCAATCTGATCCCTTCTCTTGCTGTCCACTCTAGATCTGGTCCCTTGGTTAATGACCAATGGGACAAGAACCCTGTGACGACGGCTAAGGTTTAGGCAATCCAACCATTTCTTGGTAGGATAAGTATCTTGAAACAGCAGGGCTTGACCGGCTTCGGTATTATCTCGAGCTTTCTTCATCGTCGTGTTCAGCCTCTAAAGGAGCGAGAGCACCTTGGCTTCGAGTACTCTAGGGCTGAGGATCCTTCGCGCATGGTCCCTGTCCTTGAGTTGACTAACGAGGAGGTACTCAAGCATCTCCAGAAGATGCTAAAAGGAGCAAGCATTGTCCCGCTTACTGTCTCTGAGTTCTCCGCCAACAACCCGCCCCAGCTGTAAGTCATCTTCTCTTCGCGCGGGTACTTTCTGTATTTCTTTTGCTGTATCTGTTTTTGCTTAATTTTCCTTGTCTTGTTGTTTTATTCTTTTCATAGGGATTGGGGCACAACTTTATTGACCCGATCCCTCTTGACGTCCTCCCTGCCGTGGTGAATACTAGGGAGAACCTTGCTGGGACTTCTGTAACTAGTAAGTTCCCAATCACCACAGTGTTTCCTGGAGTTTCTTTCGGATTTGTTGATGTATATGAAGAATATGTTCCTCGTCTAGTCCCTCGAGGTCCTCGTAGTGTCTTGAAGAGGGGGCGAGCGGATGGTTCTTCATCTGGTTTACCTTCTTCCAAGAAGTCTCGCCAGCCAAGTACTCGTTCATGTACTCTAGTTGTAGCTAGCATGCTCTTAAGTGAGCATATTAATACACTCTGTCCCTTTGTCTTCTTGTTTTTGTCTTGAACCGAGTACTTTCATTCCTTTTTCAGCTGGCGCTTTGGTGGTCTTGGTCGAGACTGAGGAAGAAGAGGACGATGATGTGCCCCTTGTCATGCGGTGGTGAGTTGTTTTCTTATTTCCCTGTACTTGAAACCTCCTTTTTGTTTTGACATTAGTCTTGATCTCTTTGTAGTAAGCGATCGTCGGATATGAGCTCTTCTAAGGCTCCTGCACCGGGCTCTTCTATAGCTCCAGAGCTGAGTTCTTCCGTAGCTCTGGTACCGAGTTCTTCCGGGGCTCTGGTACTGGCTATACCGCTCCTGCCGCCGAGTGCCAGGGACATTTTTGCTGTCGTGGTTCCTCCTGCGAGGTCTTCTTTTTATTTTACGAAGAAGAAGATAGCTGGGTGAGTGGATTCTGGTTTTGTCTCTTTGCTTTTGTTCTGCTTTTCTCTTGTTCTCATTGGCGAGTTCTCTCATCAACTTTTAGGCCTTCGTCTTCTCTCGTCCCCCCATTGACTTCTTCTCAGCCCTCTGTTGTGCCACCGAGTACTGAGCCTCAGGACTCACAGTGCACTGTCGGTGAAGTGGCTGTGGGGGCGACGAAGCTTTCTAGCGACGATACCGCTACTGACTTGGTTGCCCCAGAGGTGACCGTGGCCATTGCGACGGGTCCTTCTGGGGGATTGGCCTTGGCTTCCTGGGAGATTGCTCTGGTCATGCCTTCTTCGCCTCGGCCGACTTCTCCTTCTCCTTCTCTTGCCTCCGGTGGTCCGCCATTTGCCGATGATGTGGTGCAGCAGTTTGATGCCACTCATCGACTATCGGAGTTAACTGCTGCCTGGGGAAGCTTATCGACCCTTGTGACTTCTTTTGGAGAAAAGCTCCAGGTAAGTTTTTCCACCGTTCCTTCTTTGGATGTTCGCTTTTCTTCTGTCCTTATGTTTTGTTTTTCTTTGTCTCTTTTTGCTCAGTCCTTCTCTCATGATCATACCGGCTTCTTTTTCTTGTCTGAAAACGAGAAAAAGTTGTCTTCCGAAGTGAGCACCCTGAAAGCTGATCTTGACCTCCTCCGGGCCGAGATGGAGGCTGAGCGTCAAACGCATCAGGAGGAGGAAAAATCTCTTCATGCCCGGGTTGTTGAGACCGAGAAGCAGAGGGATGCTGCTTTCCAGGAGGCTCAAAAGAATTCAGAGGCCATGAAGAACTTGGAGGCCATGAAGAAGGAGTGCAACGGTATAGCGGGTTCTTTTTGTTTCCTTCTGCATTCAAATTCTCCTTTCTGCTGACTTGTTGTTTGTTGTCTTGTCCAGCTCTCTGGGTTGAAAAGCAGAAGCTCTCGGAGGGCGTTGATGAAATGAAGACTCTTGTTCGTACGAGTCACAACAAAGCTGAGGAGGTAATTACTCATGCTAAGGAGGAACTTGTGCTTGCTAAGTTGATTAGGCGTGGAGCTGATAGAGATCTTGTGTAGGCCCAAAAAACTATTGAAGACTTGTCTGGCAAGTTAGCGACGGCTACTGAAAACTGGAAAGCTTTGTGAAAATCCTTTCGTTCAGTAGCCGACATTCTCCGAAGTCCTGCGGATGATGGGCAATCTTGGGCTCAGTTAATTCCTCAAATTCCGACTCGTTTCCAAGAGTTTGTGAAGAGGTGCGCTCAACTGTGTACCAAGAATGTCCTGGCCTAGGTCCGGGTTCTTGCTCCAGCGGCTCCTTTGTCCAAGATAGCAGAGGAAGCTGATAGTCAAGAAACATTGATGCCATTGAGAGGATGGAACCTGAGGTTGAAGACTTAGCTAGTAGAATAGTAGATAATCTTAATATTGTTATCCCTTCTCCTGATGATGAGGCTTGATGTATTTGACCTTTATGCCCATGCCTTGTAATATGACATTATACTTCTTTTTGAATGAAGATTTTTTGTTAATGTCTTCTTTGCCCGGATGCCTTGTTTATTCCTTGGATGATTTGTCCAATTGGTCAAAGTTACTTGAATTGCCGAGTACTTTGTCTTTCTCTCGTCTTTGCCTTGTAAACAATTCTGCGCGCTATCTTGGCAAACTTTCTTGATTTGTCGAGTACTTTTCTGTCCCATATAAACAACTTGTTGTATATAGGTCTTAGTGTTGACAACCTTTCTTGATCTGTTGAGTGCTTGTCTGGCCTTCTTTTGTGCCATGTAAACAACTCGTTATATGTAGATCTTTGTGTTCTTGGGTATCTCTAGTGTAGCCCCCGAGCCTATTGCTATTTGGAACAAGTAGCTGGAGGGTCTTGTCTTGAAATTGCTGTGGTCTATGCTCAGGCTTAGTTTCAGTCATTTTGGGTGTTAGCTTGTTAGCTACCCTCATCGGCTTGCTCAAGCATCTTTTCAGCTATTTTGCTTCGACCGGGATGGTCAGGCGTATTTTCAACTATTTTGCTTTTTATTTCGGGTGTTAGCTTGTTAGCTACCCTCATCGGGGGGCTCAAGCGTCTTTTCAGCTATTTTGCACTCGGCCAGGATGCTCAGGCATCTTTTTAGCCATTTTGCTTTTTATTTCGGGTGTTAGCTTGTTAGCTACCCTCATCGGCGGGCTCAAGCATCTTTTCAGCTATTTTGCTCTCGGCCAGGATGCTCAGGCGTCTTTTTAGCCATTTTGCTTTTTATTTCGGGTGTTAGCTTGTTAGCTACCCTCATCGGCGGGCTCAAGCGTCTTTTCAGCTATTTTGCTCTCGGCCGGGATGCTCAGGCGTCTTTTCAGCTATTTTGCTTTTTATTTTGGGTGTTAGCTTGTTAGCTACCCTCATCGGCGGGCTCAAGCGTCTTTTCAGCTATTTTGCTCTCGGTCGGGATGCTCAGGCGTCTTTTCAGCCATTTTGCTTTTTATTTCGGGTGTTAGCTTGTTAGCTACCATCATCGGCGGGCTCAAGCGTCTTTTTAGCTATTTTGCTCTCGGCCGGGATGCTCAGGCGTCTTTTCAGCCATTTTGCATTTAAGAAACAACTCGGAGAAAGCCATGATGAGACATATGTTTATCGAGAGAGAATCATCTTTATTGATCATGAATATTGATGTGTTACAATGATACATATGTTTTTGGTGAGCACTATCTTTGTTGATCATGAACGTTGATCTCTTGTGTTTTGTATACATATTTTCCCTTGAGTTGTTTTCATGCGTAGAATCTTCATAGCTGACTGATGTGCCATGTATTGTTGACTTCTTTTCCGTCTTCAGTTATGAGCTTGTATGTGCCTGGTCCGATGACTTTTGTGATGATAAAAGGACCTTCCCATGGACTGAGTAGTTTATGGCGTCCGTCGGTTTTCTGTATTCTTCTTAGTACTAGGTCTCTGACTTGTAATGATCGAGACTGTGTATTTTTGTTGTAGTGGTGCCTTAGTCCTTGGAGGTATCTTGCTGATTGCAGGGTAGCGTTTACTCTAACTTCTTCTGTACTGTCAAGTTCTAATCTTCGGGTGTGTTCTGCTTCTCCTTCGTCATATTGCTCTATCCTTGGTGACGTCTAGATCAAGTCTGTAGGTAGTACGGCTTTTGATCCGTACACCAGGAAGAAAGGTGAGTATCCGGTGGCTCTGCTTATTTGAGTTCGTAGCCCCCATACAACCTTGGGTAATTCTTTAATCCATTTTGATCCATAGTCTACTAGTTCTTCATACAGTCTTAGTTTCAATCCGGCTAGTACGAGTCCATTAGCCCTTTCTACCTATCAGTTGGCTTCTGGATGTGCGACTGATGCGTAATCTATACTGAAGCCACAATCCTATGCCCAACTTTGGAATTCTGTGGCCGTGAAGGGAGAACCCAAATCCGTGATGATTCGATTGGGCATGCCAAAGCGGTGCATAATGTCTTGGATGAACTCGACTGCTTTGGTTGCGCTGTATTTTGCTAGTGGTTTGAATTCAATCCATTTGGTGAACTTGTCGATTGCCACGAAGTTTTACTCGAATCCGCCTTTTGCTTTCTTCAGAGGTCCTACTTGATCCAGCCCCCAGCAGGAGAAGGGCCAAGCGGGTGGTATGTAGATGAGGTTGTGGGCTGGCACATGAGCCTGTCTTGCGAACATCTGACAACTTTTACATCTTCTAACGAGTTCTTCTGCGTCTTTCAAAGCGGTTGGCCAGTAGAAACCGGTGCAGAATGCTTTACCGACTAGTGTTCTTGAAGCGGCGTGATTTCCACAGCAACCTGAGCGTATTTCATCTAGGATTTGTTTGCCTTCTTCAAATGAGACGCATTTTAGGAGTACTCCTGATGATGCGGCTCTTCTGTATAGCTTGTCTCCTACTAGGACGTAATTCTTGCTTCTACGAACAACTCGGGTAGATTCCTGTTTTTCTGCTGGCAACTTATTCTTTTTGATGTAATCAATAAAAACCTGGGTCCATGAAGTGGTGATTACCAAGATCTGGTTGTCTTTGGCTGAGATTTCAGGGGTTATCTCACCGGGTTGTTTGATAGAGGGAGCTGATAGCTCCTCTATGAATACACCAGGTGGGACCTTCGCTCTGTCTGATCCAAGCTTGGCGAGGATGTCTGCCGCAATATTAGAATCCCGCAGGACATGTAGAATTTCTAATCCTTGGAAATGTTTTTCGAGTTTTCGGATTTTAGCACAGTAAGCACCCATGTTTTCTTTGGTGCAATCCCAATCTTTGTTTACTTGGTTGATGACTACTGCCGAATCACCGTATACAAGTAATCGCTTAATTCCTAGGGTAATTGCCACTCGTAGCCCGTGGATGAGAGCTTCGTATTCTGCTTCATGTTGGTAGCTTGCCATAATATCTGAAGGACATACTTGAGTTGTTTTCCGTCCGAAGAAATTAGGAGGACGCCTACACCGACTCCGCCTAGCTTGAGTGATCCATCAAAGTACATCTTCCAATGATCAAGGATGGTGCTTGACACAGGTTGTTGAATTTCTGTCTATTCGGCAACAAAATCAGCAAGGGCTTGGGATTTAATTGCTTTCCGTGGGGTGAAATCGATGTTGAGAGCACCGAGTTCAACTGCCCACTTGGATATGCGCCCTATTGCGTCTTTGTTGTGTAAGATGTCTCCTAGTGGGAAATCTGTCACCACGGTAATCTTGTGGCTTTTCAAATAGTGGCGAAGCTTGCGTGAAGTAATCAGTAGGGCGTAGAGTAGTTTTTGCACATGCAGGTACCGGATTTTTGATTCTGACAGTACTTCGCTGATGTAGTATACTGGGCGTTGTACCTTATATACGCGCCCTTCTTCTTCTCTTTCTACTACTATCGCCGTGCTGACTACAGTAGAAGTTGCCGCAATGTATAGCATCATGTCTTCGTCTTTCTTTGGAGGTGTTAGGACTAGTGAGGATGTGAGGTATGCCTTAAGTTTCTTGAAAGCTTCATTGGCTTCTTCTGTCCACTCGAACCTGTCTGTCTTCTTTAGCAATTTAAAGAAAGGTAACCCTTTTTTGCCTAGTCTTGATATGAAACGATTTAGTGCTGCCATGCAGCCTGTTAGCTTCTGCACGTCTTTGATACTTCGAGGAGGGCCCATCTCTATTATGGCTCGAATTTGCTTGGCGCTTGCTTTGATTCCGCAATGACTGACCAAGAATCCGAGTAGTTGTTCTGAAGGAACTCCGAATACACACTTGTTTGGTTTCAATTTCCACCTCCATCTTTTCAGATTCTTGAAGGTTTGTTTAAAGTCTTCAATCAGTGCATCCGGGTTCTTTGTTTTTATAACCACGTCATCCACGTATGCTTCTATGTTTTCGCCGATCTGATCTCCAAGGCATGTTTGGATAGCTCTTTGGTAAGTGGCTCCAGCATTCTTGAGTCCAAACGATATGGTCTTGTAGCAGTAGGCGCCGAATGGAGTGATGAAAGATGTCTTGCTTTGGTCCTATTCTTTTAATATGATCTGGTGATATCCGGAATAGCAGTCCAGAAAGGATAATAGGGCAGATCCTGCCGTTGAATCAACTATCTGATCAATGTGTGGTAGCCCGAACGGATCTTTCGGGCAGTGTTTGTTGAGATCTGTGTAGTCGACACACATGCGCCACTCGTCCGTATTCTTTTTCTATACTAGAATTGGGTTTGCTAGCCAATCTAGATGAAGGATTTCTCTGATGAATCTGGCTACCATTAGTTTTGTAATTTCCTTTTTAATTGCTGCCTTCTTGTCAGGAGAGAATCGTCGTAGTCGTTGTTTCACAGGCTTGGAGCCTTCATTGATATCAATTCTGTGCTCAGCCAACTCTCTTGGGACCCCTGGCATGTCGGCCGGCTTCCAAGCGAAGATATCTTTGTTGTCCCGAAGAAAGTGTGCACAGATGATTGCCGTTTTTGAGGGATCACCGGTGCCTAGGTCGATTTGCTTGACGTCAGCTTCTTTTGGTGGCGCTAGGATGCTTGGCTTTTTAGCCAGTATCTCTAGTACTTCTTGACTCATTTCTGCGATAATAGTGGCTATTTCTTTTCTTCCATCGTTTGCTTGCGCTCTTGCTGCAATTTGAATAGCCTGAACATCACAGTCAAATGCGTGCTTTAAATCACTCCGAAGAGAAAGAACACCGTTAGGCCCTGGCATCTTAAGCAACAGGTACGGATAATGCGGTATTGCCATGAATTTTGCTAGTGTCGGGCACCCGAGGATTGCGTGATATGATGAATCGAAGTCTACGACTTCAAACTTGATGAACTCTATACGGTAGTTTGAGGGAGTTCCAAAGGTAACCGGTAGAGTGATTTATCCAAGTGGCATTGCTGCCTTGCCGGGTACTATGCCATAAAAAGGTGTGCTTGTTGGTGTGATCATCCCGGCGAGTTGTAGTCCCATCTTCCTTAGAGTTTCTGAAAAAAATGATGTTGAGTCCGGCTCCTCTGTCGATTAGTACTTTTGTGACAGTCATACCGGTAATGGTTGGATCTAGAACCAGTGGGTAATGGCCTGCGTTTTTTATGCTGGTCCATTGGTCTTCTCTTGAAAATTGGATTGGATACTCTGACCAATTGAGATATCTTGGTGTAGCAGGTTCTACTGCCATGATGGTTCGTAACGCTAGTTTTTCTTGCTGTTTGCTTCTAGAATCTGGAACCCCAGCAAAGATTACTGCCACTATTCCCCTAGATTTTTGGAATCCCTTGTCTTCAAGGTTGTCTCCTTTTTTCTGATTGTCTTCTTTATTGTTTCCCTTGCTATCTTTTCTAGTGTATCTTTCGTTAAAGGTGTAGCAATTTTCGATGGTGTGCTTTCCATTGGGGTGCAAGGGGCAACGTATGTTCTTAATGTCGTCATATCTTCTAGGCTTGGTAAATTTCTTTGATTTGTCAGCCATTGCTACTGTGTTGTCTGGACCACGCTTTCTCTCCTGATGTCTGCTGTTTTGAGGAATTTGCCTGTCCAGGTTGTCTCTGTTGTTTCTATCTGGGAATCTTTCTTGTATCTTCTCCTCTGCAGTAATCATCTTTTCCACTGTTCTTCTGAATTCTTCATTGTTTCTTGGGTTTTCTTTACAGAAGTCTTGAAATTGCCACCTAGCCATGATTCCGTGAGAGAAGGCTTCGATTACTTCTCATTGTGTGATGTCATGTACTTGAGCTCGTAGTTCGCCAAATCGTCGATAGGAATTTCTGAGACTTTCACCTCCTTTCTGTTTGAGTCCTTTTAACTCTGCGTGGGTGATTGGATGTGTAATAATTCCCACAAAATTTTCACAGAAAGCTCTTTGCAAGTCTTTCCAATTTCTGATTGATCATGGATTCAATTTGTCAAACCATTGGAGTGGCATGGTTTCTAGGGCCATGGGAAAGAACAAGGTCTTGATGTCATCGTCTCCTCCAGCCAATTCAATCGATTGTGAGTAAATCCTGAGCCATTGCTTTGGTTCGGTCTTGCCATCATACTTGGAGTGGTTGGATGGCTTGAACTTGGGAGGTAGTCGTATTAAAGCAAGTCTGTTCGCAAAACAGGGGAATCTATCATGCGTTCTGGCTTCCGTATATTCTGATTCTGTGCCCCCTTCTTGCCAACTGTCATCTTGGTGAGAGTAGTTCTGCGTGGCTGTCCGAGTAGGTGCTTTGCTTCTAGCCTTTCTTGGTTGCTCGACTTGGTTGTTTTGACTGTGATTTCTTCGACTCTCTCCGTTGTGACTTCCACTTGGTCCAAGTCTTTTGAAAGCGGACTTCCTTTGATTTTGATCTTCCTGTTCATGAGATGTTGCTCTTCCGTCGCGCGTCCTAAGGACTGTTGATCAGAGGAAGTCCCGGAGCTGTTCTTGTTTTTCATTGGGATGTGAAGTTGCTCTGAGTTCTTCTAATGCTTCTCGGATCTTATCGTAGGGTATATTCGCTGCTCGTCCTTCTTCGACTTCTCGCTCTGATTTTCTTCTGTTGTACTTGGCTAGATCTGACTCATATTTGATCCAAGTGTCCTTTCGCTGCTTAGCACGGCGTTGACGTCCTTGTTTCAATTTATTCTTTCTTTCTCTCGCTTGCCTTTGACTTTCGGTCTCACCATCGTGCCCCTAGATAAATGGTGATATGTTGGATTCGGATTCATCTAAAGACCTCATGTCGGGTACTTCTGGGGGGATTAATGGTGATCGAGGACGGCGAATCATGAATACTTCTCTAGCATGAGTTGTTTTGTCATCGTCGTTGATTTTCGTACTGTCAGAGCTATTGATAACTTCAGTAGAGGTTTCAAGGTCATAGATCGAGTCTCCTTCTTGGTATGGTAGAGTTGATGTTGTCGTATCATCGACTAGTTGGGTTCCGTCATCCTCAGGAACGGTACCTGGCCAGTGAACGATGCAGTCTTGAGATGTTATGGTTAAAACGAGACCTTCTTGGGCTCCCTTTAGCGGCATTCTAAGCACGGGATAAGTGGATCCTTTGGGCCATGTCTGATAAGATGTTGCCATGTTGTGGAGTCCGAATGGAAGAGAACCCGACTTCTTTGAAGTACTTTCAGTGAACTCCGAGTAGTATTCTTGATAGGTTGACGTCATGTTCCAGAGCTTTGTTAGAAAAGAACTCGGTTTTCCGAAAGAACTCGGATAAGACTTCGTCTCGAAAATGGAAATTGAGTCTGAATTAGATGCGTGAAGTCACGGAATCCGAGCTGGATTGGACATTACGAGCTGCGCAAATCTTCCAGCAAGCTAATCTATCATTGTCGTCGAAATGAAAGGGTCCTGATGATGATCTGAATCTTCAAGGAGACGGCTTTGGAGGTTGCCATCATCGCCTGCCTTGTAGATCCATGAACCGAAGATGAAGGTCAATCCCTTCGAGAAGATTATGTTGTCGAGGTCCATCGAGCTCTCAGATGCAAAGTCACCGAAAGCCCCTACCTGGCGCGCCAGCTGTCGATGTTTTACCACCGATAGCCTGCCACGGGGGTCCTCGAGGCAGTATGTTCGGGCTTCAGCGTATGCAGAACTCGACGGTTAACGCAAGAGACAGTCGATTTATCCTAGTTCGGACCCTCGATCTTTGATCAAGTAATAGCCCTATGTCCAGTCGGCGTTAGCCTTTGCGTTGGATTGATTGTAGAGTGTTGTGTTGTGTACAATTATTCTCTCCTCCTCTCGATTCAAGGAGCCCTGCCCTCCTTTATATAGTCAGGAGGCCAGAGTTCTAGTCGGTTTATAATGAGAGTTCCTAGTAGGATTACAGGATAATACTACTACTAAGATTATAGGGGAAGAATCCTAGTCAGGCTAGTTCTTCTCCCTTCCTTGTGGGGTATCCTGTGGGTCCCGCACCGACACCTAGGCACAAGCAGGACCAACCCACTACCCTCCTATCATGGGGTCTAGGTCTTCATCCAAACTAGGACTCCAAGCCCCCACCCCTGAGTGCTGGGCTCAGTACGGTGCAAGGACCTCCTAACCCTAAAACCACCATGATAGTCGGTCCAAAAAGAGTCAGAACCCATGACAATAGAGAAACAAGTTTTACAAGCGCCCATACCCAAGTATGTGCTCGAGATAATAAGTCTGTGACTTGCCTATCGTCCAATGCAACGGCCGGTCCTTAACCGACACAGACAGTGAAAGCAGTGTAACCAAGCTATGTCCTGTGGCTGCAGGACACAACCCCTTACACCCACCAATACCCAAACCATATCTCTGCCCGGTCACCATTTTCCTTTCCACCATTTATATTTTCCAAGTGATAATAATACAGTAATATATTTTCTATCTCTCGCGAGTGACAGACAATCACTCGATTTCTATCGGAGTCCTATAGCATAGCAATCTACATGATCCTATCATACTAGTAAGACTCATAGGATAAGGATATATATATGCAAGTGGGTTTCATTCAACTCCTAAAAACTTACTGCACAAATATAATTTAAAGTGCAGAAAAGTAGGGGTTATGCACCGGGGCTTGTCTGGACAAGATTTAATTAAAAGTTAGCTTTCCATCATGGCGACATGATCTCCAAAAGTACCATTTCTCCAGCAACTCCCGATGACTCCGCTATCCATCGACGTCCCTATTATGATATGCAATGCGATGCAATGCAAAGATGTAATTAATCGACTGCAATCGTGACTCATAAAAATACGATTTACGCCTCTTAAGTTAACGAGCTAGTTCTAACGACGATCGTACTTAGGCTACATATCCATGTTGTCAAATAAGGCATTATTTCCCAACCAATGTTTTAGTTATACAAACTCAAGTTGTTTCTTTATTTTATTCTATCAATTTAATCATTATTCAAAACAGGGCATCATTACCTATCTAGCAAACTAATTATTCTGGAGCTACAAAAATTACAGTGAGTAAATAATAATATTAGTAATTTACTGTAAAATTTTTAGAGTTAATACTATCACCGATTTCTCACAAAAATTCCCACGAGTTCATATTTTAATAATTTTAAACATTCTAAAATAATTAGAGCAACCCTAGAAATATTTTCAAACTAAATGAACCATTTATGCTAATAGATAGATCATGATTTTAGGAGCCTAACAAAATTGGTTTTACCATTTTTGAACACCTACACAATTTTATTTTGATTTTACAAATTTATTTCTAAAACTAAACTAGCCCAATGTTTTCTAGAACAAAAAGGCCGACGATAGCAAAGCGGCCTAGCAGTCCAATGCAGACGCGCGGCCCAAACGCATGTGGCACCGGACCGGCCCAAGCGGGCACGCGGCCGATGGCCCAGGCCATGGCCCATGGCGCGGCGAGCGTAGCCCACCACGGCGTGAAACGGCCCAGGCGTGAATGGCACTAGGCCGGCACAAGCGGAGGCACGACCGGCGGCCCACTAAGCCAGTCCACGCGACCAGGGTAGGGCGATGGCTGCACTTTAGCGATGAGACCCCCAAGCTTTCCTCTAATCAACCCGCGGTACAAACACACTATTCATGTGAGTCACGTATTTACACCTAGAACCCTGAAAAATCTTCTATTCTAATTCTCACCCTTCTCTTCATCAAAAGCAGAGCGCAACCAGGGAAACCGGCCAGCGGCCAAATCCGGCAATGAGGTTGTCGACGGTGATGAGGAGGCGGCGTCGTGGCTTGACCGCTGTGGGGCGCACCCACTGGTGGACACGGCTCGGCCAAAGCTAGAGCGTGGAGCTCCTGCCATGTGCGTCGACGCTCGGGACCAGGCGGCTCCACGGTGAGAGCACGCCGACGGTGAGGTGGTGGTGCGGTAGCTAGCGAGGGCGGTAGGGAGGCGCAGCGATGGCGGCGCAGAGGAGGCTCGAGGCGAGGCGGAGCTGCGCGCGGTCATCCTCTAGGTGATGGTGGACCTCCTCGGTGACCCAGTGGCAGGGGACGCGTCGGCACCGCAGCTGCGCGTGGCTCGAGGAAAGCGGCCACGGTGGCACGACTCGGTGGCTTCGGCCGCATGCATGGGCGGCCACGGCACACCCGTGGGTGGCGTGGCACGATGACCGGCGTGGGCAGGCTCTACGGCACCAGCGAACCTGGTGCGGGTGCACATAGCGGCGTGGAGCACTACGACTGCTGCAGGGAAGGCGATGCGCCGGCCGACGAAGACTGTGGGGCGGCGCGACGACGGTGATGCGCCAGCACGGCCGAGGCGCGCGGACTACAGAGGAGGCGCTCGGAAGGGCAGCGGTCCAGAGCGGACCGGGAGCTCACGCGCGGGGAAGGAAGGGGAGGGGCAGCGCCGTGAAAGCTTCCGGTCTAGCGCGGATCTGAGCGGGCTCGCGCACACGCGAAGGTCAGAAGGCGAGGACGGCGATGGAGGCAAGTAGTGAGGGAGGAAAAGCAAGGAGCGGCTCGACGGTCTTTAAGCAAGGCCACAAGAAAGCAAACGCACGTGGCCTACTGCGCTCGTCCAAGAAGAGACACGCAGAGGCAGGCAATCAGAGAAACAGAGACAAGCAAGGCATTGATGGTGCCGCAACGATGATGCGACGAAGCAGGCAGATGGACGGTGGCGTTTAGCGGGGGGCGTGGGCAGGACAGAGCCATGTGCTCCCATTAAAATTCAGACAAGACGGTAGCGAGGGAGAGAAAGACAATGGCACAGGCAAACAGACACGTCGGGGTGCAGAGCCACGACGAGAGACGGGGCGGTGCATAATTGCAAAGCAAGGCGAGTACGTTGTACGACGCGCCAAGAAAAATAAATGAAGCTGTTGCGTTATTTCTTGCCTGTTACGTGCTTTCACACCAATCACGTTAAATTTATGAGGTGGACAGACGGACAGCTGTCGTGGGTACATTACCAACTTATATATATACCTATAAATATTTCTATCGGTTTACTAATTTAGACAGTTAGCAACATCTAGACACAAGAAGATTTTCAACAAAGCTTGAAATTAAATTAGATTCAAAAGCTATATATATATCGTTCTATTTATTAATGGATTTTATTTTATTTATAAAAGTTGCTTTCCATGTTTAATCTAATAGAACAAATCGTTCGCTATCTATTAGCTAGAATTATCGTTCGATGTTCATAAATATCTTTACGCACTGAGTAATTTAACTTTGGCGTTTATTTGAGTCCATAAAACTAAGTCACACAAGATTCACTTATCACATCAAGTATGTTTTAAATCAAAAATCCGAGAAACCCGTTTCGAAATTTTTTCTTAGGTCTAAATCTCGGTGCTAAACGAGCTCGTAACACCAGAGGTGTTACAGGGCCAAGAAATTTTTTTCTAGGCAGCGAGATCTATGCCCAGGTCCTGTCCAGTAAGGTTTGTGGGTAGGCTAAAACCCATCGGGCTTGAGTTGGGCCCGCGGGCCGGGTCGGGCCGGGCTCAATTTGCTCAGGTATCCCGCACCCCATCCCGCGTCACGCCCGCCCCAATCCCACGCCGCGCCGCGTGGGGCGTTCCCCACCACGCTCCTATCCACCTCGCCCATCACAGCTATGGCGTGCACTGCGCCACCACCACCCCGGCGCCACTAGGAGGAATTCGTCGCCGGTATCGCAGTTCCCCACCACATAGGCCATGGCGGCTAGCGACGCCGTGTTTCAGGTGTTTCAGAGTTATGTTTCAATTGTTCCATCTGAATGTTGCAAAAGTTGATCTGGGATGTTTGTATATGTTGTCATGGCAATATATATGTGTTTCAGACATTTTGTTTAAAATGTTTCATCTCGATGTTTGTTGATCTAGTGTTGCACATTTTGCAATAGTTATACACGCACGTTTCAAGTGTTTCATCTGTCTTCTGTTGCATATTTTTTCATCTAGATATTTTCAAAAGTAGATCGGATGTTACACGACGCCGGTGGCTAGCAGAGAGCGCCCTGCCGTAAGGCTTTGGCTCCTACCTCGTGCCTTCCTCCAGAAACGCCGAGGGGGGAAGGGGTAAGGGGGGCAAGAAGGCACTACAGAGGGGCACATCTGGGGGCGTCAAGAGGGGGAGCGTCGGGGGATGGTGAAGTGGACGGGAGCACGCGCTCTCGTCTTCTGTTACGCGGGCAGAAGTAAGAGGCTCCCGTTGAATTCCAGTTGGTAGCCCAAGCTCACAGTATCGAGTCACGGTTGGCTGATCGGAGCTTGTGTTAGACACGCTGCTGACACCGGACGTCCGAGCGGCTAGTGCCTCCGTTCTCGATAGGATATATCCTTGTGCTGTCACCGGACGTCCGAGCGGCTAGTGCCTCCGTTCTCGATAGGGATATATCCTTGTGCTGTCGTGCTCGTGCATGAATCACGACACGTGCTTTCTATAGTCTTCTGTACTTAGGCCCTGTTTAGATTCCACCCAAAATCCAAAATTTTTCAAGATTCCCCGTCACATCAAATCTTGCGGCACATGCATGGAGCACTAAACGTAGGTAAAAGGAATAACTAATTGCACAGTTTGTCTGTAATTGACGAGACAAATCTTTTAAGCCTAAATAGTCCATAATTAGACAATTTTTACCAAATACAAACGAAAGTGCTACAGTAGAAAAAAAAACAAAAAATTTCGTATCTAAACGGGGCCTTACTCTACGAACTATGAATACCACAACCAGGGAGCGCAACAAATCCAGCCCACATCGCGGCCTCGTCTGGCCCGCTCATACTTCCAGATGGGCCCCATCCACCTCGATGAGACAATAGTATGTTCTGTCTGCCAGGTAGGACCCGCCGGAACGGATCCCCTGCTTCTTCTACCGAAATCGTCGCTTCCGACGCACCAGGGCCGCGCGGCGCCGGTGACCTTCCCGTACGTGTCCCTTCTACAAAACCGACCCCCGCCGGAGCCCCGCCGTCGGATGCGCCGGAGACGGCGTCAATGGCGTCCTCCTCTGCCGCTGAGCCCAGCTCCCGCCTCTCTGATCGAGGTACGCTGGCTACGCCTGATTTTGTTTGTGGGTTGAAAATTCAGCGATTATTAGGCTCGATTTGGTGCTTCGTTGTGTCCATGGGGGTTTTTGATCTGGGCCTCTGGGTGCTTATGCATAGCGAGGAGGTCGTCGCTGGGACTCAGATTCATGGTGCTCCTGATGCACGTGCTGTTCGTTGGCGCTGTCTTCATCCTCGATCCGACCCTCGACTGGCGAATCCACGAGCAGCCGTGGTACGATTCTCTTTTTTTTTTGAATTTGTTCTAAATTAGGCCGTGTGACTCTACTTGATGCGGAGAAGCGTGTTCAGACCTTTCTTCACCCTTTAAGCTCTAGGTTGCCTGCTGTCGAGTATGTTTTTAGCTTTCTTACTACTCTTAACTGTTTCAATGTATTCTAGACTTGCCTGATTTGTTCGTGGAAAAGCTTTTTGGGCTGCTTGTGTAAGCAATCGTTTCTGCATCTGATTATTGATATAGCTGAATGGTTCAATTCATGGAAATCTGGAAATCTGGATTGATAGGACATGCTGTGCAAGTGTTTATACTGTCTAGTGTCAATTCTTCTAAAATTTCCTGACCTATAGTTGCGTGATACTAGTACTAGTAGTTTCCGATTTTATCCACTATGTACCATGTCGTGCTCCCTTTCATGTCGGCAAGTTGTGTTCTAACTCCTTAAGTTTGACAAAAATATGTAGTAGAATTTTCTATTCTTATCTAGAGAAAGGGTTGCTATGTTGTTTGATCTTACAGATCACTTTTTATTCCAGGTATATAGGGTTGTATGGAGTGCTTGTCCTGCTCACGTTAGTGCAATACTTCTACACAGCTGGCTCGTCTCCAGGGTAATTGCTATTTTAGTTTCTGACGTTATCCTGATCCTTCAGTAACGGAATAATATGTTGGATATGGAAACAAGGAAGTGTGTGACTCTGTGTGTTGTGTACTTGTGTGATATCAGGTATGTTATTGATGTAATGAGAGCTGGTTCCATGATGCATGCAACCTTCGTCAACACTGCTGCTCTTTCAAAGTAATGTCTTTAGAACCCTAGCATTGCACCTGGTAATTTGATCTCTCTGGCGTCAGGAAAACATATCAGATGCATGCATTGATATTTATGGTTTCTATTGCTCTCTTTTTGATGATTAAGAAAAGGCAGTCAAATTCAAGAAATGGAAACACAAATTCCCCGACGAGTCATGCTCAACTACAGAAACTTAGCACGATGATTCCTACATCGTCATGGGCACACATGGTTATGGATCTTTATCCTCCAGGGTCAAGCGGCAGGTATAGCTTTGATTATTGAGAAGTTCTTTTTATTTGAGGCAACAATGTCCTTAGAAGTGGCGCTGGATCTTTTTAATTGTATTTTTGTTTTAGCCTTCTTGTATTCGCCATATAGTAATATGTTTAATATCCATCATTGTCTTCTAGGGATTGGACTTGCACTTACTGCAGGGTTGTTCAGGTATTCTTTTATCCTCAGGCGCTACATGTTCTCTAACTTTTACAAGCAAGTGGGTATTACTATAGTTGTGTTATGCACAAATTGAGTTGGTTGCACGAGTCACTTGTCTTTAAGTTATGCACAAGTGTGTTTGACTAAATTTTAAGAATAATAGATGTTTCTTTATCACTTTATGACATTCAAAGATTCATTTCTGATCAATGTTTTCAAGTCGTCCAGTTGAACCTAGTCGCCATGGGACCGACTAGGACGATTAATCACGATTAATCGCGATTAATCGGACGACTTGAAAACATTGTTTCTGATCATGAAGGTTATTTGTGCATTAAGAATCCTCTAAAACTTAATACGTTGATCTTGATCGATTGATGAGTAACTGATTAGCACTGCAGTAGGCACAGGACCTCTCTTACAAAGTCACATCTTATTTGTTCATAACTGTTCTCCCAAAATCTCATGGTGTCATGCTAATTTCAACTATTATGTCCTTAGAAATTTCCCATGTCTTGTTGCTTCTGATAGTCAGAGTTAAAGTTTTGCTACCAACATCCTTTTGCAGCCACCTCGTACCCGGCACTGCCATGACTGTGATAAATGTGTCCTTCAATTTGATCATCACTGCATATGGCTTGGAACATGCATTGGCAAAAAGAACCATTGTCGTTTTTGGTGAGTTCTTAATGTGTGTCTTCACCTATATGTTCCATTCATTTGCACATCAGTTGCGGTGTGCTGTGCTTGCACACATGTTTTACACACTACCATACTTGTTGCAGAAACATTACAGTTATTTCTTTGATTGGGACATTGATGAACGTTCTGAGGAGCTTATTGTATCCACAGATGTTTCCCAGAGCTGTAGTTTTGTGACTGAAAGTACATAGGGTCTGATTAGTTGCCTGCATTAGCCTGTATCCAAGCTTGTGCAGTGCAGTTTGCCCTTGTTTGGGTGCCTGCAGAGGCTCTTATGCAGGCTTGCACAATGCTCAAAGTAGACCAATGCAGCATTAGCTAGTACGCCAGATTTTTCTGTATGCAGATTTGCATAAGCCGATGGGCACATAAAAATAATTTTTTTTTCACATTCTCTACCTTTCCTAGAAACATGAGACCTCTAATAGAATATATAATGTGACTATATGCAATAAAATGTAAACAAACAAACACAATTTTATCGGGCACGGCTTTGCCTATTCATGACAACCAAACATGAAGGCACTGCATACATTTATGCCACCTTAGGTTGTGTTGCATAAGGTCAAATGCAGACCAAGCCTAATACAGGTAATGAATCAGACCCATATTGATCAGATCAATGCTCTGGAGTATTTACACTGTGTACCATTAGACAGATAGACCTTAAATGCCACTGAGTATTTGAATCAACACCCCTTCCTCTTGTGATATAATGATTTATCTTATTTGTTGACCTAACCTAACTACTGCTACTACTACATTATTGTGATTACACATTGGGGCTTTCATATTGTCTTTCGTCATGCTGTGCAATTGCAGTATGATACTATCGTTGAAGTTCTCTTTGTTCTTATGGTTGTATAACCGCATTTCCTAGGTGGTACATATTTGAAGAAACAATCTTGTGTATCTGGACTGCTGCTCTCTACATCGAGTCATTGCGTTTAGATGTGGACAAGGCCTGGTATGATATGTTATTCTCTTCAAAATTTTATGTGGCTGCTCACCTGTTGTGAATTTTATGTTTTCAATTTGGACTTCGGTTTTCCTGCTATGTTGGTTTAGGCTCATTTTTGTCATATTACAGGTGGAAGGACTTTGTTGGTGTAATCCTGTTGGCAGTGCTTATCTTTATCCTTATATTCCTACTGCTATTGTGGTTGTTTCATTCGTAAGTTTTATCCATGTCTAATGTCTTTGAATAGATAGGCTTATAAGTTTTGAAGCGAAATATCAAATGCAACTTCAAATTTACATTTGTTCCCTTGAGTCAGTAGATCTAGGGCTACTAGTTGCCTTTTCTATCGAAAAAGTAAAAACAACTTGTTAATTCAAATGGTGATGGAACATTTCTGAAAATATTAATTGCAGATAAGTAAAAATGACAAGAAAGCAAAACAAAAGAAACAAAATGGATCAACCACTGGCACATGTAATTTACACTGTAGCATCCAGAATTCCACTTTATATAATGATGAGCTGCGCATTCGAGGAAAACAAATCCAACAATTCCACTTCGTCCTGGATAATAATGCTTTCTCAAAGCGTCAAGCTACACATCTTAAAAGCTAGAAACTTGCATACTTTTTTGCATTTTTACAACATGGTATATAGCTCAAGAACCCCAAATCGATACACTTTGTGTATATCCCTAAAAAAGCACTTCACATATAAATGTGTGTTGGTCTGATGTTTTTTTTGCAGGTACATTGCTCTAACAAATCAAACAACCTACGAAGTTGCCAGAAGAAAGCGAATATTCTACCTAAGGTATGTCACTATAGGAGGGACTCAGTTTGTGACCGGTTTTTTTTTTTTTTTTTTTGGTATTGTTAAGATACGTGAAACATTGTGGCTGTACTGCTTGCAGGGGAGTACCTGAAAGAGTTCATCCATTCAGTAGAGGCATATGCAGAAATCTGTACGACTTCTGCTGTTCTAGCCAGAAGGGATATATTCTGGAAGCTGTGCCCCCAAGTGAGGAGCTGGAAGCTAGAGCTGCTCGTTACACGTGCCGAGATGTCATTTGCTGCCGTTGCTGCTGATAGGCTGTACCATAGCATTCTGCCCATATAGCCAGTTCCGCTGTTCTTTGTTCAACCTTTCGCTAATGGAAGCAAAATTTAGTGACCTGCGACCGTTAGATACTCTAGAGTTCATTATTTGTGCATAGTCTTTTGTACATTTCACTCAGAAAATGTGTGCCCTGAGATCAAGTTGTTCACAGTTTGTCTGTAAAATTCTGTATGGCCCTGCATTCAAATAGGTTTTCAGGACAGATAGAATTGATCTGTGCTTCAGTTCTGGTGTCGAAATGTACATTCGAGGTTTGGTTGGTAATTTCGGAATTTAGTCTATTATTTTAAGCCTTTCTTATATGTGTTACTAGCCATATATTTTATATTTTATCAATTAACGTGTAGGGAAGCTACGTCGGCAGTCGGCACTACTAGGTACAAGAATCAACAGTACAATATATCAAGGTACAACCTTTCCAGCCCCTAAGAATGCAATTCTATGTTTGAACTGAATCAAATTCAAGTTTATAAAAAATAGTATCCATATGACTCTAAATAGGTATACTGCATGTAAATGTAGTCCATGAGGAATATAATGATAATTATTTTGTTTTATAAATGTTAATTCTTTTTTGTATATATTTTCTTAAGTTAATATGGTTGACTTAGAATAAAACTAGAATTACATTCTTTTTGAGACAGAGGAAGCAAGTAACAGCTCAAACGAATTTAGTACTTATGCACCCAAGGTTTTGCATGATTCATATAGAAAATAATGTATATGACTGAGACAAGACCAACATAATTATCCTCTAAATGATAAAAAAAAATGTTAGGACTCAAAAGTTTTTTTATTGAAATTTCAAGGAATGCTTGAGTATATATATATATATATATATATATATATTGTTTAATTAATATTTACTTATATTTAATCCATTTTTTTTGTGACTTATTTAATTCAATTATTAGGAAACCCACTTTGATAGGTTCATGTTGTCTTTTGGTCTATCTTGTTCTTGGCCACTCATGGATTTAGCTTGCTAATGCTAGATAATCTTAGAAGAACATATTTCCCTTTTAAACAACTAGGTGTTCCTTTAGCATTAATCCAAGCTTAGAAGAGAGGACATTCAACGAATTGTGGATAAAATTTTCATTAAAAGAGTGGGAGGCTGGAGAAGACTACTACTCTCTTGTGTGTGGGTGTGGGGGTGGGGGTGGGGGGGGGGGGGGGGGGGGGGGGGGGGGGGGGGGGGGGGGGGGGAGTATTAAATCTCTTAATAAGTGAATGGATTCTTTGATGTTATCCAAACATGCAAAAAAAAAAACAAATTCAACTACTTTTCTGAAAGGCCTTATCACTGTACGCTAACGTTAGTGTGACGCTAATTGCGGGGCGCCAGCCATACACCAGTGAAGAAAGTACTTGTACTAGGTTTACCTCCACAGACCACAGACCGCAGAAAGTGGAGTTGGTAGCAATTTCAGGAGCTAACGGTTGTTAAAGCAGTGCAAACTCATCGTATCATTTCATTCCACTCTCTGTTTGGTGTTTGCCCCTTCCTATGACAAGAGAAGGAGCAACTTGCACTGATGCACTCAGTTACAACAAAACAAAGGGATCAGACATGCTTACGAATCAGCACTGCAGCCTCTGAGTTTTCATCGACGCGGCCATTATCTTGCAGAGTCAGAGAGACTAGAATCTAGATGCATTCACCCATGTGAATATCTAAGAAGACTACGACGTGTCTCCTTTTTTATATATACTCCTTATAACGGAACTAATGGAAAACAAGAACAACTGCTCTCCTCCAAAGTTTTGCCTACACTGCTAGTGCTAGTCTAGAACTGATTAAAAGAAAGCATGGAGTCATTAACATGAAGCAGGTTTGTGGGGGCTTCAGTTCTTTCTCTTTTCCGATCCTGGCATGCGAAGTTGCCATCAAAGCAATCGTCAATCTTACCATCTTTTACCCAGTTCTATGCCGAAAGCTGTGATGAAAACAACAGCAGTGTTTCTGTTACTTCACTGCATATATATAGTCCAGAAACCTGACGGTTCACTGTTCACTCTTGTCTGCTTCAAGCCTTCAGCTGCTTCTCCATTCTGTCTCAGGAAGTTCTTTTGCTTTCGCACCTGCATTCGTCATGCATGTCAGCACAGGTTGCACCTGGTACAGGTCAATGTTGGCAAACCTCCATGTCCTTATCCTCTAGTCTCAACAGCTCCACAACATTATCTGCTTTCCCCGTTAAAACATTCCGGCATACGGTCAGCATGTCGAAAAAGGACATCCTCGTGACATGACGCACCCGCTCGAGGTCGAGGGCAACATAGATAGATGCGGTGAACGCAGCCCGGCGGCGGAAGTTGTGGACGAACTCGTGGCTTGGAGGGTTTTCACTTTTCACCCTTTCGCCTTCGGTCTACTGTGAACCTGAACGTCGTTTCTGATCGTTGTCCTTTTCTTGTCGATGCCTTCCAGTCGGAGATTAGATCGTTCTTCTGGCCTGTCGTTAGGTTTTTGAGTCGGCCCAGGAGTTGCGCGTCGTTCGCAACGTCGTCTGTTAAACCGAGCTTTTGCTGGAAGGCAGGTTCAAGAGGGACCCGGATTTATGAATCCGACAGGAGCCCTCGAGCCCCTGGGCGATTCGAGTAGAATCGTCTGGGGGATTTTCTTGGTTTTGACAGCCGCGGGTGTAGCCCTCGAGCCCCCAGGTGATTTGGGTAGAATCGTCCGGGGGTGTCGTGTTGCTAGCGGGGGAATTTTTTGTTTTGACAGTGGATGCGCGCGAGCGCACCCGCGGGTGTAGCCCCCGAGCCCTCGGGCGATTCGGGCAGAATTGCATGGGGGATTTTGTCAGCGGGCGTGTGTGTGCACCTTGGTGGGCGTAGCCTCCTTTTTCCAGTTTCTGGCCCATCGTTTCCAGGAGTGCGGTCCCAGCCGTTTGGTCGCGGTCGAGGGACTGGGCGAGAGGGAGTCGTCAACTAGGGCGTCGGGCGCGCCGAGGTTTCGAGCGAGTCGGAGTGGCGGATCCAGGGATCGGGCGAGTCGGAGTCGCTAACCAAGGCGTTGGCCGCGCCAAGAGATCGGACGAGACAGACTCGCGGGTCCAGGAGTCGGGCGTGCCGAGGGATCGGGCGAGTCGGAGTCGCAGATCCAGACGTCGGGCGTACCGAGGGATCGGGCGAGTCGGAGTCACGGATCCAAACGTCGGGCGTGCCGAGGAATCGGGCAAGTCGGAGTCACGGATCCAGACGTCGGACGTGCCAAGGGACCGGGCGAGTCGGAGTCGCAGATCTAGGCGTCGGGTGCGTCGAGGGATCGGCGAATCGGAGTCGCGGATCCAGGCGTCGGGCGCGCCGAGGGATCGGGCGAGTCAGAGTCGCGGATGCATGCGTCAGGCGCGCTGAGGGATCGGGAGAGTCGGAGTCTTGGATCCAGGCGTCGGGCGCGCCGAGGGATCGGGCGAGTCAGAGTCGCGGATCTAGGCGTCGGGCGTGCCGAGGGATTGGGCGAGTCGGAGTCACGGATCCAGGTGCAGCCAAGGCGTTGGGCGTTTTGAGCCCCTAAGCCCCATTGGGCTCGGTAGGGGGTCAGTTGAGTTTCGTGCGTTACCCCGTCCACGGTTTCCGCAACCAGAGGGGATGAGCTAACGTCGCTTGCCTCGATGGCTCAAGTGACGCGCTCGGTAAGCTCGCTAACGGGCATGTTCGAGTGGAATCCGGGTCTGTCGTTCGTGACGGGGTCGGCATAGCCCTCATATGGCATTCCACTGCTCCTTAACCCGTATCCCGGCAGATGCCCGGATCGTTCCAGAGACCAACCCAGGTGGCCCGCTGGCCTCCCCTCGATGGAGATTCTGTGGGCATGGCTTGAGGTTAGGATCGAACGAGAAGGTTGAGATGACCCTGTTTGCTTCCGAGCAGACTGGGCTAGGGCCGTTGGGGCTCATCTGCGTTTTCTCCCCTGGCTCTGTTTGACGCGAGGTGGCCTTGAGCCCTTCGTGGGCCGGCCTTCGAACCCCGGTCTGTTGTTGCTCATGTTGAATGAGGCAACTGTCGTTTCGTGATGCAACACGGAGCGTTGTGATGCATCAATTGCATATGCGATGCTTTAGATGTATGGGATGAATGAATGATTGTATGAATGCGTGTATGAATAACAGCAGATGAATGAATGATCATGTAAAGAAATAGTGGGGGTTGGTAATGTTACCTTGATGACTCGAGTGACGGGGTTTGTGGAGCTTCTATTGGATATGTTCGACTGGGATCCACGCTCGTCGTTCATGACAGAGTCGGCATGGCCCACATGGGGCGCCCCTCTGCTCCTTACCCGTCTCTCGGTATTCGCCTGAGCCGTTCGATCGACTCAGGAGGCCCGTTGGTCTCCCCTGGGCGGAGATCCCTTTGTTGGGCCCTTCCAAGTCTTGCCTGGGAAGGCGGAGGGCCGCCTGCGCGCAGTTGCGCCTTGTTTCCCGCGCCCGACATGCGGTAGTGGTGGGCCATACCCAGACCATGTCCTGTCTGACCAGGCGTCGTCTCGTCAGGTAGGGTGCGTCCCATCGGTCACGGCGCGTCCTGTCGTATCCCATCCGCATTGAATGGGGAAAGGGAGAGGGTTTCTCGCTCCAATCCTTTGCCTTTCCTCAACTGTTGTGCCTCCTTTTAAATAGGGGAAGGGAGAGGGCTTTTTGTCCTATTCCTTCGTCTATTCCCCAACTACCGCCTTTCCTCCTTCTTTCTTGCCAAGAGCATTCGTGTGCGGCGGTTCCTAGGAGAAAAAAGGGGAGAGCGAGGGAGAGGAGAAACTCACAAATCCATTCGCGAATCTAGAGCGCAATGTCGAGCTAGAGGCCATCCAAAGTGGACGAGGCGAAGCTGGCTGCCTTCGCCGAGAAGGGGCTGCTTCCGCCGAAGGAAGTGGCGCACTAGATCCTGCGCGGGCTCCTTAATGAGTGGGGCCTGGAGCTGTAGCACCTCAATCTGACTGGGGTGCTGCACGTTGCTGGCTTCATCACCGTCTGCAAGGCCTTCCTCGGGATGGAGCCGCACATGGATTTTTTTCGGTGGATCTTCACCGGGCAAGCTTTGTCGGAGAGGAAGCCGCTCAGGACCGCGCTAGTGGGGGGTTTCGCCCCTGCAACTGCTCAGGTCGGCCAGTTCATAAAGTTTGATGAGATGTAAGAGACATCCTCTAGCTATGGCGGCCATACTTCGGCAAGCAGCGTCCCTGTCTAGGAGCTGCTTCGTTTGTATGGGAAAGTCCAGAGCTCCATGTTCTTCTGCTGAGCATCTATAGCTTGCTGCTTCAGCATTTGCCTGTGGCATGTGCCATGGCCTTACTTTTGGTGGATGGTTGGGTGTGAACCCTGGTGGTAGTTATGTCTGGTGGCAGTAAATGCTCTTGGATGATGCCCATGAACTTATGAATTTGTTGCGGCACTTGGTGCCTACCTTCGGAAGACACCTGGACCTGGACTTTGCCGCCATCTGCAGAGGGTATGCCGATGACTGGAGCGCGGACGCCATCTATGCGCTCGGGGAAAGCTTGCTACCACATGCATAGTTTGGTGGCCAAGCAAGTCTCTACGTAGTGGGTGATGGAGGCTCGCCATGCGAGCGGGGCTGAAGACGTGCGTCAAGAAGACGTCACCCAGCCTACGGATGGAGTGGAGGCCGGCTCGGAAGCTCCGTCCGAGCCGAGCGTCGCCCCACCGGAGGGTGAGCAGCCTTTATCTTCGCCGGTCGTATCGTCAACCGATGCCGCCGGGCGGCCACAGTAGAAGTAGCCAGCAGATGTAATAGTTTAAGTTCATCGGGGAGCCTACGTGTAAATGTTTTTGTGTATTAATGAATACAATCAGTTTCATTTTTGTGATGGAATCACTTCATTTGGCGAAGCTTGTCCCATCCACTCTTTATTTTTACCTTAGCATGGCTTTGTTTTTTATTCTTTCTTTTTCGCACCTGCCCGTTCGTCCCGTCGACTGCAACCTTAAGAGCCCGGGCATGGCCCGCGAGGCTCAGCTGCTCATAACCGTAGGTAGTGGCGGGGTACAATCGATCAAAATGTTTAAAGCAAAGTCATGTAAGGTAATTAAAGGAATGAACTACCCTTTCGTTTGGGTAGAAAAGTATTTACCATAAGATAGTAAAAAAGAGAGGGGGTATCATACCCTCGTGGAGCCCCCGAGCGATCCAGGGCGAAAGTGTTCGGGTCGGGGTGCTTTGCAGGAGCAAACGTTGAATGAGAGAAAACGGTAAAGACCGAATTTTAGGGGAAGAAATGACGTAACTGTTCGATGTTCCAAGTGTTGGTGAGAACATCGCCGTTGTCGTCCTTCAGTCGGTAGGCGCCCGGTCGGATAACTTCGGTCACCGTATAGGGTCCTTCCCATGGCGGAGAGAGTTTGTGCTTCTCCTTGGTCGACTGGGTCCTTCGAAGCACGAGGTCTCCGACCTCGAGGATCCTTCCTCTGATTTTCCTCTCGTGGTACCTGCGGAGAGTTTGCTGGTAGCGAGCGGAGCGGATGACGGTCATCTCGTGGGCCTCCTCGAGCAGGTCGACTACGTCTTGTTGAGCCTCCATGGCTCGGTCGCGATCGAAGGCCTTCACTCTTGGGGCGCCATGGTCGATGTCGGAGGGCAGCACTGCTTCAGCTCCGTAGGCTAGGAAGAAGGGTGTGAACCCTGTGGATCAGTTTGGGTCGTTCTCAGGCTCCAGGGGATCGTTGGGATCTTCGCAACCCATCGCCCGACGTACTTGTTGAGTCGGTCAAAGATGCGTGGCTTAAGTCCTTGGAGGACCATGCCATTGGCACGCTCAACCTGACCATTAGTATGGATGTCCGATCGAGGCCCAGTCGATCCTGATGCCGTATCCATCACTTAAGTCTAGGAACTTCTTCCCGGTGAAGTTAGTTCCGTGGTCAGTGATGATACAGTTAGGAACACTGAACTGGTAGATGATGTCGAGGAAGAATTTGACCACCTCTTCCGAGCGGATGTTGGTGATGGGCTTCGCCTCTATCCACTTGGTGAATTTGTCAACTGCTACGAGAAGGTGAGTGAAGCCGCCTAGGCCCTTTTGAGGGGTCCTATCATGTGCGAGGCCCTAGACTACGAACGGCCAGGTGAGGGGGATGGTTTGGAGCTCCTATGCTGGCAAATGAGTTTGCTGAGCGTAGAACTGGCATCCCTTGCACCTGCGGACGACCTCCTCTGCATCTCGTAGTGCGGTGGGCCAGTAAAAACCTTGGCGAAAGGATTTTCTGACCAGCGACCTCGGGGCTGCGTGATGTCCGTAGATTCTAGCATGGACCTCGAGGAGGAGTTGTTTCCCTTGGTTGGTAGGGATGCACTTCATGAGTACCCCCGATGGACTTTGCTTGTAGAGTTCATCACCTATGGCGATGAATGTCTTCGCACATCGAGCGATCCATCGAGCTTTAGTCCTTTCGGGTGGGAGAACCTCCTCGAGGAGGTAGGCGAGTAGCGGCGCTCGCCAGTCGATTTGATTGAGTGCCAACACGGCGACGTCGGCTGGTGATGTCGTCATGGAGGCACTGGGGTCGGAGCCCTCGAGTGCCGGTTTGGTGTCGGGGTCGAAGCCCCCGAGCGCCGGGTTGGCATCGGGCGTGTCTGGATCTGACCTTCCAGGATGCGGGCGGACGGCTCGTGGAGATCGTTGATGAAGACCCCGCTCAGAGACGGATCCCGCCCGGCGGCCAATTTTGTGAGAAAATCGGCGGCATCGTTGTCCTTTTGAGGGATGTGATGCAGCTCGATCCCCTAGAATTTGTCCTCGAGCTTGCGCGCCTCCTGGCAGTATGCTGTCAGGAGGAGGCTTTTGTAGGAGGACTCCTTCATGACTTGGTCGACGACCAACTCTGAGTCGCCACGAATGTAGAGTCGCGTAGCGCCGAGCTCGATGGCGATGTGCAGGCCGTTGATGAGGGCCTCGTACTCCACGGCGTTGTTTGAGGCCGAAAAGTGGAGGCGGATTGCATAGCAGAGCCTGCTCATGTCTAGGGAGATCAGAATCACTCCAGCCTCCGAGACGGGCGCCATTACGGACCCGTCGAAGTACATAGTCCAGTACTCATGGGTGATGTCTGGGGTCGGGAGCTGGACATCCATCCATTTGGCGACAAAATCCGTGAGAGCCTGAGATTTGATAGCGGTACGGGGGATATACCAGATGTCATGGCCCATGAGTTCGAGTGCCCACTTGGAGATCCATCCCGCGGCGTCGTGGTTGCGGACGATGTCTCCAAGCGGGTATGAAGTGATGATCGTGACTTCGTGGTCGGTGAAGTAGTGCAGGAGCTTCCGGGTCGCCATCAGCACGGCGTATAGGAGTTTTTGCATCAGGGGGTACCGAACCTTGGGGTCAGTAAGTACCTCTCCGACGAAGTATATGGGTCGTTGGACCTTAAGGTGGTATCCCGGCTCCTCTCTTTTGACGACTAGAGTGGCGCTCACCATGTGGTTGCTTGCCATGATGTAGAGGAGGAGGGGTTCTCCCCATTCGGGAGCGACGAGGATTAGGGCCGACGTTAGTGACGCTTTGAGGCTCTCCAAAGCCTGATGTGCTTCCTCAGTCCAGACGAACGTGTCTGTCCTTTTGAGTAGCTTGTAGAGAGGCATCCCTCGCTCGCCGAGCCAAGAGATGAACCGGCTCAGGGCGGCCAGACAGCCGGTGAGCCTTTGTACACCCTTGACGTTGCGTATAGGGCCCATGTTGGAGATGGCCGCGATTTTTTCGGGGTTGGCCTCGATACTGCGTTCGGACACGATGTATCCAAGCAGCTTCCCCTTCGAAACCCCAAAAACACATTTTTCGCGATTCAATTTGATGTTGAACCTTCGGAGGTTCGTGAATGTTGCGGCCAAGTTTAAGATTAGGTCGCAAGCTTGAGCCGTTTTGACCACTATGTCATCAACATAGACGACGATTGTTGGTTTCGACCACTCGGCTTGATCAGGTTGATCGAGCGGAGCGATTTGATCGGTGAAGCATTGCTGCATGCACCTTTGGTAGGTGGCGCCAGCGTTCTTCAGACCAAAGGGCATGGTTACATAACAGCATGAACCATACGGGGTGATGAACGAGGTTGAGAGCTGATCAGACTCTTTCATCATGATCTGGTGATAGCCTGAGTAGGCATCTAGAAAGGAGAGGATCTCGCATCCCAAGGTGGAGTCGCCTATTTGGTCTATGCGCGGCAAAGAAAAGTGATCCTTTAGACACGCTTTGTTGAGGCTAGTATAATCAACACACATTCTCCATTTCCCGGTCTTCTTTTTAACAAGAACAGGATTGGCAAGCCAGTTGGAGTGGAATACATCTCTGATGAAGCCGGCTGCCAGGAGTTTGGCGACCTCCTCGCCTATGGCCCTATGCCTCTCGTCATCAAAGCGACGCAGGCATTGTTTGGCGGGCTTTGAGCTCGGGACGAGGCGTAGTGCGTGCTCAGCGACCTCCCGTGGTATGCCCGGCATGTCGAAAGGTTTCCATGCGAAGACATCGCGATTGGCGCGCAGAAAGTCAGCGAGCTCGCATTCCTATTTGGCTGAGAGCGGGGTCCCGATCCGCACCATCTTGGTAGGGTCAGCGGGGTCGATCCGCACCGCCTTAGTTTCCTCGAGTGGGTGGAAGGTAGTCGAGGAGGTTGGCTTGTTGTAGTCTGGGACTGCTGGGGTAGATGACTTCCCGAGCCGCGGGAGCTCGGACGAGTTGATGACGGCAGTGGTGAGCTCAAAGTGCTCGTGGTCAAATGTGAAGGCGTGCAAGAAGGTGCTACCCACAGTGATGACGTCGTTCGGTCCTGGCATCTTCCACCATGAACTTGGCGTAGCATGGCCGCCCCAAGATGGCGTGGTAAGACCCCAGGAAGTCCACCACCTCGAAGGTGAGCACCTCCGAGCGGAAGTTGGCTTGGTTGCCAAATGTGACAGGCAGGTCAATCTGTCCGAGTGGGTACGCCTGCGCCCCCGGGATCACGCCGTGGAAGGGAGAGCTCAGCGGTCAGAGCTCCGACCGGGGGATGCACATGGCGTCGAGGGTGTCGACGTAGAGGATGTTGAGGCCACTGCCTCCGTTCATCAGTACCTTGGTGAGGTGCTTCTTGCTGACGATGGGGTCTACGACGAGCGGGTAGCACCCCAGTCTGGCGACATGGGACGGATGGTCCCTATGATCAAAAGTGATCGGAGAATCTGACCAGCAGAGGAAGGTGGGGATGGCCGTTTCGGCGACACATGCCTCTCTGTAACGCACTTTGTGTTGGCGCTTGGACTAGACGGCATCGGACCCCCCGAAGATCATGATGCATTCCTTGGGATCGGGAAAGTTGTCCCCATCCTTGCCCGCCGCACCCCCTTTCTTGGCTGCTTCCTCCATGCCCTTTCCTTCTTTCGGCCCGTCGGCCTATCGCAAGAAGCGCTTGAGGAGCTCGCAGTACTTGTAGAGGTGCTTGACGGGGTAGGCGTGGTTGGTGCAGGGGCTATCCATGAGCTTATCTAAGTGGTCAGGCAGGACCTGCTGGGGCTGCTTGACCGCGCGATCAGCTGCGGCGACCAACACAGTGTTGGCCGGTCGGCATCGATCCTTCTTGTTCTTGTTGCCCCTCTGCGTGGAGGGCCCCTCGTCTTGGTCCTCGCGCTTGGCCTTGCCCTTGTCCCGGCCTCCGTTGAATACTGCTCCGACCGCCTCCTCGTCGGAGGCGTGGTTCATGGCGACATCGAGCATGTCACAGGTGGTACGGGGCTTCAGGCAGCCAAGCTTGTGGATCAGGGACTCATAGATTGTCCTGGAGAGGAATGCGCTGATGACGTCCGTGTCGACAATATCAAGTAGGGAGTTGCACCGCTTTGAGAACCTATGGATGTAATCTCGTAGGGACTCGCTGGTCCCCTGCTGGCAGCTCTTGAGGTCCCAGGAGTTTCCAGGGCGGACATATGTCCCCTGGAAATTTCTGACGAAGATCCTCTTGAGGTCCGCCCAGTCGCGGATGCTGTCATGCGGGAGGAATTCGAGCCATGCTCGAACAAGTTCCCCCACACAGATGGGGAGGTACTAAATGATGAAGTGATCATCATCCACTCCCCCAGCTCGGCAGGCGAGCCGGAAGTCTTCGAGCCATATACCGGGATTCCTCTCCACGGTATATTTGGCGATGTTGGTCGGTGGTCGGAAGCGCTATGGGAATGGCGCTCTCTGGATGCGCCGACCAAAGGCCCATGGTCTTGGGCCATCCGGGCTAGGACTCCGGTCGTTGGGTCGGTGACCACGCCTGGGGTGCGTTTCACCGGTCCCCTCGATGGTCTGGTCGGAGCCCGTGTCGTCTGCTCTCACCGCCGCTCGATGGACGTCATCATCATGCCGGGCCCGACGCCGATTGCTGATGATGCTGTGAGCGTCTTGGTTCGGCCCGAGGCGTTCGCGCACAGGCGGTCGGTGTGGAGCGGGTGCCGGGTCAGGCTGTGGCGCAGTTGTGCCCTCTTGTTCCACACCTCACGGCCACCGTGGTGAGCGAATGGAGCGGTTGGACTGGCGTGCCTCCATTCCCCCGGTAGGGAAAGAGGTCGCGAGTCGGTGGTGTGACGAGGAGCTTTTCGCCTGTTGAACGACGACGGTTTCCACTAGTGCCCGGAGGTTCCAGAGGATCGCCTGTTCTTGGGGGTTGTCCGGCTCGGGAAGGCCGCGCAGAAGCATCGCTACGGCGGTGATGTTCTGGACAGCCCAAGCGAACTATGGGGGATCGTCCCCCCCGTCCATGATGTTGCGCTGGACCTGGCGGGCGCGACTCCTGGCACCGCTCACCAGGTTACGCTCACGGGGTGCATCGTGGTGCGCCGAGCGTGCCGGCACAGGTGGCAGCTGGTTCTGCCGCCGTTGTCGTAGCTCCTCACCGTGCTCCTAGGAACATGCTAGGGCATCTGTGCGAGGGTCCAGAGGGGTGTGGGTCTAAAGAAACTCCACCACCACCGACGGCTGTCCCGGAGCATCCACCATAGCGCACTCGCGGGACAGAGGGTGGCTAGGTGTCACAACGTCGCTGATGTTGGAGCCGTCGCTCTCAACATCGTCATCCATGAGGTCGTGAAAAGAGGCGGGAGAGTAGTCCACCATCCCCACGAATTCGGATGTGAGAGGGAGCGGTGCTAGCATTTTTCGCAGCCCCTGTGCGTACGCGTCCGCGGGGGACGCGAGGCCATAGGGGAACCGGTCGTGCAATGATCGCGGCAGGGACAACAGCGTCCCTCCGAAGAACCAGTAGAAAATAGTAAATAGCGAGTAAATAACAGTACGTACATTACTCACAGTGGAGTTTGAGCCGAGCGTAGGCTCGGAGCGAAGCGCAGGCACCTCGTCGTTGAAGTCGCCGGGAGTCCCGGAGCCGACGGAGGACGCGCCTCCTCCGACGGGCGTCGGAACAAGTGCCTCCTCGCGAAGGTGCAGCACGCCGAGCCAGTCGGCGACGAAGTCCAGGCTTCCGAAGAGGAAGGCCTGGGACGGCTCGAAGATGGGTGGAACCCACATCCCAACAGGTGGGAGTGCCGGAAACTCCAGTGAGCCAAAGCGAGTCGTATCGCTTGAGCCCGCCATGGCGAAGGTGGCAGAAAAACAGGCCATCCGATGACCAAAAGCAAGAACGTACGGCGTCTTCCCCATGGACGACGCCAACTGTCGATGCAGAAAGTGACCAACACGTAAATATTTGTAGTTTTGCCATACGTTGTGATTGGATGTGGCTTAGCACTCAATGACACAGGGTTTATACTGGTTCAGGCAACGTGCCCTACATTCAGTTTGAGTCGGTCGGTGACTTTATTCCTGAGCCTAGGTGCTCGAAGTTTGCTGTGGGGTTACAAACGGAAGGGAGTAAGATGGGGGTGCAAGAGGTCCGGTCAGACTCTGGACCAAAGGGCCGAGAGTGACGGGAGCTCCTACGTGCGCTAAGTATTCGAGCGTATGCTTTGTGTAGCTTTAGAGTGTCTAAAGCTAGCAGATGATGAATCGATCGTTGGTTGTTCGAATCGTCTGAGAGTCGTCCTTATTGGGAGAGAGCGCATCCCCTTTTATAGATGAAGGGGGTGGCCTTACAAGTGAGAGAGGGAGAGTTTACGTATGCTATTAAGTCTTGTTGCCCACGCCGTCGGGTACAATGATGATTATAGGCACCCACAACCCTGTTAATGTCAGATGCATGTGGGAGGTTCCGTCGTCTTCTTCTGGTATGGCAGATGCCGACGCCTACCATACTGTTGGTGCCCAGAGGCATGTGGGGGGTTTTACCGTGTTCGCCTGGTATTGGAGTTGGTGCCCACAACACTGCTGGGGCTCTAACATGCCTGGAAGGTGGCAGGGCACCCTTCTGACATGCCATGTCGGTACTGTGCTGCAGGTGAATACAGTACGGTCCTTGGTATTGCGGTTTGACTTAAGCGCCCTGCCTTACTTGCTCCGCTCGTTTCCTGGGTCCTCACCAAGCGGGCGTCTCCGATCGGTTGGTCCTAGTCGGCTCCGACTGCGCCAGTTGGAGAAGAGCTGTAAGCAGAGGTTCGGTGCATCCCCGGTCGGAGACGCGGGCCGGAGCCAAAAGCGGCGTTGGCCAGGCCTTCCGGTCGGAGAGGCGGGCCGGAGTCGGAAGTGGCGTTGGCCAGGCCTTCCGATCGGAGAGGCGGGCCGGAGTCGGAAGCGAGTGTCGTTCGTCTTTGGCCTGGCCTTCCGGTCGGAGAGGCAGGCCGGAGTCGGAAGCGAGCGTTGTCCTTTCCTTGTCCATGCCTTCCAGTCGGAGATTGGATCGCCCTTCTGGCATGTCGTTAGGTTTTTGGGCCAGCCCAAGAGTTGCGCGTCGTTCGCAACGTCGTCTGCTGGGCCGAGCTTTTGCTGGAAAGCAGGTCCAAGAGGGACCCTAGGTTTATGAACCAGACAATATACATATTGTTTAATTAATATTTAATTATATTTAATCCATTTTTTGTGACTTATTTAATCCAATTATTTGGAAACCCACTTTGATAGGTTTATGTTGTCTTTTGGTCTATCTTGTTCTTGGCCACTCATGGATTTAGCTTGCTATTTTGCTAATGCTAGATAATCTTAGAAGAACATATTTCCCTTTTAAACAACTAGGTGTTCCTTTATCATTAATCCAAGCTTAGAAGAGAGGACCACGAATTGTGGACAATTTTTTCATTAAAAGAGTGGGAGGCTGGAGAAGACTACTACTCTCTTGTGGAGTTGGGGGGGGGGGGGGGGGGGGGGGGGTTGACCCTATCTAAATCCTGCATGAGTACCTGGCTAGTATCCCCGTTTATCTCATGTCAATTATTAAATCTCTTAATAAGTGAATGGATTCTTTGATGTTATCCAAACATGCAAAAAAAAAAACAAATCCAACTACTTTTCTGAAAGGCCTTATCACTGTACGCTAACGTTAGTGTGACGCTAATTGGGGGGCGCCAGCCATACACCAGTGAAGAAAGTACTTGTACTAGGTTTACCTCCACAGACCACAGACCACAGAAAGTGGAGTTGGTAGCAATTTCAGGAGCTAACGGTTCTTAAAGCAGTGCAAGCTCATCGTATCATTTCATTCCACTCTCTGTTTGGTGTTTGCCCCTTCCTATGACAAGAGAAGGAGCAACTTGCACTGGTGCACTAAGTTACAACAAAACAAAGGGATCAGACATGCTTACGAATCAGCACTGCAGCCTCTGAGTTTTCATCGACGCGGCCATTATCTTGCACAGAGTCACAGAGACTAGAATCTAGATGCATTCACCCATGTGAACATCTAAGAAGACTACGACGTGTCTCCTTTTTTTTTATATACTCCTTATAACGGAACTAATGGAAAACAAGAACAACTGCTCTCCTCCAAAGTTTTGCCTACACTGCTAGTGCTAGTCTAGAACTGATTAAAAGAAAGCATGGAGTCATTAACATGAAGCAGGTTTGTGGGGGTTTCAGTTCTTTCTCTTTTCCGATCCTGGCATGCGAAGTTGCCATCAAAGCAATCGTCAATCTTACCATCTTTTACCCAGTTCTATGCCGAAAGCTGTGATGAAAACAGCAGCAGTGTTTCTGTTACTTCACTGCATATATATATATATATATAGTTCAGAAACCTGACGGTTCACTGTTCACTCTTGTCTGCTTCAAGCCTTCAGCAGCTTCTCCATTCTGTCTCAGGAAGTTCTTTTGCTTTCGCACCTGCATTCGTCATGCATGTCAGCACAGGTTGCACCTGGTACAGGTCAATGTTGGCAAACCTCCATGTCCTTGTCCTCTAGTCTCAACAGCTCCACGACATTCTCTGCTTTCCCCCATTAAAACATTCCGGCATACGGTCAGCATGTCGAAAAAGGACATCCTCGTGACATGACGCACCCGCCCGAGGTCGAGGGCAACATAGATAGATGCGGTGAACGCAGCCCGGCGGCGGAAGTTGTGGACGAACTCGTGGCGTGGAGGGTTTTCCCATTTCACCCTTTCGCCTTCGGTCTGAACTGTGAACCTGAACGTCGTTTCTGATCGTTGTCCTTTCCTTGTCCATGTCTTCCAGTCGGAGATTGTATCGTCTTTCTGGCCTGTCGTTAGGTTTTTAGGTTAGTACAGGAGTTACACGTCGTTCGCAACGTCGTCTGCTAGGCCGAGCTTTTGCTAGGAAGTAGGTTCAAGAGGGACACCGGGTTTATAAACCCGACAGGAGCCCTCGAGCTCCTGTGCGATTCGAGTAGAATCGTCTGGAGGATTTTCTTGGTTTTGACGGCGGGTGCGCGCGAGCGCACCCGCGGGTGTAGCCCCCGAGCCCCGGGTGATTTGGGTAGAATCGCTCGGGAGGGTTTCGTGTTTCTAGCGGGGGAATTTTTTGTTTTGACAGCGGGTGTAGCCCCCGAGCCCTTGGACGATTCGGGCAGAATTGCATGGGAGTTTTTGTCAACGGGCGTGTGTGTGTGCACCTTGGTGGGCGTAGCCTCCTTTTTCTAGTTTCTGGCCCATCGTTTCCAGGAGCGCGGTCCCAGCCGTTTGGTCGTGGTCGAGGGACTGGGCGAGAGGGAGTCGTCAACCAGGGCGTCGGGCACGTTGAGGTTCGGACGAGTCGGAGTCGCGGATCCAGGGATCGGGCGAGTCGGAGTCGCTAACCAAGGCGTTGGTCGCGCCAAGAGATCGGACGAGACAGACTCACGGATCCAGGCGTCGGATCCAGACGTCGGGCGTGCCAAGGGATCGGGCGAGTCGGAGTCGCGGATCCAGACGTCGGGCGTGCCGAGGGATCGGGCGAGTCGGAGTCACAGATCCAGACGTCTGACGTGCCGAGGGATCGGGCGAGTTGGAGTCGCAGATCTAGGCGTCGGGTGCGCCGAGGGATCAACAAATCGGAGTCGCGGATCTAGGCGTCGGGCGCGCCGAGGGATCGGGTGAGTCGGAGTCGCGGATGCAGGCGTCGGGCGCGCCGAGGGATCGGGCGAGTCAAAGTCATGGATCCAGGCGTCGGGCGTGCCGAGGGATCGGGCGAGTCGGAGTCGCGGATGTAGGCGTTGGGTGCGCCGAGGGATCGGGCGAGTCGGAGTCGCGGATCCAGGCGTTGGGCGCGCCGAGGGATCAGGCGAGTCGGAGTCGCGGATCCAGGTGCAGCCAAGGCGTTGGGCGTTTTGTGCCCCTAAGCCCCGTTGGGCTCGGTAGGGGTCAGTTGAGTTTCGTGCGTTACCTCGTCCGCGGTTTCCGCAACCAGGGGGGCTGAGCTAACGTCGCTTATCTCGATGGCTCGAGTGACGCGCTCGGTGAGCTCGCTAACGGGCACGTTCGAGTGAAATCCGGGTCCGTCGTTCGTGATGGGGTTGGCATAGCCCTCATGTGGCATTCCACTGCTCCTTAACCCACGTCCCGGCAGATGCCCGGGTCATTCCGGAGACCGACCCCGGTGGCTCGCTGGCCTCCGCTCGATGGAGATTCTGTGGGCATGGCTCGAGGTTAGGATCGAACGAGAAGGTTGAGAATACCCTGTTTGCTTCGGAGCAGACTGGGCTAGGGCCACTGGGGCTCATCTGCATTTTCTCCCCTGGCTCTATTTGACGCGAGGTGGCCTCGAGCCCTTCGTGGGCTGGCCTTCGAACCTCGGTCGGTCGTTGCTCATGTTGAATGAGGCAACTACCGTTTCGTGATGCAACACGGAGCGTTGTGATGCATCAATTGCATATGCGATGCTTTAGATGTATGTGATGAATGAATGATTGTATGAATGAATGCGTGAATGCGTGTATGAATGTATGAATGACAGCAGATGAATGAATGATCATATAAAGAAATAGTGGGGGTTGGTAATGTTACCTTGACGACTCGAGTGACGAGGTTTGAGGAGCTTCTATCGGATATGTTCGACCGGGATCCATGCTCGTCGTTCGTGACAGAGTCGGCATGGCCCACATGGGGCGTCCCTCTGCTCCTTACTCGTCTCTCAGTATTCGCCTGAGCCGTCCGATCGACTCAGGAGGCCCGTTGGTCCCCCCTGGGCGGAGATCCCGTTGTTAGGCCCTTCCAAGTCTTGCCTGGGAAGGCAGAGGGCCGCTTGCGCGTAGTTGCGCCTTGTTTCCCGCGCCCGACGTGCGGTAGTGGTGGGCCATACCTAGGCCATGTCCCATCTGACCAGGTGCCGTCTCATCGATTAGGGTGCGTCCCATCGGTCAGGGCACGTCCCGTCGTATCCCATCCGCATTGAATGGGGGGAGGGAGAGGGTTTCTCGCCCCAATCCTTTGCCTTTCCTCAACTATTGCGCCTCCTTTTAAATAGGGGAAGGGAGAGGGCTTTTGTCCTGATCCTTCGCCTATTCCCCAACCGCCGCCTTTCCTCCTTCTTTCTTGCCAAGAGCATTCGTGTGCGGCGGTTCCTAGGAGAAAAAAGGGGAGAGTGAGGGAAAGGAGAAACTCACAGATCCATTCACGAATTCAGAGCGCAATGTCGAGCTGGAGGCCATCCAAAGTGGATGAGGCGGTGCTGGCTGCCTTCGCCGAGAAGGGGCTGCTTCCACCGAAGGAAGTGGCGCACTAGATCCTGCGTGGGCTCCTTAATGAGTGGGGCCTAGAGCTACAGCACCTCAATCCGACTAGGGTGCTGCACGTTGCTGGCTTCGTCACCGTCTGCGAGGCCTTCCTCGGGATGGAGCCGCACATGGATTTTTTCCGGTGGATCTTCATCGGGCGAGCTTTGTCGGAGAGGAAGCCGCTCAGGACCGCGCTGGTGGGGGGGGTTTCTCCCCTACAGCTGTTCAGGTCGGCCAGTTCATAAAGTTTGATGAGATGTCAGAGACATCCTCTAGCTATGGCGGCCATACTTCGGCAAGCAGCGTCCCTGTCCAGGAGCTGCTCCATTTGTATGGGAAAGTCCGGAGCTCCATGTTCTTCTGTTGAGCATCTGTAGCTTGCTGCTTTGGCATTTGCCTGTGGCATGTGCTGTGGCCTTACTTTTGGTGGATGGTTGGGTGTGAACACTGGTGGTAGTTATGTCTGGTGGCAGTAAATGCTCTTAGATGATGCCCATGAACTTATGAACTTGTTGCGGCACTTGGTGCCTGCCTTCGGAAGACACCTGGACCTAGACTTTGCCGCCATCTGCAGAGGGTACGCCGATGACTAGAGCACAGACGCCATCTATGCGCTTGAGGAAAGCTTGCTACCACATGCACAGTTTGGTGGCCAAGCAAGTCTCCGCGTAGTGGGTGATGGAGGTTCACCGTGCGAGCGGGGCTAAAGGCGTGCATCAAGAAGACGTCAAACAGCCTGTGGATGGAGTGGAGGCTAGGTCGGAAGCTCCGTCCGAGCTGAGCGTCGCCCCACCGGAGGGTGAGCAGCCTTTATCTTACCCGGTCGTATCGTCAACCGATGCCGCCGGGCGGCCACAGTAGAAGTAGCTAGCAGATGTAATAGTTTAAGTTCATGGGGGAGCCCACGTGTAAATGTTTTTGTGTATTAATGAATACAATCAGTTTTGTTTTTGTGATGGAATCAATTCGTTTGGGGAAGCTTGTCCCATCCGCTCTTTATTTTTACCTTAGCATGGCTTTGTTTTTTATTCTTTCTTTTTCGTACCTGCCCGTTCGTCCCGTCGGCTGCAACCTTAAGAGCCCGGGCATGGCCCGCGAGGCTCAGCTGCTCGTAAACGTAGGTAGTGGCGGGGTGCAATTGGTCGGAATGTTTAAAGCAAAGTCACATAAGGTAATTAAAGGAACGGACTACCCTTTTCATTTGGGTAGAAAAGTATTTACCATACGATAGTAAAAAAGAGAGGGGGTATCGTACCCTCATGGAGCCCCGAGCGACCTGGGCCAAAAGTGTTTGGGTCAGGGTGCTTTGCAGGAGCGAACGCTGAATGACAGAAAACGGTAAAGACCGAATTTTAGGGGAAGAAACGACGTAACAGTTCGATGTTCCAAGTGTTGGTGAGAACGTCGTCGTTGTTGTCCTTCAGTCGGTAGGCGCTCGGTCGGATAACTTTGGTCACCGTATAGGGTCCTTCCCTTGGCGGAGAGAGTTTGTGCTTCTCCTTGGTCGACTGGGTCCTTCGAAGCATGAGGTCTCCGACCTCGAGGATCCTTCCTCTGATTTTCCTCTCGTGGTACCTACGGAGAGTTTGCTGGTAGCGAGCGGAGTGGATGACGGTCATCTCGCGGGCCTCCTCGAGTAGGTCGACTATGTCTTGTTGAGCCTCCATGGCTCGGTCACGGTCGAAGGCCTTCACTCTTGGGGCACCGTGGTCGATGTCGGAGGGCACCACTGCTTCAGCTCCATAGGCTAGGAAGAAGGTTGTGAACCCTGTGGATCGGTTTGGGGTCGTTCTTAGGCTCTAGAGGATCGCTGGGACCTCTACAACCCATCGCCCGATGTACTTGTTGAGTTGATCGAAGATGCGTAGCTTAAGTCCTTGGAGGACCATGCCATTGGCACACTCAACCTGACCATTAGTACGTGGATGTCTGACCGAGGCCCAGTCGATCCTGATGCCGTATCCGTCACTAAAGTCCAGGAACTTTTTCCTAGTGAAGTTAGTTCCGTGGTTAGTGCTGATACAGTTAGGAACGCCGAACTGATAGATGATGTCGAGGAAGAATTTGATCGCCTCTTCCGAGCAGATGTTGGTGATGGGCTTCGCCTCTATCGACTTGGTGAATTTGTCAACGCTACAAGAAGGTGAGTGAAGCCGCCTGGGCCCTTTTTGAGGGGTCCTATCATGTCGAGGCCCCAGACCGTGAATGGCTAGGTGATGGGGATGGTTTGGAGCTCATGTGCCGGCAAATGAGTTTGCCGAGCGTAGAACTGGCATCCCTCGCACCTGCGGACGACCTCCTCTGCATCTCGTAGTGCGGTGGGCCAATAAAAACCTTAGTGAAAGGCTTTTCCGACCAGCGACCTTAGGGCCGCGTGATGTTCATAGATTCCGGCATGGACCTCGAGGAGGATATAACGTCCCGCCTCTCCGAGGCCGGGCTCGCTTACATCTGGCAGCTTCTCTAGGATATAGACTGCCCTCACAGACCAACACAGGTCTTTTCTGCGCACTTTGTCCTCACTCGTGCGCACCCGGGAAGAACTTCACGGTCGGTCACCCATCGCTCCAGGCCAAGCACGCTTAACCTCAGAGTTATTTGCAGATGGGCTTCCAGAAAAGAAGTTGCAACTTATTGGTATGAGTATCCTATTAATCCTATTAAGCCCTGGGCCGGGGTGTTACATCCTCACCCCCTTAGGAGACCGACGTCCTCGTCGGTCAACCCCAGGCCAGGAACGTCCCCTCTTGGCCACGTCCGTGTGTCTAGTGCCAGCGCATGTGCCATGCTGGGTGACCACTCTGGGTCCACACCAGCCATGCGCACCATGCCTGCACAACTGACACACGCGCCTGTGAAACCGCGAGAGTCGGCTCTGATACCATTCTATAGCGTCCCGCCTCTCCGAGGCCGGGCCCGCTTACATCTGGTAGCTTCTCTAGGATATAGACTGCCCTCACAGACCAACACAGGTCTTTTCTACGCACTTTGTCCTCACTCGTGCGCACCCGGGAAGAACTTCCCGGTCGGTCACCCATCGCTCCAGGCCAAGCACGCTTAACCTTGGAGTTATTTGCAGATGGGCTTCCAGAAAAGAAGTTGCAACTTGTTGATATGAGTATCCTATTAATCCTATTAAGCCCTGGGCCAGGGTGTTATAGAGGAGTTATTTCCTTTGGTTGGTAGGGATGCACTTCATGAGTACCCCCGATGGACTTCGCTTGTAGATTTCATCACCTATGATGATGAATGTCTTCGCACGTCGAGCGATCCATCGAGTTTCAGTCCTTTCAGGTGGGAGAACCTCCTCGAGGAGGTAGGCGAGTAGTGGCGCTCGCCAGTCGGTTTGATTGAGTGCCAACATGACAACGTTGGCTGGCGACATCGTCATGGAGGCACTGGGGTCAGAGCCCCCAAGTGCCGATTTGGTGTCGGGGTCGAAGACCCCGAGCGTCGGGTTGGCATCGGGGTGTGTCTGGATCTAACATTCCAGGATGCGGGTGGACGGCTCGTGGAGGTCGTTGATGAAGACCCCGCTCGGAGATGGATCTCGCCTGACGGCCAATTTTGTAAGAAAATCGGCGGCATCGTTATCCTTTCGGGGGACGTGATGCAGCTCTATCCCCTGGAATTTGTCCTCGAGCTTGCGCACCTCCTAGCAGTATGCTGCCATGAGGGGGCTTTTGCAGGAGGACTCCTTTATGACTTGGTCGACGACCAACTCTGAGTCACCGCGAACGTAGAGTCGCGTAGCGTCGATCTCGATGGCGATGCGCAGGCCATTGATGAGGGCCTCGTACTCCACGGCGTTGTTTGAGGCCAAAAATTGGAGGTGGATTGCATAGCGAAGCCTACTCCCGTCTGGGGAGATCAAAACCACTCCAGCCCCTGAGTCGGGCGCCATTATGGACCCAACAAAGTACATAATCCAGTACTCATGGGTGACGTCCGGGGTCGGGAACTGGACCTCCGTCCATTCGGTGACAAAATCCACGAGAGCCTGAGATTTGATAGCGGTATGGGGGATATACCAGATGTCGTGGCCCATGAGTTCGAGTGCCCACTTGGAGATCCATCCTACGGCGTCGCGGTTGCGGACGATGTCTCCGAGCGGGTATGAAGTGATGACCGCGACTTCATGGTCCGTGAAGTAGTGCAGGAGCTTTCGAGTCACCATCAGCACGGCGTATAGAAGTTTTTGCACCTATGGGTACCAAACCTTGGGGTCGGTAAGTACCTCTCCGATAAAGTATACGGGTCGTTGGACCTTAAGGTGGTATCCTGGCTCCTCTCTTTTGACGACTAGGGCGGCGCTCACCACGTGGTTGCTTGCCGCGACGTAGAGGAGGAGGGGTTCTTCCCATTCGGGAGCGACGAGGATTGGGGCTGACATTAGTGATGCTTTGAGGCTCTCCAAATCCTGCTGTGCTTCCTTAGTCTAGACGAACGTGTCTGTCCTTTTGAGTAGCTTGTAGAGAGGCACCCCTCGCTCGTCGAGCCGGGAGATGAACCGGCTCAAGGTGGCCAGACAGCCGGTGAGCCTTTGTACGCCCTTGACGTTGCGTATAGGGCCCATGTTGGAGATGGCCATGATTTTTTTGGGGTTGGCCTCGATACCGTGTTCGGACACGATGTATCCAAGTAGCTTCCCCTTCGGAACCCCAAAAACACATTTTTTGGGATTCAATTTGATGTTGAACCTTCGGAGGTTCGTGAACGTTGCGACCAAGTTTAAGATTAGGTCGCAAGATTGAGCCGTTTTGATCACTATGTCATCAACATAGACGGCGATTGTTGGTTTCGGCCGCTCGGCTTGATCAGGCTGATCGAGCGGGTCGATTTGATCGGTGAAGCATTGCTGCATGCACCTTTGGTAGGTGGCGCCAGCGTTCTTTAGACCGAAGGGCATGGTTACATAATAGTATGAACCATACGGGGTGATGAACGAGGTTGCGAGCTGATCAGACTCTTTCATCGCGATCTAGTGATAGCCTGAGTAGGCATCCAGAAAGGAGAGGATCTCGCATCCCGAGGTGGAGTCGACTATCTGGTCTATGCGCGGCAAAGGAAAGTGATCCTTTGGACACGCTTTGTTGAGGCCAGTATAATCAACACACATTCTCCATTTCCCAGTCTTCTTTTTAAAAAGAATAGAATTGGCAAGCCAGTCGAAGTGGAATACCTCTCTGATAAAGCCGGCTGTCAGGAGTTTGGCGACCTCCTCGCCTATGGCCCTACGCCTCTCATCGTCAAAGCAACACAGGCATTATTTGGTGGGCTTTGAGCCTGGGACGAGGCGTAGTGCGTGCTCGGTGACCTCCCGTGGTATGCTCGGCATGTCGAAAGGTTTCCATGCAAAGACATCGCGATTGGCGTACAGAAAGCCAGCGAGCTCGCATTCCTATTTGGCCGGGAGCTAGGTCCCGATCCGCACCATCTTGGTAGGGTCAGTGGGGTCGATCCCCACCGCCTTAGTTTCCTCAAGTGGGTGGAAGGCAGTCGAGGAGGTTGGCTTGTTGCAGTCCGGGACTGCTGGGGTCGATGACTTCCCGAGCCGCGGGAGCTCGGACGAGTTGATGACGGCAGTGGCGAGCTCGAAGTGCTCGTGGTCGCATGTTAAGGTGTGCGAGAAGGTGTACCCATAGTGATGACGTTGTTCGGTCCTAGCATCTTCAACTTTAGGTAGGTGTAGTTGGGGACCGCCATGAACTTGGCGCAGCATGGCCGCCCCAAGATGGCGTGGTAAGACCCCAGGAAGTCCACCACCTCGAAGGTGAGCACCTCCAAGCGGAAGTTGGCTTGGTCGCCAAACATGACGGGCAGGTCGATTTGTCCGAGCGTGTATGCCTGGGCTCCTAGGATCACGTCGTGGAAGGGAGAGCTCGTAGGTCGGAGCTCCGACCGGGGGATGCGCTTGGCGTCGAGGGTGTCGATGTAGAGGATGTTGAGGCCACTTCCTCCATCCATCAGTACCTTGGTGAGGCGCTTATTGCTGATGATGGGATCAATGACGAGCGGGTAGCGCCTTGGTCTGGCGACATGGGGCGGATGGTCCCTATGATCAAAAGTGATCGGAGAATCTGACCAGCGGAGGAAGGTGGGGACGGCCGTTTCGGTGACACATGCCTCTCTGTAGCGTACTTTGTGCTGGCGCTTGGCCTAGACGGCATCGGACCCCCCAAAGATCATGATGCATTAATTGGGATCGAGAAAGCTGTCCCAATCCTTGCCCGCCACGCCCCCTTTCTTGGCTGCTTCCTCCTTGCCCTTTCCTTCTTTCAGCCCGCCGGCCTGTCGTAGGAAGCTCTTGAGGAGCTCGTAGTCCTTGTGGAGGTGCTTGACGGGGTAGGCGTGGTTGGTGCAGGGGCTATCCATGAGCTTATCGAAGTGGTCAGACAGGCCCTGCTGGGGCTACTTGACCGCGCGACCAGCTACGGCGACCAACACGGTGTTGGCCAGTCGGCGCCGATCCTTCTTGTTCTTGTTGCCCCTCTACGTGGAGGGGCCCTCGTCGTGGTCCTCGCGCTTGGCCTTGCCCTCGTCCTGGCCTCTGTTGAATACTGCTCTGACCGCCTCCTCGCTGGAGGCGTGGTTCGTGGTGACGTCGAGCAGGTCACGGGTGGTACGGGGCTTCAGGCAGCCAATCTTGTGGATCAGGGACTCGAAGATTGTCCCGGAGTGGAATGTGCTGATGACGTCCGCGTCGACGACATCGGGTAGGGAGTTGCACCGCTTTGAGAACCTACGGATGTAATCCCGTAGGGACCCGCTGGGCCCCTACTGGCAGCTCTTGAGGTCCCAGGAGTTTCCAGGGTGGACATATATCCCCTAGAAATTTTTGACGAAGATCCTCTTGAGGTCCGCCCAGTCGCGGATGCTATCGTGTGGGAGGAATTCGAGCCATGCTCGAACATGTTCCCCCACGTAGATGGGGAGGTACTGAATGATGAAGTGATCATCATCCACTCCCATGGCTCGGCAGGCGAGCCGGAAGTCTTCGAGCCATATACCGGGATTCCTCTCCCTGGTATATTTGGCGATGTTGGTCGGTAGTCGGAAGCGCTGTGGGAACGACGCTCTCTGGATGTGCCAGCCAAAGGCTCGTGGTCCCGGGCCATCCGGGCTGGGACTCCGGTCGTTGGGTCGATGACCACGCCTGGGGTGCGTTTCACCGGTCCCCTCGATGGTCCGACCGGAGCCCGTGTCGTCTGCTCTCACCGCCGCCCGATGGACGTCATCATCATGACGGGCCCGACGCCAGTTGCTGATGACGCTGTGAGCGTCTTGGTTCGGCTCGAGGTGTTCGTACATAGGCGGCCGGTGTGGAGCGGGTGCCGGGTCAGGCTGTGGCACAGCTGTGCCCTCCTGTTCCACGCCTCGTGGCCGCAGTGGTGAGTGGATGGAGCGGTTGGACTGGCGTGCCCCCATTCCCCCGGTAGGGAAAGAGGTCGCGAGTCAATGGCGTGACGCGGAGCTTTCCGCCTGTTGAACGGCGGCGGTCTCCACCAGTGCCCGGAGGTTCCGGTGGATCGCCTGTTCCTGGGGGTTGTCCAGCTTAGGAAGGCCGCGCAGAAGCAACGCTGCGGCGGCGATGTTCTGGCCAGCCTGAGCGAACTGTGGGGGATCGTTCCCCCTGTCCATGATGTTGCGCTAGACCTGGCGGGCGCGACCCCAGGCGCCGCTCATCGGGTTACACTCACAGGGCGCATCATGGTGCGTCGAGCGCGCCGGCGCAGGTGGTTGCTGGTTCTGCCGCCTTTGTCGTAGCTCCTCGCCGTGCTCCTGGGCACATGCGAGGGCTTCCGCGCGAGGGTCCGGAGGGGTGTGGGTCTGAAGAGACTCCACAACCACCGACGGCTGTCCCGGAGCGTCCGCCATAGCGCACTCGCGGGATAGAGGGTGGCTAGGTGTCATGATGTCGCCGATGTTGGAGCCGGCGCTCTCAACATCGTTATCCATGAGGTCGTGAAAAGTGGCGGGAGAGTAGTCCGCCATCCCCACGAATTCAGATGTGAGAGAGAGCGGCGCCAGCATCTTTCACAGGCCTCGTGCGTACGCGTCCACGGGGGACGCGATGCCATAGTGGAACCGGTCGTGCAACGGTCGCGGCAGGGACAACGGCGTCCCTCCGGAGAACCGGCAAAAAATAGTAAATAGCGAGTAAATAATAGTACGTACATTACTCACAGTGGGGTTTGAGCCGAGCGTAGGCTCGGAGCGAAGCGTAGGCGCCTCGTCGTTGAAGTCATCGGGAGTCTCGGAGCCGACGGAGGACGCGCCTCCTCCGACGGGCGTTGGAACAAGTGCCTCCTCGTGGAGGTGCAGCACGCCGAGCTGGTCGGCGACGAAGTCCAGGCTTCCGAAGAGGAAGGCCTAGGACGGCTCGAAGATGGGTGGAACCCACATCCCAACAGGTGGGAGTGCGGGTAACTCCAGTGAGCCAAAGCGAGTCGTATCGCTTGAGCCCGCCATGGCGAAGGTGGCGGAAAAGCGGGCCATCCGATGACCAAAAGCGTATAATTACGGCGTCTTCCCCATGGACGGTGCCAACTGTCGGTACAGAAAGTGACCAACACGTAAATATTTGTAATTTTGCCGTACGTTGTGATCGGATGTGGCCTAGCACTCAATGACACAGGGTTTATACTGGTTCAGGCAACGTGCCCTACGTCCAGTTTGAGTCGGTCGGTGACTTTATTCCTGAGCCCAGGTGCTCGAAGTTTGCTGTGGGGTTACAAACGGAAGGGGGTAAGATAGGGGGTGCAAGAGGTCCGGTCGGACTCTGGACCGAAGGGCTGAGAATGACGGGAGCTCCTACGTGCGCTAAGTATTCAAGCGTATGCTCTGTGTAGCTTTAGAGTGTCTAAAGCTAGTAGAGGATGAATCGATCGTTGGTTGTTCGAATCGTCTGAGAGTTGTCCTTATTGGGAGAGAGCGCATCCCCTTTTATAGATGAAGGGGATGGCCTTACAAGTGAGAGAGGGAGAGTTTACGTATGCTATTAAGTCTTGTTGCCCACGCCGTCGGGTACAATGATGATTGTAGGCGCCCACAACACTGTTAATGTCAGATGCATGTGGGAGGTTCCGTCGTCTTGTTCTGGTATGGCAGATGTCGGAGCCTACCATACTGTTGGTGCCCAGAGGCATGTGGGGGGTTTTACCATGTTCGCCTGGTATGGGAGTTGGTGCCCACAACACTGTTGGGGCTCTGACATGCCTGGAAGGTGGCAGGGCACCCTTCGGACATGCCCTGTCGGTACTATGATGCAGATGAACAGGGTACGGTCCTTGGTATTGCGGTTTGACTTGAGCGCCCTGCCTTACATGCTCCGCTCGTTTCCTGGGTCCTCACCGAGCAGGCGTCCCCGGTCGGTTGGTCCTAGTCGGGTCCGACTGCGCCAGTCGGAGAAGAGCTGTAAGCAGAGGTTCGGTGCATCCCCGGTCGGAGACGCGGGCCGGAGCCGGAAGCGGCGTTGGCTAGGCCTTCCGGTTGGAGAGGCAGGCTGGAGTCGAAAGTGGCGTTGGCTAGGCCTTCCGGTCGAAGAGGCGGGCCGGAGTCGGAAGTGAGCGTCGTTCCTCTTTGGCCAGGCCTTCCGGTCGAAGAGGCGGGCCGGAGTCGGAAGCAAGCGTTGTCCTTTCCTTGTTCATGCCTTCCAGTCGGAGATTGGATCGCCCTTCTGACATGTCGTTAGGTTTTTGGGCCGGCCCAGGAGTTGCGCGTCGTTCGCAACGTCGTCTGCTGGGCCAAGCTTTTGCTAGGAAGCAGGTCCATGAGGGACCCCAGGTTTATGAACCCGACAATATACATATTGTTTAATTAATATTTAATCCATTTTTTTGTGACTTATTTAATGCAATTATTAGGAAACCCACTTTGATAGGTTTATGTTGTCTTTTGGTCTATCTTGTTCTTGCCCACTCATGGATTTAGCTTGCTAATGCTAGATAATCTTAGAAGAACATATTTCCCTTTTAAACAACTAGGTGTTCCTTTAGCATTAATCCAAGCTTAGAAGAGAGGACAACGAATTGTGGATAAATTTTTCATTAAAAGAGTGGGAGGCTGGAGAAGACTACTACTCTCTTGTGGAGTGTGTGGGGGTGGGGGTGGGGGGGTGGGGGGGGGGGGGGGGGGGGGGAGTTGACCCTACCTAAATCCTGCATGAGTACCTGGCCAGTATCCCCGTTTATCTCATGTCTGTTTTTAAATCTCTTAATAAGTGAATGGATTCTTTGATGTTATCCAAACATGCAAAAAAAACAAATCCAACTACTTTTCTGAAAGGCCTTATCACTGTACGCTAACGTTAGTGTGACGCTAATTGGGGGGCGCCAGCCATACACCAGTGAAGAAAGTACTTGTACTAGGTTTACCTCCACAGACCACAGACCACAGACCACATAAAGTGGAGTTGGTAGCAATTTCAGGAGCTAACGGTTGTTAAAGCAGTGCAAACTCATCGTATCATTTCATTCCACTCTCTGTTTGGTGTTTGCCCCTTCCTATGACAAGAGAATTAGGAGCAACTTGCACTGATGCACTCAGTTACAACAAAACAAAGGGATCAGACATGCTTACGAATCAGCACTGCAGCCTCTGAGTTTTCATCGACGCGACCATTATCTTGCACAGAGTCACAGAGACTAGAATCTAGATGCATTCACCCATGTCAATATCTAAGAAGACTACGACGTGTCTCCTTTTTTTTTTATATATACTCCTTGTAACGGAACTAATGGAAAACAAGAACAACTGCTCGCCTCCAAAGTTTTGCCTACACTGCTAGTGCTAGTCTAGAACTGATTAAAAGAAAGCATGGAGTCATTAACATGAAGCAGGTTTGTGGGGGCTTCAGTTCTTTCTCTTTTCCGATCCTGGCATGCGAAGTTGCCATCAAAGCAATCGTCAATCTTACCATCTTTTACCCAGTTCTATGCCGAAAGCTGTGATGAAAACAACAGCAGTGTTTCTGTTACTTCACTGCATATATATATATATAGTTCAGAAACCTGACGGTTCACTGTTCACTCTTGTCTGCTTCAAGCCTTCAGCTGCTTCTCTATTCTGTCTCAGGAAGTTCTTTTGCTTTCGCACCAGCATTCGTCATGCATGTCAGCACAGGTTGCACCTGGTACAGGTCAATGTTGGCAAGTCCTTGTCCTCTAGGCCTTGTTTAGATTGTAATTTTTTGCAATCTGGACACTGTAGCACGTTTCGTTTGTATTTGACAAACTTTGTCCGATCATGGACTAACTAGGCTCAAAAGATTCGTCTCGTGATTTACAACCAAACTGTGTAATTAGTTATTTTTTTTACCCACATTTAATGCTCCATGCATACGTCCAAAAATTGATGTGATAGAGAGAATAAAAAAACTTGGAATTTTGAGGCAAACCCTAGTCTCAACAGCTCCACAACATTCTCTGCTTTCCCCCGTTAAAACATTCCGGCATACGGTCAGCATGTCGAAAAAGGACATCCTCGTGACATGACGCACCCGCCCGAGGTCGAGGGCAACATAGATAGATGCGGTGAACGCAGCCCGGCGGCGGAAGTTGTGGACGAACTCGTGGCGTGGAGGGTTTTCACTTTTCACCCTTTAGCCTTCGGTCTGAACTGTGAACCTGAACGTCGTTTCCGGTCGGAGATTGAATCGTTCTTTTGGCCTGTCGTTAGGTTTTTGAGTCGGTCCAGAAGTAGCGCGTCGTTCGCAACGTCATTTGTTAGGCCGAGCTTTTGCTAGGAAGCAGGTCCAAGAGGGACCCCAGGTTTATGAACCCGACAGGAGCCCTCGAGCCCCTGGGCGATTCGAGTAGAATCGTCTGGGGGATTTTCTTGGTTTTGACGGCGGGTGCGCGCGAGCGGATCCGCAGGTGTAGCCCCTGAGCCCCCGGGTGATTTGGGTAGAATCGTCCGGGGGGTTTTCATGTTTCCAGCGGAGAATTTTTTGTTTTGACGGTGGGTGTGCGCGAGCGCACCCGCGGGTGTAGCCCCCGAGCCCTCGGGCGATTCGGACGTGTGTGTGCAACTTGGTGGGCGTAGCCTCCTTTTTTTCAATTTCTGGCCCATCGTTTCCAGGAGCGCGGTCCCAGCCGTTTGGTCGCGGTCGAGGGACTGAGCGTGAGGGAATCGTCAACCAGGGCGTCGGGCGCGCCGAGGTTTCGGGCGAGTCGGAGTCGCGGATCCACGGATCGGGAGAGTCGGAGCCACTCCCGCCGCGCAGCGCCCGCGCCGGCCGCGCTACGAACGCCGACGCATCACGGCCGCCGGCCACCCATCATATCAAGGTAAGGTAGCTCCCTCTCTCGATTTCATGTTATTATGATTGTTGTTTTAGTTAGGGTTAGTGATTTAGGATAGTTAGGTTAGTGAATTTATTTATTTAGGTAGGTAGTTTTTAGGGTTTAGGTTGTGTGTTGTAGTATAGTTAAGGTTTGGTTAGGTAGGTAGGGTTTAGGTTATTGTTAGTTAAGATTTTGGGTTTAGGGATTGATTAGATATTTATTATTTAGTTAGTTTATAGTAGTAAAGGTTGTCAGTATAGATACTAGTTTTCAAGTGTCGGTACTTAGTAGTGCGTGATACGGCTATTTGGATGACTTGATGAAGTTTTGTCAAATGCTTATTTTCCTAGTGAAGTTGTTTAATATGTCTGTTAATGTTACTTTGAATATATACATGTGCTTTTTATATTGTGTCCATACTGCATAACAAGTAGATCAAATTTTGCAATGCTACATAATGTTAATTTGAATATTGTTAATTTGAATACTCTAACCCTTTGTTTATCAATTTGTAACAGGATAGCCCCTCCCACGCAGCACCCGTTGTTTCTCCTTCTTGAGGTGGAATACGACGACCAGCACCGAGCACACATCTTGAGTGACACCGACGCAGAGGTGGCCTTGCCTCCTTTGAGGCCCCGCACGCACACCAGGGCGCACCAGTGGGACGAGCGTTATGCGACGTACATACGGCGTGCCGGCTTCCTTGAGCTTGTCCGTGTTGTCAACTACGGTCTTCCACCCCTTGACCCAGCACTACTTACTGCAGCTGTAGACAGGTGCGAGTGCCTTCTTTGTACGTAAATATTCTTATAACAAATTTGAGGCAACTAATAGTCGTTCTATTCTTATAATAGGTGGAGGCCTGAGACCCACACGTTCCACCTACCTTGCGGCGAGATGACCTTGACCATGCAGGACGTGAAGTGTCGGTGCAGAAAGTGACCAACAAGTAAATATTTGTAGTTTTGTCGTATGTTGTGATCAGAGGTGGCCTAACACTCAATGACACAGGGTTTATACTGGTTCAGGCAACGTGCCCTATGTCCAGTTTGAGTTGGCCGGTGACTTTATTCCTGAGTCCAGGTGCTCGAAGTTTGCAGTGGGGTTACAAACGAGAAGGAGAAAGATGGGGGGTACAAGAGGTTCGGTCGGCTCCGGTCGGAAGGGCCGAGAGCAACAGGAGCTTCGCTATGAGCTAAGTGTTCAAGCGTGTGCTTGAGGTCCGAACCTGATGGTTCTGTGGTTGTGAGCTAGTAAACTTGATCGATCTAATGAATCTGGAGGCACTTGAATCGACCTAGATTAACTGAGTCTCTTGGGAGAGAGCGTATCACCTTTTATAGATGAAGGGGATGGCCTTACAAGTGAGAGGGAGAGAGTACGTATGCTTCTGAGCCTTGCTGCCGAGCCGGCGGGTATAGGATGATGGTAGGCGCCCACAATACTGTCGAATGTTAGATGCACGTGGGAGGTGGTGTTATCTTCTTCGGGCATGGCAGACATCGGCGCCTGCCACACTGTTGATACCTGAGGTAGGCAATGGGTTTTTACCATGTTCGTCCGGTATGGCAAAAGCCGACGCCCACAACACTGTCGATGCCTAGAGACATGTGGGGGCCTTACTATATGGGAGTTAATGGCGCCCACAATACTGTAGAGGAAAATGTCGGCGCCTACAACACAGTTCGTGTTAGGGAGGTTGTAGAATACTGTTTCTGCAGGTGTACAGGGTACGGTCCCTGGTATCGTGGTTTGACTTGTGCGCTCTGCCTTGCTTTCTCCGTTCGTTCCCTGGTCCTTTTCGAGCGGGCGTCCCCGGTCGGTTGGTCCCAGTCGGTTTTGATCGCGCCAGTCGAAGACGAGCAGTGAGCAGGGTTTTTGCGTACCTCGGTCGGAGACGTGGGGTCGGAGTTGAAAGTAATGCTTTGGCTAGGCCTTCTGGTCGAAGAGGCCATCTAGAGGCGGGCAAGGGACTGAAGTGAGCCCTCCGGTCGGAGAGGTGGGCCAGAGTCGGAAAATAGGCATCGCTCCTCCTCAGCCAGACCTTCCGGTCGGTGATTGAATCACCCTTCTGGCCTGTTGTCCAGATACTTGGGCCGGCCCATGAGTTGCGCGTTGTCTGCTTGGGACGAGCCTTTGTTGGAAAGCAGTCTGTGAGGGACCTCGGGTTTATGAACCCGACAGGAGCCCCCGAGCCCCAGGCTATTCGGGCAGAATCGTCTGGGGATTTTTATATTGACGGTAGGTGCACGCGAGTGCACCTGCAGGTGTAGCCCCCGAGCCCCTGAGTGATTCGGGTAGAATCGTCTGGGGGATTTTTCGTGTTGCCAACGATGGAGGTTTTTATTTTGTCAGTGGGTGCGCGCGAGCGCACCCGCGGGTATAGCCCCCGAGCCCCCAGGCGATTCGGGCAGAATCGTCTAGGGGTTTTTTTTCAGCGGGCGTGTGTGCGTGTTTTTTAGTTGAGACGGAGTTGTCAACCAAGGCGTCGTTGTGCAGCCGAGGCAGTTAGTTTTGGGATCGGGCGAGGTAGAGCTCGTGGATCCTGGCGTCGGTGCGCGCCATGGGATCGGGCGAGGCAGTTAGTTTAGGGATTGGACGAGACGGAGCTCGCGGGTCCTGGCATCGGTGCGCGCCATGGGATCGGGCGAGTCAGAGTCATGGATCCTAGCCTTGGTGCAGCCCGCGCAGCCGAGGTAGTTAGTTAGTTAGTTTAGGGATCGATCGAGACAGAGCTCGCTGATCCTAGCGTCGGTGCGCGCTGTGGGATCGAGCGAGTCAGAGTCATGGATCCTGATGGGGTGAGTTCGGGGTCGCAGACCCAGGCGTTTTTGGTGTGCAGTTGAAGCGTAGCCGGATGGGGCGAGTTCGTGGTCACAGACCCTGGTAGTTTTGGAGTGCAGTCAAAGCGTAGCCGGATGGGGCGAGTTCAGGGTCATAGACCTAGGCATTTGGTGTGCAGTCGAAGCGTAGCCGGATGGGGCGAGTTCGGGGTCGCAGACCCAGGTAGTTTTTGGAGTGCAGTCGAAGCGTAGATGGATGGGGCGAGTTCGAGGTTGCAGACCTAGGCGTTTGGTGTCCTGAGCCCCCGAGCCCCGTTGGGCCTTAGCAGGGGTCGGTTTGAGTTGTGTGCGTTATCCCATCCTCGGTTTCTCAAAACCAGAGGGGCTGAGTTTTGTCGCTTGTCCCGATCGCTCGGGCTCGAGTGACGCACTCGATGAGTTCACAACGGGTATGATCGAGTGGAATTCGGGTCCGTCATTTGTGATGGGGTCGGCATAGCCCTCTTGTGACATTCCACTGCTCCTTTACCTGCAACTCGGCAGATGCCTAGGTCGTTTCGGAGACCGACCTGGGTGGCCTAATGGCCTCCCCTCGATGGAGATTCTGTGGGCTTGGCAGAGGCTTAGGATCGAATGAGAAGGTTGAGATGACCCTATCTACCAGACTAGGCGAGGGCCGCACGGGGCTCATCTGCGTTTTTTTACCCTGGCTCTGTTGTTGCTCATGTCGAATGAGGCAACTGCCGCTTCGTGATGCAACACGGAGCATTGTGATGCATTTCGCTGCACGTGCGATGCTTAGTTCCCGAGTCCCTGGGTGGTTCAGGGACTGAATCGTCCAGGGGGCACGGGCGTATGGAATGAATGTGCGTATGGATGTATGAAATGATTGTAAAGAAATAGAAGGGGGTCGGTAGTGTTACCTTGATGACTCGAGTGACGGGGCCTGAAGAGCTCTAGTCAGAAATGTTCGCCCAGGACCCATGCTCATCGTTCATGACAGAGTCAGCATGGCCTACATGAGGTGTCTCTTTGCTCCTTACCTATCCCTCGGTGTGTTTTCCTGAGCCATTCGATCGACTCTTAGGAAGCCCGATGGTCTCTCCTAGCGGAGATCCTGTTTTTGAGTTTTTCCAAGTCTCGCCTGGGGAAGCGGAGGACCGCCTACGTGTGGTGGCGCTTTAGTTCTTGTGCCCATCGTGCGGTAGTGGTTGGCGTGTGGTAGTGGTGGGCCATACCCAGGCCATGTCCTATCTGATCAGGAGCCATTCCATCGGGCAGGGCACGTCTCATCGGTCAGGGCGCGTCTTATCTGCATTAAATGGGAAAGAGAGAGGGTTTTTCACTCCGCCGTTTCGTCTTTCCTGATCGGCGCGTCCTCCCCTAACTGTGGTACCCTTTTCCTTAAGTAGGAGAAGGGAGAAGGTTTTCGCCCTGTTCTTTCGCCTATTCCTCACCCGCCACCACATTTCCTCTTCCTTCTTGTTGAGAGCATTCTTGAGAGCCATGGCGGTTTCTAGGTGTTGGTATTTTGGACCGGCGGATCCTCAACCAACTAGTGAAATTGTACTGCGTGCCCCTAATCCCGGATGGTGATGCAAAGAGACACAAGGTTTATACTGGTTTTGGCAATAGGTGCCCTACGTCCAGTCTGAGAGAGCGATCTTGTATTCCTTACACCGAGGTGCTTGTAGTAGGGGATTACAAGCTGGGTGAGAGAGGGAGCTAGTCCTAGGTCTCTGCGTGGAGCGACGTGGACTGCTTGAGATGTTGATCTCAGGCAGCGAGGAAGCGTTCGTCTATGCGTGAGTTCATGAACCCATGAGCTTGTGAGTGTCTCTGTTTGTCCCTAGAAACAGCCCTGGTCTCTCCCTTTTATAGTTGAAGGGGGGATAGGGGTGATACATGTGTTCGCTACGCGACGTCCTGTGAGTGGAGGTGGCGTTTCCGAGCCCTGTAGCTTGCCACTATGGCGGCATGGTCGACGGAGCGGTCTTGTCCTTGATGCACTGAAGCAATGCACCGGTCATGCCTGATCCTGCGTGACGTGGGAGCTTTAGTGATAGCTTGACGCAGGGCATGGTGGACGACGTGCCGGTCGCTGTGTGTCGACAGCGTAAAGAGCCAAGGCTCAGTTGGTGCTGAGGCTAAGCCATCGTGGGGGGCTCAGCGGGCGCGAATCCCGAGGCTACCGAGACCCTGAAGCGGATTGCCGAGGCTCGGAGGGAGCAGTTGGTCTTGTACACTGATTTCGAGGCTACAGTGACCCGGACTTGACTCCCCACGCCACGTTGTCCTTGGAGCAAGGGTTAGGTAGCACAGTGCAGTGCGGGCGTTGGTCGTGGGCATAGTTCCAAGCACAGCGGCCGGTAACCCCTGCCCCATCCTATCTCGGATGGCATGGTGTTGATGCGCTTCCCATCTCGTCGGCCACTCCGCTGTGTTGAGCCATCGTCCGACTGACGTCGTGGGAGTGGTTGGTCGCATTAGTTGGTTGTGATGTTCTGTCAGTGAGATCGGTCGAGGCGGAGGCGACGAGGTTGTTGCCGAGCCGGCCTCGAGTGAGGCAGAGAATCGGCACCTCGTCCGAGGCTTTACGTGCGGGGCCTCGAGCGAGGCGGAGAATCGGTTCCCCGTCCGAGGCCTTACGTGCGAGGCCTCGAGCGAGACGGAGAATCGGTTCCCCATCCGAGGCCTTACGTGCGAAGCCTCGAGCGAGGCGGAGAATTGGTAGCCTCGGACAAGGTGGGGGCTAGCCAGTAGTTGTCTCTTGGCTTTGATTTTTATAGGGTCTAAGCGATTTTTTCGGTTCTTGCTTAAGGGACACCTTTTTATGGTACCCGACAGTAGCCCTCGAGCCTTGGGGAGAGTGTGAGCGCTCTCCCTGAGGTTTTGACGAGACTTGGCTCGCGGCAGCTCCTGGCGGGATGGTGTTTCGTACTCGAGGCCTCGGTGGGTGCACGCGAGCGCACCCACCGGGTGTAGCCCCCGAGGCCCTGGAGGAGTGGATTTATTCCTTCAGGGGCTTTTCACGTGTTTGCGAGGGGTTTTATTGTGTTTGCCGAGCCCATGAGTGCGAGTTCGGGTCGCTGGGTCCTGGCATGGTTGCAGGAAGAGTCCCCAAGCCTCTGCTCAGAGCAAGAGGGCGATCAGGAGTTCTCATGTCTTTTTTGTGCGTCCCTCGCGCATCCTTTTTGTTTGTAAGGAGGGGTGGAGTATGCCAGGCTACCCTCGGTGGGCGCGAGCAGAGACACCTTCGGTGAGCTGTTATCGGGTAAGTCCAAGTGGAGGCCCGTGCCCCGTTCGATAGGGGGTCGGCTAGCAGTCCAGAGACGCACTGCAAAAGGACCAGAGGGCTTCTCCAGTGGGTCCTAGGGCCGTTCGATTGGCCCTAGGGGCTCGGTGCCTCCCTACGGTGGGATCCCATTCAGAGACTTCCCTGCTGGTCTCGGACACGACTTAGGGCATCCCAAGCATTTGCTTGCTTAGGCCTCGGCCATGTACGGGCTCGCCCATAGTCATCCCTGACTCTGTTTGTCCTAGGCGGCTGTCGAAACCTTCGGGGGGCCAGCCTTCGAACCCCTAGACCGTAACGGGCTCAGCGCCCTTTATTGTGTTTTGCCGAGCCCCCGAGTGCGAGTTTGGGTTGCTTGTCTTCGACCTGGTTGCAAGAAGAGCACCCGAGCCTCTGCACGGAGCGAGAGGGCGATCAGGAGTTCCCCCGGCTTTTCGTGCGACCCTCGCGCATCTTTTTTCGTTCGGAAGGAGGGGTTGTTTGCCGAGCCCTCGAGTGCGAGCCTGGGTCGCTGGGTCTCGGCCTGGTTGCAGGAAGAGCCCCCGAACCTCTGCACGGAGCAAGTGGGTGATCAGGAGTTTCCCTGTCTTTTTTCTATGACCCTCGCGCATCCTTTTCATTCGGAAGGAGGGGTTGTTTGCCGAGCCCTCGAGTGCGAGCCTGGGTCGCTGGGTCTCGGCTTGGTTGCAGTAAGAGCCCCCGAGCCTCTGCACGGAGCGAGAGGGCGATCAGGAGTTTCCCTGTCTTTTTTGTGCGACCCTCACGCATCCTTTTCGTTCGGAAGGAGGGGTTGTTTGTCGAGCCCTCGAGTGTGAGCCTGGGTCGCTGGGTCTTGGCCTAGTTGCAGGAAGAGCCCCCGAGCCTCTGCACGGAGCGAGAGGGTGATCAGGAGTTTCCCTATCTTTTTTGAGCGACCCTCGCGCATCCTTTTCATTCGGAAGGAGGGATGGAATATGCCAGGCTACCCTCGGTGGGCGCGAGCAGTGACACTTTCGGTGAGCTGTTATCGAGTAAGTCCGAGTGGAGGCCCGTTGAAAGCTCTAGTTTGGTTTTGGTGAATTGATGAAACCCTAAGTGCTAACCTAGTTTATCAAGTGATCATGAGATAGGTAGCACACTCCAAGTGATGAAGCAAATGAAGATCATAGCATGATGATGATGATACCATGATGATGATCAAGTGCTTGGACTTGGAAAAGAAGAAAGAGAAAAACAAAAAGCTCAAGGCAAAGGTATAAACCATAGGAGCTATTTTGTTTTGGTGATCAAGACACTTAGAGAGTGTGATCACATTTAGGATTGATAGCCATACTATTAAGAGGGGTGAAACTCGTATCGGAATACGGTTATCAAAGTGCCACTAGATGCTCTAACTCATTGCATATGCATTTAGGATCTAGTGGAGTGCTAACACCTTTGAAAATGTTTGTGAAGATATGCTAACACTTGTGCACAAGGTGATACACTTGGTGGTGTTGGCACATTTACAAAGGAGGTGGTGTTTGCAGGGTTGAGATGGGTTTGGGTCGGCGCTTTCGGGAAAATGAATTGCCCATTTTCTATTGCGTCGGATGCAAATTCTTGTGGTTGGCACATTGGATCAAGGGTAAAGAAGATAGAGGAGAAAGGAATTCGGTCTCACTGTTTAACAGTGACCGGATGCTGAGTCCGAAACGACCGGACGCTGAAGTAGTGCGTCCGGTCAGGCTGTCGGTCGGCACAGTGCTTAGGGTTAAGCACCGGACGCTGGGCTACGTCCGGTCGAGTTGACCAGACGTGTCTGGTCATGCTCGGGAGCTTACTGTAAACGACCGGACGCAGGGGCTTCAGCGTTCGGTCAGTTCAAAGAAGCAGCGTCTGGTCGAGGCTGATGACCGTTGAGTCTAGACACGTGGCTGACATCGAGCGACCGGACGCTGAGGGCCAGCGTCCGGTCAGTCTGACCGGAGCGTCCAGTCAGAACGCGTTTTGCCCAGTGAAGGGGTATAACGGCTCTATTTGATTGGGGCTCTATTTATAGCCCCATGGCCGGCTCAAGCTCACTCTCTTGGCCATTTCTATTGACATAGCATACTTGTGAGCTTAGCCAAAGCCCTCCCACTCATCTAGATCATTGATTCATCATCATAGTGAGATTGGGAGTGAATCCAAGTGCATTGCTTGAGTGATTGCATCTAGAGGCACTTGGTGATTGTGTTTCGCTGCGGATTTCTCTTGTTACTCTTGGTGGTTGCCGCCACCTAGACGGCTTGGAGCAGCAAGGATCGTTGAGTGGAGGAAGTGATTGTCTCCGACTCCGATCGTGGTGATTGTGAGGGGTTCTTGACCTTTCCCCGGTGGAGCGCTAAAAGGTACTCTAGTAAATTGCTTGTGGCTTATGTGATCCTCATCTTGTGTTGGTTGTGCGGCACCCTATTGAGGGTTTGGCGAGTGATGCCAATCAGCGCGTGAACCTCCAAGTGAGTGAATCGCCACAACGAGGACTAGCTTGCCGGCAAGCAAGTGAACCTCGGTAAAAATCATTGTGTTCATCATTTGATTCCGAGGTGATTGGTCTACATTGGTATTCATCATTGTGATTGATTGGTTCCTACCACTACACGGCGGTATAACTCTCTTGCTCACTCTTACATTACCGCAAACTAGTTATCAAGCTCTTTAGTGTAGTTAGTTGTGAGAGCTTGTTTGTTTGATTAGTGTTGCTCTTTAGTTAGTCTTTGAGAGCACACTAATTTAGCTAAGTGTCATAACTATTGTGTGGATATACACTATTCGAAATAGAATTGTGGTAGGTGGCTTGCATTTTAGCGCAACACTCGCTTCGCCGCATAATTGTCTAACATATTTTATTAAGTGTTGTTGTAGAATTTTATTAGGCTATTCACCCCCCTCTAGCCATTAGGACCTTTCACCCATGCCCCATTCGATAGGGGTCAGCTAGCAGTCCAGAGACGCACTCCAAAAGTACCAAAGGGCTTCTCTAGTGGGTCCCAGGGCCGTTCGATGGGCCCAGAGGGCTCGGCGCTTCCCTGCGGTGGGATCCCATTCAGAGACCTCTCTGCTGGTCTCGGACACGACTTAGGGCATCCCGAGCGATAGCTTGCTCGGGTCTCAGCCATGTATGGGCTCGCCCATAGTTGTCCCTGACTTTGTTGTCCTGGGGCAGCTGTCGAGACCCTCGAGGGCCTAGCCTTCGAATCCCTGGACCGTAACGGGCTCGGTGCCCAGTTCCTTCGTCTGAAAGGAATTGGGTGGGGGATATTCCCCTCCCATCGGCTGACAATGGTAGGTGCGCCTTTTGAGGCGGGTTCTCGGGGAGACGGAACGGCGCCTGCCGTTGCTGCGGTCGGATGCGATGCAATGTCAGTAGATGGGACGTTACTGTGCATGCACAATTAATAAGGAAAAGGTGGGCGCGTGGGCGGTTTAATCGGATCTGGATTAACTGCGCCAGATCTGAGGGAAACTTCCCCGATTTGTCGCCCGTCCATTTTGCCCCCTTCTCACATAAATACGTATCGGGCCTCGCCCCTTTCCTCCTTACCTTGCCTGCATCTGCCTTTGCTGCCCTCGAGTCGTTGCTAGGAACAGAGAGCGCCGGGGAGAAGAAGGCAGAAGGGGGGGGAGAGAGAGAGCGAGCCTTACCGCCATAGCCGCATTCTCGACCGCACCCATGGCTGGCGGCATTGTTGTCCTTTAGGTGGATCCTTGGGGTCCGTTCGACATGTTGGCGGAGACGCTGCAGTCGCTCATCGATGACGGCCTCCTCTGCCCGGTTACCGACCCCACCAGGCCGGAGTGGATTGCTCCGGGGGGCGAGCCAGAGCCAAGGCCGTGCGATGGCTACATCATGAGCTTCGTGGCCTTCCACGAGCATGGTCTCGGCCTACCGGCGGACCGGTTCATGTGGGCGCTCCCGCACTACTATGGCGTGGAGCTTCACAACTTCAATCCCAACTCTATCGCGTAGGCGGCCATCTTCGTCGCCGTCTGCGAGGGGTACCTGGGCATTGCCCCTCACTAGGAGCTGTGGCTCCACCTCTTTCGGGTGGGGCTCACCACCAAGCCGACGGGGACGACGGGCACGCGGAAGGTGGTGAGGGCCGGCTGCTGCACTCTCCAAGTGTGCCAAGACCGGTAGCCCCTCTACATCCTAGCCCAGCTCACGTCGTCCAACCATCGTTGGAACAACAGCTGGTTCTACCTCCGCAACAACGACGGTGGACTTCCCCCCTACACCGAGCGGGTCGTGGAAAGCCCGCCGGAGAAGTGGAGGTACGGCGTCCCGGTGGTCGATTAGCCCAAGCTGCAGCTGCTCCTAGAGGGGCTGGAGAGGCTGCGCAGCCACGGCCTTACGGCGGCTGTGGTCGTGGTGGCCTTCCACCGTCGAAGGGTGCTGCCGCTGATGGCTCGGCGGCGGTGCCTGTTCGACATGACACCGGATGAGCCGATCGATGGCGTCTGGATGTCCGCCGTCGCCCTCTCCGACGAGGAGATTCTACGTCGGGTGAGGGAGACGGTGGAGGGGCGGCTGAGGAGCAGTGGCCTGACCCCGTTCGCGATGCGCCCATCGCGGGGGTACCTCTCTCTGGTAAGTCACGCGCCGCTACAGCCCCTGAGGCCTCCTTGCTCCTCGCATTTTACTGTTCCCTTATTTGTGTTCGCCGTTCCTGCAGGGGATGAGGGACATGCGAGCCTCCCCGCCGCCCGTTCCCGAGGACGCAGAGCGGCAGGCGATGAACAGGGCGCATGCCGAGGCGCAAAAGAAGCGGAAGGATGCCGAAGAGGCAAGGCACAAGAGGAAGAACCTTGAGCGCGAAGAGCTAGAGAAGCATCACCGGCAGCAGAGGCACGATGGTCTCCCAGTGGAGTCGTCTCTGTCACCGTCGTTGTCGGCTTCCTCGAGCGATGGCGACGAGAGCGAGGTGGTGTAGGGTACCCTAGACCATCTCCCTGACGTTAGGGGGACGGCGCTCAGGGCGTCGATGAGCAGCCCGGAGTTTCCAGGAGGAGGAGGAGAGGACACCTCGGGGCCGGCGATCACCCGCCCCGGGGCCGAGGCCGACGCGCCCGAGGCATGGGCGTTAGGGAAGCGCGCCGTCAGCTCGGTGGGCTCGACGGCAGAGGTGGAGCAGGCGACAGCGGGGGCAGCGCAACCACCTCTGCGGATGGTCGAGGAGGCGCCGGTGTCCGATGAAGGCCGACCGGCACCGGCGGACACGGAGGCCGTGCCACCGCCACCGCCACCGCCATTGCAGAGGAGGGACGCGGTGCTGAAGCGGCTGTGTCCCCGTTTGAGGTGAGTGTTTTTTCAATGAAGTTGGCAGCATCTCCCATTCGTTCCTTGGTCGTATGCTGACCTTGTCGGTGCTTTGCCTTCAGCCAGAAGCATCAGGCGGAAGTGCCTACCCTGGCGCCACATAAGGCGCTCAAGGTGAGCACTGGCTCCTCCACCAAATGGGTGGTGGAGGCGCAGGCCGCCATACAGCGTGGCGCGGTGTCGGCGAGGACCGACCCGAAGGAGCCGGTCGCCCAGGGAGAGGCTACCGAGGTGGCCACGGAGCAAGCGGAGGAGGAGGAGCCTATGCCCCGCAAGGCCAAGGCCCACGAGTCAGATGAAGTCGGGGAACCCTCAGTTGCTGAGGCCACCGAGGCCAACGCCGAGGCCCTTAGGACTTCCGAGGCTGAGGCGACGGAGGTCGAGGCCCTTAGGGCTTCGGAGGCCAAAGCGGCGGGCGCCGGGGCTCCTCGGGCTACCAAGGTCGAGGCGGCGGAGGCCAGTTTGGGCATGGTGGAGCCGGCGGGCTAGGATGTGGATATGGGGGCGGGGCAAGCTTCAGTACCGCCCCCGATCCAAGTCCCGCCGCCGTCGCAGGAGAGCGCCCGGGAAGTGGAGGTCCATTCGATCTCCTCCGACGATACTTCCTAGGGGAAGGAGGTGGTGGATGCTGAGGCGGCCAACACCGTGGAGCAACCAGCTCCGACCTCTGGTGAGGGAAGCTCGGCCCTCGTGCGGGTACAACCCGAGCCCTGTGGGTGGGATCACCCGCGTGTCTTGTGGCGGAGCCAGGACGACCCTGAGGGGGAGCCTCTGTTCGCCCTCGAGGACGCGGCCGAGGGGGGCGCTGGAGCTCTTTCAAGCAATACCACCGTCTAGCGAAGCGGTCGCTGCGAATAGCACTGTCCGTCATAGCCGACGATCTGCCCGGCGTTGCCCAGGTTCACGTCTTCTTTTCTCGTGCGGTGTCGTCTTTTTCCTGAGTTTTCTCGCAGTGCTTGACATCCGTTCTGCCTATCCAGGAGCTCGAGGCCCGGTCCCATGGGAAGTCGTTGTTCCTCCGGCGGGAGAGAGATGTCTGGGACCAGCTCCGGCAGCAGAAGGACCTGCTCGCCAATGCCAACGAGCTTCTGTCATTGCGGAGCGTGGAGGTGGAGGACCTCCGCCTTCGCTGTGCTGATATGAAGGCCGAGGCGGCCACGGCTCGAGAGCAGGCCGCTCCTTTGGTGGTGCGGATCAAGGAGCTAGAGGAGGAGCTGACTCGGGTGGCCAGTGTGTGGGACACCTTCAGGTCCCAGGCTGAAGAAGTGACAGCCTCTACCAAGGCCATCGCTGGGTAGCTAGGGGCGGAGCAGGGCGCGCACCTGCTGATGAAAGGTGCCCTGGCAGAGGCCCTCAAGGTGGCCGAGGCCTCTCGGGCCGAGGCTCTAGTCTGGAAGGGAAAGGCCGAGGGTGAGTCCTGTTCCCCTTGTTTTATTTGTTTTTCTTGCGTTCGACCCCTAACTCCCCGATGTGATGCAGAGCTGGAGAAGGTGGCTTCTAGGGCGACCGAGGCCTCTCGGGTCGAGGTCCAGCGCTGGAAAGAGAAAGCCGAGGCCTCTCAGGTCGAGGTCCAGTGCTGGAAAGAGAAAGCCGAGGGTGAGTCCCGTAGGCCTTCGCCCCTGTTTGGCTTATTTTCTTTTGTGCTTAACCCCATCCTACCTATTTTGGCGCAGGGTTGGAGAAGGAGATCTCTCGAGCAGCTGAGGCCTCTGTCGTAGTGCAGGCTATGCTCGAGGCCGAGATTGGGGAGCATAACACGCTGCAGAGCGCCGCCCGTACCATCTGCGAGGCCCTGGAGGTTGGGGGGCCGAGTCGGGCAGCTCCCTTGGGAGCCGCCTGATCGCGTTGAGTGGCCAAGCGCGAGCGACTCCGGGGGGCGTTGCACACGGGCGTCAAGCGTGCCCTGGCTGTCGTCTCCTCGCACTATGCCAGCATCGACCTCGAGGCCGTCAGCGACGGTTACGTCTTGGCTGAGGATGACAAGGAGGCCGACGAGGAGGTTATGAAGCTGATGGAGGTGGCTGAGGGCCCTAGCACGGCGCTGGCCAAGCTGTTCGAAGAGGAGGTGGTCCCTTCCACGCCATCCGCCGACGCTGGTGACCCTGAGCCTTGACCTGGGCCAAAGGGCCATGTAAACAGATTAGGATTATTATCGTACCGTGATGCTTGTGGCCGTCGAGGCCTTTTTTAAAGTACTTATGCGTCTACACTTTTAAATTGTTTTTATTGTATTTCCGAGGCTCTACCGTCTGTCTCGTCTCTACACATATCACTTGCAAAAAACTTCCTCGGAGCCTAAGCTGCCCCTCGGGCAAAAGGTGGTGAGGGAGTTGCCATAGCCCAGAGGTGTAGGCCGTTCTCTTGGCTCAGCCGGCCTTTTAGCCTTGAGACAGACTTTCGGTCCTTAGGTTTTTTACAATCGATTTGTGAGAGCACGCTAGAGAGTTTGGCGTAGAAATTTATTCGAAAAACGATTAAAAAATGGTGCCTGGGACTTAGGGGGTTCCCCCCTTCTAGCCCCCGAGGGAGGCTCGATTCTACAGAGGCAGAGCTGAGTCTTGTTCGAGCCATGCAGTGGGCACCTCTGTAGAGGCAGAGCCGAGTCTCCCTTGTAGCGTTATCGTAACGTTGATCCCCCATTGATAGGTTCGGGGGGGTTCTCGAAAATTTAGAATAACTAAAGAACGCTTCTTTATTGTATTTCGAGAAACAATGTATACAATGCTTGGAAATTTAAGGGTAGAAGTGACGTAGCTATTCTATGTTCCAAGCGTTGGTGAGGATTTTGCCCTTCTCGTTGGCTAGCTTATAGGTCCTGGGCTTTAGCACTTGGGCGACGATGTATGGCCCTTCCCATGGCGGGGTCAGCTTGTGGCGGCCCCTGTTGCTCTGCCTCAGCCTCAGCACCAGGTCGCCCACCTTCAGGTCTCAGCTTCGAATGCGCTAGGCTTGATAGCGTCGTAGGGCTTGTTGGTACTTGGCCGAATGTAGCAGCGCAACATCTCGGGCTTCCTCCAGTTGGTCAAGGGCGTCCTCGCGAGTAGTGCGGTTGCTTTGCTCGTTGTAGGCCTGTAGCCTCGGGGAACCATACTCCAAGTTAGTGGGGAGGATGGCCTCGGCTCCATAGACCAGGAAGAATGGTGTGAACCTCGTGGCTCGGCTTGGAGTGTTTCTCAGGCTCCAGATGACCGATGGGAGTTCGGCAAGCCATTTCTTGCCAAACTTCTTCAACCGATTGTATATTCTCGGCTTGAGGCCCTGTAGGATCATGCCGTTGGCACGTTCTACTTGGCTGTTTGTCCTAGGGTGTCCTACGGCCGACCAGGCCACACAGATGTGGTGGTCATCGTAGAACGTTAGGAACTTGTGACCGGTGAATTATGTCCCATTGTCAGTGATGATGGTGTTTGGAACCCCAAACTTGTGGATGATATCAGTGAAGAACAGCACCACTTGCTCAGATTTGATTCGATTGATTGGATGAGCCTCGATCCACTTGGAGAACTTATCAATCGCTACCAGCAGATGGGTGTAGCCCCGAGGGCCTTCTGTAGAGGCCCAACCTTGTTGAGCCCCCATACGGCGAATGGCCATGTAATGGGGATGGTTTGGAGGGCTTGGGCCAGGAGATGCGTCTGCCGCACGTAGTACTGGCATCCCTTGTAGGAGCGTACGAGCTTGGTGGCATCAGCAACTACCGTTGGCCAGTAAAACCCTTGGCGGAAGGCGTTTCCGACGAGCGTCCGAGGCGCTGCATGGTGCCCGTAGGCTCCCGCATTGAAAGGTCCTAATATGGCTAGAGGGGGGTGAATAGCCTATTTAAAATTCTACAAATCAACTAGAGCAATTTGATTAGTATGACAACTAGCGTAATGCAAACTTGCTCTAGCTCTACAAGGGTTGCAAGCCACCTATCTAACAATTCTAGTTTCAATGATTACTTAGGCACACAAACTTGCTATGTAACTAGTCACTAAGAGCTCTCAATCTTGCTACTCTGAAGAGCTCAACTAGATGAATGTAAATAATAAAGCAAGCTCTCAATTCTAATTACACTAAAGAGCTTGTATCAACTAGTTTGCAAGAATGTAAATAAGTGAGTAGGATGATTATACCGCCGTGTAGGGGATGAACCAATCACAAGGTGAATATATAGCCAATCACCGGGAGAATGCCAAAGACAAGAGACAATCGATTTTCTCCCGAGGTTCACGTGCTTGTCAACACGCTACGTCCCCGTTGTGTCGACCAACACTTGGTGGTTTGGCGGCTAAGAGGTGTTTCACAAACCTCGTCCACATGATAGGACACCGCAAGAACCGGCCCACAAGTGAGGTAACTCAATGACACGAGCAATTTACTAGAGTTACCTTTCGGCACTCCGCCGGGGAAGGTACAACTCCCCTTACAATCACCGGAGATGGCCACGAACAATCACCAACTCATGCCAATCCTCCACCACTGCTCCAACCGTCTAGGTGGTGGCAACCACCAAGAGAAACAAGCGAAATCCGCAGCGCAACACGAATGCCAAGTGCCTCTAGATGCAATCACTCAAGCAATGCACTTGGATTCTCTCTCAATCTCACAATGATGATGGATCAATGATGGAGATGAGTGGGAGGGCTTTAGCTAAGCTCACAAGGTTGCTATGTCAATGAAAATGTGCTAGAGAGGTAGCTTCAGCCGACCATGGGGCTATAAATAGAGCCCCCACGAAATAGAGCCGTTATACCCCTTCACTGGGCATAACGCGGGCTGACCGGACGCTCCGGTCAAACTGATCGGACACTGGCCCTCAGCGTCCGGTCGCCCGAGGGACGCCACGCGTCACCAGCTTCAAACACTGTTCGTTAGATTTTAACGGCTACGAAGCTGACCGGACGCTCCGGCAAAACTGACCGGACGCTGAAGCCCCAGCGTCCGGTCATTTCCAGTAAGCTCCCCGGGGCGTATTTCTTAGACCGGACGCATCCGGTCCGCCTTGACTGGACACAGACCAGCGTCTGGTGGAATACCCTAGCTACTGTACCGCCAGGTCAGCACGACCGGACACAGGCAGTCCGTGTCCGGTGCATTTAGATCCAGCGTCCGGTCAGTAGACCGACGCCAGCAACATTTCGACCAACTCCATTTCTACTCTAACTTCTTCACCCTTGCCCAAATGTGCCAACCACCAAGTGTATCACCTTGTGCACATGTGTTAGTATATTTTCACAAATGTTTTCAAGGGTGTTAGCACTCCACTAGATCCTAAATGCATATGCAATGAATTAGAGCATCTAGTGGCACTTTGATAACCGCATTTCGATACGAGTTTCACTCCTCTTAATAGTACGTCTATCTATCCTAAATGTGATCACACTCACTAAGTGTCTTGATCACTAAAACAAAATGGCTCCTACATTTTATACCTTTGCCTTGAGCCTTTTGTTTTTCTCTTTCTTCTTTTCCAAGTTCAAGCATTTGATCATCACCATGCCATCACCATTGTCATGATCTTTGTCATTGCTTCATCACTTGGAGTAGTGCTACCTATCTCATAATTAGTTTGATAAACTAGGTTAGCACTTAGGGTTTCATCAATTAACCAAAACCAAACTAGAGCTTTCAATCTCCCCCTTTTTGGTAAATGATGACAACCCTTTCACAAAGATATGAATTTAAGTTCATTTGAATCCATGTTGCTTGTCCAAGCATGTTTACCATGTGTAAAGGTATATGGACAAGTTTCATGGACTCCAAATGGTAGTAATTGCTCCCCCTTCATATGTGCTACGAGTTTGGATTGTAACTTGCACATATGCTTAGATAGGAAATATAGGAGTCAATTTCTACCAAATGATGCTAAGGTATAAGAGATGGACCTTTGAAGCGTGATACCAATCGGAGTGCACCAATATACCATCTTTAGCACCATTGCTAGCTAGATACCACTTGGATATACTTGAAACACCATGGTTAGCTAGATACCACTTGGAGATACTATTTTAAAAATGAAATCACAAGGTAGCCTATACATGCTAGATTTTCATTTCATCATTCGAGCTTACAATTAGCATACATCACACAAGCATGGATATTGAAATTTAATACTTGTGCTATGCAATCAAATATATGAAATGCACATTCAAATGCAACATATAAGTTCATGAGCTTGCTCCCCCTATTTGTATGCTCAAAATTTTAATTGATCCCCTTCATTTTTCATATTTCTCTCCCCCTATCTTACTATCTTTATGAACTCTCTCTCCCCCTTTGTCATCAATGACCACAAATGCTTAAAATAGAGATAGGGTAGGATTATCGATGTTAACAATTAGCACAAATGTGAGCTCAACTTATAGATAGGTTGGGGTGAAACCATGTGAAATGAGGATCATTTTCCAATTTGGTTCAATCTAGATTACTTACAAAAGATATTTAACTTGGTTTGATCCAAGGACAAGCTTCTTCACACCTCCAATAAGGGTTATCTTGTACCATGTTGAGTTAAACACTTAGAGTTTGTCTTCTAGATCAAACACTAGGTTTACAAGCCCACAAACATGTCATATGCTACCACTAGATTATTTCAAACATACAAGCAATAGTGGTACCATATAAGCATCAAATTCATTTGATTTTCATGAATGAGCCTATTTAAATGTGAAATATGTCTAGATGCACTAATCATGTCCTTAGCAATGGATGGATGACATGTCAATCCTCTTTACCTTGCTTTGCTCGAAGGAGAGGCATGTCATATAGTGGGGGTGCATCAACACATATTGGAGTAGTCAAGTATATTCAATTCATTCCTTAGCTTGCAAAACCTCTTCTCATCAAGTGGCTTGGTGAATATGTCGGCAAGTTGATCTTCGGTGCCCACACTCTCTATGCAAATGTCCCCTTTTTGTTGGTGATCTCTTATAAAATGATGGCGGACATCAATATGCTTTGTTCTTGAGTGTTGAACTGGGTTGTTGGTGAGCTTGACGGCACTTTCATTGTCACATAGCAATGGTACTTGCTTGAACTTGACTCCAAAATCACTCAAAGTAGCCTTCATCCAAAGTAATTGAGCACAACAACTACCGGCCGAAATGTACTCCGCTTCGGCGGTTGAAAGTGCTACACTATTTTGCTTCTTTGATGACCAAGACACAAGTGATCTTCCCAATAGTTGACATGTGCCCGATGTGCTCTTTCTCTCAACTTTGCATCCCGCATAATCAGAGTCTGAATATCCAATCAACTCAAATCTTGCTCCTTTGGGATACCATAATCCAACATGTTGTGTATGCTTCAAGTACCTCAATATTCTCTTAGTTACCTTCAAATGACTTTCTCTTGGTGAGGCTTGAAATCTAGCACACATGCATACACTAAACATCACATCCGGTCTTGATGCGGTCACATAGAGTAGGCTTCCAATCATAGACCGATACATCTTTTGATCCACCATGTTGCCACTAGCATCACTATCTAAGCTTCCACTTGTCCCCATTGGTGTACTAATAGCTTTACTCTCATCCATTTCAAACTTCTTGAGCATGTCCTTGATATACTTGCCTTGACTCACAAATGTGCCATTCTTCATTTGCTTGATTTGAAGACCAAGAAAGTAACTAAGCTCTCCAATCATAGACATCTCAAACTCACTTGCCATCATCTTGCCAAACTCCTCACAAAATTCTTGATTTGTTGATCCAAAGATGATATCATCAACATAGATTTGCATTACAAACAAGTCATTTTCAAGCTTCTTGGTGAAGAGAGTGGTATCAACCTTTCCCATCTTGAATCCCTTAGAGTAGGAAATCCCTCAATCTCTCATACCATGCTCTAGGTGCTTGTTTCAATCCATTGCAAAGCCTTTCTCAACTTATAAACATGGTTGGATTTCTTTTCATCTTCAAAACCAGGAGGTTGCTCAACATACACAAGCTCATTGATGTACCCATTGGCACAAGCATAAGCTAGCAAGATCCTAATTGCTTCCAATCTTGCAACCGGGGCATATGTTTCTCCAAAGTCAAGACCTTCAACTTGAGTGTAACCTTGAGCCACTAATCTTGCTTTGTTCCTTATTACTATCCCATCTTGATCTTGCTTGTTCCGAAAGACCCAATTAGTTCCAATCACATTATGATCCTTAGGCCTCTCAACTAAATCCCACACTTGGTTTCTTGTGAAGTTGTTTAGCTCTTCATGCATAGCATTGACCCAATCAACATCCCTCAAAGCTTCATCTATCTTCCTAGGTTCAATGGATGACACAAATGAGAAATGCTCACAAAATGAAGCCAATCTTGATCTTGTTTGCACACCTCTTGAAATATCACCAATGATAGTGTCCAATGGATGATCTCTTGCAACATTGGTTGGTTGAAGTACTTGCACTTGATTGCTAGCATTTGATTGATCACTTGGTTGAGATGATGAACTAGCCATTTGTTGATCTTGCACATTGCCATTACTAGTGCTTGCTTGGATTTGATCATGAGAACCACTAGCTTGCACATTTGAGTTAGAGAGCACTTGATTCTTGTCATCTTCAACATCTATCACCTCTCTAGGCCTTATATTATCAATGTCCATGTGCTTCATTGCATTGATCAATGGAGTGCCTCTCACATCATCTAAATTCTTATCTTCCTCTTGGGAACCATTGGTTTCATCAAATTCTACATCATGAACCTCCTCAAGAGTACCACTAGCCAAATTCCAAACTCTATAAGCCTTGCTAGTAGTGGAGTAACCAAGCAAGAAACCTTCATCACATTTCTTTTCAAACTTGCTTAATCTAGTGCCTTTCTTCAATATATAGCATTTACAACCAAAAACCCAAAAGTATGCTATGTTGGGCTTTCTTCCATTCAATAGCTCATAAGGTGTTTTCTCCATCATGGGGTGACAATAGAGTCGGTTGCTATAGTAGCAAGTCATGTTGATTGCTTTGGCCCAAAATGAATGACTCACATTGTACCCACTCAACATTGATCTTGCCATATCAATCAAGATTCTATTCTTTCTTTCAACTAGCCCATTTGATTGAGGAGTATACTTGGCCGAGAATTGATGTCTAATTCCAAATTCATCACATAACTCATCAATTCTAGTGTTCTTGAACTCACTTCCATTGTCACTTCTAACTTTCTTGATTGTTGTTTCAAACTCATTGTGAATGCCTTTGACAAATGATTTGAATGTTGCAAACACATCACTCTTGTCAACAAGAAAGAATACCCATGTGTATCTAGTGAAATCATCCACAATCACAAATCCATATTTGTTTCCACCAATGCTAGTGTATGTGGTTGGTCCAAACAAGTCCATGTGCATCAACTCAAATGCCTTTGATGTACTCAACATGCTCTTCTTAGGATGTGTATTAGCAACTTGCTTTCTGGCTTGACATGCACTACATAGCTTATCCTTCTCAAATGTGACATCTTTCAAGCTTCTAACTAAGTCATGCTTAATCAATTTGTTCAATTGTTTCATTCCAACATGACCAAGCCTTCTATGCCATAACCAACCCATGCTAGACTTAGTGATCAAACATGTTGACGATTGAGCTTCTCTAGCATTGAAATCAACTAAGTATAGATTCTCATATCTAAATCCTTTGAATATCAAGTTGGAGCCATCTACACTTTTGATCTCTACATCATCCACACCAAATATGCACTTGAAACCAAGATCACACAATTGAGCTACCGACAATAAGTTGAAGTTCAAGCTCTCTACTAGTAGCACATTGGAAATGCTTAAGTCATTGGATATTGCAATCTTACCAAGCCCTTTGACCTTGCCTTTGCCATTGTCACCAAATGTGATACTATCAATCCCATTGCTCTTGCTTTCATTGATTGAATTGAACATTCTTGGATCACCGGTCATGTGTTGTGTGCACCCACTATCAAGCACCCAATGCCTTCCTCCGGCTTTATAATTTACCTACAAAAGAAGATCAATTCTTTTTAGGTACCCAAACTTGCTTGGGTCCTTGTAGGTTAGTCACCAAGGACTTTGGTACCCAAATGGCCTTCTTCTTTGGGCCCACAATTGGTGCACCAATGAACTTAGCCTTCACACCATTGGCACCCTTATAAAGCATGTAACAAGAATCAAATTTGATTAAGGATACATTAGGTAGATTGTTCTTGTTAATCTTGCAATGTTGCTCTATATGCCCAACTTGCTTACATCTATTGCAAAACCGACCATTGTCCTTCACAAAGCTAGCTTTGGGAGTGACAAAGGCCGCCTTGCCTTTTTTGGGGGTATAGCCCAATCCCTCTTTGTTGAGAGAAAATCTTTGGCTACCCAAGCACTTTAGCAAGTGGGCTTCTCCACCATAGGCATTGCCTAAGGCACGAGTGAGCTCATTCAACTCCTTCTTGAGGGTTTCATTTTCCACCATAAGTGAGGCATCACAAGTGAGACCATCACCCAAGGGTGAAGTGGAAGTAGTAGTGCTACATGAAATGTTAGTGGGAGCAACAAAAATAGATTCATCAATAAGATCACATGTTAGTCCCATATCACATGATATGATCACTTGCTCCTTCTTGGCTTCCTCCACTTTGACTTGCTCAATGAGAGAGGAGTGAGTCTTTTCAAGCTTAGAGTGAGCTTTGCCAAGCTTGTCATGGGCTTCCATTAGCCTCTCATGAGTGGCATTGAGCTCATCGAGGGATTGCTCAAGAAATTTGACTTTCTTATTCAATTCCTTGCACTCCTTTCTCTTCATCTCAAAGTAAGTATGCACTTGCTCACACATGTCCATGAACTCCTCCTTGGAGTACTCCTCATCATCATCATCATCACTCCTACAAGCATCACTTTCACATTCATCATCATCACTCACATCATATTTTACCTTGGTAGGTTTCTCCATGAGGCACATCGATGGAGTGTCGAAGATGGAGGGCTTGTTGTTGATGGCGATGCTTGCTAGTGCTCTCTTGATAGATTTCTTGTCATCATCACTAGAGCTATCACTATCCGAAGAGCCATCACTGTCCCATGTGACCACATAGCCTCCACCCTTCTTCTTCTTTTGAAAGGTCATTCTCTTCTCCTTCTTCTCTTTCTTATCCTCCTTGTGCTTCTTCTTCTCATCCTCATCATTGTCACTATTGTATGGACAATTTGCTACTACATGATCGGGGCTTTTGCAATTGTAGCATCTTCTCACATATTCTTTCTTCTTGGTGTGATCTCTTCTCTTTCTTGCACCATAGCCCTTCTTCTTCATGAATTTTCCCATCTTGTGCACAAAGAGAGCCATAGCTTCATCATCAATATCACTAAGATCTTCATCATCACTTGATTCTTTCTTGGACTTGCCCTTGTTCTTTGATGATGATGAGATAGCCTTGAATGCTATGTTTTTCTTCTTCTTGTCTTCTTCTTCCTTCTTGTCATCCTTGTCATCCCCCTCCCTTTCCACACGGTATGTCTCTTGTGTCATGACATCACCTAGTACTTGCTTTGGGGTAATATCCTTCAATCCTCCTCTTATGATTAGCAATCTTAGCATCTCAAATCTTGGAGGTAGGCACATCAAGAACCGATAAGAGACGTCATCATCCTTGATTTATTCTCCCAAAGCCTTCAAGTCATTGACAATTACTTGTAGCCGATGGAACATCTCCGGAATGCTCTCATCATCTTTCTTCTTAAAGCTTGTCAATTTGTCCTTGAGAATGTACAACTTGGCACTCTTCACCGCCGGTGTGCCCTCATATGTTTCCTCTAATCTCTTCCACACCTCATTTGCTCTTTCACAATCCTTAATTTGCTCAAACACCTTGGAATCAATGGCATTGTATATGGTGTTGAGCGCCATTGTGTTGCATTGCTTGTTGATCCTATCTTGGTTGGTGGGATTGTCGGGATCAATAATAGCATAATCACTCTCTGTCACTTCCCACACTTGATCATTGATTGAACCTAAGTACATCTTCATTTTTCTCTTCCAATAATCATAGCTTGTGCCATCAAAGAACGGTGGTTTGCCCCCCATATGGTTGAACACAACTTGAGCCATAATTTGACACCGAGGTTGTTAAGCCTTTACACAAACGGTAACTTGGCTCCGATACCACTTGAAAGGTCCTAATATGGCTAGAGGGAGGGTGAATAGCCTATTTAAAATTCTACAAATCAACTAGAGCAATTTGATTAGTATGACAACTAGCGTAATGCAAACTTGCTCTAGCTCTACAAGGGTTGCAAGCCACCTATCCAATAATTCTAGTTTCAATGATTACTTAGGCACACAAACTTGCTATGTAACTACTCACTAAGAGCTCTCAATCTTACTACTCTGAAGAGCTCAACTAGATGAATGTAAATAATAAAGCAAGCTCTCAATTCTAATTACACTAAAGAGCTTGTATCAACTAGTTTGCAAGAATGTAAATAAGTGAGTAGGATGATTATACCGCCGTGTAGGGGATGAACCAATCATAAGGTGAATATATAGCCAATCACCGGGAGAATGCCAAAGACAAGAGACAATCGATTTTCTCCCGAGGTTCATGTGCTTGCCAACACGCTACGTCCCCATTGTGTCAACCAACACTTGGTGGTTCAGTGGCTAAGAGGTGTTTCACAAACCTCATCCACATGATAGGACACCGCAAGAACCGACCCACAAGTGAGGTAACTCAATGACACGAGCAATTTACTAGAGTTACCTTTCGACACTCCACCGGGGAAGGTACAACTCCCCTTACAATCACCGGAGATGACCACGAACAATCACCAACTCGTGCCAATCCTCCACCGCTACTCCAACCGTCTAGGTGGTGGCAACCACCAAGAGAAACAAGCGAAATCCGCAGCGCAACATGAATGCCAAGTGCCTCTAGATGCAATCACTCAAGCAATGCACTTGGATTCTCTCCCAATCTCACAATGATGATGGATCAATGATGGAGATGAGTGGGAGGGCTTTAGCTAAGCTCACAAGGTTGCTATGTCAATGAAAATGTGCTAGAGAGGTAGCTTCAGCCGACCATGGGGCTATAAATAGAGCCCCCAGGAAATAGAGTCGTTATACCCCTTCACTGGGCATAACGCGGGCTGACCAGACGCTCCGGTCAAACTGACCGGACGCTGGCCCTCAGCATCCGGTCACCCGATGGACGCCACGTGTCACCAGCTTAAAACGTTGTTCGTTAGATTTTAACGGCTACGAAGCTAACCGGACGCTCCGGCAAAACTGACCGGACGCTGAAGCCCCAGCGTCCGGTTGTTTCCAGTAAGCTCCCCGAGGCGTATTTCTTCGACCAGACGCGTTCGGTCCGCCTTGACCGGACACAGACCAGCGTTCGGTGGAATACCCTAGCTACTGTACCGCCAGGTCAGCACGACCGGACACAGGCAGTCAGTGTCCAGTGCATTTAGATCCAGCGTCCGGACAGTAGACCGACGCCAGCAACATTTCGACCAACTCCATTTCTACTCTAACTTCTTCACCCTTGCTCAAATGTGCCAACCACCAAGTGTATCACCTTGTGCACATGTGTTAGCATATTTTCACAAATGTTTTCAAGGGTGTTAGCACTCCACTAGATCCTAAATGCATATGCAATGAATTAGAGCATCTAGTGGCACTTTGATAACCGCATTTCGATACGAGTTTCACTCCTCTTAATAGTACGGCTATCTATCCTAAATGTGATCACACTCACTAAGTGTCTTGATCACTAAAACAAAATGGCTCCTACATTTTATACCTTTGCCTTGAGCCTTTTGTTTTTCTCTTTCTTCTTTTCCAAGTTCAAGCATTTGATCATCACCATGCCATCACCATTGTCATGATCTTCGTCATTGCTTCATCACTTGGAGTAGTGCAACCTATCTCATAATTACTTTGATAAACTAGGTTAGCACTTAGGGTTTCATCAATTAACCAAAACCAAACTAGAGCTTTCACGCGTGCAAGTCCCAAAGTAGGGCTTGGCCTGCCTCGGTGGTGATGCATCATTGGAGGACGCCAGATGGGCTTCGCCTGTACAACTCGTCGTCGCTGAGGACGTAAGTTTTGGCTCACCGCGCAAGTCGTCGAGCTTTGGTCCTGTCTGCAGGAAGCTCTCCTTGAACGAGGTAATCAAGGAACGGGACTCGCTAGTCTATGCCTTGGTTGGCCTCGGGAGGCTCCACATTGATTTACATGACCTCGGGCTCGGCCGAAGGGGTCTCGGTGACAGAGGGGGCGTCGGGCCCTGCGGTGGGCTCGACCAGTGGGCCCTCTCCCGCCGTCGAGGCGTAGTCGATGGAAGGCTTGTGGAGGTCTCTCGTGAAGACGTTTGAAGGATCGAGGCCCGTGCCGACGCCATCTTTGCCAGTTCGTCCATGGCCTCGTTAATTTTTCGTGCGATGTGGTTGAGATCGAGACCGTCGAACTTGTCTTCGAGGCGACGTACCAGCTTGTAGTACGCCTCCATTTTGGGGTCATGGTAGTTCGACTCCTTCATCACTTGATCGACGATGAGCTATGAATTGCCCCGTACGTTGAGACACCGTACTCCAAGTTCGATGGCTATCATCAAGCCGTTGACGAGGGCCTCATATTCGGCTGCGTTGTTGGAGGTGGTGAAGTGGAGCCGAATCATGTAGCACATGTGCACTTCGAGGGGTGAGATGAAGAGCAGACCTGCGCCTGCCCCAGTCTTCATCAGGGACCCGTCGAAGTACATGGTCTAGCATTCCGCCTGGACTTGAGCAGGCAGCAGTTGGGTGTCGGTCCACTCCACCACAAAATCGGCCAAGACCTAGGATTTAATTGCTTTCTGAGGCACGAAAGATAGGGCTTCCCCCATGAGTTCGACGGCCCACTTGGCTATCCTACCTGAGGCCTCCTGGTTATGGATTATCTCTCCCAGAGGGAAAGACGACACCACGGTCACTGGGTGGGACTCGAAGTAGTGACGCAGCTTACGTCGAGCGAAGACTATGGCGTAGATCAGCTTCTGGATGTGGGCGTAGCGTGTCTTAGTCTCAGAGAGCACCTCGCTGATGAAGTAAACAGGTCGTTGGACGGGTAGAGCGTGCCCCTCTTCCTGCCTCTCGACTACTATGGCGGCGCTGACCACTTGGGTTGTTGCGGCGACGTAGAGCAAGAGGGCCTCGCCCTTGGTCGGTGGCACCAGGACAGGAGGATTGGTGAACAGTGCCTTAAGCTTGGCGAGGGCTTCTTCGGCCTCGGGGGTCCAATGAAAGCGTTCGGATTTTCTCAAGAGGCGGTAAAGGGGCAAGCCTTTTTTGCCAAGGTGCGAGATGAAGCGGCTTAGGGATGCGAGGCATCCCATAACCCTCTGCACTCCCTTGAGGTCTCGGATTGGTCCCATGTTGGTCACGGCCGAGACCTTCTCTGGGTTGGCCTCAACACCGCGCTCCGAGATTATGAATCCCAAGAGCATCCTCAGGGGACCCCGAAGACACACTTCTCGGGGTTGAGCTTGATGCCCTTGTCCTTGAGGCATCTGAAGGCGATCTCTAGGTCATTGACGAGATCACCGGCCTTTTTGGACTTGACCATGATGTCGTCCACGTAGGCCTCAACAGTTTGCCTGATGTGCTCGCCAAAGACGCGGGTCATGCACCGCTGGTATGTGGCTCCTACGTTTCTGAGGCCGAATGGCATAGTCACATAGCAATACATGCCGAATGGGGTGATGAAAGAAGTCACGAGCTGGTCGGATTCTTTCATCTTGATTTGATGGTAACCGGAATACGCATCAAGGAAAGATAGGGTTTCGCATCCTGCAGTGGAGTCAATGATTTGGTCGATTCGAGGTAATGGGAATGGGACTTTTGGACATGCTTTATTCAAACCAGTGTAGTCTACACACATTCTCCACTTCCCATTTTTCTTCTTAACTAATACAGGATTAGCTAACCACTCTGGATGGGACACTTCCTTGATGAATTCGACCGCCAAAAGCTTCTGCACCTCCTCACCGATGGCCCTGCGCTTTTCCTCGTTGAATCGGCGCAGGCGCTGTTTCATCGGTCTGGAGCCAGCCCGGATGTCCAAGGCATGCTCGGCGACCTCCCTCGGTATGCCCAGCATGTCTGAGGGACTCCATGCGAATACATCGGCATTCGCGCAGAGAAAGTCAACGAGCACGGCTTCCTATTTGATGTCGAGGGTGGCGCTGATCCTCAGCGCCCGGTCATCAAAGTAGGTGGGGTCGACCGGGATGAGCTTGACGGCCTCCGTGGGCTCGAAAGTCCCGGCATGACGCTTGGAGTCAGGCGCCTCGCTACCAAGTCGGTTGAGGTTGAGAAGGAGGGTCTCGGACTCCACGAGAGCCTCAGCATACTCGATGCATTCGACGTCGCAGTCGTATGCATGCTCGTACGTGGACTCGATACTGATGACGCCGCTGGGGCCTGGCATCTTGAGCTTGAGGTAGGTGTAGTTGGGGATCACCATGAACTTGGCGTAGCACGGGCGCCCTAGGATGGCGTGATAGGTCCCCTTGAACCCAACCACCTCGAAGGTGAGAACCTCCTTGCGGTAGTTGGAGGGAGTGCCAAAGCAGACGGGCAAGTTGATGCGCCCAAGGGGTCGCGTGCGTTTCCCCAGCACGATGCCGTGGAAGGGCGCGGCATCGCCCCGGAGCTGTGATTGGTCGATCCCCAGGAGTTCTAGGGTGCTGGCATAGAGGATGTTGAGACCGCTGCCTCCGTCCATCAACACCTTGGAGAGCCGGGTGTTGCCGATGATTGGGTCGACGACGAGTGGGTACTGCCTGGGGTTTGGGATGTAATCAGGGTGGTCACCCCGATCGAAGGTGATCACCTCCCGAGACCAGTCGAGGTACCGGGGAGTGGCCACTTTAACCGAGAAGACCTCCTAGTGCTCCCTCTTTCGCTGACGTGCCGTGAGGCACGTTGAGGCCCGCCGAAGATCATGAAGGCGTTGAACACTTCGGGGAACCCATCGTCCTTGTCGTTGTCCCTATCGTCGGCGTCCCTCTTCTTGGCCTCGTCATTAGGGAGCCTGAGCCTGGTGTAGTAACGCCAGAGCATGGTGCACTCTTCGAGGGTGTGCTTCACCGGGCCCTAGTGGTAAGGGCAGGGTTTCTTAAGCATATCATCGAAGAGCCTAGGGCCTCTGGGGCCTCGAGGATTCTTGCGTTCTGTGGCCGCGACTAGACCAGCCTCGAGGACCTCCTGTTTCCCTTGGCGACCCTTTTTCTTTTTCTTGGAGAGGTGGGGAGCCAAGGCCCCGGGGGCCTCGTCCCTCTGCTTCCCCTTGGCGTCATTGTCGGGGAAGATGGCCCCGACGGCTTCTTTGCCCGAGACGAAGTTGGTGGCGATGTCGAGGAGCGTGGCCGCCGAGGTTGGCACGTTCTGGCCTAACTCTCGGACTAGGTCTCGGCAGGTGGTGCCGGAGAGGAAAGCCTGGACAATTTCCGAGTCGCCGACGCTGGGCAGCTCGGTGCACTGCTTGGAGAAGCATTGGATGAAGTCTCAAAGAGACTCATTTGGCATCTGGCGACAACTCTTGAGGTCCCAAGAGTTCCCGGGGCACACATATGTGCCCTGGAAGTTCCCGACGAAGACCTTTACCAAGTCGTGCTAGTCGAGGATCTACGAGGGAGGGAGGTGTTCGAGCTAGGCTCGCGCCGAGTCTGACAGGAACAAGGGGAGGTTGCGGATGATGAGCAGGTCATCATCTGCGCCGCCTAGCTAACAAGCCAGGCGGTAATCGGTGAGCCATAGTTCGGGGTTGGTCTCACCGCTGTACTTTGTGAGGTTGGCCAGCTGCCGAAACTGGGCCAGGAAGTGAGCGCCGTAGATGGCCTTGCTAAAGACTCGAGGGCTAGGTGGCTTAGGAGAAGGACTGCAGTCCTCCCCACTATCGTAGCGACCGCCTCGGTGCGGGTGGTAGCCATGGGTGGGCCCCTTGTTGTCGTGGCGCCGTCGCCTGCTGACCACATCGTGGTTGCCTTGTGCCTCGCGTCGGTTGCCAAGGCTATCGTGCACTAAGGGGGCCCTATTGGCCGTTGGTGCTCGAGCAGGCTCGGGACGAACCGAAGCCCCTCTGCCCTGCTGAGGCGATGCCGTGGGTAGTTCCGAGGCGTCTCCGCGCTGTCCAAAGGCGGAGCTTTCGGCCTGCTGTACCATGGCGGTCTCGAGGAGGTCTCGGAGCTCGCCGTGGACCAGTCGCCCTTCTATGGTAGAGGGCTCAGGCATAGTTCAGAGTAGCATCGCCGCTACCGCGACGTTCTGGCTAGCGTGATTGAAGATAGGGGGTTGCTCACCCCCTACGTCGTTGTTGATGCGGTGGCCGACGTCGCGAGCCCTCCACCGGGCTGGTCCGCCATCACCATGACCCCACTGCTCTTGCTCGAGGGTGTCTCGGAGCTGCCGCAGAAGGAGTCGATCCTTCTCGACCTTGGCCTGGAGCTCACGGAGCTGCTCCAGGTCAAGGCGTCGAAGTTCCTCATGGGCGGGGTTCTCGTTCCGCGCTGCCGGAGGATCGATGCGTGGAGGTGCGGGGTCACCTGCCCCCTCGTGGGGCGGGTAGCGACTGCCTGCCCCTCCGTCCTCATCGCCCATGCTCGGCATCCCAAACTCGACGTAGAAGCACTCACGAGTGGGATCGTAAGTGCCTTCGTCGTTGGAGTCGGAGTACCCGAAGCAGTAGTCGCTCGCGGCCAAGAAGCGGCGCATGGCTTTAGGGTCGCGAAGCCCGGAGAAGTCCGCTCCGGCCCACACCTTGTCCTCCTCCGAGGAGTCAGCATGGGTGTGGGTCGAGGTCGTGACATTGAGGTCGAGGGCGAAGCGCTGGTGGCGTCCTGAGGGCTCCGTGTGAGCGGAAGCTTAGGTGGAAGCATAGGCGGCGGCGACATTGCGCAACCCGAAGGGGTACGGGGATGGTGCCATCGCCGGGCTTCGCTCCGTCGGAGTCGACTCCTCAGGAGGTGGCGGGGCAGAGCTCGATGACGGGGCATCGCTGCATGCCACCGGCGTCTTTCCCTTGCCCAGGCTTAAGCTGGACAGGTCCCCAACCAGGGACTCTGTGCCGACAGCCAGGCATGGGGTACCGGCGGAGCATGGTGCATCGCCCTGAGCTCGTGCGGTGTCGGGGTGGTCCCGCTCGCATCGTGCCTGACAAGCGTGATGAGAGCAGCGGCCTGGGCGCCGTCTATGTCTGGGCTGCTGATGCGTGATGGCGTCGTTAGTCGGTGGGACTCTGGGTGTGAGGAGTACCATATCGTACTCAGATCCTAGGGACATGAACTCTATGCTCCCGAACCAGATCACTGTGTCAAGATGAAGTGGTCGCACGGGGTCTGCCATCCGGAACTTGTTGGGATGACGAAGCTGACATGCAGTAGAGCCCCTACCTGGCACGCCAACTATCGGTGTTTTGGACCGGCGGATCCTCAACCAACTAGTGAAATTGTACTGCGTGCCCCTAATCCCAGATGGTGATTCAAAGAGACACAAGGTTTATACTGGTTCGGGCAATAGGTGCCCTACGTCTAGTCTGAGAGAGCGATCTTGTATTCGTTGCACCGAGGTGCTTGTAGTAGGGGGTTACAAGCTGGGCGAGAGAGGGAGCTAGTCCCAGGTCTCTGTGTGGAGCGGCGTGGGCTGCGTGAGATGTTGATCTCAGGCAGCGAGGAAGCGTTCGTCTATGCGTGAGTTCATGAACCCGTGAGCTCGTGAGTGTCTCTGTTCGTCCCTAGAAACAGCCTCGGTCTCTCCCTTTTATAGTTGAAGGGGGGGACAGAGGTGATACATGTGTTCGCTACGCGATGTCCTATGAGCGGAGGTGGCGTTTTTGAGCCCTGTAGCTTGCCACTGTGGCGGCATGGTCGACGGAGCGGTCTTGTCCTTGATGCACTGAAGCAACGCGCCGGTCACGCCTGATCCTGTGTGACGTGGGAGCTTCAGTGATAGCTTGACGCAGGGCATGGCGAACGACGTGCCGGTCACTGTGTGTCGACAGCATAAAGAGCCGAGGCTTAGTTGGTGCCGAGGCCGAGCCATCGTGGGGGGCTCGGTGGGCACGAATCCTGAGGCTGCCGAGACCCTAAAGCAGATTGCCGAGGCTCGAAGGGAGCATTTGGTCCTGTACACTGATTCTGAGGCTACAGTGACCCGGACTTGACTCCCCACGCTGCATTGTCCTTGGACCAAGGGTTAGGTAGCACAGTGCAGTGCAGGCGTTGGTCATGGGCACAGTACCGAGCACAGCGGCCGGTAACCCCTGCCCCGTCTTGTCCTAGATGGCACGGTGTTGATGCGACTTCCCATCTCGTCGGCCACTCTACTGTGTCGAGCCGTCATCCGGCTAAAGTTGTGGAAGTGGTTGGTCGCGTTAGTTGGTCGTGACGTTCTGTTAGGGAGATCGGTCGAGGCGGAGGCAACGGGGTTGTTGCCGAGCCGGCCTCGAGCGAGGCGGAGAATCGGTGCCTCGTCCGAGGCTTTACGTGCGCGGCCTCGAGCGAGGCGGAGAATCGGTTCCCCATCCGAGGCCTTACGTGCGAGGCCTCGAGCGAGACGGAGAATCGGTTCCCCGTCCGAGGCCTTACGTGCGAGGCCTTGAGCGAGGTGGAGAATTGGTAGCCTCGAACAAGGTGGGGGCTCGCCAGTAGTTGTCTCTTGGCTTTGATTTTTACAGGGTCTAAGCGATTTTTTTGGTTCTTGCTTAGGGGACCCCTTTTTATGGTACCTGACACTAGGAAAGAAAAGGGAGAGAGCGAGGAAAAAGAGAAAAACTCATAAATCCTTTTGCGATCCTAGAGCAAAATGTTGGACTGGAGCTCGTCCACTATGAGGGAGTCGATGTTGAAGGCCTTCGCTGCGAAGGGGTTTCTACCGCCGAAGGAGGTGGCGCACTTGAGGGCTCCCGAGAGGGAGGAGTTTCCGCAACCTTGGCCCGGCGAGGTGGTTTTCTTTTCTCACCTTCCATGAGCGTGGGTTAGGATACCCCGCGCACTGGTTCCTGTGTGGACTCCTCAATGAGTGGGGTCTAGAGCTGTAGCACCTCAATTTGATGGGGGTGCTGCACATCGTCGGCTTCATTATCGTCTGCGAGGCCTTCCTTGGGATGGAGCCGCACGTGGACTTCTTCCGGCGGCTGTTCTCTGGTAGAGCTTTGACGGTGGGGAATCCGCCCAAGGTCACGCCGGTGGGGGGTTTTGCCCTGCAGAGGAAACTGAGTGCGGGAGGCTCGTATCCCGCATATACCCCCTGCGACTCCAACCAGGGTGGCACAGGGAGTGGTTTTACATCAAGAATCCGGTGGAGGCGCCGTTCCCGGCATTCACTGGCGGGAGGCCGAAGAAGCAGGATAATTGGTCATGGGGTTGTGCCCGTTAGGGGAAGAAGAAGGTGGAGATCATCGAGGAGGAGCTGCGAAAGCTCATGCGACATGGCCTTGATGGGGTGCGGGTGTTCCACACCCTCTACCATCGCCGGGTTGCACCATTGGCGGAGAGGACACAGCCGATGTGGAAGTACAACGGCCCGATGGACCCAGACCGTGCGTCGCTAGAGGAGCTGCCGGACAACGAGGTCTAGAGTCACCTTGGCCGGGTGCCGCAGCTGAGGCCCAAAGAGAAGGTCAATGGGAAGCCCACACCTTTCAACTCCACGATCGTGTCCAGACTGGTATGCTCTCTTCTATTTAGTCCGTGCTTCTTCCTCTGCTTTCCTATTTTTTGATTTTGAGCCACTCGTTCCATAGGGGCTTGGGGTTTACAAGTCCTGGCTGCACCTTCCCAAGGGACCGGAGGGCGTGGCCCGACAGGCCACCTAGAAGGAGGCGGCGGATGCTAGGAAGAAGAAGAGAACCAAGGAGGTTCGACGGAAGCAAGAGAAGGAGCAGGAGATTGCCTGGCACGTGAAGTCCAGGGAACGTAGGAGCGACGTCGAGTCAGAGCTCGAGTCACAGGATCCCATAGATGTGGATGACATGGTCTTCTCCGAGGAGGAGGAAAGTTAGGAGGTCGTTGTGACCTCAGCGGAGCGTCACGGCCCTACGGCGATGTCCGCTGGTGATGAGCAGGAGGCAGAGAGGCGCGTGGTGGTTCCCGTGCTGAGGAAGCGTGCGACAAGCGCAGACACCATCGGTGAATGGGAGGCCAAGCGGACGCGGTCACCGCGTCCCTCAGTGGCATTGTTGGTCTTGTCCCCGCCTGCCGCAGATGTGGCCGAGCAAGCCGGGTGGTCCAAGGAGTGGATTGGCACCCGTGCATCGCTGGGACCGGCACCAGCGTGCGACTCGCAGCGGGAGGATGCCCCGCCTACTGCTCCAGTCGAGTAGTCCTGAGCCGAGGGTCACGGTGACTCGCAGGCCGGGTAGGAGCCGGTTGGGACGACTTCACCCCCGGCTAAAGTGAGGGGGCACGGGTCATAGCCTAGGAGTGGTCCTTGCCCTGTAGGCCCATCGACGTTGGGTCTTGCCTTCAGAGTCGTGCCGCTTACCTCCCGGTATGTTTTTTTCAATCTTTTGCTGTTGAGTTTTTATGGAGTGTGACCTACCTGCACTTTCTTGTCAGTGGCCGAGCGATGAAGGGGTTGGGCATCGCCCCAACTCCCGTGCAGGAAACTTCGAGGCCCACCCTACAGTGTGTCGTGGCGAGCGGCAGGGAGAACAGTGTGGCGGCGGTGAAGCCTTCCCTTCTAGGGGTGGTGCCCCCCGGGTCAGTTGCTCATATGGTGGTAGTGGTGGCGGCGGCGTTGGCGGCGATCCCAGTGCTGACGGCGGAGGTCACGTCGAAGGTAACTCTTGTGGCCCCTCCTCCACCAGTTGAGGTAGAAGAGGAGAGGGAGACCGAGCTCCTAGCCTTGCCGGTTGGAGGGCTGCACGGCTCACCCTCATGGTCGGAGCTGAAGGCGCCGGGGGGAGATGCGGCTGGGACGGAGTCGAAATGGCCGGCGGTGGCCCGCGCAATCGAGGTGGTGGAGATTCCATCCGACGATGAGGCGGATGCCATGGTGGAGCTGCCGGTGTCATCGCGGGAGCTAGCGGTGGTCTAGTCGGAGGCTGCGCCCTCTGACGGGATGCCGGAGGGTGACCTAGAGTGGCCCTACCCCAAGGACCCGGCAAAGGTGTGGTTCATCCTTCGGGATTCCTAGGAGTGTCAGCTTTGGGACATCCTTGGGGGTAAAGGACTTGCCACGGTGTCCGAGCTCGCCAACCTATCCGTGAAGCTCGAGGACGCCCAAGAGCGGGTTAAGTCCACTCAGCAGCTAGTCCAGGTTGACCTGCAGCTCGCCGCGGAGGTGAGTTTCCCATTTTTGTCCTTGACCTCTGAATCTCTTATTGGTTGCCTCAGCATGCTTGCTTTTCGTAGGGTCTGAAGGAGATGTCATCCCGTAAGTCCCGCTTCCTCCGGATGGAGCATGCCCGGGTGGCTAAGCTTGAGCGTCAGCTAGAGTCCGCCTACCGCGAGTGCCGGGACCGGGCGGCTGAAGTGACCACGGCGTGGGCGGAGGGGCAGCGTGTAGCAGAGCGGGCAACCGCCGTCGAGTGGGGGCTTGAGGCAGCGAAGGCCCGCCAGGCGGAGACTGAGGTAGGGTTGTGGACATCCCTGGCGGACATCGAGGCGGCGCTCCAAAAATCCTTGGAGACCCTTGAGTCAGAGTGGAGCACCTTGGTGTTAGAGCGGAATGCCCTAGAGTTGGCGTGGAAGGCCCTAGAATCGGAGCGGAAGGCCCGGTCGGAGGTAGACCGGGAAGTGCTCGTGCTTTGGGGCCGGGTGATGGTGACAAAGGAGGCGAGCGCTCGGCTGTGCGAGCAGGTGGCCCGGCAGGCGGAGGAATTCTCCACCCTTGAGAACTTTAGCCTCGGTATGTACCCTTTTTGTTTTTCATCATGTTGGTTTTTTCCTTCAGTCTGTTTCTGAGCTTGTCGCCCTTCTTTTAGAGCTAGGCGGAAAAGTGAAGTCGTTGGAGCGGGACCTGGAGACGGTCAAGGCGACTTTTAGTCTGAATGCAAAGGAGCTAGCCAAGTCCCATGAAGAGCGACGTGCTCTTGAGGGGGAACTTGACCAGATCCGCAACGTTGCCCAGCTTGTCATCTCGGAGGTCTTTGGGTCGGCGCCAAGCACTAGCGCGCCCGCTGTCCAATTGGTGGAGGTCTCGGATGCGGTCGGGGACCTTATCACAAGTGGGCTGTTCTACGGAGCATCAGAGGTGTTGACTTCGGTGGCGACGTACCACCCGAACCTAGACTTCGCCACTATCTACAGCGGGTATGCTGACGGCCTGAGCACGGAGGACATCGAAACGCTTAGGGAGAGCTTGCTGCCACACGTAAGGTTGGTGGCAGAGCAAGTCTCTGCGCAGTAGGTGATGGATGTCTACCATGAAGACATGGCCAGAAGCATGCATCGGGAGGATGTCGCCCAGCCTGCGGATGGCACGGAGCCTAGGTCGGAGGTGGACATTGCCCCGGTGTCAACCGAGCCGAATGTTGTCCCGCCGGGGAGTGAGCAGCCCGCGCCTTCACCAGTCGTAGAGACAGCAGATGCCGCCGAGCCGCCCCAATAGCTTGTAAAGTATAAGTAGTTTAGTAGATGTAAAAAGATTAAGTTCGTGGGGGAGCTCCGGTGTAAACATTCTTGTGTGTTTTAATGACTATAATCAGTTTTGTTTTTTGTGATGGAGTCACTCCGTTCAGGGAAACTTGTCCCTTTTGTTCCTTAGTTTTTCCCTTAGCATAACTTTGTTTTTAATTTTTTCTCTCTCGTACTTGCATGTTCGTCCCGTAGGCTACAACCTTGGGAGCCTGGGGCGTGGCCCACGAGGCTCAGCTGCTCGTAACCGTAGGGAAAGGCGGGGTGCGATCGGTCGGAATGTTTTAAAGCAAAGCTACGTAAGGCAAATTAAAGGAATGAACTGCCCTTTTGTTTGGGTAAGAAGGAGTTTCACCATATGATAGTAAACGAAAAAGAGAGGTAGTAGTGTACCCTCGTGGAGCCCCCGAGCGACCCAAGCCGAAAAGTGTTCGGGTCGGGGTGCTCTTATAGGAGCAAACACTAAGTAAACAATGGTAAGACTGAAATTTAGGGGAAGAAAAAATGGCATAACTGTTCCAAGCGTTTGGTGAGAATGTCGTCGTTGTCATCCTTCAGTCGGTAGATGCCCGGTAGGATCACTTCAACCTTCAGTCGTCCAGATCCTTGTCTGCTACGCCCCCTTTCTCGGTCGCTGCCTCTGTGACTTTTTCTTCCTTTGGTCCACCGGCCTATTGCAGAAGGCACTTGAGGAGCTCGCAGTCCTTGTAGAGGTGTTTGATAGGGTAGTTGTGGTTGGTGCATGGGCTCTCCATGAGCTCATGAAAATGGCCCAGAGGGTTCTGCTGGGGCTGCCTGCCCATGTGATCAGCTTGGCGACCAACGCAGAGTTGGCCGGTCGGTGGCAATCTTTTCTGTTCTTTTTCCCTTCTACGTGGAGGGGCCATCGTCCTGATCCGGACGCTTGGCCTTGCCTTTGCCTCGGCCTCCATTGGAGCACGGCAGGAGTGGCGCTCGTTGGAGGTGTTGGACAAAGGTCCGTGGTCCCGGGCCATCAGGGCTGGGACTCCGGTCGCTGTTGCGTGTGTCTCGGTTCGGCCTGAGCCACGTGTATACAGGCGGTCGGTGCGGAGCAGTCATCAAGTCAAGATGAGGTGCCGATGTGGCCTCTTGTGCCGCGCTCGGCGGTTGTAGCAGTGAGCGGGTAGAGCGACTCGTCTGCTGTGTCTCCATTCCCCTAGAGGGGAGCGAGGTTGTGAGTCGGTGTTGCGATATAGAGCTCTCTGCTTATTGAACGACGGCGGTCTCCACCAGTGCCCGGAGGTTCTGGTGGATCGCCTATTCCTGAGGGTCATTCGGTTTGGGAAGGCCACGCAGAAGCATTGCCGCAGTGGCGATGTTCTGATTGGCCCAAGCGAACTACGGGGGATCGTTCCCCCTATCCATGGTGTTGCGCTGGACCCGACGGGCTTGACCCCGGGCGTCGCTCGCCGGTCTTTGCGTACAGGGCGTAGTGTGGTGCGCCGAGCGCGCTGGCGCAATCGGTGGCTGGTGTAGCCACTGTTGTCGTAGTTCCTCGCCGTGCTCCCATGTGACGGTCCGGAGGGGTGTGAGTCTGCAGGGACTCCATTACCACCGGTGGCTGTCCTGAAGCGTCCGCCATAGCGTACTCCCGGAATGGACGGTGGCTAGGCGCCACGTTGCCACGGGAGACGCGAGGCCATAGGGGAACCGGTCGTATGGCGGTCGTGGCAGGGACAACGGGGTCCCTCCAGGTAATCGGCGGAAGATAGAGAATAGTAAGTAAATAACAACATGTACATTACTCATAGCGGGGTTTGAGCAGAGAGTTTGCTCGGAATGAAGCGCGGATGCCGTGTCATCGAAGTCGTGCGTCCCAGAGTCGATGGAGGGCGCCCCTCCAACGGGTGCCGAAACGAGTGCCTCCTCGCGGAGGTGTAGTACACAGAGCCGGTCGGCGATGAAGTCTAGGCTTCTAAAGAGGAAGGCCTAGGATGGCTCAAAGATGGGTGGAACCCACATCCCAACAGGTGGGAGCGCGGGAAACTCCAGTGAGCCGAAGTGAATCGTATCGCCAGAGCCCGCCATGGCGAAGGTGGCGGAAAAGTGGGCCATCCGATGACCAAAAAGTGTTGAACGTACAACGTCTTCCCCACGGATGGCGCCAACTATCGGTGCACAAAGTGACCAACAAGTAAATATTTATAGTTTTGTCGTACGTTGTGATCGAAGGTGGCCTAGCACTCAATGACACAGGGTTTATACTAGTTTAGGCAACGTGCCCTACGTCCAGTTTGAGTCGATCGGTGACTTTATTCCTGAGCCCAGGTGCTCGAAGTTTGCAGTGGGGTTACAAACGAGAAGGAGAAAGATGGGGGTACAAGAGGTCCGGTCGGACTCCAGTCGGAAGGGCCGAGAGCGACAGGAGCTCCGCTATGAGCTAAGTGTTCAAGATGGGGGGTGCAGCGGGTGTCCCCGGTCGGTTGGTCCCAGTCAGTTCTGATCGTGCCAGTCGGAGATGAGCAGTGAGTAGGGTTTTTGCGTACCCCAGTCAAAGACGCGGGGTTGGAGTCAGAAGTAGTGCTTAGGCCAGGCCTTCTGGTCAGAGAGGCCGTCCAGAGGCAGGCTAGGGACTGAAGTGAGCCCTCTGGTCGGAGAGGTGGGCCGGAGTCAGAAAACGGGCGTCGCTCCTCCTTGGCCAGACCTTCCGGTCGGTGATTGGATCGCCCTTCTGGCCTGTTGTCCAGATACTTGGGCTAGCCCATGAGTTGCGCGTTGTCTGCTTGGGCCGAGCCTTTGTTGGGAAGCCGGTCCATGAGGGACCCCGAGTTTATGAACCCAACATGAAGGCTATCTTTGGCCTTCGGTTGGGGGGACTTCCAGTGATAGGTATAGTTGACAACGATCACTGGAGGGAGTTGGTGGCTCAGTTCATTGGCTTTCTTCCACCGAACGACGAGGTTTCCAAGAAAAATAAGTGAGCAATTCAAGCCTATTTAATACTTGCATTGCTTTCCTACAGCCATCGGGTCTCATTTTCTTTAGTGAATTTCAGAAAAAGTTCCAGTGTTTCGTCGTCCTGGATCACAGAGCACTTTGATTACTTGGACCCACAGGCTGATGAGGCTAAGATCTACAGATTCGCTAGAGTGTGGCTCTGGCACTTCCTTGGTGTTTTCCTATTCCCAGACGCCTCAGATAACACCATCAGCTGGATCTTTCTTGACATACTACGCCAACCATGGGAGAACATAGCGGCATACAGCTGGGGCAACGTAGTCCTGGCATGGACGTATCGACAGCTATGCGTTGCCTGCCGTCGCACCTCAGGGTATGCGAACCTTGAGGGTTGCTCCTACCTACTCCAGGTTTGGTGTTGGGAACGATGGCGCGTTGGAGGCCCCTTAATACTGGTTTACCGGTAAGTACTTTGGTTCACTATATTCTTCGAGGCAGTTACATATAATGAAATTATTACTGGCTAATTCATTATCGTGTTTAATGCAGCAATGGAATGGGCAGGATACACTTCCTATAGCTCTGTATATCTGGACGGAAGCAGAGTTAGTTAGAGGGAATGTGAGGCGCAAGTACAGGGAGTACACGGACGGTCTCGACGTCCTGACACAGCACCAGGTTACGCTCTCTTTACTACCATACATGTGTCTTGTTCGATGTACACTATATCACAACCTAACTCAATTACGAAATGTTCAGGTGCATTGGTGTCCTTAGGATGCTCCGGAGCTTGAGTACTATCTGAGTCCTGTTACTAGGAATGAGTCAGACGAGCATCGCTGCAACGTCCCTCTTATTTTCTTCCACGTGGTCGAGATTCACTTGCCCATCAGGGTTTGTAGATAGTTTAGAAGAATGATAGGCTACCCACCACTGCTTTACTCTACCAACCAAGAATTGCATGGGTGCGTTATCGATTAATAACAAAGCTACAATTCAGAGGTGTGTGTGGTACAACTAACATCATTTTGTTGCAGGTATGACCGCAGGAAGAGGTACAAGACCAAGGATTGACGCATGACACACAACGCGTACATCCACTTGTGGTAGAACAGGGAACGGCAGCCGGTCCATGTAGGTCCCCCACACAACCAGCATACCTTCGATGAGTACCTGCGGTGGCTTCACAGGTCTACGAGGACACATATCAAGCCCACGTATACTGAGGAGGTGATTGACGAGGACTCAGAGGAAGATGTGATCGAAGATGTGTACGACGTTGCCACTAGGGACGACACACAACTACATAGCTGTCTATTTATGCGTTTGGAAAATGCACTAACTTTAACGTCTATTTATGTGGAAGGTGAAGCGAAGCTGTAGGAAGCTAGCTCAGAAGCTGAGCTACATGGACACTCCTTGGGTGGAACCGACAGTCCCGGCGCGGTCAGGTGGTACGTCTTCTAGCTCTTTGAGGACACCAGCCGACTCTTCTCAGCTGGTGACAGGTGCCACTTCCGCAGTGCGTACACCACCACATCATAGCGCTGGGAAGGACCCTGCAATCGAGGACGACGATGACGATGACGACGACCCCCTGGGCTTCTATAGATAGCACCAATAGTGGGACGATTGGCCGCAGGACGAGATCGGCATGTGTCACCTAGGTGGTGCCCTGCTTGGTACCCAAGGAGCCTCACAAGTAGTAACAAAGGTAGTTTCTTTAAATACGTAGGCTTCATGAAATAACGATCATAAAGATTATAAGTAATCGTGCATATCATATACTTGCAGGGTACGAGCCGTACGCACCGGCAACACGACCACACCAACGTTGGCTACACTCCTAATGTATTGCCAACAAATCCGAAGAGACAGAGGCGTCCGAGGGATCCTTACACTCCTGGGTCTTAGTTTGTTAGGTCGAACGAATATTGTCATCCGAAACTTGCAGGCTTAGTTGGTTATGTTATGTCGAAACTTATGTCGAACCAATAAAAATGTTATGTGGCAGCTTGTCAACTTGCGCACGGACTTTATTTATTTGCTTCATATTCGTTTCAATGCGTCGCGGCAGCACTGCCGGCGAAATTAACTAGCAACTAGTTTGGGAACCGGCAGGCCCCGCGTATCTCGCCGCCGGTGGCCGGCGTCTTGACCCCGATCCTCCCGAGCTTGGTCATCGCCGCCATGAAATAGCCGAAGAAGGCACCCTAGTTGGACGTGCAGTAGTCGACCGTGCTGCGCGACCTCATGTCGGACTAGAGCACCTGCTCGGAGCCCACCGGCGAGGGGTCGAGGAAGGCGAAGGCGTTGGGGTCGGAGCTGCAAGTGTCGTTCAACTGCGACGCGAAGCCGGGGTCCATGGTCGCGTCACTGCCGATCCTCACCGACAGCGGCCGATATTCTATGTGCGTCTAGGTCCTGTCGCGCCGTAGTACTTGGCGCGGCAATGCCGCGCCGTGGTCTATGGCGCGGCAGACCCTGCCACGTCACCGGTCAGCAGCCCCGGTCGTCGTCACGTCATCCTCCCGCCGCGCTACCATGCATGGCGAGGCACAGGCGTTTCGTCGCGCCATGGCAATAGGCGCGCCCAAAAGTGTTAGTTTTAGAAGAAAAAAATTAAACAGTGTTAAATTTAAAATTAGTTTACAAAACATGTTAAAAATAAAAAAAAAATCCCACTCACCACGGTCACGGCGTCGGCTACTACGCAACCGCACGATGTGGACTTTTTTTTTTTTTGTGTGCGTTACCGCACGATGTGGACTTGTGAGTTGTGACTGCGGCTGGTGTGCGGAAAAGATGCGGCCGGTCTGGGACCCGCCTCCCTCCAGAATTCAAGAACCGATCAAACCGAGGCCCCACGGGGCAGTGCACGTGACCCCACAGAATTCCCTCCCCCACCCGTGGCCGGCCCCGCTCCGCCCGTCACTTAGCACGAAAAAGTTCGTCGCATGGAACCGACCAACCCCCACCCACCCCTGCCCCACTGGCAGCCGGGACCCGCACCCACCCAGCACGCTCTGCTGCGTGCCTAGCGCGACTGGCGTGGCGGGCTGGCGGCTCGAAGAAGAACTGGTCCAGACTCCAGACTCCAGACTCCAGAAACCCTGACGGCTGACCGCTTCACCGCTGCTGCGCTCCTTCGTCCCCAGAGCGGCCGAGCCCTGTTATATACTCCCTCAGTCCAGAAAAACACATAATTCTGACTTTGAACCGGACACGTGTCTGCACGGAGGGAGTAAGCGCGGCCGTGCGCTCGAGTGTTCCAACCGACCATCCCACCCCCATTCCCCCAAGTCAACTCCCCGCCACCCTTTAAGAACGCGCCCCTCGACCACCTTTATCAATCCGAAAAACGCCGGAGGCCTACTGTGAGGATCAGGATGGTGGTCGGATTCCGCCGCACGATCTCGTTCCCGGCGCCCAGGTCCCCAACACCGCCATCGGGCGCGGCAAGCGCGGGTCCCAGCGCCGCCGCCAACAAGTCCGCGGCGTACCGCGCCCGATCGGCGAGCCTGCCGTGCCGGTTCCACCCGCTGGTGCTCCAGCTGGACGACGACGTCGCCGACCTGCGGGCGCTGGTGGGCCGCCTGCTGGCGTCGCAGTCGCAGTCGCAGGCCTCCGCCACCGCGGAGGCCGTGGCCGAGGTCGCGGCGCAGCTGGGCCGCGTCCTCGTCTCCCTCTCGGAGCTGCTACACCACCCGCAGGCGCAGGACCCTCTGCGCCGCCTCGGCCCGTCCCCGTTCGCGGAGCGCCTCCTGGACGACTTCCTCCGCCTCGCCGACGCGCACGGCAGCTTCCGGGACGCCCTGGTTTCGCTCGCGGGGCTGCAGGCCGAGGCCCGCGCCGCGCTGCGCAGGGAGGAGCCCGCCCGCCTCGCGTCGGCGGCGCGCGCGCTGCGCCGGTCCGCGCGCGACCTCCCGCGGGTCGCCTCCTCAGCGCGCGCCGTGGCCGCCAAGCCCCCGCCAGCCCCGCACGCCGACCTCCCCGCGGACGCGGCCGCCATCGCAGCCGCCGTCGTCGATGCGGCCGCCGCCGTCGCGTCGGCCTCCGCGGCGGTGTTCTCCGGGGTGTCCGCGCTCTCCGTCGCCGCCGCCACGGCGCGCGTCGAGGTCGAGGCCACCTCGCCGTGCTGGATGCTCTCCCCGGCCAGGTTCAGCAGCGCGCCGTCGTCCGCCACGCCGAGACACGTGGTCGTCACCAGCAGGACCTCCTCGTCCTCGTCCTCCATGCCGCGCATTTGGTGGGTCGCCGACCTGATGCGATGGATGTCGCGCGCCAAGTGCCGGTCGGCTAAGAGGCAGCACGCCACCGACGGCCACGGCGCCACGTCCGCCGCGGGGCCCCAGTTGGAGGCCGCCGTGGACCCGGAGGAGCTGGAGCGGAAGGCGGCGTTCGAGCGGCTCGACAGCCTGGGGCGGTGCATCGCGGACGTGGAGAGCAGCGGCGAGAAGGTGTTCAGAGCCCTCGTCAGCACCAGAGTCTCCCTCCTCAACATCCTGAGCCCGGCCTTCTGATTGCCGAACAACTCTAAAATCATCAAACTCGATTAAATTTTGCGACTCTGGATAAAATCTGTACATAGAAATGTGGGATAATGCAATCAATATAGCAATACGTTTTAGGGCGTTTGCCGTGCTCCATTTTGTTTGTATAATCGCATTCAGAATTGGAACGAAGGAACTACTTGCAGGAAGAGGGGAAAAAAAAAAGATTGTTCGAGTGTCAATCTCTGTCCATTATGGTTGCATTTCAGTGCTGCCGATTTCCGAAATATTCTGAGACAAAAAGGCTAGATTGATTAGTGGATCTTGCGCAGCTTGGGGGCTCCTCGTGGAGCTGAAGCCATACGTGGTAGGAGCGTTCTATGAGGGTACAATCGTCGTGCTCGTCTCTCCTAAGGCTGTTCGACTGGTATTAAAGCCGGTTGAAGTTGTTTTTATTGCAAGAGAAAAATACTGTAGATTTTAGTTGATAAACTGACGAATAAATTCAAACGAACAGGCCCTTGTACGGATGGCACGAGTGATTCGATCCGGGGTGGCGATCTGCACAAGGCTTTTTCCAGCGCGATCCGCAGCAGGGGAGCAGTGGAGGAGGGTCGAGGTGCGATCAGTGATGTGATGCCGTAGGCGCCAATCGCGCCGGTCCGGTGCGTGCACTGATGGACCATGGTGCCGTCGTGCCGATGATGGCGCCCAGGTGGTGGTGCTGGCCTGCTCTGCTGCTTTGTTGAGATGCCTGACCGTTTACCGTTTTCTATGCGTGGCAGCTCCATCCAGAGGAATATCGCGTTCGGCGTTGCCATTAGATTATGACGGGACCAGCGAGGTTGCCGTGCTGCGAGGTTGCAAGCGCTGCAGATTCGCCTTGCTCCACACTTCCACAGAGGGGGAAGTGACCAGCGCGGCTACCGATTGCATGCAGGAGAGATCGATCATCGATGAGTAACCGGCCGATCGCCTAAAGAGCAAACGAATTGGACGTGTTCAGCGAGGGACGAGGTGGACCATAGAATTGAGAATGACCTTTGTTGCAGCAACGCCACCTCCACGGGTCAATTTCTGCAGTGCCTTTCTGAAAGTTCTCGAGGTGGTGATGGTGACCTAGATAACGACTATCATCATCGACCAAACTCGTTCTTTAATCGATCACATCACCCAACCCACCTGCGACTGCGAGGCTGCAATAATACACAAGAACGAGAGGAACACATGAACAATGTAACGTGGCGGAGCCAGTAGTAGTCACAGAAAACAGAATATGCATGAGGTGCTGCTGACTTCGTAGTCCATTCCAGCCCTGGCCTCCACGGTGTTTCGTAGACCGACTACTAAATTTATACAAATGTTGCGCTGCTTCGGGAAGACGACAGTAGCATTCAAAAGATACGAGGAGTTATACTGATTCAGGCCAGAGCCCTACGTCCAGTCTCAGAGATGATCGAGTACGTGTTCCTCGGTTGAATGTTCTGAAGTTCTTACAATGAGGGGTGCAGGAATGGTGAAAGAGGTAGGAGAGCTAAAGCTAGAAGATGGACTGCCCGAATGAGAGCTTTGAGAGTCCATTCCTATGGGAGGGTGCCCTGGCTACCCTTATATAGAGTCCGGGGCCAGGTCACGTACAAAGAAGAAGGTTCTCAAATATAAAGCAGAAGGTTCTCCCGACCGAGGGATCGTGAGCATGAGGGAGGGAACCTGGCTAACTTAGCTTGCAAGTAACGCCGTCTTGGGGTGTACGTTCGGGCGTAGTTGTCGTCATGGTCTTGTGCCCATGTTGGGGCATGGTGTGGTGTAGTGCTACAGTGCTGATCATGGCGGCACTGTGGGCACGGTGGTGTTTCGCCAGCCATCCTGCGCGACGTGGTCTCGCCGTGGCCTTTCGTCATCGCTTCCTGATCTCCCGGGGATGTCGTACAAGAGTTGGTAACCGCCCTCAAGTTGTTGGCCATCTTGCTGCTTGTGTAGCTTGGTGGCCACCATCCCGAGCTACGGGGTCACGACCTTTGTTGGCTTAGATGGCCTCCAAAGTCAAGGCCGTCGTCGTGGCCCCCATCCCGTAGTGGGTAGGGTCTTACATCTGTCTTGTCGGCCCGTATTTGGACGGTGGGCCGTCGTACTGGCCGCCATCGCTCGACGGTGTTGTCTTGTCTACGCTGCGTGGCGCATGGATGATGTCTGACCGGGCTGAGGGGACTGTTGTCCCCTTGGTCCTTGCGGTGTCAGTATGGCGTGCCTGCTCTTGTCAGAGCAGGTGTGCATGGCGTGGTTCGATCTCTCCCCGTTCCTCCCTGAGGTCGGGACGGAGGAGAGGTCGTGAGCAGTTGCGCAGCGCGCGGCGAAGGCCGAGGAGAGAGGTCATGGTCAACCCCGGCCTTAGTGATTGGCTCAAGTCTGTGTGGCTTGACTAGGCCTCGGTTGTTTGGGCTTATACTAGCTGGCGTACCGTAGGCCGCCCGAGCGGCTAACTAATCAATGTCTTGAGATACCCGGGGTATCCTAACCCCGACAAGCTGTGTCCCATCCCACGCATCCCTCGAACTGCATGGCTTTTGCTATTAAGATCCGGAGTAGTGTCTTGGATCAATAACCTAATGAGCACATGGCTAGAATTGTGGACACATGGTTAATATAAGGTTAATATGTGAGTGTTTCAGATTAGACATAGCTTGAGTGTAGTGTTGTGAAACATATCTCTTGTCTTGTGATGCGCGGATGTGGAGCACTGAGACGGTCGACGACAGTGGAGAAGATCAAGCAAGTTCGTGCCGACGGACCGGGAGCGGTGAAGGACGGACATGGAGGGTTAGACCGAGGGACTGAGCACGGGAACATCGACAAGCAAGCATATATGTGAAGACGGCGTAGACCATGTTGACCAAATCAAGCGGAGACACAAGGACTTGGTGATCTAGTGGTCGAGGACGGAGGGTGACACGTGTCGAGACAATGGAGGAGGCATAGCGGATATGCTTCTCCAGTTGGGTTGGTAGTTTCGGTCTCAAAAAGTGCGGGCGAACGGTTTGCAGGATTTGATCCTCAAAACTCGGGAACGGGTCAGGGTGGCACATGGCGTCATCAGAAATCTTGGGTCGAGCCGAAGCATTTTTCTCCTCGGATTAAATGGCTCACGAAAACATCTAAGGGCAAACTTAAAATGTGTAATGTGGCTCTATAAATAAGAAGAGGGTTGCCCCAAGCCAATTATCTCTTCCAATCTTTTTCTATCTCAGGTTGTAGTTTGCTAAGTCTAACCAAAGTCTAACTGCTGAGAGAAATCAATAATCTTTTGTCTCAAGATCTTGTTCTTAGTTTAATTTGATTTTTTAATATATTTAAAATAATGCATCAAGATTTGGGGAAACCCCATAAAGCTCTACCAATTGGTTTGATACAAAAACCAAGATAAATACAAGTAGGCAGGGATGAGGGTATGTAACTCTAAACCCAGATAAACAACATAGATATAGCAACAGGATGAGAAGTCAGTTTGGTGGTTCTTAGCACTTAAGATGTTTCTACATAACTATTGTAAGATTTAGCTAGGTTTAAACAGTCCCAATGACAATTAATTTTTTTCTTAAGCTGTAAACAAACATTAATATTCTTATAAAAATAACAATTAACATAGCAGTCTATTAGTCTGGTCGATACCTATAGTATTGTAACCCAAGTTGAAGATAGTGGGAAGTAATCATTTGAGACCAGACCAATCTTTAGTTGCATCAGACAGATAGAAGTAAAAAAACAAAACAAAAATATAAAGTAATATAAAGTTACTGTAATAGACGAAAAAGATACAGATACAAATATAACAAAAAAAAAACAATCGTCCTGTTCGCTTGGCTTATAAGACGTATTTTTTCAGCCAACGAACAATATTTTTCTCTCACAATAAATCAGTCAACAGTATTTTCAGCCATAACTTATCAGCAAAACGAACAGGGCAAATACTAGCTTGCTGAGAGCTGCAGCATACCCAGTATGTGTAAGAGAGAGTCGCAACATTATTAAAATAACAAAATCTTCCTCCATGTGCTATCTTTGCATGTTGTCTAGGCAGATGAACCATGACGAAGGCATTGGAGCGTTCCTTTGTGGCAACCTTTCGACAGGACTAAGGCCCGGTTTAGATGCCCTCTAAAACCCAAAATTTTTTGCGCAGTACCCGTCACATCGAATCTTGCGACACATGCATGGAATACTAAATGTAGACGAAAAAAAACTAATTGCACAGTTGGATGAGAAATCGTGAGACGAAACTTTCGAACCTAATTAGTCCATAATTAGACACTAATTGTCAAATAAAAACGAAAATGCCACAGTAACCAAAATCCAAAAATTTTTGGATCTAAACGGGGCCTAAGATGAGAAGAAAAACTAACAGCATTCATTGTCTCAACAACATAAAATTGAAGAGTTTTAAGTATATAAGGTGAAAAGATGACGCGGGTACACCCCACAATGTCTGCTCGTGTCAGACCTGTTGACTTTATTTTGTATCTGACTTGGTATTTGTTTTGCGAAATTCTTTTTCCTTCTATGACGTCTGTATACGAGAGAAAATAATTAATCCTTCAAAATTACTCCTACGAGGTATCTACCGACACTGACTTTTTATTTTTTTGGCCCTTTTTTTATATTGCCTCCAGCAGCCAAACGTACAGCGTCCCATGAGCATCTCCAAAATACATATCTTCATCATCTTTTTTGTCCTCCTTTTCATTTATGAAGCAGACTTAAGTAGTTGTCTTCATGGACATCAAATACATAAAGATAAAGAAAAATTTAACTTCATTTTTTAAGAAGCTTTTTTTAACAAACCAAAAGATTAGGTTAAAAAGAAACTTTTTTTTTTGACCGAAAAAGACTGTGGGGGATCCCCACAGTACCCACCTTTTTAAATTAGATTAAAAGAGAGTATACATACTTACAACAAGTTTCTAACTGAAAGCAACAAGCCAAACGCAGAAGGATGACCTAAGGTCCTCCTTACATCTAATAGACTGTAGAAGACATTGACTCTTGAAATTAGCTAACCATAAACTAAGACTCGGATTCCTTCTTTGAAAAACTTTATCATTACGAAGCTTCCACAATTCCCATGCCGCTATCAACGCTGCCTCCGTGAAGAAGGGAAGGTTATTAGTCGTTCTTGCTTGAGTCAATCTGTCATTAAGCTGCAATAAATCATCCCATTCGAAGTGGATAGCTGCCCAGCATTCCTGGGCAAAAGAGCACTCAAAAAATAGATGATCGATGGTCTCCTCAGCTCCACTGTCACACATGATACAGAGAGTGTCATCCTGAATATTTAGATGTCTACGACGCAGCATCGACTTGGTGTTCAGACGATCAACCAAGATGAGCCAAGCAAAAAACTTGACACGTGGAGTGCATCGGGATTTCCACACTGCCTTGAAGATTGGGTGTGACTCCATGTTACTGAAGACATGAGAGTAAAAGCGCCTTGATGTGTACCTAGCCCCCCATGCAGGCACCCAAATGTCCTTAGCCTCTTCATTATATGGCAGCACCTGTAATTGAGCCTGGAGATCTTCCAGCTCCTGAAGAGCTTGCTGTGACAGAGGCAGGAAAAAAATACTATCAAGGTCTTCAGCTTGCATAATTTCCATGACAGAGGCATCATCATTCCTGGCAAACGAAGCAAGGCGTGGATACATTTGGGATAGAATTGAATCTGCCCAAAGATCATCCCAGAAGCAGACTGAGGAACCATTTCCCAACTCACACCTGGAAATTTGCCTAAAGATAGTGTTGAGCCGAAGGACATCCTTCCACCAAAAAGAGCCAATTTCTCTCGCAGCATGAGGTACTTTAGAAGTGTAGTACTTGTACCAGACAATCTGCACCCAGGGTATGTCTGCTTTATTGTAGAATTTGCTTAGGTGTTTTAGGAGCAACGCATCGTTCTGTAGGCGGAGGTTCAGGACACCTAATCCCCCCTTTTCTTTGGGTCTCATGACCACTGGCCAAGCAACTAAATTTCCTCCTTTCTTCTCTGCATCATTTCCACGCCAGAGGCATTGCTTCCTGGCTCTGTCAATGTTGTCGATCACACCTTTTGGGAGCTTGATGGTGCATGAAAGGATCAAGATGCCCAAGAGGGGAGGTGAATTGGGCTAATTCTAAATTTTCTTTTAATAATCAAATCCTACGGATAGCCCAATTAACCCCTTGTGCCTAGAGAAGTGTTTATATCAAACTAAAGCACAACAACCTCGCAACCTAAGTTCCAAACTTACTCTAGCAAGCAATTCTATGGATGTAAAAACAAGTATTGAATTGCTCAAAGTAAATGCTCAAAGTAAATAGAGAGAGAAAGGAACGCGGCGATGTTTTGCCGAGGTATCGGAGAGTCGCCACTCCCCACTAGTCCTCGTTGGAGCACCCGCGCAAGGGTGTAGCTCCCCCTTGATCCGCGCAAGGATCAAGTGCTCTCTACGGGTTGATTCTTCGACACTCCGTCGTGGCGAATCACCCAAAGCCGCTCACAACTTGAGTTGGGTCACCCACAAGCTCCGCCGGGTGAACACCAAACTCCCAATCACCACCAAGCCGTCTAGGTGATGGCGATCACCAAGAGTAACAAGCACGAACTCTCACTTGACCACGCGAAGCCTAATGAGAAGATGGATGCACACTTTGCTACTCTTGATTTGCTAGTGAGGCTACTCTCTTGGATTCTCAAATCACAAACACCTCACTAGGATCTTGCTCTTCTTGGCACTCACAAACGTGTTTCTCAGCTATTGGAATGAGCAAAGGATACTCCACTCACGAGTGGAGCTTCTATTTATAAGCCAGCCTGAAAAACGAACCGTTATGAGTTTCTGCGGGATGACCGGACGCTCCGGTCGTGATGACCGGACGCTCCGGTCAGTTCAACCCGCGAACCAGTAGTAACGAGTCGACCGGACGCTGGCAGGGTCCGGTCAGCACTGACCGGACGCGTCCGGTCGCATAAAACCCTTACTGGAACCTTACTGGACTCGACCGGACGCTGAACCCTCAGGGTCCGGTCAGCACTGACCGGACGCGTCCGGTCACTCTTTCCCAAGTCTGGACCCTTACTGGAGTCGACCGGACGCTGGCCCTCAGCGTCCGGTCACACCAGACTTAATCACCTCAGTCAAACGAACTGACCGGACCCTGCGGCCAGCGTCCGGTCGCACCGGAACCAGCGTCCGGTCAGTGTTTGATCCTCCATTCACTTCCAACTTTCGAACATATGTGAATGAAGTTTGCTCCAAAGGATCTTAGGCATTCATAGGAGCTACCTAGAGCTAATTTTAACAAGTGTGCACCACACCTAACTCACTAGACTCAACTAGGTCAAGCTACCCGTTCATACCCCCCTTCATAGTACGGCCAAAGGAAAAACAAAGTCCTAAACTACTCTAAGTGTCTTTCCAACTCCAATCGACACTTAGAACTAGTCATCCTTAACCTTGTCGTCCATCCTTTGAAAACCGAAACGATTTCCATCGTAGGGGCATGACAACCTCGATTGCCCAATCGATCTCCATTACCATGATCTAACTTGATTACCTCTGCAAAACACACGTTAGTCATAGTAATCTTGTATTGACATTAATCACCGAAATCCAACTAGGGGCCTAGATGCTTTCAATCTCCCCCTTTTTGGTGATTGATGACAATACCACCTCGAGTATGTTATGGAGTGAGGTTTTTGACGGGCTTGGTTCATATAAGCTTTTGTCAATAAGAACAAAAGAGTTAGTCAAGCTTATATGACCCAAGCCAACACAATGTACTCAAAGGATATGAATTAAGCATGAGTACAATTAACAAAGCTCATTTGCTTCGAAGTATAAACGCGGAAGCAAAAACAAATGAGCATTACACAAGTGATATGACATATAGATAATGCAAAATAGAAATCACACATGTCAAATATCACAATCACGTAGATAGCACTATCACAAATATATAGTAGTATGCATGAAAGTAGACACACGAATGCATAAGTAATAGTGTATCACACAAATAAAACTCCAAATGTATATTATAAGCTAATACTGGATAACTAGCTCCCCCTAAAGCTCGCTCCCCCTGAGTCTACATACTCAAAACCCTCTCCCCCTTTGGCGTCAAACACCAAAAACTAAGGGTCGGTCGGCGGGGCTGCAGCGGACGAGTCGGGCGCTGAAGTACGTGGAGCAAGATGGAACTGGGCGCCATCATCATCTGACCCTGAGCTCTGAACTGACTGACCCTCTGAAGCAGGAAGTGTCGCTGAGGCGGTCTGGGTCTGAGCTAGGGCTGGTGCTGCCTGTGACGCTGCAAGTATGTCTGTCGTAGGATCTGACGAGGTGATAGATGAGGGGAGCCTCTGAGTGGTCATAATAGCTAGAGCTGCTGTAGACGGACCGGCAGAATGCATGTGAGGCGGAGTAGGCATGCCGGTCAACTCGCTGAATGATGCTCCAAGACTCCTGGAGACTGACGACTCAGGCACGAATAGCGAAGAAGTCTGCTCTGGTGAGAAACCCGTGTGATAAGGAGTGAACTGCGGGGCTACACCAGGTGAAGCTAACCACTGGGACACCTGTACTGGAGGTGACGTGAACTGAGCTGGAGGCTGTCCCTGACTCTAAAGCCCGATGGGCTGTACTGCTGGAGTCGTCGAAGTGGTAGGGGGCTGTGCAAGCTGGGGCGAAGTCTGTGGCAGTGGGATCCCAATGGCTGTCACTACATGCTGCATGAATCCCATGAGCTACTGCTGCATAAGTAACTGCTGGTGCTGAAGGAGCTGCTGCTGCCACTGAAACTCGTCCTGACGAGCCTAAAACTGTGCGAAGTTTGTAGCTGTCTCATGTGCCTGTCGTGTCTGGTCCTGCTGCATCCGCTCAAGAATAGCAATGAGAGCGGGGTCTGTCTGTGGAGCAGGTGGAGCAGAACTGGAGCTACCGGCCTCTGCATCGTGTCTGCGTGGAGGCATCTAAGGTATAGGCTGGTAGTCGTCGTCAGAGCTGTCACTGTACTCACTCACTCCCTGCTGTGCCTCTAGCTCCTCCTCCTCAGTGGCTGCAATCCCTCTGATGATCTCGTCCTGCTGAGCTGCAGACTCTGGCACGTCGGGGCGACGACTAGGCTGACTGGGTGCCTGAGGAGTGGCGTGTCTGACCCTCTGTGACAGGTTGTAAGCCGGGAACTCTGTAGTGGCACCTGTATACTCATCCATCATGCCAGGGGGCTTATCAAGCACAACCCTGCGGATGAGGAACATGATCCAGTGAGCATAGGGAAGCTGCCTGCGACCCTTGAATCCCTCAGCTATAGTATCCTCCATCTCTGAAAGAAGGAGGTCCCAGATGTCAAACACTGTCATCTGCATGATGGCATTGAGAAGCCAGAGCTATAAGCAAGTCAGGCCCTCCCTGTATCCCAACCTGGGAAGCAGTGTCCTCCTGATGATGGCCTCTAGTATCCTCGCTGTAGGAGTCAAGTCACTGGGGTTCCTGCTCGACCCCTCACCAAACGGCTCCTTGAAGCAATGCCGCACTAAATCTGTAGGGGGCACCTGCCCTCCATGAGGACGCCTAGGAGGCCCCTGATGTCCATAGCACACCTCATGCATCTTTACAGGCTGCTCCTATAGTCTCAGTATCTCCCTGACTATGCCACTAGTCACTCTGTAGTCTTTGCCTTTGAAAGCAAAATGAATGAATCTGTGATGAGGATCAATGTAGAGCGAGGCATAAAACTGACGGACCCAAGAAGGTACATATATGCCCGTCCGTCCAATCAAATCTGTCAGTCCTGGCAAATATGACAAGTATTGCCGAATGCCCTCTCCGGCTGCTGCCACAATGGACTCTATCTGACAGACCCTCTGTGATCTGAACACTGCCCCACTGTTAAGATATGCATTGTAGAAATCCTCATGCAGTGGCGTGTAGAACCCCTCAGCTGCTCTCTCATCCCTCCTGGGAGGAAACCAAACCTCAAACTCAACAAACTGCAGCTGCTGAACCTGCCTGGCTGTAGCGGCCCTCAAGTCAAGGTGAACCACTGGAGGCGGACCCTGTGGTCTGGGCGGAGGGCGTGAACCCCTGCGCTGTGTAACTGGCCTCGGTGGAACTGCAGCACTGGTACGACTCGAGCGGCGTAACTGAGGTGCCGGCTCGGTCTCCTGACTCTCCTGAGTCTCCTAGGCTGGCTGAGGCTCTGCTGGTGGGAGCTGCTGCTGTGCTGACGGACCCTCCTCAATGGCGACCCGTCGTCCTGCAAACGTGGCAGTCCCAGCTGGACTACCGTGACGACGCTCAACCTCCTCAATCGCAGCTCTGACTGCTGGTGAAACCGGCTGATCCGCAATGACAACTCCGCTACGGGCACCTCCTCTCTCGGCACGCTCTGCAGCCTCTGCAACAGCTGCTGCTCTCGCTGTCTCTGCGTCGGGGTACTTCCGCTTCTTGGATGTCACCTGCTTGGTTGACTTGCCCTTCGATCCGGCTGGCTGGCGAGGCGGGGGCCTTTGATCATCATCACCTGGGCCACCACCAACATTCTTGGTGCGAGCCATCTGAACTGACAAGATGGTGAACTGACGCTGATGAAGATCAACTGTCAACCTACCGCTTTCGAGGCTTGGCCTCGATCCTTACTCACGAGCTTGGCTCCGAGTTAACTATCAACTGCCAGACGAAACACAACGGAACCGACTCGCTGCACGAAAGAATAGATAGATATACAAATAAATACCATATTGCTAATAGATGCGAAACCCTAGCAGAGAAAGCAATGTAGATGCGAAATTGAATCGAATGGCTTTCTACCTGACGACCAGCGAACCGAGAAGAGATAAGATGTCACGCGGGGGATCCTCGGAACCAGGCTAGGGTAAGGGTGAAAGTCCTGAATGTAATGATGAATCAGAGACTTCAAATCGATCTAGGTCACAATTTGAGATCAAGAGTGAAGCACAAGACTTGCCTTACCAATCAATGGGAGGGTAGGGCAAGAGCACTTTGTCATGAAGACGGGCAGCCTGGCAACGGAGGAGCGGTGAGGTGCTGAGCAGGCGTGGTGGCGCGCGGGACGGCGGTGCTCCGAGATGAGCTGGCGCGGGGCTCGGTGGCGCGCGAGGCCGGGGCGCGAGGCTCGGGGAGGCTACGGCGGCGCGGCTAGGCAGGGGCACGACGGCGCGGGCGTGAGATGAGGCGCGAGAAGGCGGCGGCGCAACAGTGCGGCGGCTCTGGCTACGGCGGCGACTTGGGCGTGGGTCACGGCGGCGCTGGTTAGGTCAAGGAAGAAAAACTCGAAGGCCCGGATAAATAATCCCCCAAACCGTGACAGAAAAGGAAACGGGGAAAAGAGACATGAAGTCGCGCGAGATCCACTGACCGGACGCTCCGGTGGTAGCGACCGGACGCTACCACCCAACGTCCGGTCGATTCCAGAGAGGTCCAAATCCTCTGAAATCGCGACCGGACGCGTCCGGTGGTCCATGACCGGACGCAGGCAGGGTCCGGTCAGTACAGCTTGTCTTTTCTTCATCGACCGGACGCTGGACCCTTTCTGACCGGACGCACAGACGCAGCGTCCGGTCACTCCTTCAACAGCAGTTCACCTCCTGTGAACTGACCGGACGCTGGACAGCAGCATCCGGTGCAGCGTCCGGTGCACCTTTTCCAGCAAATCTTCAACCTTCCTTCGCGCTGCCTGTTCCCAATCAAGTCCCAACTTGAATAAGATCCAAATAAACACCAATTGGGACTGATGTGAGTGACCTCTCTCAAACCCTCATATTTTTCAAAATATTTTGCCTTAGGCTATAATTCTTTTTAAGAAAATAGGCAACAAGAGGGCAAATGGAACAAAACGACAAAACAACATTCATGCATATGTAATGCTTGTAAGTAAATCTAGTTGCTTGTCAAATTTGATCCAAGGTTAAGCTTCTTCACACGCTTTTCGGCGGTTATCTTAACCATGTTAGACAAGCCCTATATGCATTGCCACAAATTAAACATGTTGTATATTACAATGAATGCAAGGGACAACACAAACTCAATTTTTAGTGAAGTTGCTAAAATCAAGTACATTGAGCTCATTTCGCAATCTACAGAAGGTAGCTTCATCTAGCGGTTTAGTAAAGATATCCGCTAATTGATCTTCGGATCTTACACCCTCTAGTGATATATCATTTTTGGCTACATGATCTCTTAGAAAGTGATGGCGGATATCTATATGCTTGGTGCGAGAATGTTGAACCGGATTATTTGCAAGTTTTACCGCACTTTCATTGTCGCACAAAAGAGGTACTTTCTCTAGAACTACTCCATAGTCTAGTAAAGTTTCTTTCATGTATAATATTTGTGTACAACAAGCACCCGCGGCAATGTATTCCGCTTCGGCGGTGGACAAAGCCACACTATTTTGCTTCTTGGAGGACCAAGACACAAGTGATCTACCAAGCAAATGGCACCCTCCGGATGTACTCTTTCTATCAACTTTACATCCGGCGTAGTCCGAATCGGAATAGCCAATTAATTCAAATAAAGCTCCTTTGGGATACCAAAGGCCAATGCTTGGTGTGTGCTTAAGATACCTAAGGATTCTTTTTACGGCAATTAAATGTGTTTCCTTAGGACTAGCTTGAAATCTAGCACACATACACACACTAAACATGATGTCGGGCCTAGATGCGGTTAAATATAACAAGCTACCAATCATAGAACGGTAGAGAGTTTGATCAACCGAGTTACCTCCCTCATCTAGGTCGAGATGTCCATTGGTAGGCATTGGGGTCTTGATTGGCTTACATTCATCCATCTTGAATCTCTTGAGAAGATCTTTAGTGTATTTCTCTTGAGAGATGAAGATGCCTTCTTTCATTTGCTTGACTTGAAAACCAAGAAAGAATGTAAGCTCACCAATCATTGACATCTCGAACTCCTTAGACATCAATTCACCAAATTCTTTGCATGAGTCTTCATTTGATGATCCAAAGATGATATCATCAACATATACTTGACAAATGAAGATATGCCCATCAAGCTTCTTGGTGAATAGTGTGGTGTCGACCTTCCCAATGGTGAAGCCCTTCTTAATAAGGAAGTCCCGAAGGCGCTCATACCAAGCTCTTGGGGCTTGCTTAAGCCCATATAGTGCCTTGGACAACCTATAAACATGATTAGGATATCTAGGGTCTTCAAACCCGGGAGGTTGATCAACATAGACTAGTTCATTAATAAAGCCATTTAAGAATGCACTTTTCACATCCATTTGATATAGTTTCATTTCATGATGTGATGCATATGCAAGAAGGATACGGATGGCTTCTAATCTTGCAACCGGTGCAAAAGTTTCTCCAAAATCTAAACCTTCAACTTGAGAGAACCCTTTTGCTACTAGTCTTGCCTTGTTCCTCACAACAACACCTTGATCATCTTGCTTGTTGCGGAACACCCACTTGGTTCCAATGACTCTTGCATCTTTTGGTCGCTCTTCAAGATTCCAAACTTCATTGCGAGTGAAGTTGTTCAACTCTTCATGCATGGCATTGATCCAATCCGGATCTTTAAGAGCATCTTCTACCTTGGTAGGCTCATAGCAAGAGACAAAAGAGTGATGAGCAATAAATGAAGTAAGTTTTTGAGATCTAGTCATCACCCCCTTTGTTGGACTCCCTATGATGAGATCTTGTGGATGATCTTGTAGGAGAGGTGTATTTCTTCTATTGACCACTTGACGAGGAGGTTGTGGAGCATCAACATCTTATGCTTGTACCACCATTTGCTCATGGGAGATATGAGTATCTTCATTTTCTACTCTCCCAACTTTATCACCATCTTGTGGTACATTTGATGAAGAAGGTTGGTTAATGACTTGTACATCATCTTCATCATCTTTTGGCTTGATGTCTCCCACCGGAATATTCTTCATAGCCTCCCTCAATGGTTCATCACCTACATCATCAAGATTCTCATGTGCTCCTTGGGAGCCGTTAGATTCATCAAATTCCACATCATATGTTTCTTCAACCAAGCCGGTGGCATGATTAAATACTCTATATGCTTTGGACTTCAATGAGTAACCAACAAGAAAACCTATATCACAACGCCTTTGAAACTTCCCTAGGTGTTGCCGCTTCTTGTAGATGTAGCACTTGCAACCAAACACCCTAAAGAAGGAGACGTCCGGCTTCTTCCCATTGAGCAACTCATATGGTGTCTTGACAAGGAACTTTTGAAGAAATAGGCGGTTGGATGCATAACATGCGGTGTTGATTGCTTCCGCCCATAGAGCTTTGGGGGTGTTGTACTCATCTAGCATTGTCCTTGCAAGAGTGATCAAAGTCCGGTTCTTCCTCTGAACTACACCATTTTGTTGAGGAGTATAGGTTGCGGAGACTTCATGTTTGATTCCAACTTCATCACAATAAGCTTCTATGTTTGTGTTGTCAAATTCTTTGCCATTGTCACTTCTTATCTTCTTGAGCTTCACTTCAAATTCATTTTGAGCTCTCTTGGCAAATTTCTTGAAACAAGATGCAACTTTGGATTTGTCATGAAGGAAGAACACCCATGTATATCTTGAATAGTCATCCACAATCACAAGACAATAGAGATTTCCTCCCAAACTCTTGTATGTTGTCGGTCCAAATAAATCCATGTGTAGGAGTTCTAGCACTCTTGTGGTTGACATGAAAGCTTTGGTTGGATGAGTGTTTGCAACTTGCTTGCCGGCTTGACATGCACTACAAAGCTTGTCCTTCTCAAACTTCACATCCTTCAACCCTCTCACCAAATCATTCTTCATAAGCTTCTTGAGTGAGCTCATCCCAACATGAGCAAGTCTTCTATGCCATAGCCACCCAAGTGTTGTTTTGGTGAATAGGAAAGTCTTCAAGTTTGCATCTTCGGAGGTGAAGTCAACTAGATATAAGTTGTTGTATCTAAATCCATTGAATATCACTTGATTGTCATCTACCTTGGATACAACAACCTCCTTCTCGGTGAATAAGCATTGAAAGCCAAGATCACACAATTGCCCAACGGATAGCAAGTTGAAGCTCAATGAAGCAACATAGAGCACATTGGAGATGGAGTGATCATTTGATATTGCTACTTTGCCCAATCCTTTAACCTTGCCCTTTGAATTATCTCCAAATGTTATTTTCTCTTGTCCATCTCCCTCTTCATCTAGTGAGGTGAACATACGAGGATCACCGGTCATATGTTGAGTGCAACTACTATCAATAACCCAATGACTTCCACCGGTCTTGTAGTTCACCTACACACAAGAGATTCAAGCTTTAGGGATCCAAGCTTGTTGAGGGCCCTTCACCTTCTCAACAAGTGACTTAGCCACCCAAATTTTCTTAGGCCTACTCTTGTTTGGGGGACCTAAGAACATGACTTTCATCTTTCCACTCGAATCTTTTCTAAGCATGTAGTGAGCATTGAAAGCAAAGGGTCTAGCATGCTTGGGCAAGGGTTGTGGTGGTGGAGTTTGACACTCATGAGCAAAGTGGCCTTCTTGTCCACATTCAAAACATCTCTTTGTCTTTGGCTTTGGCTTTGATTGTTGGTGTTGAGCTTGAGCCTTCTTCTTCTCTACACTTGCCATATATCCAATGCCACTTCTATCCATCTTCATGACGGTATTCATGAGTAGCTCACTTTGGAGATGCTTGCCTCTAGCAAACTTGCTCAATCCCACCTTGAGATGCTCTTTCTCCATCTTGAGCTTCTTGTTCTCTTCCTTGAGAAGATCATTGTTCTTCTCCTCCTTGAGTTTCTTGACTTCTTCTTTTAACTTCTCATTCTCAAGGATCACCTCTTTGTCATGATCAAGAGTTTCTAGCACAATGGTGTTGTGACTTTTCATTTCTTCAAGATCTTTCATGAGCTTCTCATTGTTACTCTTGAGCTTGACATACTCATCATGGTCATTGCACTCAACCACTTGCTTGCCCTTGCTACTAGATCCATGCTCAATGCTTTCATCAATTAAATCATCACATGAGGTAGCTATATCAATCTTAACAACATGGTTAGTAGCATCATGTGGCTCATTTGGTAAGAATTCTTATGCAATAATAAGGGTATCATAATTGATCTTTAGAGTTGCATATTCATCTTTTAGCTTATTGTGACTAGTGATAAGCTCATTGTGCACCCACTCAAGTTTATCATTTTTATCTTTAAGCTCTTTCTTAGAAGATTTGAGCTCCTTGAGTTTGGATAATATAGAATCATTTGTTTCTTTGAGCTCATCATTAGCCTTTTCTAATGTGTCACATTTAGCTAAGAGTGAATCATTTTTAGCATCAAGTTTTTCATTTGTAGCTCTACTCTTTCTAATGATCTTAGTATATTTTCTTAGTATTTTAACAAGATCATCATAAGTAGGTGAGTCATCATCATCGCTATCACTATCATCATCACTAGCATGTTCATCATCACTACTATCATCACTCTTAGTTACCTTGCGTTCACCTTTGGCCATAAGGCATAGGTGTGTAGAGGATGATGGCGATAGTGGTGGTGAAGATGCAAGATCAATAGCAATGGCGGCCACCTTTTCATCGTCACTATCATCATCGGATGATTCACTTGATGAATCAATGTCCGTGAGCCAATCACCAACAATATAGGCCTTGCCACTCTTCTTCTTCTTGTAGAACTCCCTCTTTTTGCCATCTCTCTTCTTGTATGGCTTGTTCTTCTTCTTTTCATCTTCATCACTTGAATCATCTTTCTTGCCCTTGTTCTTGAACTTGTCTTTCTTGGGCTTTGTGCATTGATGAGCTAGATGACCAAGTTCGCCACAATTGTAGCAATCCATCTCGGAGATTGGCTTTCTTCTTGAGCTAGTGAAGAACTTCTTCTTCTTGCCATCAAACTTGATGCCACTCTTGTTTAGCCTTTTTAGCATCTTGGTGGTCTTCTTCACCATGAGGGCAAGGCTTTCTTCATCATCTTCATCACTTGAGCTCTCATACTCAAGTCTTGCTTTGCCCTTGTCTTGGCTAGCTTTGAATGCTAAATCCTTCTCTTTCTTCTTTGTAGAGGATGAGCCATCTTGTGGTGTGATGTGCATGTACATCTCATGAGCATTGATCTTTCCCAAGATTTGTGTCGGTGTAGCGGCGGAAAGATCACCTTGATGTAGCACGGTCACAATGTGCCCATATTTGTCAATGGGGAGGACACTCAAGATTTTTCTCACAACATCGGATGGTGACATTTGAGTAAGTCCAAGCCCATTGACTTCCTCTACAAGAACATTTAATCGAGAATACATCTCATTAGCACTTTCTTTGGGAAACATCTCAAAAGAATTTAGCTTTTTAATCACAAGATGATAGCGTTCCTCATGCTCACTCTTGGTTCCCTCATGGAGCGCACAAACGTCCGACCATAGAGCATGGGCGTCTTTGTGGTTCCTTACACGATTGAACACCTCTTTGCAAAGGCCTCTAAAAATGGTGTTGCGAGCCTTTGCATTCCATTTCTCATAATTCACTTCATCGCCTTGAAGTTGTGCGGCATTCCTAGGTGCGGGGAACCCTTGAGAGGCGGCTCTAAGAATTCCAACATCTAGAGCTTCTAAGTATGCCTCCATGCGGATTTTCCAATATGGAAAATCATCTCCCTCAAAGATAGGAGGAGGTCCATCCCCGTGAGACATCTTGCTCTAAGCGATTAAGCTTAAAAACGTGAGCACGAGGCTCTGATACCAATTGAAAGGATCAAGATGCCCAAAGAGGGGGGGTGAATTGGGCTAATTCTAAATTTTCTTTCAATAATCAAATCCTACGGATAGCCCAATTAACCCCTTGTGCCTAGAGAAGTGTTTATATCAAACTAAAGCACAACAACCTCGCAACCTAAGTTCCAAACTTACTCTAGCAAGCAATTCTATGGATATAAAAACAAGTATTGAATTGCTCAAAGTAAATGCTCAAAGTAAATAGAGAGAGAAAGGAACGCGGCGATGTTTTGCCGAGGTATCGGAGAGTCGCCACTCCCCACTAGTCCTCGTTGGAGCACCCGCGCAAGGGTGTAGCCCCCCCTTGATCCGCGCAAGGATCAAGTGCTCTCTACGGGTTGATTCTTCGACACTCCGTCGCGGCGAATCACCCAAAGCCGCTCACAACTTGAGTTGGGTCACCCACAAGCTCCGCCGGGTGAACACCAAACTCCCAATCACCACCAAGCCGTCTAGGTGATGGCGATCACCAAGAGTAACAAGCATGAACTCTCACTTGACCACGCGAAGCCTAATGAGAAGATGGATGCACACTTTGCTACTCTTGATTTGCTAGTGAGGCTACTCTCTTGGATTCTCAAATCACAAACACCTCACTAGGATCTTGCTCTTCTTGGCACTCACAAACGTGTTTCTCAGCTGTTGGAATGAGCAAAGGATACTCCACTCACGAGTGGAGCTTCTATTTATAAGCCAGCCTGAAAAACGAACCGTTATGAGTTTCTGCGGGATGACCGGACGCTCCGGTCGTGATGACCGGACGCTCCGGTCAGTTCAACCCGCGAACCAGTAGTAACGAGTCGACCGGACGCTAGCAGGGTCCGGTCAGCACTGACCGGACGCGTCCGGTCGCATAAAACCCTTACTGGAACCTTACTGGACTCGACCGGACGCTGAACCCTCAGGGTCCGGTCAGCACTGACCGGACGCGTCCGGTCACTCTTTCCCAAGTCTGGACCCTTACTGGAGTCGACCGGACGCTGGCCCTCAGCGTCCGGTCACATGACCTTCCAGCGTCCGGTCACACCAGACTTAATCACCTCAGTCAAACGAACTGACCGGACCCTGCGGCCAGCGTCCGGTCGCACCGGAACCAGCGTCCGGTCAGTGTTTGACCCTCCATTCACTTCCAACTTTCGAACATATGTGAATAAAGTTTGCTCCAAAGGATCTTAGGCATTCATAGGAGCTACCTAGAGCTAGTTTTAACAAGTGTGCACCACACCTAACTCACTAGACTCAACTAGGTCAAGCTACCCGTTCATACCCCCCTTCATAGTACGGCCAAAGGAAAAACAAAGTCCTAAACTACTCTAAGTGTCTTTCCAACTCCAATCGACACTTAGAACTAGTCATCCTTAACCTTGTCGTCCATCCTTTGAAAACCGAAACGATTTCCATCGTAGGGGCATGACAACCTCGATTGCCCAATCGATCTCCATTACCATGACCTAACTTGATTGCCTCTGCAAAACACACGTTAGTCATAGTAATCTTGTATTGACATTAATCACCGAAATCCAACTAGGGGCCTAGATGCTTTCAGTGCACATGGCATAGGTGGTGATAGGGGTGATGGCTGAATTTACCATTTCAAGTCGCCCGGAGTATGACAACCAGGTGGAGCATGCCGATAATCTTCTTTCAACTCTGTCCATCATTGGGGTAAGGTCTTCCATACGTGGCTTTGTTGTACCCATTGGCAGTCCCAGGTATGTAAATGGCATTGAGCCAACATCACAGCCAAATGTGTTGGCAAGCAGAGCTAGTTTGTCCTATGAGATATTGATGGAGTACATGTGTGATTTTCTGTAGTTCACCTGTAGTCCAGTCGAAATGGAGAAGCTGTGCAGGAGTGATTTTAAGAAGAACAACTGCCTAGCATCAGCTTGGAGAAGCATCAATGTGTCATCAGCATATTGGACAATGGGAAACTCACTCATCGACTGAGGTATTGGCAATCTGAGCAAGCCTATCTCCATTGCTTGGTTGACAAGAATCTGTAGTAGTTCAGCTGCAAGAACAAATAAGAGAGGGGATAGTGGATCCCCTTGTCGAACTCCCCTTTTACATTTGAAAAATTTTCCTGGGACCCCGTTAAGCAAGACTGCAGAAGAACCAGAAGATAGAATTGCTTGGATCCAAGCTAGCCATTTCTCGGGGAAGCCCATATGTGACATAACCTGAATGATGGCTGAATGCTCCACTGTGTCGAATGCTTTCTCGAAGTCAAGTTTCAAAATGATTATTTCCCTCCTTGACTGGTGACACTGATGTATATATTCATAACTCCAAGCTAAACAATCCTGTATCGTGCGGGAACGGATAAAACCGTACTGATTGCTATGAACAATTCGTAAAATAACTGCTTGCAATCTGTCTGCCAGTATCTTGGTTATTATTTTGAGCGAAATGTTCATGAGTGATATGGGCCGAAAGTCATTAACCGTTTCTGGGCTGTCTTTCTTGGGTACCAATGTGATGTAAGAGGTGTTGATAGACTCTAAATTGATCCTTGCAGCATAGAAGTCTGCACATAGCGAATAGAAATCGCTCTTAACTAGCTGCCAACATTTTTTCAGGAAAAGCCCGTTGAAACCATCCGGTCCCGGCGCCTTGTCATTGGGCATATGCTTGATCACCATGTCAATCTCCTCATGACAAATTGGCATAGTGAGCACATTCAGGCCGTCAATCTGCGTGATCAGACTTGTTAGATCAAAAAGCATGACTGGTTCAGATGTTGTCCCCATGCGGATTCTGAATGCAGTCCACAAGAGCCCTGCCTTTCCTGCATGATCCTGAATCCAAACTCCTTGATCGTTCATAATCTGGGAGATGGCATTCCTTCTGTAAGAGATGGTTGCCATACCATGGAAAAACTTGGTGCATTCATCTCCTAGTTTTATTCTGTTGACTGTGTACCGATTCCTCCAATAGAGATTTTTGTAGTGACGCCAGGTTTGGAGTTGCTTTTTGACGGCATTTCTGAGATTGATTTCTGGATTAAATAGGCCTCTTCTATCCTCCAGGCCATCCAGAAAACCTATGACACTGTTGCAGTTACTAATTAAGAGTCGAAGGTTGGATATATCCTTGCTCCAATGCTTCAATCTTGCTCTGAGTGCTTTGAATTTTGAGGAAATATTCCTTGCTACATCATTTTGTCTAGGGGTGCTCATCCAACAATCCATCACTGTTTCTTGGAAGTAATTCTGCTGTACCCAGAAATTTTCAAACCGAAACAAGCTCGCTTTGGGTATACTTGTGCTGACAATCACCTTGCAGGGTATGTGGTCTGAGGTGATCTTAGCTAGGGGGAGGACTTCTGTATTGGGGAAGTCAATGGTCCAATTTGCCGAAGTAAAGAACCAATCTAGCTGTTCTAGAAGCGGATCAGACTGCATATTACTCCATGTGAAGGCACGCCCCTTCAGTGGCAACTCAACTAGACCCAGGTGACCAATAGCATCATTGAAGATGAGAGTGTCAGCAAGATTACCTCCTGGTCTATTGCGATTATTGAGAGATCTGTAAAAATTGAAATCACCCAAAAAAATCCAGTTGTCGGAGTCATTGATATCATGATCACGGAACCAATTGATAAAATCAGAGCGTGCAGGTTCATCACAAGGCCCATAGACTGTGGTTAGCTTCCATGTCTCTCTATTATGCACTGAAGTGAAACCCACAGTGATGCCAAAACTTTGTTTATCAAGAACCGTTCCTGAAAGCACATTGCTATTCCATAGGACAAGAATGCCTCCCGAGGCTCCCACCGATGGGATGAAATCAAAACAATCAAAACGCCGGGGAGCAAATTTTTTGATATACGAAATATCAAAAACCTCACGTTTCGTTTCTTGCAGACATATAACAGAGCTTGCGCTTTCCTCAATCTTATTCCGAACTGCATCCCACTTTTCTGACGCGTTAATTCCCTGAATGTTCCAACATAATATCTGCCAATTTCGTGTATTCATTGCATAACAAGTGGGTTGGATAAAACCACCTAATTATGACTAGCATAATCAGGTACAAAAGAATGAAGATGGATGCATAACAGAAAAGGTTCAAAGGCCAGAAAGCATTTGAGCATAAGCTCAACAGCCAGAGAACATAAGTGTTCAGGAGCATGATCATCCCCCAGTACCACGATAGAAAAGAATTTGTAGGAAAAACGACATTGTCATATGAAAGGGAAAGATAAAAAGACCATTTAACAGGATGATAGATATAGCAAAAGCATGTAGGCCTCTCCAGCACTACAAGAAGGCTAGTTGGCGTGATCTTCATTGGGAACTTGGCCTATTGGCGCTTGCAGCAGCGCGTCTTCAGTGAGCTCGCTAGGAGCCACACCACAGTCGATACCCCAACCTTGCAGCACAAAAATGTCAACAGGAGCAACCTCTCCTGTTGATTCGTTAATCTGGACCACGGCTATTTTGCGTTTCTTCGATGGATTGGCAGATAGTCTGACAGGGCAGAATCCATCCAATTTAGCAGTGCGTCTGGAACTGCGTCTCACAGTACTCTGAACCAAAGGTGTGGAAGCACTACTTTCAGATATAGTAGTTGGGAGAGCGAGGGTCTTCTTCTCATTAGCTGCCTTGCTCTTTTGGCCCTGAGTGAGTGATGGGCTGGGCCTGATTTGCTCTGATTGAAATTCAAACTGAGGTGGGGGGCCCAAAAGGATCACAGGACCAGAGGGAACAACACTTGCTCTAGCATTTGCTTCACATCTGCTCTTAACTACTGCAGGCCAGAGCTGGAGAGCTAGCACATTGAAAACTGGCTTCCATGGGACGATCTCCATACCAGTAACAGCAGCAGGGGCTGGTTGGAGGAGGGCAGATTGCATTGCATTTCTATCAATGATAATGGGAGCAAATGAAGTTGAACCTCGGACAAAAACGTCATCTGGTAAATCCTTCCTCTTGAATATCAAAGCATTGGCACAACATTGTTGGGCAGCTGCAAAGCGGGCACGTTCTTCCAACGGCGCAGACGTGGCATCATTGGATGAAGAGCTACTTTCGTCAACAACACCTTCAAACAACTGATCCTGGTTAAGGGAATGCGAAGAGTCCGGGGAGCCAGTGCAGGAATCGAGGATATCAGAAGCCTTGCATATTGGGATCTTTGGAGTCCACACCAATCTGTGCTTGACTCGAGTCACATGGCTGTGTGGTAAAGTGCGATCATCATCCATAATTAGTTTTGGCTGCCACATAAAAATAGGAATTGAACTTGTGGAGCACATTTTCCGTGTGTGACCAAATTTTGAACACTTCCAGCATCGGATTTTCCCAGGGCATTTGGCGTTGAGGTGACCCAGACTGAAACAGCTAGAGCAGCGAGGCCCAGTAACAAGAGATTTAGAGTTTGAAATATGGGCCGAAGATTTCGCCCTGGCCGTAGCATTAGCGTCGGGAATTTCTCCAGGCCTCTGCATGCTGGGCGACCATTGCATCTCGGATTTTAGAACACGATCCTGCTTGGCTCCAGGCTGAAAAGCATGAATGTGATCCATTCCATACTTAAGATCGGTGTTTCCAAAAACAAGATTGCCAGGAGAGGTGACAGCAAGAATAGAGAAAGCACCGAAGGATATCTTCTCCTTCACAGGGGAGGATTTGACGGGGGAGTGATGAACTAAGTTCTTGGCAAAAGAGACCTTCTTGTGAGATTTAGCAGCGTCCTTTTTGGAACTCTTAGAAAGAACTTTAGTCCACTCTTTTTCCTGTTCGATTTCCCAAGCACGTTTCTCACGCTCCCAGTGAGGAGTGCCATTGTTCCATAAATGAAAATAGCAATCAAAACTGGAACTAATAACACGACGGAGTTTGTAGATATGAAAGCCAACTTGTTTTGAAAACATCGAGAAACGAAAGTGGTTGTTACTCAAGAACTTGACGTGGAAATCCAAAGCCCGACCACCCAAACAAGATTGGAGTGCAAGGGAGACTGATTCTTCCGTCAGACGAAAGAGGAAGCGCCGGAACGTGACGAGCAGAAAGAAAGAGCCATCAGGGATTGGGGATGGATGATGTACCGGCGATCTGAAGAGACGACGAACTTCATCTTGGAATTCCAGACCACGATCAAAGTCAAGCCGCTTGACCAGATCGGATGAGGAACCCATGGCCGGAGGAGCGTCAGGGGGTCACCAGCAGGCACCATTGCCAGGAGACGAGGAGGTGGTGGTGGGGCGGCGAAGGGTGGGTGGGAGGGGTGGTCGCCGGGAGACTCTCATGGTTATGCTCAAGGTTTGATAAAATGGTTCTGCTTCTGTTTTTTGCTGCTGCGTTGATCTCCCTCCTTCTTGGTCTAGCAAATCAACGAATAGGTTGCATGCACGATCTGCAGGAGTCACATCCGGCACCAAAACAGATCACCAGGGGGCAGGGGCCATGGCAGCGCGCTGGACGACCGCCGGCCAGTCCGGTCGAGTCGGGCTGCTGGTAGCTGGGTGCAGGAACCGCAGCCAGCAGCGCGCTGGTGGTGGGCGGCGGCGGCGAGGCGAGCGGCTGGGTTTGTTCCCTACTTCGGTTAAAAAGAAACTTGTCCAGCAACTTTTCCTTTTCAAGCCTTTCATATATTGCACTAATCTAGGATCTTCTTATAATTAATCTTACGAGGGGGTATGTGCTTCAGCATTTGCTTGTCATGAAGACTCTACCAACATGAAAATAGAGACATAACAGTGTGTTCACGATAGAAACAAGTTTGTAAAAAAAAACAATGTGATATAACATGACTTCCCACCTTCCAAGAAAAAATTATTTGGATGTTATTAAAGAAAATAAATGATCAACCAAGTTAGAATCGAGAAAGGCTTGCCAATTTAACTTTACATGCTCCATGATAACATGTTGGGGAGGAGGTGCAGGAGTCTACAAGATGACAGATAGGAACCTAACCACAATTATAACTCCAAAAAGACAGAAGATAATAACGAGGACATCTAACTACTTTAAAATTCGTATTTATGTTCAAGGAACCCACAAATAAAGATGGCAACGGACCCGATACCCGATACCCGACGGGTATTTGATCCATTAGGGGACGGGGATGGGATCATATTTTTACCCGCGGGCATCTAAATGGGCAAGAATCCATCCCCGACGGGTATAGCGGGTACGGGAACGTTCCCTGTTTACCCGTCCCCGTTACCCGTTGGGGAACCCGACTATTTGAGCTGTCATGCGAGTATTAGGCCCAAAGAAGCTCAACATAGATATTTTGGCCCAAATCTAAACAATCATATATATAGTTTGTGTGTTCTAGGAACCCTAGTTCAATTTTTCCTCACCATCTCCGCCAGCAGCACAAGCACGCCTGCCTCACGAGCGCTCGTGCCCCTCGCTTCCTCAGTTCGGTGTATCTGCCACCTTTGTTCGTCCTCCTCGCAACCTCGCTCCTTCTCGGCATCTCCGAGACTCCGACACTTATACCCGGGTGAAAAAGAAACGTCTCTTATTGCAAAGCTGCGACCCCAAGTGTCCTTGTTTATCAGGTATGCAGTACCCGTCGGGTATCTGTTACCCGACCGATGCCCGACGGGTACGGGGATGGGCAAGAATCTATACCCGAGACAGTTAACGGGGACGGGACGGGATGAATTCTCCGTAGCGGAGAAGAGAACGTTCCGGCGATACCCGACGGGTACATCCCCGTTGCCATCCTTACCCACAAACAACCAAGAGTTTGTAAGAAGAATTGAAGGAGCACTATGTCACTATGAAGAAGGTAAGCCATTCAAAATGCAATCTATTCTACAAACGGCCACTCTTATGTTTTGATTTGAAGTTCAGGACCTGCTGAGAGTGGTGAGAAGCAGAAACCTACAAGTACAAGATGACGGATGCTAACCACAACTCAAAACTCCAAAAGGTTTGAAAAAAATAACCACTTAGAAATTTATATCAAAAAACAAAAGATGTATAATATTGAGTTCTGGGATGGTTAAAAATTTGTTAGAGGAATTGAAGGGGCAACACAATTGTTATATAATCCATGAAGGTGCATGTCGGAAGAATTAGCTCTGGCAATATCTAGCAGCTATTCGCGTAAGACAAATCAGATGGGTAGCACATAAGACATAGAGATTATACTAGTTTGAGAACGTGGTGCCCTATGTCCAGTTGGAAGTAGCTTCTTCTCTGTATTCGTATGCTCGGTTACAAGGGTTGTTGCGTGTAGCTATGTGCTAGAATGTAGAAGATGTGATCCCGATCGGGAGGCCCCTACCCCCTTATATAGACCAAGGGGGTAGGGTTAAAATGGATCTGATCGGCTAACAGATTAATTTCCTAGTTAGTTACATGGAATGCGCAACAGGATGATTCTATCCTATCGCCTGGATACGATGGCGCCGGATATCCACTGAATGACTTGATATCCAAACTGGTGGATTCGCCTGGCCTTTGTGGGCCTTATCCATCGTCATCTTCAGCCCGATAGATAGGCATGGATCGGGTTATACGGACGGTAAAGATACCCTGGGCCCATATATCCGACAGTATAAAGTTAAAATGGTGAAAGCTAGCCATTCAAAATGTCGCCTTTTCACCAACAAGAGTTGTTGTACTTTTGATCTTTCTACAATCCAGGATGCTTTGAGAACAAAGCCCGTAAGGCTACAAGATGACAAATGGAGCCACAATTAAAAGAAAGTAGATCAATGAAAATAAAGAATAATAAATTCTTAAATGGGTATAAGCAACACATCATTAGAAAGAAAATGTTGACACACATCATATTCATTGTATGTGAAAAAACAGTGTACCAGAAACATCTTTGAAGAGATAAATCATAAGTCTAGAAGTCAAAATGGAGAAGGCTATCTGATGTTATCTTTTCTTTGACTAGTATAGTGTCCGTGCTAACGCTACGGCTTCATTTCAAGGATGTACATGGAAACAACCAAACAACGATTTTTTTTCTAGAGTTCAACTTTCACACAATTGTATATGACCATGTATATACAATCCGGAAAACACTTACACGTAACAAGGCATAATAAAGTTATTTCTCACATTAACCATATAATTTACAATCTGCCTAAGTCCTTAAACATGTCTTGGAGATCTTTATGGCCACTTCATGCAAACTTCATCCCAAATAATCAAAGATGTTGTACCAAGCTTCTTAAAGTAGATATAGCTTCTTAAAGTAACTCTATAATTCACTTTTGATAAATGGAAGAAAAAATTGTATTTGATCTTTTTTAAAATTAAATAGTAGATATAGTCGTAAATATATGTGCGCAACCGCGATGGATATTTATCTGGTTGTTCCTCGGTTTCTCCCTCTTTCCCATCCTGTTTTTCTTTCTTCAGATGATTTTTGGGTATTAGAAAGCTAACTAATGAAAATTATTGGACAAAAGAAAAAAAGCATTTCTTCTTGTCATAATCGTAAGTTTTAAGTACTCCATCTGTTTTAAATTGTAAGTCGTTTCAGCTTTTCTAGATACATACTCCCTCCGTTCCAAATTATAAGTCGTTTTGACTTTTTTGGTTCATCCATTTTGCTATGTATCTAGACATATTATTATATCTAGATGCATAACAAAATGAATGTACCAAAAAAATCAAAGTGACTTATAATTTGGAATCGAGGAAGTAGTGTTTACTATGTATATAAACATAATGTATATTTAGGTGCATAGCAAAAGCTATATATCTAAAAATTAGAACAAAACTAATTGTCTCTAGCTTGCGTGTTCTATTTCATAATGGCCTTTTATTTTCATAATCACGTGTTAAGTCGGTTCGTTTATTTTGTAAACTCGGTCGGGGCGTGTAGTGTGTTACTTTTGTAACACAGTGGTCTAACTCCTCTCTTTGGAGGATAAAACCGGATATTTCTTCTATTTTTTTTTAAAAAAATAGGCAAAACCAAATGTGCTAAACCTCTTCATCGATCTCCTCTCTGTGGGCCCAGACTGTAAGTGATCCGTTTTGCTTCCTTGTCCAGGGTGCCGCTGTTGGTATTTTATGAGAAGAAAATGGTAGACCTTTCCAGGTTTAGCCACGCTGCAGACGCTCCACTGCTCCTACTAACGCGTGGGGTCACCAAACCAGGTCCCACGTGTTCTTGATAGAAACATGCGAGTGGGTATGTTGGCAGGTCTGTCGCCATTCCTTATTGACGCAATACCAGAATGGCACGGAGAGTTTTGGAAGGGGCGTGTCAGATGGGGCCGGACTCGGCGTGGGTTTTTTCATTATAATGACAATTCTGGAAATTGTCTTGATCGGAGTCACGGATCCCTCCTTCCTATTTGCCTTGATTGACTTCCATATTTGCCTTGATTGACTTCTATTGGTTTCCATTTTATCGTAGCCTGCGGGATGTGTGAGGCGTGCGTTGAAGTCTGGGTGGGGGAGATCCAAATAACGTTGGCCATCGGATCAAGTTGAAGCCTGTGAAAAAGGATTAGGAGCCATAGATTTTAATGATACGGTAATCCTAGGTAGGGATGAAAACGGATCGGATACGGACGAATATCACCGATATTACATTCCTAATCCTGGGTATAATTTCGTTGGTGCACAATGGTTGTAGTCTCTCAGCGGGGGATTTTTTTTTTTTTTGAGACCTAATATAGTTTTGATTGATCCATTATAGTAGAGATGGTGTTGCTTTTCTGCTCTTTCGTTTTCATCAGAGGCAAGCATTGCAAATTAGGACGCGCAGGAGCCTACAAGGCAAGATGTGTATCACAATCCATACTCCATAGTTTGGCAAGAAACAAAGATATCAAACAACTTACAAATTCATATTATATTAAGAACAAATTCATATTATATTAAGAACATCACAAACAGTAAAAGGTCCTATGCCGGAGTTACTTGTTAGATGAACCTTAGACAACAAATGAAGGGGGGAATCCAAAGTTATGCATCAGAACTTTATCATTGTAAAGAATGAAAGACTAAGCTTGGTACACGCATCTTGATATGTATTGGGAACAAAACTTCCCAACATAGGTAGAACCTAAAAGTTCCAGAAGATAAAACCTATAAGTTCTAGCATTTCAAAATGCAACCTTTTCTTTGACAACTCTCGACGAAACATTTGCCACCAAGGAGTCCTTCACTGGAAGATGCATATTCATTTTTGGAGAATCATCTATCCATTTCTGTGAAGTAATTCTACCATGTAAGACATATCTACAATGACATAAGGATTAATGATTAAATAAGATCGAAGAGCGGAACTAGTGTTCATGCACTTAAAAGAAGAAATAAGAACACACGCTAACGGATGGTGGGACTAGATAGGCAAAGCTTGAAGAAACGAATTAAAATAACGAAGTAAGAAAGAACAAAGCGAGGAGAAGATGTCAATTCGGTGGATCTTCCTTGATTTTGAAGGCAATGCCATAGAGAGAACAAAGACGGTTCTGGAGATCTATCTCTTGCGTTCCTCGTTCCAGATTTTTTCAATACAATACGTGTGTATAAATGACGATAACTGACAACATAACATATTATATAAGCGAAGCCCTGGCAAATGGAAGTACGTACGGAGTACATCAGCTAGGCCTTCCTCAGGTGATACCTTGAGATAAGTTGTACATTCCTTGAAGCAAGATCTTCCTTAGCCCGAAACTGAAGTGACGTTAGTTGCTTCTTCTCCAAAACTCATCCGCATGGGCATGTACAGTGCAGGTTTGTGTCCAACACAAATGTGCAACGTGCCATAACGTTCGTGCGCCATGTACCGGCATCACCATGCTGCAGTAACGTCTGGGACAAAAAATAAGGTTAGCTTTAGACTAAGCTAAGGGTAGGCATTGTTGAGCAAGAGGGCCACAAAGTAATGTGTCCAGTTACACCTTCCTCTGTGCGGCGCTTGTCGTGTTTATTGGAGACGACTCAATGACCAGGTTAAGAAAAGATTTCGCCTTTTGAATTTGGTGTAATAACAGGTGCCTTTGCAATTGGACATGCATGTCCCGGCCGGCTCCAGCAACTTCTACTCGTTCGGTCATTCAACACCTGGGACGTGCATAACTGGTAGCGAAGCGTGTTTTACCTGACAAGCCAAAATCTGGCCGGAACGCACGCATTGCTTGCACACGGTTCCGCAGCTGCAAACTCCGTTCATGAAGTGAGTTCTGCACTTGAGATTTTCTTCACCCCGGCCAGTTCTGCTGCGCCGGCGCTGCCAAGCACGCGCGAGCCGGACCGACTCACCACGGCTTTCTTGGGTCGCCGCTGAGCTGACAGATTCCGTATCCGCCAGCGGATGCGGCGCACATGAAGTCATCTGGACATCTGGGTTTCGGCACGTTAGGATCTTCCCAGGTCGCCGGACGAGGACGTTGCCACGCCCACTCAGACGGACGCGCTTTAGCAGGAAGGAAGGAAAGCATCGGTGGCACAGCGCACGGCCGCGCGCGACTTCGCTGAATTTCCTCGCCCTCGCGACCGGTTCTTCTGCTCCTTCCCCGGTGCGGCTAAAGTCTGCGGGTGGATGCGAGATCTTGCCGAGGCCCGAGGCCGCCCGAGTCAAGGCCCCCGTCTTTTAATTTTTGCACACAAGGAAGCTGCCAGGCAGCGCACGGGCAGCGTCGGGATATGAAATGGGAGCAGTGTGGGAGCGTTGTTGGGTGGTGCCCGACAGGTTGACCCCGAGCGCCCCCTGGCCGCAGCAGGACCTGCTGGGGATCGCCTGACCGTGGGCCGTGGACCGTGGAGCAGCATGGCGAGACAGACGCGCGTGCTGCGGCTTGCTGGCGAGACGCTTCGCTTGCTACTACCTCCCGTCGTCGAGGGAAGCTTGCAATTCTAGCGTCCCCGGTAAAACTAAGGATAAGATAAAATGACGCATGTGCCCCTATAAAAGCATTTCACAGCAGCGCACGTCAGCTGCCAACGTAGACATAGAAATGATCGAGGCTTTTAGAGGTGTGGTAGGGGTGTCATACGGAAGTGTTTGGACGGTAATAATAAAATAAATTACATAAGTCCTTCGTAATCCACGAGGTGAATTTATTAAGCCTAATTAATCTATCATTAGCGCATGTGTTACTGTAGCATAATGTTGTTAAATCATGGACCAATTAGACTTAAAAATTCGTCTTACAAATGAGTCACAATATATATAATTAGTTATTTTTTAATCTATATTTAATACCCCAGCATCCGATACCAAATGGAACATACAACAACGATATGCTAGGGAGTAGGGACACGTCTAGTTCAGGGCCGTCCGAACTGTGCAGTGCAGGCACTGGGTTCTCGTTCTGAAGGACCAAGCACAACACATCAAGCTAGGACAGTGCATCCACTATTAACTCGTGCTAGAGTTGGGTTTCAAAAAAAAAAACTCGTGCCAGTGTTGTGCCCCTGAATTATTAGAAAATTTTGGAAGTAATGGACCTTTCTAATTTGGTTCCAGCGGAGAGCTTTTGACAGGCTGTTATCAGCATGAGACTCCACCCAATTGGAGAAGTTGCTTCTTGGCTAACATCAATGCAGGCTCCAACTACTATTGATCTACTAATGGAAGCATGCGCATTTCTGTCACAAATTCAAATCCTAGCCTGCATTCTTTACTAGAAGCATGTGTATTCCTTAAAAATACGTCTGTCTAGCCCATAAGCAGGTATTCTGGGCCAGCATATCAACCGGATTTAATTTGTAGCCAATGGATTAGATCCAACATGCCTCACAAAATCACAATGTTCTACATCGCGTCCAACTCATCAAGTCATCATCCACACGGACCCTAAAGAAAAGAGAAAGGAAAACGGCGAGCCTAGCGCCCGGATGTCCAGCCCTAGATCTACGTCCGGACGCAGCTCCCGTTCGAGGCAACCTCAGTGCCCCCTCACGTAGGCTGCACCCACGCAACAGGAGAGCGCCCACCCGCCGCGCCCCATATCACCATGCGCCTGTGCCCCTGCTCCCAAACCGCGACGTACGCAGCCCACTCCAGAGGCAGCGTCCGTCCGTACAGAGCTCCTTCGCTTGCGTCCGATGCACGCAACTCCCTCGTCCTGCGCCCATCGCGCCCATCACCCATCCCTCGTTCATATGGATGTTCTGCCGGCTCCGGGAGAGATGATGCAGCAGAAGGTGGGAGGAGGTGAGATGCAACACCTGATCTACTTTTGAAATATTCAAATACAATGGTTGCAACATACGTCTAAAGACAGTTGAAACACTTGAAACATGCTTATGAAACATTTGAAAAACACACTTGAAAACCATTGCAACCATATACAACATCCGAATAAAACACATACAACATATGTGTGAAACATATGAAACGTCCAGATAAACACAATTGCAACATGCATCCTGTCGGTGTTTCGGGCCGGGGGGTCCTCAACCAACCAGTGAATTTGTTCTGCGTGCTCCCGATTCCGGATGGTGATGCAAAGAGACACAAGGTTTATACTGGTTCAGGCAATCCAGGCCCTACGTCCAGTCTGAGAGGTCGATCTTGTATTCCTTGCACCGAAGTGCTCGTAGTAGGGGGGTTACAAGCTAAAGGAGAGAGGGAGCTGGTCCCAGGTCTCGGCAGGGTGTCGTGCGGGCCGCTTGAGACGTTGCTCTCAGGCGGCAGGGACGTGCGCGTGTGTGTGTTACAAGGTGTCCCCCTAAGTGGCCCAAGTCCTCTCCTTTTATAGTTAAAGGGAAGACAAGGACCGTACATGTATTACTATGCGACGTCGTGCCAATAGGGGTGGCACGTCCGAGCCCTGTGGCCTGTCCCTGTGGCGGCGTGGTCGTCGGAGTGGTCCATCCTTGGAGTACTGGGGCGGCGTGGTCGTCCCATCAGATCCTGTGCGTCGTGGGAGCCCCGGGAATGCCTCGGAGTGGACGCGGCGGCGAACGTGCAAGCCACTGTGGACGGACTGTGCGCGAGGCCGAGACTTGTCCGGTGCCGAGGCTTGTACTGCGGTGGGGGGTCTCGGCAGGCACGAACCCCAAGATCGCTGAGGCCCCGGTGTACAGTGCCGAGGCCTTGAGCGGGCGGCCAATTATGGGTACAACGTTTGGACACAGTGCCCGGTAATCCCCGTTATACCCCGTCCCGGCCGGTATGGCGCTGATCGTGGACACAGTGGTAGGACACAGTGGCCGGTAATCCCCGTCGTACCCCGTCCCAGCCGGTATGGCGCTGATCGTGGACACAGTGGTAGGACACAGTGGCCGGTAATCCCCGTCGTGCCCTGTCCCGGCCGGTATGGCGCTGATGCGACCTCGGGTCGCGTCGGCCATCCTGTGGCATTGAGCCACCGTCCGGCTGAGATTGCGGGAGTGGTTGAAGCATTAATGAGACATGACGAGCTGTCGGGAGGGTCGGCCGAGGCGGGGGGCGACGGACCGCGGACGAGCCGGCCTCGAGCGACACGGAGAATGAGGCCTCACGCGAGACGGAGATCAGGCTCCTTGCCGAGGCCTCGGGCGGAAGGTCTCGCGTGATACGGAGAATGCGCCTCCTGCCGAGGCCTTCCGTGGAGAGCCTCGGGTGAGGCGGAGACGGCGTTCCCTACCGAGGCCTTCCCTGGGGAGCCTCGCACGAAGCGGAGATCGGGTTCCTTGCCGAGGCCTTGCGCGAGACGCCTCGCGCGATACGGAGAATGTACCCCGGCCGAGGCCTTCCCTGGAGAGCCTCGGGCGAGACGGAGACGGCGCCCCCTGCCGAGGCCCGGCGCCCCCTGCCGAGGCCTACCCCGGGGAGCCTCGCGCGAGGCGGTGTTTGTTCCGAGACCTCCTGCTCGAGGCTCGAGGCGAGGTGGAGGAGGGCTCGGTCGTGGCAGGTGAGGGGTCCACGGCTTACCTTCTAGCTTTATTTTGATGTTTGCTTAGGATACCACGTTCTAAGATACCCGACACATCCGGAAAACACAGATGAAACATTGGGAACAAAAGCTTGCAACATACGTGTACAACCATTGCAACATATGCAACATCTCGATCTACTTTTGTAACATCCGCATGAAACAATTGCAACATACCTATGAGACATCTAAAACACTTGAAAAAAACACTTGCAACATGCACTTTTAAGCGCAACATCTTCTCAGACGAATTGCCAGTACTGCTCCACCGCTCCCCGACTCAGATCCATAGCTACTGCTTCGATAGGAGGAGAATTAAACCCACCCGGCCCGCGGTCGGATCGAAGGGTCGGGATCTGGGATGGGGAGCGGGCGGAAGGCGTGGACCGGGGCAACGCCACGCGCCCGTGCCGGAGCTATGCGTCCCGTGCTGGAGCAGGGCCACGCGCCCACGCGGGGGCCGCTACCGGGGTCGCGCCCATCCCCGCACCGGAGTTGAGGCCGGGGGTGGCCGCCCGGAGAAGAGGAAGGGTGTCGAGGGGGTGGCGGTGTGGATAAAAGCTCATGCTCACTCCATGGCTGCAGCCGCGCTGGAGCAAGAGGAGGGAGGAGAGGGAGACAGCGGGGTGTGCGGCTCGTGCGACGCGCGTGGGGGCAGGGTCAGGGCACGCGGCGCGGCAGAGGAGCGTTGTGGCGTGGGTGTGGCGTGTGCGGAGATGCTGCGGTGGGGGAAGAGACGCGGGAGGTACGAGCGGGTGAGGAAACGAGGGACCAAGGCGTCCGTCGGTCCGGACTATCGTTGTCGAAAGGAAAAGGCTAAATAACCTGCTGTCTCATCAACTCGGCGATAGGCCTTACCCAGTTCGCACGTGGGCTGCCTGTGACAGGTTTATATGGGCCAACCATTACTGGGCCACTAGCTGGGCTATTCTATTTGTGCGCGATGTATTATGAGCTTGTCGTGAACCTAAAACGTCTGGCCGGCGGCCAGCCACTGTTCTGCGAAAGGCCGAGAGCCATTCGTGTAGATGCTTAACCACCTTGAACATGCTCCAGTTAACAGGCCCATCGGATAGAAGAACCATGAACGTTGCTAAAATCGTAGACCTAACGCAGAGAATATATTCGCGCCAGCAGAAGGATATTCCGCTACGAATTTGGATCACCTGCAGGGCACACTAGGAACTAGGTCCACGCCTCGACATCTCTGCCTTTATCCTCCGCAGCCTAGCGAGGTAGAGAGTGGCTGTTGCGATCCGTGTTGCACGAGCCCGTCCACTCTTTTTACCACGGTCCACGGCCGCACTGTTGCCGCTCGAGGCCTCGTGGGCCTGTGCTGCGGCGTGCATGGTTGCGTCTTGCGTCCGATCATGGCGGCTACAGCTGTGCAAACCCACCACCGGTTGATGTCAGGAAATGGTACCAGCATACACATAATTTCCACTGGGCCAGGTGTTCTCCGGGCAGCTACTCGTACATGCTGCTTTGTTTTTGGCCTGAAAGAACCAAAGAATCTGCGGAAGGCTGGGTGGTCAGCCGCCAACCACTACACCATCATGGTACGCAGATCAGGCGAAATGAAGTGAAGCAGCCAAGCAGGCATATATGGCGAGATGTTTCTGTTGAGTTTCATGTGGAGTATGTACTCTTTCATGTGCTTATCCTGGCTTCTGGACATGCATGGCTCAGGTCCGCATCTAAATGGTCCGGGAGTTATTTGGTCACACATGACTGAGCAAAGAGCCACGAAAGAAAGCTATTTACCTGGATGTTCATCAGTGAACGATGTTCACTCTGATGAATGCCTTTTTCCCTTCCTCTTTTTTACCAGGACAGCACGGCTCCGTGTTTGTTTCAAGCACACTGTTAGTGATGGAGTGAGTGATTTTGCCTGTGTCCTTGTGCATTGGCTGCCGTGCAAATCTTGACCAAAAGGTGCGTGATCCAACCAATAACCCTTGCGCTAGTTTTTAACGGTTTCAAGCATTCCTACCCCCAGTAGCAGAGTGTACCGCACTCCCTTCCCTTTCCAAGCTGTTGTTCAGTTCAGTGCTGCAAAAATAACCGTGCGAGTGCGTGCGTGCTTGTCTAGTGTGGTCATCGTTACACCGCATGGGCAGTGAGAGCTTTTCCTTTGGGTAGGAGCATATCCTAGCTGAATCACGCCGCCCTTCCCAGCTCAAATACGCTTTGAATTGAAATCGACGGTACAGAGCGGAGCCGGAGCTAGATGCCACCCGTATGGGGCCGTATGGCCGTATCCACTACGCAGCATCCAGCGATCTTTGCCAGAACTTTGCGGTCTGAAAAGATAAAAACGCCAAGGAAAGAAAAAGAGGAGAGGAGAAGGGAGCAGAAGCAAGAACGCGACAGCAGCTAGAGAGGCAAAACGAAAAGCAGTAAAGCGGGGTGAAGAAAGAAAGAAAGAAAGAAAGAAAGAAAGAAATCCATGGCGAAAGCTGGGCTACAAAGATTCAAGGGGATGCATGCAAAAGAGCAGGGGCAAAGCGAGCGAAAGGGATATGCGAATCAGTTCATTGGCCTGCACGAGGAGAGCCAGCCGGCTGCCCATGACCTGAAGCGAGTGCAATGACTGAAAGTACCGTTGGTTGATTTGTTGTGAGAGAAAAATACTGTTCGTTTGTTTAAAAAGTATGAATTATAAGTCAAGCGAACATGTCTAGGCAAAATTTGACCAACCGGAATTGCACTTCACTCATTCACTGCGAGGTTGGGGTACGTGAAAAAGTTGTGCGAGCTGCATCTTTACTGGTGTGTGAAATGCAGTAAAGAAATAGAGATGTCATGGCCTGATGGGCTCCTTTGTATGAGGTGGTGACTGATAAGTGATCAGGATGGTCCTCCAAATCTCCAATGCAAGATTTTTTACCCTTCTGCGTCGAAGTTTGACTGCCTTGATTGGGCCTTGTCCAATCCTCCTAAGTATTCCTAAGCTAAGCAGATGGATAAGTTGGGTCCACAAATATCCTACGATGGGCTACTTGTTGAATTTTGGCTAAAACTAACTAAAAACACTGATCTGGTTGAATTGTTACGAGAGAAAAGCACGGTTCCCATTGAAAAAAAAACTGAACAAAGCCGCCCGCTTCCGGCTAAGCCGAACAGGGCCGATGTGGTAATATATTCGGCAAGTATATTAGCCATGTCCATATAGTACTAAGCATGGCAGGGTAAAAAAAATTGGCTGTCCTTGCTTTGAGTTTCGCGCCTCAATTAACCGACGAGTTCCAAGCGTACGTGTGCTGGATGATTCATGCAGTATAATACTCGATGCTCCGTGCGTACAATAATTTGTGCCTCCTGAGAGCAGAGGTGAGTGATAGTTCCTCCAGAGACACTGGCACACTGCTTAAGCTGGAGCTTGATTAGAAGTGCAGCAAGTGATGCATGACCAGTGATCTCACATGCATCTGAGCATGGACAGTGTTAACTCTGTCAGTGGAGGTTGCTAGGTGAAAGAATATGCGTGATGGATGGAGATGCAACGTAGCAGCAGCAAAATAAACTAAGGTTTTTATCCATAGGAGCAGCTACGATTTAGGAAGAGCTGCGTCCTTCTCTATGACAAAACCGATTTGTACGTATAAAATACCTGCCTTTTAGTTGCTAGGAATATTTAATGATCTTGTTGCGTACTAGGAGCTGAGTATGGCCTTGTTTAGTTCGTTCCCATAAAGTTTAGTCTTTATCCCATCGATTGTTTGACACATGCATATAGTATTAAATATAGACTAAAAATAATTAATTACACAGATTACGACTAATTTACGAGACAATTTTTTAAGCCTAATTAGTTCATGATTTGACAATGATGAATTAATTAGGCTTAATAAACTCGTCTCGCGGAGTCCTGGTGACTTCTATAATTTATTTTATTATTATTATCTGAACACTCATATATAATAGCCGGACGTGACACCTCTAAATTTAAGGCATGTTTGGTTCGTTTAGTAGCTACTAAATTTAGTAGCTTTTAGTAACTTTAGTAACTTTTTAACCAATTAGTAACTTTTTAACCAAACGCTATGACTAAAAGCTACTAAAAAGACTTTAGTCCTCTCTAATAACTCTAAAGTTACTAAAGGTGATTAAATCGTTTATAGCAAACACCTCCTTAGCCATTTAGAAGCTTCGGACACTGAGCTGACCGGTGCTGAAAATTATTGCATTCCCAATGCGCGCAGGCACAAAGTGCCACAGAAATGGCACTATACCCGGTACAGTACGTGTAGTTGGATTGCAAAGCTATTAGTAGTAGCATGCGAGCACTGGGGGTTTTGCTTCCATGTTCAGGCTTTCGTTATTAGAACTAGAACTTAGAACTGATCTACCTTTGATACTTTTTCTCATAGGAGTAGCCGAGTAGTGATATGTACTAGTGGTATGTCTTTGCATGCTGCAGCTTGGGTGAATTTTTTTTAATTTTAACCCTTTTTTAATATAATTTTAAATTTAACATTGTCGTTTTTTTTAAAACTAACACTTTTGACCGCGCCTATTGCCCTAGCGTGGCCAAATGCCTGTGCCGCGCCATGCATGGTGGCGCGGCACAGGGCTGACGTGGCGTGGGGCGGTCGGGGAGGCCGCTGATGTGGCGGGTCCTACCGCACCACCGACCATGGAACGGCAGTGCCGCGCCACCGACCCTAGCGTGGCAGTGCCGCGCCCTGTTGCGTGGCGTGGCAGGACCAAACATACCGCACGAGCAGCCACACCACCTGGCCGCTGCGCCTGCCGCCGGCCCGGGCTACCTGGATGGTAGAATCGAAACGCGTCGCGCCCGTATTTTGTTGAGTTTTTTCACGGCCGAATAGAGAATTTGATAAGCCAGTGATTAGTTTTTCGTCTTTCATAATACGGTTATGCACCATTTTAACTAATCAATTACGAAAAATTGCCACCGGTGTCCAGATACGCCGGGACTGCCGGTTCCCGAACGCAGAGTACTTAATCTCGCCGACAGTGCTGCCGCGACTCAACGAAACGAATAAGAAGCAAGTTGACAAGCTGTCACATAACATATTCATTGTTTTGACATGAGTTTGACATAACATAACCAAATAACCCCGCAAGTTTCGGATACCAATATTCGTTTGACCTAAACAAACTAAGACCCAGGAGTGTAAGGATCCCTCGGACGCCTCTATCTCTTCGGATTTGTTGGCAACACATTGGGAGTGTAGCCAATGTCGGTATGGCCACGTCGACGGTGCGTACAGCTCATACCCTGCAGGTATATGATACGCACGATTACTTATAATTCTTTATGATCGTTAGTTCATTGAGCCTACGTATTGAAACAAACTATCTTTGTTAGTACCTGTGAGGCTCCTTAGGTGCCAAACAGGGCACCACCTAGCTGAGACACGCCGATCTCGTCCTGCGGCCATTCGTCCCACTGGCCGTGCTGTCCGCGGAAGCCCGGGGGTTCGTCGTCGTCGTCATCATCCTCCTCCTCGTCCTCGGTTGCAGGGTCCTTCCCAGCGCTATGATGTGGTGGTGTGCGCACCGCGGAAATGGCACCCTGCATCATCAGCTGAGAAGAGCTGGCTGGTGTCCTCAAAGAGGCTGAAGACGTGCCACCCGACCGCGCGGAGAGTGACGGTTCCTCATAAGGAGTGTCCATGCAGCTCAACTTCTAAGCTAGTTTCCTGCAGCTCTTCTTCACCTTCTGCATAAATAGACGTTAAAGTTAGTTCATTAGCCAAACGCATATACAATAAAGACATATTTTCGAAACGGACAAGTTTATGTTTACCTCCACAAAAGCCGCGAGAACGTCTGACCCCTGCCCTCTAGACTTGTGAAGCCGAAACGCTGCTCCGTTGGATAGCCTTGCCAATTGTGTCGCCTGGGTATAGAAACGTGGTTCGATAGTTTTAGTACACATACTTAATACCAAAAGGATAACAAATTATACCATTTAAGTATCTTACCACGTATCTTTGAAGCGGGGCTCTCTGTAGCTGTGTGTCCTCCCTAGTGGTAACGTCGTACACATCTTCGATGACATATTCCTTCGAGTCCTCGTCAATCGACACGTCAGTGTACGGAGGCTTGATATGTGTCCTCATAGACCTGTGAAGCCACCGTAGGTACGCATCGAAGGTGTGCTAGTCGTGTGGAGGACCCGCAAGGACCGCATGTGATACCCTGGTCTACCACAAATGGATGTACGAGCTATGTGTCACGCGCTAATCCTTGGTCTTGTACCTCTTCCTGCGGTCAAACCTACAACAAAACGATATTAGTTGTACCAAACACACCTCTAAATTATAGCATTGTTATTAATCGATAATGCACCCATACAATACTTGATTGGTGGAGTAAAGCGGTGGTGGCCAGCCTGTCATTCTTCTAAACTGTCTGCAGACCCAGATGGGCAAGTGAATCTCGACCACATGGAAGAAAATAAGAGGGACGTCGCACCGATACTCGTGTGACTCGTCCCTAGTGATAGGACTCAGATAGTCCTGGAGCTCCGGAAAATCCCAAGGACACCAAAACACCTGAAATTTCGTAATTGTGTTAGGTTGTGATATAGTGTACATCGAAGAAGACACTGCTACGATAGTATAGAGAGCGTAATCTAGTGCTGTGTCAGGACGTCGAGACCGTTCGTATACTCTCTGTACTTGAGCCACGCATTCCCTC